>NC_053037.3:206338242-206938242 GCF_002575655.3 Aegilops tauschii subsp. strangulata
GTTCATGTGAAATGCTTTTCAATTTTATGGTCTTATAGCTCAAAATAATTAGTAAATGCATGAAAAACAACAAATGAAGTCAGAAAGGATTGAAAAATGATGATGTGGCTTTGAATTGTGCGTTTTGAACACACAAAAAGTCAGGAGTTAAAATAAGTTTAAAAAAATGAAATTCCTTTGTAAAAGACGAGTTTCCGTATGAAATCCTGATACTCTGAGAGAGATTGTCCATTTTGTACACGAAGTGCATCCAGTTTTTGCCGTAACCCTCTCAACTTTCTTGCACATGCTATGTGGATGAAATGATGATACCATGCCAACTTTCAACCTTTTCAGAGTTCATTTGAAATGCTTTTCAATTTTATGGTCTTATAGCTCAAAATAATTAGTAAATGCATGAAAAATAACAAATGAAGTCAGAAAGGATTGAAAAATGATGATGTGGCTTTGAATGGTGCGTTTTGAACACACAAAAAGTCAGGAGTTAAAATAAGTTTTAAAAAATGAAATTCCTTTGTAATAGACGAGTTTCCGTATAAAATCCTGATACTTTGAAAGAGATTGTCCGTTTTGTACACGAAGTGCATCCAGTTTTTGCCATAACCCTCTCAACTTTCTTGCACATGCTGTGTGGATGAAATGATGATACCATGCCAACTTTCAACCTTTTCAGAGTTCATTAGAAATGCTTTTCAATTTTATGGTCTTATAGCTCAAAATAATTAGTAAATGCATGAAAAATAACAAATGAAGTCAGAAAGGCTTGAAAAATGATGATGTGGCTTTGAATGGTACGTTTTGAACACACAAAAAGTCAGGAGTTCAAATAAGTTTAAAAAAATGAAATCCCTTTGTAACAGACGAGTTTCCATATGAAATCCTGATACTTTGAAAGAGATTGTCCGTTTTGTACACGAAGTGCATCCAGTTTTTGCTGTCACTCTCTCAACTTTCTTGCACATGCTATGTGGATGAAATGATGATACCATGCCAACTTTCAACCTTTTCAAAGTTCATTTGAAATGCTCTTATAGCTCAAAATAATTAGTAAATGCATGAAAAATAACAAATGAAGTCAGAAAGGATTGAAAAATGATGATGTGGCTTTGAATGGTGCATTTTGAACACACAAAAAGTCAGGAGTTAAAATAAGTTATAAAAAATGAAATCCCTTTGTAACAGACGAGTTTCCATATGAAATCCTGATACTTTGAAAGAGATTGTCCGTTTTGTTCACGAAGTGCATGCAGTTTTTGTCGTAACCCTCTCAACTTTCTTGCACATGCTATGTGGATGAAATGATGATACCATGCCAACTTTCAACCTTTTCAGAGTTCATTTGAAATGCTTTCCAATTTTAGGGTCTTATAGCTCAAAATAATTAGTAAATGCATGAAAAATAACAAATGAAGTCAGAAAGGATTGAAAAATGATGTTGTGGCTTTGAATGGTGCATATTGAACACACGAAAAGTCAGGAGTTCAAATAAGTTTTAAAAAATGTAATCCCTTTGTAACAGACGATTTTCCGTATGAAATCCTGATGCTTTGAAAGAGATTGTCCGTTTTGTACACGAAGTGCATGCAGTTTTTGCCGTAACCCTCTCAACTTTCTTGCACATGCTATGTGGATGAAATGATGATACCATGCCAACTTTCAACCTTTTCAGAGTTCATTAGAAATGCTTTTCAATTTTATGGTCTTATAGCTCAAAATAATTAGTAAATGCATGAAAAATAACAAATGAAGTCAGAAAGGCTTGAAAAATGATGATGTGGCTTTGACTGGTACGTTTTGAACACACAAAAAGTCAGGAGTTCAAATAAGTTTTAAAAATGAAATCCCTTTGTAACAGACGAGTTTCCATATGAAATCCTGATACTTTGGAAAAGATATTCCGTTTTGTACACGAAGTGCATCCAGTTTTTGCCGTCACCCTCTCAACTTTCTTGCACATGCTATGTGGATATAACGATGATACATTCCAACTTCAACCTTTTCAGAATTCATTTGAAATGCTTTTCATATTTATGGTCTTATAGCTCAAAATAATTAGTAAATGCATGAAAAATAACAAATGAAGTCAGAAAGGATTGAAAAATGATGATGTGGCTTTGAATGGTGCATTTTGAACACACAAAAAGTCAGGAGTTCATATAAGTTTTAAAAAATGAAATCCCTTTGTAACAGACGAGTTTCCGTATGAAATCCTGATGCTTTGAAAGAGATTGTCCGTTTTGTACACGAAGTGCACCCAGTTTTTGCCGGGACCCTCTCAACTTTCTTGCACATGCTATGTGGATGAAATGATGATACCACGCCAACTTCAACCTTTTCAGAGTTCATTTGAAATGCTTTTCAATTTTATGGTCTTATAGCTCAAAATAATTAGTAAATGCATGAAAAATAACAAATGAAGTCAGAAAGGATTGAAAAATGATGATGTGGCTTTGAATGGTGCATTTCGAACACACAAAAAGTCAGGAGTTCAAATAAGTTTAAAAAAAATGTAATCCCTTTGTAACAGACGAGTTTCCGTATGAAATCCTGATACTCTGAAAGAGATTGTCCGTTTTGTACACGAAGTGCATCCAGTTTTTGCCGTAACCCTCTCAACTTTCTTGCACATGCTATGTGGATGAAATGATGATACCATGCCAACTTTCAACCTTTTCAGAGTTCATTTGAAATGCTTTTCAATTTTATGGTCTTATAGCTCAAAATAATTAGTAAATGCATGAAAAACAACTAATGAAGTCAGAAAGGATTGAAAAATGATGATGTGGCTTTGAATTGTGCGTTTTGAACACACAAAAAGTCAGGAGTTAAAATAAGTTTAAAAAAATGAAATTCCTTTGTAAAAGACGAGTTTCCGTATGAAATCCTGATACTCTGAGAGAGATTGTCCCTTTTTTACACGAAGTGCATCCAGTTTTTGCCGTAACCCTCTCAACTTTCTTGCACATGCTATGTGGATGAAATGATGATACCATGCCAACTTTCAACCTTTTCAGAGTTCATTTCAAATGCTTTTCAATTTTATGGTCTTATAGATCAAAATAATTAGTAAATGCATGAAAAATAACAAATGAAGTCAGAAAGGATTGAAAAATGATGATGTGGCTTTGAATGGTGCGTTTTGAACACACAAATAGTCAGGAGTTAAAATAAGTTTTAAAAAATGAAATTCCTTTGTAATAGACGAGTTTCCGTATGAAATCCTGATACTTTGAAAGAGATTGTCCGTTTTGTACACGAAGTGCATCCAGTTTTTGCCATAACCCTCTCAACTTTCTTGCACATGCTGTGTGGATGAAATGATGATACCATGCCAACTTTCAACCTTTTCAGAGTTCATTAGAAATGCTTTTCAATTTTATGGTCTTATAGCTCAAAATAATTAGTAAATGCATGAAAAATAACAAATGAAGTCAGAAAGGCTTGAAAAATGATGATGTGGCTTTGAATGGTACGTTTTGAACACACAAAAAGTCAGGAGTTCAAATAAGTTTAAAAAAATGAAATCCCTTTGTAACAGACGAGTTTCCGTATGAAATCCTGATACTTTGAAAGAGATTGTCCGTTTTGTACACGAAGTGCATCCAGTTTTTGCTGTCACCCTCTCAACTTTCTTGCACATGCTATGTGGATGAAATGATGATACCATGCCAACTTTCAACCTTTTCAAAGTTCATTTGAAATGCTCTTATAGCTCAAAATAATTAGTAAATGCATGAAAAATAACAAATGAAGTCAGAAAGGATTAAAAAATGATGATGTGGCTTTGAATGGTGCATTTTGAACACACAAAAAGTCAGGAGTTCAAATAAGTTATAAAAAATGAAATCCCTTTGTAACAGACGAGTTTCCATATGAAATCCTGATACTTTGAAAGAGATTGTCCGTTTTGTTCACGAAGTGCATGCAGTTTTTGTCGTAACCCTCTCAACTGTCTTGCACATGCTATGTGGATGAAATGATGATACCATGCCAACTTTCAACCTTTTCAGAGTTCATTTGAAATGCTTTCCAATTTTAGGGTCTTATAGCTCAAAATAATTAGTAAATGCATGAAAAATAACAAATGAAGTCAGAAAGGATTGAAAAAAGATGTTGTGGCTTTGAATGGTGCATATTGAATACACGAAAAGTCAGGAGTTCAAATAAGTTTTAAAAAATGTAATCCCTTTGTAACAAACGAGTTTCCGTATGAAATCCTGATACTCTGAAAGAGATTTTCCATTTTGTACACGAAGTGCATCCAGTTTTCGCCGTAACCCTCTCAACTTTCTTGCACATGCTATGTGGATGAAATGATGATACCATGCCAACTTTCAACCTTTTCAGAGTTCATTTGAAATGCTTTTCAATTTTATGGTCTTATAGCTCAAAATAATTAGTAAATGCATGAAAAATAACAAATGAAGTCAGAAAGGATTGAAAAATGATGATGTGGCTTTGAATGGTGCGTTTTGAACACACAAAAAGTCAGGAGTTAAAATAAGTTTAAAAAAATGAAATTCCTTTGTAACAGACGCGTTTCCGTATGAAATACTGATACTTTGAAAGAGATTGTCCGTTTTGTACACGAAGTGCATCCAGTTTTTGCCGTAACCCTCTCAACTTTCTTGCACATGCTATGTGGATGAAATGATGATACCATGCCAACTTCAACCTTTTCAGAGTTCATTTGAAATGCTTTTCAATTTTATGGTCTTATAGCTCAAAATAATTAGTAAATGCATGAAAAATAACAAGTGAAGTCAGAAAGGATTGAAAAATGATGATGTGGCTTTGAATGGTGCGTTTTGAACACACAAAAAGTCAGGAGTTAAAATAAGTTAAAAAATGAAATTCCTTTGTAACAGACGCGTTTCCGTATGAAATCCTGATACTTTGAAAGAGATTGTCCGTTTTGTACACGAAGTGCATGCAGTTTTTGCCGTAACCCTCTCAACTTTCTTGCACATGCTATGTGGATGAAATGATGATACCATGCCAACTTCATCCTTTTCAGAGTTCATTTGAAATGCTTTTCAATTTTAGGGTCTTATAGCTCAAAATAATTAGTAAATGCATGAAAAATAACAAATGAAGTCAGAAAGGTTGAAAAATGATGATGTGGCTTTGAATGGTGCATTTTGAACACACAAAAAGTCAGGAGTTCAAATAAGTTTTAAAAATGAAATCCCTTTGTAACAGACGAGTTTCCATATGAAATCCTGATACTTTGAAAAAGATAGTCCGTTTTGTACACGAAGTGCATCCAGTTTTTGCCGTCACCCTCTCAACTTTCTTGCACATGCTATGTGGATATAACGATGATACATTCCAACTTCAACCTTTTCAGAGTTCATTTGAAATGCTTTTCATATTTATGGTCTTATAGCTCAAAATAATTAGTAAATGCATGAAAAATAACAAATGAAGTCAGAAAGGATTGAAAAATGATGATGTGGCTTTGAATGGTGCATTTTGAACACACAAAAAGTCAGGAGTTCATATAAGTTTTAAAAAATGAAATCCCTTTGTAACAGACGAGTTTCCGTATGAAATCCTGATGCTTTGAAAGAGATTGTCCGTTTTGTACACGAAGTGCACCCAGTTTTTGCCGGGACCCTCTCAACTTTCTTGCACATGCTATGTGGATGAAATGATGATACCACGCCAACTTCAACCTTTTCAGAGTTCATTTGAAATGCTTTTCAATTTTATGGTCTTATAGCTCAAAATAGTTCGTAAATGCATGAAAAATAACAAATGAAGTCAGAAAGGATTGAAAAATGATGATGTGGCTTTGAATGGTGCATTTCAAACACACAAAAAGTCAGGAGTTCAAATAAGTTTTAAAAAATGTAATCCCTTTGTAACAGACGAGTTTCCGTATGAAATCCTGATACTCTGAAAGAGATTGTCCGTTTTGTACACGAAGTGCATCCAGTTTTTGCCGTAACCCTCTCAACTTTCTTGCACATGCTATGTGGATGAAATGATGATACCATGCCAACTTTCAACCTTTTCAGAGTTCATTTGAAATGCTTTTCAATTTTATGGTCTTATAGCTCAAAATAATTAGTAAATGCATGAAAAATAACAAATGAAGTCAGAAAGGATTGAAAAATGATGATGTGGCTTTGAATGGTGCGTTTTGAACACACAAAAAGTCAGGAGTTAAAATAAGTTTAAAAAAATGAAATTCCTTTGTAAAAGACGAGTTTCCGTATGAAATCCTGATACTCTGAAAGAGATTGTCCCTTTTGTACACGAAGTGCATCCAGTTTTTGCCGTAACCCTCTCAACTTTCTTGCACATGCTATGTGGATGAAATGATGATACCATGCCAACTTTCAACCTTTTCAGAGTTCATTTCAAATGCTTTTCAATTTTATGGTCTTATAGCTCAAAATAATTAGTAAATGCATGAAAAATAACAAATGAAGTCAGAAAGGATTGAAAAATGATGATGTGGCTTTGAATGGTGCGTTTTGAACACACAAATAGTCAGGAGTTAAAATAAGTTTTAAAAAATGAAATTCCTTTGTAATAGACGAGTTTCCCTATGAAATCCTGATACTTTGAAAGAGATTGTCCGTTTTGTACACGAAGTGCATCCAGTTTTTGCCATAACCCTCTCAACTTTCTTGCACATGCTGTGTGGATGAAATGATGATACCATGCCAACTTTCAACCTTTTCAGAGTTCATTAGAAATGCTTTTCAATTTTATGGTCTTATAGCTCAAAATAATTAGTAAATGCATGAAAAATAACAAATGAAGTCAGAAAGGCTTGAAAAATGATGATGTGGCTTTGAATGGTACGTTTTGAACACACAAAAAGTCAGGAGTTCAAATAAGTTTAAAAAAATGAAATCCCTTTGTAACAGACGAGTTTCCGTATGAAATCCTGATACTTTGAAAGAGATTGTCCGTTTTGTACACGAAGTGCATCCAGTTTTTGCTGTCACCCTCTCAACTTTCTTGCACATGCTATGTGGATGAAATGATGATACCATGCCAACTTTCAACCTTTTCAAAGTTCATTTGAAATGCTCTTATAGCTCAAAATAATTAGTAAATGCATGAAAAATAACAAATGAAGTCAGAAAGGATTAAAAAATGATGATGTGGCTTTGAATGGTGCATTTTGAACACACAAAAAGTCAGGAGTTCAAATAAGTTATAAAAAATGAAATCCCTTTGTAACAGACGAGTTTCCATATGAAATCCTGATACTTTGAAAGAGATTGTCCGTTTTGTTCACGAAGTGCATGCAGTTTTTGTCGTAACCCTCTCTACTGTCTTGCACATGCTATGTGGATGAAATGATGATACCATGCCAACTTTCAACCTTTTCAGAGTTCATTTGAAATGCTTTCCAATTTTAGGGTCTTCTAGCTCAAAATAATTAGTAAATGCATGAAAATAACAAATGAAGTCAGAAAGGATTGAAAAAAGATGTTGTGGCTTTGAATGGTGCATATTGAACACACGAAAAGTCAGGAGTTCAAATAAGTTTTAGAAAATGTAATCCCTTTGTAACAAACGAGTTTCCGTATGAAATCCTGATACTTTGAAAGAGATTGACGTTTTGTACACGAAGTGCATGCAGTTTTTGCCGTAACCCTCTCAACTTTCTTGCACATGCTATGTGGATGAAATGATGATACCATGCCAACTTCATCCTTTTCAGAGTTCATTTGAAATGCTTTTCAATTTTATGGTCTTATAGCTCAAAATAATTAGTAAATGCATGAAAAATAACAAATGAAGTCAGAAAGGATTGAAAAATGATGATGTGGCTTTGAATGGTGCGTTTTGAACACACAAAAAGTCAGGAGTTAAAATAAGTTTAAAAAAATGAAATTCCTTTGTAACAGACGCGTTTCCGTATGAAATACTGATACTTTGAAAGAGATTGTCCGTTTTGTACACGAAGTGCATCCAGTTTTTGCCGTAACCCTCTCAACTTTCTTGCACATGCTATGTGGATGAAATGATGATACCATGCCAACTTCAACCTTTTCAGAGTTCATTTGAAATGCTTTTCAATTTTAGGGTCTTATAGCTCAAAATAATTAGTAAATGCATGAAAAATAACAAAAGAAGTCAGAAAGGTTGAAAAATGATGATGTGGCTTTGAATGGTGCATTTTGAACACACAAAAAGTCAGGAGTTCAAATAAGTTTTAAAAATGAAATCCCTTTGTAACAGACGAGTTTCCATATGAAATCCTGATACTTTGAAAAAGATAGTCCGTTTTGTACACGAAGTGCATCCAGTTTTTGCCGTCACCCTCTCAACTTTCTTGCACATGCTATGTGGATATAACGATGATACATTCCAACTTCAACCTTTTCAGAGTTCATTTGAAATGCTTTTCATATTTATGGTCTTATAGCTCAAAATAATTAGTAAATGCATGAAAAATAACAAATGAAGTCAGAAAGGATTGAAAAATGATGATGTGGCTTTGAATGGTGCATTTTGAACACACAAAAAGTCAGGAGTTCATATAAGTTTTAAAAAATGAAATCCCTTTGTAACAGACGAGTTTCCGTATGAAATCCTGATGCTTTGAAAGAGATTGTCCGTTTTGTACACGAAGTGCACCCAGTTTTTGCCGGGACCCTCTCAACTTTCTTGCACATGCTATGTGGATGAAATGATGATACCACGCCAACTTCAACCTTTTCAGAGTTCATTTGAAATGCTTTTCAATTTTATGGTCTTATAGCTCAAAATAGTTCGTAAATGCATGTAAAATAACAAATGAAGTCAGAAAGGATTGAAAAATGATGATGTGGCTTTGAATGGTGCATTTCAAACACACAAAAAGTCAGGAGTTCAAATAAGTTTTAAAAAATGTAATCCCTTTGTAACAGACGAGTTTCCGTATGAAATCCTGATACTCTGAAAGAGATTGTCCGTTTTGTACACGAAGTGCATCCAGTTTTTGCCGTAACCCTCTCAACTTTCTTGCACATGCTATGTGGATGAAATGATGATACCATGCCAACTTTCAACCTTTTCAGAGTTCATTTGAAATGCTTTTCAATTTTATGGTCTTATAGCTCAAAATAATTAGTAAATGCATGAAAAATAACAAATGAAGTCAGAAAGGATTGAAAAATGATGATGTGGCTTTGAATGGTGCGTTTTGAACACACAAAAAGTCAGGAGTTAAAATAAGTTTAAAAAAATGAAATTCCTTTGTAAAAGACGAGTTTCCGTATGAAATCCTGATACTCTGAAAGAGATTGTCCCTTTTGTACACGAAGTGCATCCAGTTTTCGCCGTAACCCTCTCAACTTTCTTGCACATGCTATGTGGATGAAATGATGATACCATGCCAACTTTCAACCTTTTCAGAGTTCATTTGAAATGCTTTTCAATTTTATGGTCTTATAGCTCAAAATAATTAGTAAATGCATGAAAAATAACAAATGAAGTCAGAAAGGATTGAAAAATGATGATGTGGCTTTGAATGGTGCGTTTTGAACACACAAATAGTCAGGAGTTAAAATAAGTTTTAAAAAATGAAATTCCTTTGTAATAGACGAGTTTCCGTATGAAATCCTGATACTTTGAAAGAGATTGTCAGTTTTGTACACGAAGTGCATCCAGTTTTTGCCATAACCCTCTCAACTTTCTTGCACATGCTGTGTGGATGAAATGATGATACCATGCCAACTTTCAACCTTTTCAGAGTTCATTAGAAATGCTTTTCAATTTTATTGTCTTATAGCTCAAAATAATTAGTAAATGCATGAAAAATAACAAATGAAGTCAGAAAGGCTTGAAAAATGATGATGTGGCTTTGAATGGTACGTTTTGAACACACAAAAAGTCAGGAGTTCAAATAAGTTTAAAAAAATGAAATCCCTTTGTAACAGACGAGTTTCCGTATGAAATCCTGATAGTTTGAAAGAGATTGTCCGTTTTGTACACGAAGTGCATCCAGTTTTTGCTGTCACCCTCTCAACTTTCTTGCACATGCTATGTGGATGAAATGATGATACCATGCCAACTTTCAACCTTTTCAAAGTTCATTTGAAATGCTCTTATAGCTCAAAATAATTAGTAAATGCATGAAAAATAACAAATGAAGTCAGAAAGGATTAAAAAATGATGATGTGGCTTTGAATGGTGCATTTTGAACACACAAAAAGTCAGGAGTTCAAATAAGTTATAAAAAATGAAATCCCTTTGTAACAGACGAGTTTCCATATGAAATCCTGATACTTTGAAAGAGATTGTCCGTTTTGTTCACGAAGTGCATGCAGTTTTTGTCGTAACCCTCTCAACTGTCTTGCACATGCTATGTGGATGAAATGATGATACCATGCCAACTTTCAACCTTTTCAGAGTTCATTTGAAATGCTTTCCAATTTTAGGGTCTTATAGCTCAAAATAATTAGTAAATGCATGAAAAATAACAAATGAAGTCAGAAAGGATTGAAAAAAGATTTTGTGGCTTTGAATGGTGCATATTGAACACACGAAAAGTCAGGAGTTCAAATAAGTTTAAAAAAATGTAATCCCTTTGTAACAAACGAGTTTCCGTATGAAATCCTGATACTCTGAAAGAGATTTTCCATTTTGTACACGAAGTGCATCCAGTTTTCGCCGTAACCCTCTCAACTTTCTTGCACATGCTATGTGGATGAAATGATGATACCATGCCAACTTTCAACCTTTTCAGAGTTCATTTGAAATGCTTTTCAATTTTATGGTCTTATAGCTCAAAATAATTAGTAAATGCATGAAAAATAACAAATGAAGTCAGAAAGGATTGAAAAATGATGATGTGGCTTTGAATGGTGCGTTTTGAACACACAAAAAGTCAGGAGTTAAAATAAGTTTAAAAAAATGAAATTCCTTTGTAACAGACGCGTTTCCGTATGAAATACTGATACTTTGAAAGAGATTGTCCGTTTTGTACACGAAGTGCATCCAGTTTTTGCCGTAACCCTCTCAACTTTCTTGCACATGCTATGTGGATGAAATGATGATACCATGCCAACTTCAACCTTTTCAGAGTTCATTTGAAATGCTTTTCAATTTTATGGTCTTATAGCTCAAAATAATTAGTAAATGCATGAAAAATAACAAATGAAGTCAGAAAGGATTGAAAAATGATGATGTGGCTTTGAATGGTGCGTTTTGAACACACAAAAAGTCAGGAGTTAAAATAAGTTAAAAAATGAAATTCCTTTGTAACAGACGCGTTTCCGTATGAAATCCTGATACTTTGAAAGAGATTGTCCGTTTTGTACACGAAGTGCATGCAGTTTTTGCCGTAACCCTCTCAACTTTCTTGCACATGCTATGTGGATGAAATGATGATACCATGCCAACTTCATCCTTTTCAGAGTTCATTTGAAATGCTTTTCAATTTTAGGGTCTTATAGCTCAAAATAATTAGTAAATGCATGAAAAATAACAAATGAAGTCAGAAAGGTTGAAAAATGATGATGTGGCTTTGAATGGTGCATTTTGAACACACAAAAAGTCAGGAGTTCAAATAAGTTTTAAAAATGAAATCCCTTTGTAACAGACGAGTTTCCATATGAAATCCTGATACTTTGAAAAAGATAGTCCGTTTTGTACACGAAGTGCATCCAGTTTTTGCCGTCACCCTCTCAACTTTCTTGCACATGCTATGTGGATATAACGATGATACATTCCAACTTCAACCTTTTCAGAGTTCATTTGAAATGCTTTTCATATTTATGGTCTTATAGCTCAAAATAATTAGTAAATGCATGAAAAATAACAAATGAAGTCAGAAAGGATTGAAAAATGATGATGTGGCTTTGAATGGTGCATTTTTAACACACAAAAAGTCAGGAGTTCATATAAGTTTTAAAAAATGAAATCCCTTTGTAACAGACGAGTTTCCGTATGAAATCCTGATGCTTTGAAAGAGATTGTCCGTTTTGTACACGAAGTGCACCCAGTTTTTGCCGGGACCCTCTCAACTTTCTTGCACATGCTATGTGGATGAAATGATGATACCACGCGAACTTCAACCTTTTCAGAGTTCATTTGAAATGCTTTTCAATTTTATGGTCTTATAGCTCAAAATAGTTCGTAAATGCATGAAAAATAACAAATGAAGTCAGAAAGGATTGAAAAATGATGATGTGGCTTTGAATGGTGCATTTCAAACACACAAAAAGTCAGGAGTTCAAATAAGTTTTAAAAAATGTAATCCCTTTGTAACAGACGAGTTTCCGTATGAAATCCTGATACTCTGAAAGAGATTGTCCGTTTTGTACACGAAGTGCATCCAGTTTTTGCCGTAACCCTCTCAACTTTCTTGCACATGCTATGTGGGTGAAATGATGATACCATGCCAACTTTCAACCTTTTCAGAGTTCATTTGAAATGCTTTTCAATTTTATGGTCTTATAGCTCAAAATAATTAGTGAATGCATGAAAAATAACAAATGAAGTCAGAAAGGTTGAAAAATGATGATGTGGCTTTGAATGGTGCATTTTGAACACACAAAAAGTCAGGAGTTCAAATAAGTTTTAAAAATGAAATCCCTTTGTAACAGACGAGTTTCCATATGAAATCCTGATACTTTGAAAAAGATATTCCGTTTTGTACACGAAGTGCATCCAGTTTTTGCCGTCACCCTCTCAACTTTCTTGCACATGCTATGTGGATATAACGATGATACATTCCAACTTCAACCTTTTCAGAGTTCATTTGAAATGCTTTTCATATTTATGGTCTTATAGCTCAAAATAATTAGTAAATGCATGAAAAATAACAAATGAAGTCAGAAAGGATTGAAAAATGATGATGTGGCTTTGAATGGTGCATTTTGAACACACAAAAAGTCAGGAGTTCATATAAGTTTTAAAAAATGAAATCCCTTTGTAACAGACGAGTTTCCGTATGAAATCCTGATGCTTTGAAAGAGATTGTCCGTTTTGTACACGAAGTGCACCCAGTTTTTGCCGGGACCCTCTCAACTTTCTTGCACATGCTATGTGGATGAAATGATGATACCACGCCAACTTCAACCTTTTTAGAGTTCATTTGAAATGCTTTTCAATTTTATGGTCTTATAGCTCAAAATAATTAGTAAATGCATGAAAAATAACAAATGAAGTCAGAAAGGATTGAAAAATGATGATGTGGCTTTGAATGGTGCATTTCGAACACACAAAAAGTCAGGAGTTCAAATAAGTTTAAAAAAATGTAATCCCTTTGTAACAGACGAGTTTCCGTATGAAATCCTGATACTTTGAAAGAGATTGTCCGTTTTGTACACGAAGTGCATCCAGTTTTTGCCGTAACCCTCTCAACTTTCTTGCACATGCTATGTGGATGAAATGATGATACCATGCCAACTTTCAACCTTTTCAGAGTTCATTTGAAATGCTTTTCAATTTTATGGTCTTATAGCTCAAAATAATTAGTAAATGCATGAAAAACAACAAATGAAGTCAGAAAGGATTGAAAAATGATGATGTGGCTTTGAATTGTGCGTTTTGAACACACAAAAAGTCAGGAGTTAAAATAAGTTTAAAAAAAATGAAATTCCTTTGTAAAAGACGAGTTTCCGTATGAAATCCTGATACTCTGAGAGAGATTGTCCATTTTGTACACGAAGTGCATCCAGTTTTTGCCGTAACCCTCTCAACTTTCTTGCACATGCTATGTGGATGAAATGATGATACCATGCCAACTTTCAACCTTTTCAGAGTTCATTTGAAATGCTTTTCAATTTTATGGTCTTATAGCTCAAAATAATTAGTAAATGCATGAAAAATAACAAATGAAGTCAGAAAGGATTGAAAAATGATGATGTGGCTTTGAATGGTGCGTTTTGAACACACAAAAAGTCAGGAGTTAAAATAAGTTTTAAAAAATGAAATTCCTTTGTAATAGACGAGTTTCCGTATGAAATCCTGATACTTTGAAAGAGATTGTCCGTTTTGTACACGAAGTGCATCCAGTTTTTGCCATAACCCTCTCAACTTTCTTGCACATGCTGTGTGGATGAAATGATGATACCATGCCAACTTTCAACCTTTTCAGAGTTCATTAGAAATGCTTTTCAATTTTATGGTCTTATAGCTCAAAATAATTAGTAAATGCATGAAAAATAACAAATGAAGTCAGAAAGGCTTGAAAAATGATGATGTGGCTTTGAATGGTACGTTTTGAACACACAAAAAGTCAGGAGTTCAAATAAGTTTAAAAAAAATGAAATCCCTTTGTAACAGACGAGTTTCCGTATGAAATCCTGATACTATGAAAGAGATTGTCCGTTTTGTACACGAAGTGCATCCAGTTTTTGCTGTCACCCTCTCAACTTTCTTGCACATGCTATGTGGATGAAATGATGATACCATGCCAACTTTCAACCTTTTCAAAGTTCATTTGAAATGCTCTTATAGCTCAAAATAATTAGTAAATGCATGAAAAATAACAAATGAAGTCAGAAAGGATTAAAAAATGATGATGTGGCTTTGAATGGTGCATTTTGAACACACAAAAAGTCAGGAGTTCAAATAAGTTATAAAAAATGAAATCCCTTTGTAACAGACGAGTTTCCATATGAAATCCTGATACTTTGAAAGAGATTGTCCGTTTTGTTCACGAAGTGCATGCAGTTTTTGTCGTAACCCTCTCAACTGTCTTGCACATGCTATGTGGATGAAATGATGATACCATGCCAACTTTCAACCTTTTCAGAGTTCATTTGAAATGCTTTCCAATTTTAGGGTCTTATAGCTCAAAATAATTAGTAAATGCATGAAAAATAACAAATGAAGTCAGAAAGGATTGAAAAATGATGCTGTGGCTTTGAATGGTGCATATTGAACACACGAAAAGTCAGGATTTCAAATTAGTTTTAAAAAATGTAATCCCTTTGTAACAGACGAGTTTCCGTATGAAATCCTGATACTCTGAAAGAGATTGTCCGTTTTGTACACGAAGTGCATCCAGTTTTTGCCGTAACCCTCTCAACTTTCTTGCACATGCTATGTGGGTGAAATGATGATACCATGCCAACTTTCAACCTTTTCAGAGTTCATTTGAAATGCTTTTCAATTTTATGGTCTTATAGCTCAAAATAATTAGTAAATGCATGAAAAATAACAAATGAAGTCAGAAAGGCTTGAAAAATGATGATGTGGCTTTGACTGGTACGTTTTGAACACACAAAAAGTCAGGAGTTCAAATAAGTTTTAAAAATGAAATCCCTTTGTAAGAGACGAGTTTCTATATGAAATCCTGATACTTTGAAAAAGATATTCCGTTTTGTACACGAAGTGCATCCAGTTTTTGCCGTCACCCTCTCAACTTTCTTGCACATGCTATGTGGATATAACGATGATACATTCCAACTTCAACCTTTTCAGAGTTCATTTGAAATGCTTTTCATATTTATGGTCTTATAGCTCAAAATAATTAGTAAGTGCATGAAAAATAACAAATGAAGTCAGAAAGGATTGAAAAATGATGATGTGGCTTTGAATGGTGCATTTTGAACACACAAAAAGTCAGGAGTTCATATAAGTTTTAAAAAATGAAATCCCTTTGTAACAGACGAGTTTCCGTATGAAATCCTGATGCTTTGAAAGAGATTGTCCGTTTTGTACACGAAGTGCACCCAGTTTTTGCCGGGACCCTCTCAACTTTCTTGCACATGCTATGTGGATGAAATGATGATACCACGCCAACTTCAACCTTTTCAGAGTTCATTTGAAATGCTTTTCAATTTTATGGTCTTATAGCTCAAAATAATTAGTAAATGCATGAAAAATAACAAATGAAGTCAGAAAGGATTGAAAAATGATGATGTGGCTTTGAATGGTGCATTTCGAACACACAAAAAGTCAGGAGTTCAAATAAGTTTAAAAAAATGTAATCCCTTTGTAACAGACGAGTTTCCGTATGAAATCCTGATACTTTGAAAGAGATTGTCCGTTTTGTACACGAAGTGCATCCAGTTTTTGCCGTAACCCTCTCAACTTTCTTGCACATGCTATGTGGATGAAATGATGATACCATGCCAACTTTCAACCTTTTCAGAGTTCATTTGAAATGCTTTTCAATTTTATGGTCTTATAGCTCAAAATAATTAGTAAATGCATGAAAAACAACAAATGAAGTCAGAAAGGATTGAAAAATGATGATGTGGCTTTGAATTGTGCGTTTTGAACACACAAAAAGTCAGGAGTTAAAATAAGTTTAAAAAAAATGAAATTCCTTTGTAAAAGACGAGTTTCCGTATGAAATCCTGATACTCTGAGAGAGATTGTCCATTTTGTACACGAAGTGCATCCAGTTTTTGCCGTAACCCTCTCAACTTTCTTGCACATGCTATGTGGATGAAATGATGATACCATGCCAACTTTCAACCTTTTCAGAGTTCATTTGAAATGCTTTTCAATTTTATGGTCTTATAGCTCAAAATAATTAGTAAATGCATGAAAAATAACAAATGAAGTCAGAAAGGATTGAAAAATGATGATGTGGCTTTGAATGGTGCGTTTTGAACACACAAAAAGTCAGGAGTTAAAATAAGTTTTAAAAAATGAAATTCCTTTGTAATAGACGAGTTTCCGTATGAAATCCTGATACTTTGAAAGAGATTGTCCGTTTTGTACACGAAGAGCATCCAGTTTTTGCCATAACCCTCTCAACTTTCTTGCACATGCTGTGTGGATGAAATGATGATACCATGCCAACTTTCAACCTTTTCAGAGTTCATTAGAAATGCTTTTCAATTTTATGGTCTTATAGCTCAAAATAATTAGTAAATGCATGAAAAATAACAAATGAAGTCAGAAAGGCTTGAAAAATGATGATGTGGCTTTGAATGGTACGTTTTGAACACACAAAAAGTCAGGAGTTCAAATAAGTTTAAAAAAAATGAAATCCCTTTGTAACAGACGAGTTTCCGTATGAAATCCTGATACTATGAAAGAGATTGTCCGTTTTGTACACGAAGTGCATCCAGTTTTTGCTGTCACCCTCTCAACTTTCTTGCACATGCTATGTGGATGAAATGATGATACCATGCCAACTTTCAACCTTTTCAAAGTTCATTTGAAATGCTCTTATAGCTCAAAATAATTAGTAAATGCATGAAAAATAACAAATGAAGTCAGAAAGGATTAAAAAATGATGATGTGGCTTTGAATGGTGCATTTTGTACACACAAAAAGTCAGGAGTTCAAATAAGTTATAAAAAATGAAATCCCTTTGTAACAGACGAGTTTCCATATGAAATCCTGATACTTTGAAAGAGATTGTCCGTTTTGTTCACGAAGTGCATGCAGTTTTTGTCGTAACCCTCTCAACTGTCTTGCACATGCTATGTGGATGAAATGATGATACCATGCCAACTTTCAACCTTTTCAGAGTTCATTTGAAATGCTTTCCAATTTTAGGGTCTTATAGCTCAAAATAATTAGTAAATGCATGAAAAATAACAAATGAAGTCAGAAAGGATTGAAAAATGATGTTGTGGCTTTGAATGGTGCATATTGAACACACGAAAAGTCAGGAGTTCAAATTAGTTTTAAAAAATGTAATCCCTTTGTAACAAACGAGTTTCCGTATGAAATCCTGATACTCTGAAAGAGATTTTCCATTTTGTACACGAAGTGCATCCAGTTTTCGCCGTAACCCTCTCAACTTTCTTGCACATGCTATGTGGATGAAATGATGATACCATGCCAACTTTCAACCTTTTCAGAGTTCATTTGAAATGCTTTTCAATTTTATGGTCTTATAGCTCAAAATAATTAGTAAATGCATGAAAAATAACAAATGAAGTCAGAAAGGATTGAAAAATGATGATGTGGCTTTGAATGGTGCATTTTGAACACACAAAAAGTCAGGAGTTAAAATAAGTTTAAAAAAATGAAATTCCTTTGTAACAGACGCGTTTCCGTATGAAATACTGATACTTTGAAAGAGGTTGTCCGTTTTGTACACGAAGTGCATCCAGTTTTTGGCGTAACCCTCTCAACTTTCTTGCACATGCTATGTGGATGAAATGATGATACCATGCCAACTTCAACCTTTTCAGAGTTCATTTGAAATGCTTTTCAATTTTATGGTCTTATAGCTCAAAATAATTAGTAAATGCATGAAAAATAACAAATGAAGTCAGAAAGGATTGAAAAATGATGATGTGGCTTTGAATGGTGCGTTTTGAACACACAAAAAGTCAGGAGTTAAAATAAGTTAAAAAATGAAATTCCTTTGTAACAGACGCGTTTCCGTATGAAATCCTGATACTTTGAAAGAGATTGTCCGTTTTGTACACGAAGTGCATGCAGTTTTTGCCGTAACCCTCTCAACTTTCTTGCACATGCTATGTGGATGAAATGATGATACCATGCCAACTTCATCCTTTTCAGAGTTCATTTGAAATGCTTTTCAATTTTAGGGTCTTATAGCTCAAAATAATTAGTAAATGCATGAAAAATAACAAATGAAGTCAGAAAGGTTGAAAAATGATGATGTGGCTTTGAATGGTGCATTTTGAACACACAAAAAGTCAGGAGTTCAAATAAGTTTAAAAAAATGTAATCCCTTTGTAACAGACGAGTTTCCGTATGAAATCTTGATACTCTGAAAGAGATTGTCCGTTTTGTACACGAAGTGCATCCAGTTTTTGCCGTAACCCTCTCAACTTTCTTGCACATTCTATGTGGATGAAATGATGATACCATGCCAACTTTCAACCTTTTCAGAGTTCATTAGAAATGCTTTTCAATTTTATGGTCTTATAGCTCAAAATAATTAGTAAATGCATGAAAAATAACAAATGAAGTCAGAAAGGCTCGAAAAATGATGATGTGGCTTTGAATGGTGCATTTTGAACACACAAAAAGTCAGGAGTTCAAATAAGTTATAAAAAATGAAATCCCTTTGTAACAGACGAGTTTCCGTATGAAATCCTGATACTTTGAAAGAGATTGTCCGTTTTGTTCACGAAGTGCATGCAGTTTTTGTCGTAACCCACTCAACTGTCTTGCACATGCTATGTGGATGAAATGATGATACCATGCCAACTTTCAACCTTTTCAGAGCTCATTTGAAATGCTTTCCAATTTTAGGGTCTTATAGCTCAAAATAATTAGTAAATACATGAAAAATAACAAATGAAGTCAGAAAGGATTGAAAAATGATGTTGTGGCTTTGAATGGTGCATATTGAACACACGAAAAGTCAGGAGTTCAAATAAGTTTTAAAAAATGTAATCCCTTTGTAACAAACGAGTTTCCGTATGAAATCCTGATACTCTGAAAGAGATTGTCCATTTTGTACACGAAGTGCATCCAGTTTTCGCCGTAACCCTCTCAACTTTCTTGCACATGCTATGTGGATGAAATGATGATACCATGCCAACTGTCAACCTTTTCAGAGTTCATTTGAAATGCTTTTCAATTTTATGGTCTTATAGCTCAAAATAATTAGTAAATGCATGAAAAATAACAAATGAAGTCAGAAAGGATTGAAAAATGATGATGTGGCTTTGAATGGTGGGTTTTGAACACACAAAAAGTCAGGAGTTAAAATAAGTTTAAAAAAATGAAATTCCTTTGTAACAGACGCGTTTCCGTATGAAATCCTGATACTTTGAAAGAGATTGTCCGTTTTGTACACGAAGTGCATCCAGTTTTTGCCGTAACCCTCTCAACTTTCTTGCACATGCTACGTGGATGAAATCATGATACTATGCCAACTTCAACCTTTTCAGAGTTCATTTGAAATTCGTTTCAATTTTATGGTCTTATAGCTCAGAATAATTAGTAAATGCATGAAAAATATAACAAATGAAGTCAGAAAGGATTGAAAAATGATGATGTGGCTTTGAATGGTGCGTTTTGAACACACAAAAAGTCAGGAGTTAAAATAAGTTAAAAAATGAAATTCCTTTGTAACAGACGCGTTTCCGTATGAAATCCTGATACTTTGAAAGAGATTGTCCGTTTTGTACACGAAGTGCATGCAGTTTTTGCCGTAACCCTCTCAACTTTCTTGCACATGCTATGTGGATGAAAGGATGATACCATGCCAACTTCATCCTTTTCAGAGTTCATTTGAAATGCTTTTCAATTTTAGGGTCTTATAGCTCAAAATAATTAGTAAATGCATGAAAAATAACAAATGAAGTCAGAAAGGTTGAAAAATGATGATGTGGCTTTGAATGGTGCATTTTGAACACACAAAAAGTCAGGAGTTCAAATAAGTTTTAAAAAATGAAATCCCTTTGTAACAGACGAGTTTCCGTATGAAATCCTGATACTTTGAAAGAGATTGTCCGTTTTGTACACGAAGTGCATCCAGTTTTTGCCGTAACCCTCTCAACTTTCTTGCACATGCTATGTGGATATAATGATGATACCATGCCAACTTTCAACCTTTTCAGAGTTCATTTGAAATGCTTTTCAATTTTATGGTCTTATAGCTCAAAATAATTAGTAAACAAAGTCAGAAAGGATTGAAAAATGATGATGTGGCTTGGAATGGTGCATTTTGAACACACAAAAAGTCAGGAGTTCAAATAAGTTTTAAAAAATGAAATCCCTTTGTAACAGACGAGTTTCCGTATGAAATCCTGATACTTTGAAAGAGATTGACGTTTTGTACACGAAGTGCATGCAGTTTTTGCCGTAACCCTCTCAACTTTCTTGCACATGCTATGTGGATGAAATGATGATACCATGCCAACTTCATCCTTTTCAGAGTTCATTTGAAATGCTTTTCAATTTTATGGTCTTATAGCTCAGAATAATTAGTAAATGCATGAAAAATATAACAAATGAAGTCAGAAAGGATTGAAAAATGATGATGTGGCTTTGAATGGTGCGTTTTGAACACACAAAAAGTCAGGAGTTAAAATAAGTTAAAAAATGAAATTCCTTTGTAACAGACGCGTTTCCGTATGAAATCCTGATACTTTGAAAGAGATTGTCTGTTTTGTACACGAAGTGCATGCAGTTTTTGCCGTAACCCTCTCAACTTTCTTGCACATGCTATGTGGATGAAAGGATGATACCATGCCAACTTCATCCTTTTCAGAGTTCATTTGAAATGCTTTTCAATTTTAGGGTCTTATAGCTCAAAATAATTAGTAAATGCATGAAAAATAACAAATGAAGTCAGAAAGGTTGAAAAATGATGATGTGGCTTTGAATGGTGCATTTTGAACACACAAAAAGTCAGGAGTTCAAATAAGTTTTAAAAAATGAAATCCCTTTGTAACAGACGAGTTTCCGTATGAAATCCTGATACTTTGAAAGAGATTGTCCGTTTTGTACACGAAGTGCATCCAGTTTTTGCCGTAACCCTCTCAACTTTCTTGCACATGCTATGTGGATATAATGATGATACCATGCCAACTTTCAACCTTTTCAGAGTTCATTTGAAATGCTTTTCAATTTTATGGTCTTATAGCTCAAAATAATTAGTAAACAAAGTCAGAAAGGATTGAAAAATGATGATGTGGCTTGGAATGGTGCATTTTGAACACACAAAAAGTCAGGAGTTCAAATAAGTTTTAAAAAATGAAATCCCTTTGTAACAGACGAGTTTCCGTATGAAATCCTGATACTTTGAAAGAGATTGACGTTTTGTACACGAAGTGCATGCAGTTTTTGCCGTAACCCTCTCAACTTTCTTGCACATGCTATGTGGATGAAATGATGATACCATGCCAACTTCATCCTTTTCAGAGTTCATTTGAAATGCTTTTCAATTTTATGGTCTTATAGCTCAGAATAATTAGTAAATGCATGAAAAATATAACAAATGAAGTCAGAAAGGATTGAAAAATGATGATGTGGCTTTGAATGGTGCGTTTTGAACACACAAAAAGTCAGGAGTTAAAATAAGTTAAAAAATGAAATTCCTTTGTAACAGACGCGTTTCCGTATGAAATCCTGATACTTTGAAAGAGATTGTCCGTTTTGTACACGAAGTGCATGCAGTTTTTGCCGTAACCCTCTCAACTTTCTTGCACATGCTATGTGGATGAAAGGATGATACCATGCCAACTTCATCCTTTTCAGAGTTCATTTGAAATGCTTTTCAATTTTAGGGTCTTATAGCTCAAAATAATTAGTAAATGCATGAAAAATAACAAATGAAGTCAGAAAGGTTGAAAAATGATGATGTGGCTTTGAATGGTGCATTTTGAACACACAAAAAGTCAGGAGTTCAAATAAGTTTTAAAAAATGAAATCCCTTTGTAACAGACGAGTTTCCGTATGAAATCCTGATACTTTGAAAGAGATTGTCCGTTTTGTACACGAAGTGCATCCAGTTTTTGCCGTAACCCTCTCAACTTTCTTGCACATGCTATGTGGATATAATGATGATACCATGCCAACTTTCAACCTTTTCAGAGTTCATTTGTAATGCTTTTCAATTTTATGGTCTTATAGCTCAAAATAATTAGTAAACAAAGTCAGAAAGGATTGAAAAATGATGATGTGGCTTGGAATGGTGCATTTTGAACACACAAAAAGTCAGGAGTTCAAATAAGTTTTAAAAAATGAAATCCCTTTGTAACAGACGAGTTTCCGTATGAAATCCTGATACTTTGAAAGAGATTGACGTTTTGTACACGAAGTGCATGCAGTTTTTGCCGTAACCCTCTCAACTTTCTTGCACATGCTATGTGGATGAAATGATGATACCATGCCAACTTCATCCTTTTCAGAGTTCATTTGAAATGCTTTTCAATTTTATGGTCTTATAGCTCAGAATAATTAGTAAATGCATGAAAAATATAACAAATGAAGTCAGAAAGGATTGAAAAATGATGATGTGGCTTTGAATGGTGCGTTTTGAACACACAAAAAGTCAGGAGTTAAAATAAGTTAAAAAATGAAATTCCTTTGTAAAAGACGCGTTTCCGTATGAAATCCTGATACTTTGAAAGAGATTGTCCGTTTTGTACACGAAGTGCATGCAGTTTTTGCCGTAACCCTCTCAACTTTCTTGCACATGCTATGTGGATGAAATGATGATACCATGCCAACTTCATCCTTTTCAGAGTTCATTTGAAATGCTTTTCAATTTCAGGGTCTTATAGCTCAAAATAATTAGTAAATGCATGAAAAATAACAAATGAAGTCAGAAAGGTTGAAAAATGATGATGTGGCTTTGAATGGTGCATTTTGAACACACAAAAAGTCAGGAGTTCAAATAAGTTTTAAAAAATGAAATCCCTTTGTAACAGACGAGTTTCCGTATGAAATCCTGATACTTTGAAAGAGATTGTCCGTTTTGTACACCAAGTGCATCCAGTTTTTGCCGTAACCCTCTCAACTTTCTTGCAGATGCTATGTGGATATAATGATGATACCATGCCAACTTTCAACCTTTTCAGAGTTCATTTGAAATGCTTTTCAATTTTATGGTCTTATAGCTCAAAATAATTAGTAAACAAAGTCAGAAAGGATTGAAAAATGATGATGTGGCTTGGAATGGTGCATTTTGAACACACAAAAAGTCAGGAGTTCAAATAAGTTTTAAAAAATGAAATCCCTTTGTAACAGACGAGTTTCCGTATGAAATCCTGATACTTTGAAAGAGATTGACGTTTTGTACACGAAGTGCATCCAGTTTTTGCCGGGACCCTCTCAACTTTCTTGCACATGCTATGTGGATGAAATGATGATACCATGCCAACTTTCAACCTTTTCAGAGTTCATTTGAAATGCTCTTATAGCTCAAAATAATTAGTAAATGCATGAAAAATAACAAATGAAGTTAGAAAGGATTGAAAAATGATGATGTGGCTTTGAATGGTGCATTTTGAACACACAAAAAGTCTGGAGTTCAAATAAGTTTAAAAAAATGAAATCCCTTTGTAACATACGAGTTTCCGTATGAAATCCTGATACTTTGAAAGAGATTGTCCGTTTTATTCACGAAGTGCATCCAGTTTTTGGCGTAACCCTCTCAACTTTCTTGCACATGCTATGTGGATGAAATGATGATACCATGCCAACTTTCAACATTTTCGGAGTTCATTTGAAATGCTTTTCAATTTTATGGTCTTATAACTCAAAATAATTAGTAAATGCATGAAAAATAACAAATGAAGTCAGAAAGGATTATCATAAAGTAAAATAAATAAGTAATTAGAAACAAAATAAAATAAAATAAATAAGTATTTGTTGTCAGTAGAAATAAAATAAAATAAATAAAGCAAAAAAGAAGACAAAATAACTGGGAAAAATACAAAAATGCCACCTACTGGGCCACCACGGCCTGAATACGACTAGAAACCCATCAATGGGCTAGGATTCAGGCCCGCAGAAGGCCCAGTAGGCCCATAGGCATAGCAGTGCAAGATTAGGCCCAGAGGCCTGCAGTTCAGAGGAGTTCAATGGAGATGGCGGGGCAGGGCTTATAAACAGGTCATGTCGCTCCTCGGCTAGCGATGTGGGACTAAACATCCCACCGCACCGCGGCTTTGGCAGGCGCAGGCCAATTGTCCCGGTTGGTGCCACGAACCGGGACCAATGCCCCCCTGGTCCCGGTTGGTGCCACCAACCGGTACCAATGCCCCCCCCTTTAGTCTCGGTTGGTGCCACCAACCGGGACCAAAGCCCTCTGCTTCCCGCCCTTTGGGCTGCTGAAAAGAGGCCTTTGGTCCCGGTTGGTGGTACCAACCGGGACCAAAGATGGCCATTTGTGCCGGTCCGTGAGGAGAACCGGGACTAAAGCTTCATGTATATAAGGCACACTTGTGAAAATTTTGGTTTGCATCTTGCAGTTCGCCCCCGACGACGCGCGCGGAGAGGATGCCGCCAGGCTACCGGACGCCGTCGCCGTCGCCCCGCCCCGGAGCCCACGCCGACGCCGTCGCCGTCCGCCGCCCCCGCCGTCGCCCCCGCCCCCGCCCCGGAGCCCACGCCGACGCCGTCCGCCACCCATGCCGTCGCCGTCCGCCGCCAACGCCGTCGCCGTCGCCCATGCCCTGCTCCGCGCGCCCGCCCGGATCCTCTGCACGCCGACGCCGTCCGCCGCCCCCACCGTCGCCGTCGTCGACGCCGTCGCCGCCCCCGCCGTCGCCCTAGCCGGCTGGCCCCGCTGTGAGCCGCCGCCGCCCCGAATCCTTTTTTTTCATTTTTTTGTATATGTATTTTTTCCATGTATATATACTAGTAAGTGTTTAATAAAATTAGTTAGATTAGTTGAATTAGATGTTTTTCCATGTAGTTTAGATTAGTTGGATTATATGTTTTTTTGTCAATTTATGTATATATATGTGCATATTTAGAAAAAAATTGTGTTGAACTAGTTAAATATATATATTAAAACTAGTTAAACAAGTTTATTTTTAGTAAGTGTTTAGTAGTTGAACTAGTTGATTAATTAATAAAACTACTTTATTATATTTTACTATATATAGAAGTAGTTTATTTTTAGTAAGAACTACTTTATTTTATTTATTTATAGTAATAAGTGTTAGTAGTTGAACTAGTTGATTAATTGATAAAACTACTTTATTAAATTTTACTATATATAGAGGTAGTTTATTTTTAGTCAGAACTACTTTATTTTATTTATTTATAGTAAGTGCTTAGTAGTTGAACTAGTTGATGTAATAAAACTACTTTATTTTACTATATATGGAAGTAGTTTATTTTTAGCAAGAAAATTAATTGAACTAGTTTATTTTTTTAGTTCAAGCAATTAATCCCGCATCGACGTCAACGATGCCTATCCCGCATCCTCGTCGTCGACTCGGCAGAGGAGGCCGGCTTGATCAGAGGAGCCATGTCCGGGACTGGGCTCCGCCGGGCTGGTTTTGGGAGGTGCTACCTTCCGGTGGGCGTAGGATGGTGAGGAGCCAGCCCGTCGTTGACCCGATCCTTGTTTGGTGGCGGTCGCGTGGGCCAGTGACGGTGCCGAGGCTTCTGGACACCGCGGAGGTGGTACGTCACTGTGTCAGGGAGGAGGACCAGCACGTCCGTCAGTACATGGTTGCGTTGGAGGGCAGGTTCGACAATACCTGGCAGGTTCTTTAGGGATCTCACTGGAGCTATGATCCTGTGATGGTTCCGTCCCTTTGGGTGTCCACTGCCCGCGCCGATACCTGTCGGGCGCTACTGTTCTAGCTGTACTAGCGATGCTATATGTATGATAGTATTCGAGGTGTATTAGTGATAATATTCGACGATGTACGGACGCATGGAGATGATGTAGTTTTGCTTATAATTGAATGCATCCTAATTTGAATACTACTTTATTTTGTGATTTGATTTTGCTTATTGAATGCTCAAAGTGGAAAACTACTCCTACTTTGAATGCTAAAATTGGAGAGCACTATGCAAGGCGTATGCATATGATTAGTTGATAGCTTATAGTGTTTTTGTTTTTGCAGAAATCTAGGAGCCCCCGGCCCCTCCATCATCCCCGCCGTCGTCCCCGTCACCGCCCCCTCCGACATCGAGGTGAGACTAGCCAAATCCTCTTTTAGAAAGATAATTAAACGATATTTCGGGTTGACTGTAAGTCTGTCGAGTCTCCACCATATATGAGAGGACGAAGAATCCCGACTGTTGTCGTGGGGGTAGCTTCTCCTTCGTTCCCGTGTGCTACACAATTTGGTGTAATGCACTCGAGAACGAAAGGAGGAGCTACCATACCATCACCGACGGTCGCAAATGTCAGAGAGGAATCAGTGAGGGAGAGTTCCACCATATATATATGAGAGGACGAAGAATCCCGACTGTTGTCGTGGGGGTCGCTTCTCCTTTGTTCCCGTGTTCTAGACATTTTGGTGTAATGCACTCGGGGACAAATGGAGGAGCGACCATCACCAACGGTCGAATGTATACACCACGTGAGCTGAGAGTTTTCAAGAAAAGACTCGACAAACCGATAGTCAACCCGTGATGAATAATAATGATCTAACTTAGGTTTTTTAGTACATATATTTAATTGTAGACGTTTAATATTTGAATTATGAACATAGGAAATGTCATACTCGGACGACGAAAGTCTCCCGGCGAAGTGCGACTGGTGCCACGACGACCGAGGTCAGTGCGACAGGCCTCACCTGGACGAAGATCGGCGCTTCGGTATTAAGCTGGAGGAGACCTTCGATGTTGAAACGGTACGCAACGACGACAAGTCTTATTTTTTCGTAATTAAGCACGACTTCAACTATTTCAACGTGTACTTTCCATCTTTTACAATTCGGCTAGCTTATCCCATGCCATGCAAGACGCTACGTCTTGGAGAGGATGGGTTTTGAAGACCATGAAAGTATGGAAACAAAGAAAATTCACCTAAGGACCCATCATGATATAGATTTTGAAGTAAATCTGTATAATTCTGAGAGCATAACTCATTTTGGTTGCAAAAATTGGGAAGCATTTTGCAAGATGTATGGTTTTGATGAGGGTATGCTTGTCACCATGGATCTTGGTGATCCTGACATCGAGCAAGACAATATGGACATTTGTGTCCATGTTGATACGCCTCCAATTCTACCGGTATGTGAGTTTCTCAAACATAGTTATTAGCTAATTTATATTGTTCATTTCAAAATAGTTGACAGCTTATTTTCATTGACAGCTTATTTTGATTGTTCAAACAATGTGCGGAACATGGTAGACAGAACCTACTACACCGATGGCTCTGAGTTAACTTATAAGGAGAAAACTCATCTGGTCGGATTTTGTACTGATCTTGAGAATTACAATATATATTGTAAAACTCCACATTATGGTCAATACGTGCCACTAGTGCACATGTTGAACTACGGTAACTACTATGGAGATACCCTGGTAAGATTTCTTACTATTACGACATCCGTGCATCTTTTGCATACTTCTAAAACTAGTACATCATTGCTAACTATGAAGTTATTACTATGTTTTTCAACAGATAATCCCAGAGGATTGTGTGCCTCATTTGATGTATCAGAATGGTAGGCTTGATGTTTTGAACATACAACCAGCTCATCCTATGAATCTCAACTGTCCATACCAGATTTCTAAAAGAAGTGGAGACATGCAAATCAAAGAATGGAAAAAATGTATGGACCGTCGCAAGTTGGTTCTTGGAAGCAAAAGGAAGCGAAGCGCAAGAATTGGAGACATGATGATCTCCATTCTCCGTAATGGAGAGTCAGGGTCTATATTGTTTTATGCTATTTTACCTTAAATAGGGTATTTCGGTCCTACCTAATACTGATGATCATGTGCTAAGAACAATTAAGTAGGGTTGGTTCGATGACTATGAGGATGATGATCGTATGACTGGTTATTAATAACGAGTAGAAGTTGTATGATGATGATTAGTAGGACTTGTTATTATATATGATGATGCATGATGCGCGCATGAAGAGTTATTATATATCAGCGGGTGAAATGAACATGGATTGGATTGAAGTGAAGGAAACATGCATGTGGTGCATGTCGAAAGTAGTACAATTCAAACTTGATCAAGTTAGGATTAGTATTACTTTCGACATGCACCACATGTTGCCTTCACTTCAATCTAAGCCATGTTTAGGCATAGCAGTACGTAGCATTGGTAAACCAAGCACAGAGATATAAGAGAGGACACTTCTCTCTAGTAGCCACCTAATAACAACCTAAATTAACCCCCAAAACCCCTAAATCAGCCCCTTTCAAAAAAAAACATAGCTCCAGCCAGATGCTGACGCGTGGATGCCTATTGGTCCTGGTTGGTGTCACCAACCGGGACCAAAGGCCCCCTGGCCTGGGCTAGCCGCAGCGGCCACGCGGAGGCCCATCTGTCCCGGTTCGTGTAAGAACTGGGACTAAAGGGTTATGGCATTAGTAATGACCCTTTAGTCCCGGTTCAAAAACTGGGACAAAAGGCCCTAACCAACTGGGACAATAGGCCCTTTTTCTACTAGTGGATGCCAAAGGCACCCCAAGGTAAAATTCAAGGACAACCAAAAGCCTAAGCTTGGGGAGTACGTATTTCTCACCGACATTACATTCATGTTCGCACACCCATGCTAGTTGCCGGTGCTCATACTTTTTCATTGTACTATCCATGCTAGTTTATTTTTCTTTTCTAAGATTTTTCTTGTGTGTTTGATTAACCTTAAGAAAAACCAAAAAAACTAGTTGTAGCTTTTAGTTAGTTTATTTTCCATGCCTATAGTAGTAGTAATTAAAAGAAACCCCAAAAAGAGATTTCTCGTTCTTCTTTTGCTTGTTGGGAGCTTTCCCGTGTAAATAGTTTTATTTCCTTTCTTTTCTTTGGGGGTCGAAAGGAGAAGACCATAATGAAAATGTTGAAGTGGCTCTTATATGCATTACTGTTGATTTAACGAAGAGACCATATTGCCTTGTCTTCTCCCTTGTATTAAAATGCTTGCAGATTCCAGCTTAGTCCAATGCACGTGCATTATTATTATTATCCACACCGTTCGGTCATGCAAGTGAAAGGCAATAATGACGATATATGATGGATTGATTGAGATGAGATAAGCTGGTATGAACTCGAACTCTCTTGTTTTTGTAAATATGATTAGTTCATCGTTCCTGATTCAGCCTATTATGAATGAAACATGTTTGCAATGACAATTAGAGATTATAGTTGCTTATGCCATGCTTAATTAGCTAGGAGTTTATAATGGTTTACCTTGCGTGCCAACATGCTATTAAAATGGTTGTGATGTGGTATGATAGGGTGGTATCCTCCTTTGAATGATTTGGGTGACTTGACTTGGCACATGTACACGCATGTAGTTGAAACAAAATCAACATAGCCTCCACGATATTTATGTTCATGGTGGATTATATCCTACTCATGCTTGCACTCAATGTTTATTAATTTTAATGCATGTTCATGACTGTTGTCGCTCTGTAGTTGGTCGCTTCCCATTCTTTTGCTAGCCTTCACTTGTACTAAGCGGGAATACTGCTTGTGCATCCAATTCCATAAACCCCAAAGTTATTCCATATGAGTCCACCATACCTTCCTATATGCGGTATCTACGTGCCGTTCCAAGTAAATTTCTATGTGCCAAACTCTAAACCTTCAAATGAAATTCTGTTTTGTATGCTCGAATAGCTCATGTATCAACTAGGATTGTCTGTATCTTCCATGCTAGGCGGGTTATTCTCAAGAGGAGTGGACTCCGCTCCTCACTCACGTGAAAATGGCTGGTCACCGGGATGCCCAGTCCCATGCTCTAAGCAAATCAAATCAAAATAATTGCAAACAAAACTCCCCCAGGATTGTTGTTAGTTGGAGGCACCCGTTGTTTCGGACAAGCCATGGATTGATGTTTGTTGGTGGAGGGGGAGTATAAACTTTACCATTCTGTTTGGGAACCGCCTATAATGTGTGTAGCATGGAATATATCGAGATCTCTCAGTTGTTATGTTGACAATGAAAGTATGCCACTCAAAATATTATTTATCTCTATTTCAAAATCGAGCTCTGGCACCTCTATAAATTCTTGCTTCCCTCTGCGAAGGGCCTGTCTATTTACTTTTATGTTCAGTCATCATCCTCTTATTAAAAAGCACCAGTTGGAGAGCACCGCTCTCATTTGCATCCATTACTATTAATTTATATTGAGTATGACTGGATATCTTTTACCATGAATTACAATGTTTAGTCAGTCCTTGATCTTCAGAGTGCTCTGCATTTATGTTTTGCGGTCTCAGAAAGGGCTAGCGAGATACCATCTTGTTATATCATATTATGATTGTTTTGAGAAAGTGTTGTCATCCGAGATTTATTATTATTGCTCGCTAGTTGATTATGTCATTGATATGAGTAAACATGAGACCTAAATGTTATTGTGAATATGGTTAGATCATAATCTTTGCTGAAAACTTGAATGCTGGCTTTACATATTTACAACAACAAGAGCAACCAGAGTTTGTAAAAGTTTTTCTTTATCACTTTTAGTTTGTCAACTAAATTGCTTGAGGACAAGCAAAGGTTTAAGCTTGGTTGAGTTGATACGTCTCCAATGTATCTACTTTTGCAAACACTTTTGCCCTTGTTTTGGACTCTAACTTGCATGATTTGAATGGAACTAACCCAGACTGACGCTGTTTTCAGCAGAATTGCCATGGTGTTATTTTTGTGCAGAAATAAAAGTTCACGGAATGACCTGAAACTTCACAGAGAATATTTTTGGATTTAACAAAAAATACTGGCAAAAGAATCAAGGCCAGGGGACCCACACCCTGTCCACGAGGGTGGGAGGCAAGCCTACCCCCTGGGCGCACCCCCTGCCTCGTGGGTCCCCTGGTGCTCCACCGACCTCAACTCCAACTCTATATATTCACGTTCCGGGAGGAAAAATTAGAGAGAAGGATTCATCGCGTTTTATGATACGGAGCCACCGCCAATCCCTAATCTCTCTCGGGAGGGCTGATCTGGAGTCCGTTCGGGGCTCCGGAGAGAGGAATCCGTCGCCATAGTCATCATCAACCTTCCTCCATGACCAATTTCATGATGCTCACCACCGTGCGTGAGTAATTCCATCGTAGGCTTCTGGACGGTGATGGGTTGGATGAGATTTATCATGTAATCGAGTTAGTTTTGTTAGGGTTTGATCCCTAGTATCCATTATGTTCTGAGATTGATGTTGCTATGACTTTGCCATGCTTAATGCTTGTCTCTAGGGCCCGAGTGCCATGATTTCAGATCTGAACCTATTATGTTTTCATGAATATATGTGAGTTCTTGATCCTATCTTGCAAGTCAATAGTCACCTACTATGTGTTATGATCCGACAACCCCGAAGTGACAATAATCGGGACCACTCCCGGTGATGACCGTAGTTTGAGGAGTTCCTGTATTCACTAAGTGTTAATGCTTTGGTCCGGTACTCTATTAAGAGGAGGCCCTAATATCCCTTAGTTTCCAATAGGACCGCTGTCAGGACCCTGATTCCAGGTCATATCGATCTAGCCGGTAACACCTCATATCACTTTGCGGCGTCACGCACGGTATTCCCACGGGTGTCGCCTTACCATGGCCCGGGACCGTTTGCGCCTTTTGGCTCACGTATATGATAGTGTCGCTCGCATCCATATGACAAAGAACCCGGGTCGACATGACTAGTCGTGGACCCAAAGTGGCACTAACTTACGGGGACAGGCATACATGAATCAACATCGAGCATGTCGGTCAGCAGCGTGCGAATCCGGGCTGTAGCACTGGGCTAACAGGACTCCTGTGAACCGAGCTGTAGCAGGCTAGGCAGGACTCCGGATGTCACCGCATTACATTTCCCCGAAGGGACAGACACAGGAACAAAGTGAATCACATACCGGCCAGTCAAGTGTTCCGGAGTAGTAGTGTTGGGCTAGCAGCACTCCAGTGAACCGGGCTGTAGCGGACTACTATGGCTCATGGAAGCACAAGACTACATTTCCCCATAAGAGAGGCTACCAAGGATAAACAACTAGGTTGTCGGATCCCACACATACCAAGCATTTCAATCATACACACAATATGCTCGATATGTGTAAATACAACATGGCATCAGAACATAACTCTACAACTCGAGTATTTATTCATTAGGCTCCGAGGAGCGAGATATTACAAACATGGGTCTCATGACCCAACATTCAGAGCATACAAGTCAAAGCACATGCAGAAGCTTAACATGTCTGAGTACAGACATCTACAAATGAAAAAGGCTGAGAAGCCTGACTATCTACCAGATCCTGCCGAGGGCACAAGATCGTAGCTGAGATATCAAGCTAAACGTCGAAGTCCACACGAAACTACTAGCGAGACTGACATCTCTCTGCAAAACATAAAATAGGCAAACGTGAGTACAAATGTACCCAACAAGACTTACATCAGAACTAGCTACATATGCATCAGTATCAACAAAGGGGGTGGTGGAGTTTGACTGCAGCAAGCCAGCTTTGACTCAGTGGCTACCCTAAACTATGACTGCAAGTAACTCTTTTGAGGTGGCACACACGAGTCCACATATTCACCATATCAATACACCACTATGGATCCGCTCCCGTCTCCCTACGAGAAGGCCATCCATAGCACTCACGCTTATCTTGCGAGTTTTAGAGTATCCACTTTCACTTGTCTATGAATTGTACAGGCAACCTAAAAGTCCTTTACCACAGACACGGCTATTCGAATAGATCATCTATAACCCTGCAGGGGTGTACTTCTTCACACACGCTCTCGCCACTTACCACCATGTACACGTCGTGTATCTCGGCAACCTTCAAGCAGAAGCCTGGCAAGGGAGTCGGCCACGACCTGACTAACCACACAAGTCTCTAGTCCAGGTTTATCAACTATTCGGGTTCCATCCGTGACGAGATCCGGGTGGGGTTTCGCTCACAGCCCCAAACGATGTGTGTAGGGTTCCCGAGACACCAAACGGGCGCCCGGTACATCGTGCCATGGTGTATCTACCGCATCATAGCCCACCCCTAGGGTCAGCGCTACGCACGGCCTCCAACACATATCCTACGAACAGCAGAAACTAGTTGCAACTCCTGGACAGAGATCAAGGCGGTTAATAAGTCGAGAGGGTCCAGTGGTTTCGGGCCCAACGCGTGGTAGTAGCTGTTCATGGATCACAAACACGGAACTCAGTTCCTAAGGACGGTTTCAATGAGACAACCCACCATGTACTCCTACATGGCCTCTCACCGCTACCTTTACCAAATCATGTTCACACACTTAGCTCACACACAGTAGGACATGTTCGTCACCATTCCAATTCATTCCCGATGAATCAGACCTGACTCAACTCTAAGCAGTAGCAGGCATGACAAACAAGCATGAATGAGTAGGCACATCAGGGCTCAAACGACTCCTACTCATGCTAGTGGGTTTCATCTATTTACTGTGGCAATGATAGGTCATGCAGAGGATAAGAGGTTCAACTACCGCAGCAAGTAACAGATGAATCGTTGTTGTCCTAATGCAATAAAAGAGAGCATGAGCGAGAGAGTGGGGTTGTATCGGAATGAACAAGGGGGTTTTGATTGCCTGACAGAGTGGTAGTGGGATTCTGCACTTCAGTTGGATACTTGTGAATATCCTCGGAGACAGAGCCTACCATGAAGAACACATCGAAACACAATCATCACATGGCAATATGCAACAATATGATGCATGAAATGACATGGCAAAATGAGTATGTTTTGGCTAATGCAACTTAGAACAGATTGGTTTGAGTTCATTTGAATCAAGGATTCAAATGCAAGCCCAAAATAAGAGGTCATATTAGTGCATTAATTTGTTTCATCTAAACAGCAAAGTTAGATTGTTCTAACATGAATGAAACTAGTACAGATGAAAAGATTGAATTTTTCTGATCAATTTTCATATATAAATCTTTGCATTTGGAGTTACAGATTAATTTCTATGAATTTTTGAAGTTTGTGATATTTTCTGGAATTTCCTAAATAAGAATAAATCTAGAAAATGCTTGTTGCATAAGCATGACGTCACTGTGATGTCAGCGGTCAACAGGGCCGGTCCAGGTCAAACCTGACCAGTGGGGCCCGCGTGTCAGTGGCTAACTAAACTAACCTAGTTTAAACTAATTATGTTTAAACCTAAACTAGATTAATTAGCCGGGCGGGGCCCGCATGTCATAGACCCAGGGGAGGTCAAATCCCCTGGTCAACCGGGGCTAAACCACCGGCGTTTAGCCGCTGGCGAGGCCGAACGCGGCAGAGGGCGAGGGATTCGTCCTCCGACGACCAAAACAATGGCGGAGCACATCTACGGGCAGCTGGGAGCAACCCGCGTTGTTTGGTGGTGGAAGTGGAGCTCGGGGTCGCCGGAAACGACGCTAGCGACGACCTTGGCGGACGCCGGAGCTCGGACGAGGATGAACTCGTCTGTGCAGTGATCGTGGAGGCTCGGGGCTAGCTCCTACGTGGCCTACATGGTGCGGTGAGGTTAATGGGCATGGTGGTGTGGCCGTTGGGTGGTCGGAGCTACGTCGGCGACGAGCTCAGGCGGCGGTGCGTGCGGTTAAGCTTGGTGCGGTCGCTACGGGCTCGAGAGCGAGAACGGAGAGGATGGGGAGGGGCAGGAGCTCACGGTGGTTGCAGCGAGCTAGACGGCGGGGTCGGGGACGGGCTGGAGCGGTGGTGACGGGGAAAGGGATCTCCCGCGGCGATCAACGATGACGAGGATGAAGCGGAGACTCCAAGGCGAGCGAGCGCTCGGGGCTCGGTCTGCTCGACGGAGTGGATGACGACGAAGCTCAGGGACATGGCGAGGCGCGTGGAGTCGACGGTGTTCGCGGGTTTCATAGTGGCGCGGCTGCAGCGGCGTCGGCCATGGTAGGAGAGAGCGAGGGAGAGAGGCAGGGGGCGTGTGAGGTGTCCACGGGGTCGGGGCGGCGCCGTGGACTCACTTCGAGACATGGGTGAAGTAGAAGAGCAGGGAGGTGGCATGGCGCAACGCGCATGCGTGCGCTGTCTCCCTCCTCTTCCTACTGGCAGAGGTAGGTGATGACTGGCACGGGCCAGGTGGGCCGGCCCAGCTAGGTAAGTTGGCCTGTGGCCTTTCTCTCTCTCTCTCTTTTCCATTTAATTCTATTTTCTATTTTTTTGCAGCTTTGTGGCTTCATTAAAAATAGCTAGGCACATTCAAAAATCACCAAACTGCTCATGCCCACTGTTTAGGATATAAACAACATGGAACATTTCAGTTTAGGATTATTTGGACATTTAAAATAATTAGTAGCATTTAAATGCCCAAATGCAAATAGCATATGATTTAATCCAGTGACCTTAAGATGACCTAGAAAATTATGAACCAATTTTGTCGGAGGTTCTAACCCAGGACAAAAATGATGGACATTTTAAGGGCATTTCAGGTTCATTGAAAATAATTTTAGTAAACCCTAGTTGGTTTTAGGGGGTGCTGGGGGTTCTGTCATCCCCATTTCAACTTTCTGTGAAAAGTAAACATGATGCAACACCAGATGCAAGTACCAGGCATTGTCAGAACTAGGGATGTGACAACTCACCCCCACTAAACAGGAATCTCGTCCCGAGATTCAAGTCGTGAGGTAAGAAGACATAGGGACACAAGCTAACACAATCTTCACGATCCAGATGTCTTTCTCGAGGGTGTTGATTCATTGCATCACCTTGATCTCGACGTCTTGCTTTGAGAACTACATCCAACATGACAACAAGTAGAAAGGGAAATTTTAGAAGAATCAATCTTCCTGAGGTTCGAGCAACTTAGGATCATCTTAATGATCACAAGATCAACTCACGGAATGGGACATAGAAACATCTCTGGAGTTGAGAGGCAAAAATGCATCAGGAGGGACGGAAGAAACAATTGACGAGGGTTTCAAAGTAGCGAGGAAAAATTGCCATGATTCCATAACAGGGCACCTCGGGAGAGGTGACTCATAAAATTATTCCCTTAAGTGGCAAAAAGAATTACTTTTGATGCATAGATCATTGAAACTCTCTATACCAGCCTAAGGAAAATCACAATCGATCATTTGAAGGAATTCGAGAGAATGGCATACGCAGCTTGGAAAGGAAACTAGAGTTATAAGACAACTCGGCAAACAGAAGGCACATTCCAATTGATACCGAGGATGTAACCTAGTGTCTGAGCGTGCTCTCAAGAACTTGAGCATTTCCATATTCATCAAGGTTTTACCAACATCCATGGCAAGCATCCTGGCAACACGACATACTACCATGATGACTAGTGATGGATGATGCGGATACAAAGCAAGATAACACCTTCTCAGACTTCCCCTTAGCGAGGCTAAGGAAACAGAATATGGATGATCGACCGAGAGACATTTAGCACTCCGCTTCTAATGTTCTCCTTGATGTGCTAGTGTAATCCATTCATAGATATGGTTTGATATCTAGAACATCAAGTAAAAGGTCGGACTTCGGGAACACAAAAAATCCATAAGGAACAATTATTGGAAAAATTCTACGAGATCCTTATGGGGAGGTGGCCAACTTCAAGATACTACAATAATAAGTCTTCCGGTTGGGTGTGTTGGCCACAACATCCACTTTACCGGGTTACAGAGAGACCAATATTATAGTTCTTGAGAAACGTTCCAACCATCATATCTGCCTGAGATTCAGATCTGGTTGGTGTTAGGATAATCCAGACTCATCGGGTCTGGAAAGAGAAATGAAAGTTTAAACACAAATCGACGAGATGACACTGCGAGATTCTCGGGGGAATGAACTATGGTAGTAAGCTCCAAAACATGAGCCGGTTCTGCTACAAGCATGTGAACACGCTGTCCTAGACAAGCATGGTCACCTGGTAGTCTTACAACGAAACACTATCGAGTTCAGGAGGGAACCATCAACGAGGATATCGAAGTCCTTGCATAAGTCTAGCTCTTAAGAAAGAAACTTCTTCTCCTTGAACAAATCAATGAATGGCTTGGTGTGCTAGGGACACATATGGACTGCAGGTAGCGAGCCTATCAACCCATAGAATACTTCACACATGCATGACTAACTTGGGATGACTCCAAAGGAAGCAAAAACAAGCTTTCTTGAATCCACGGCAGCAACTTGCATCAGATGCACATGAATTAGTGGAGGCCACATCTTTCAACCGGACATATGATTCATGAATGGGACATGATGGCAATGCTTATAACGTTTCCAACACTAGTGTAATGTTCAACATGAATCATGGGGGAGACAAAATGCTGCTGATGGGCTCAACAACAACTCATCGGAATTTCCATATCACTGGACTTCCACCATCATGTGAACACAGTGATAGCATTGGTCAGACCAAAAGATGTAATGGTGTATGCTCGAGGGATCAACCACGAGTAAGACAACATTACGAACATCGTTGGTTCTGATTTGACTTGACGATAGCCCATAGTCAAATCAAAGTTTTGACAAGGCAATAGATCCAACAACTGATCACGAGGACCAATCGATGGAGATATAATCTTTCTTCAACACACACACACAAAATGATATCCCTTAACATGAACTAAGTCAGACAAGCTTTTATTTTCCAACTCTCCAAGTTGTTGTTTGGCTTAACCAACTAGCTCAGGGGTATCCCACACAGATTCTTGGAGAACGGGTGGTTTGGAGGAAAACCAACGTGATCACGAACTTAACATAGCGGTCAGGGGACAACCTGGTAATACTTCCTAGAAGATATTCGGAACATCATGAACCACCGATATGTTACTAAGCTCGAGAACAATCTTGCTTTTCAGAGCAAGAGGATATGATCAAGAGAGCGAGGGACTGACACAATCCTAACTCATTGATCGAAGAGTGCACTAGGAAAATGGACTAGGTAGCACGATCAGTCTTAGAATGATAATTCAATAACCAGCACACTAGAATGAGAGTATTGTCCATTAACTACCAAGCAACGGAGTTGCTAGGAGTATTAATTTGGCACATCACAGTACCCTTGTCGGCATTCCGGTTACAAGAACACAGAGACCGAGGAACGGATAATGATGGCGAGAAGTATCGCTGTACCAAGAATTCGTAAGATGGTGTGCAATTCCCTTGACATTCTTGATATAAAGATGGTAATACTCCAAGGTAGAACAGAACAAAAACTGGATTGTCATTTTGATCTGTGGAATACAACTACTTTGACCCAATCCTAGATATGGATAAGGTACTGGAGTTTGTTTCTCCTAGTCATTCCGGAATAGAATGGCTTGACAGACCACAAGAATAAAAGTCATCGATGAGCACGAATGCTCACATACTCTTGACTATTAATTGGTAGACGATTGTCGGAATACAGCTGAAGAAGGACAACTCAAAGGAACATATAACTTTCTGAGTTGTGGATGCATGGATTAGTATGTCGAGCAAAGTTCAGCCTGTTTCTTACGGATAGCCCATGCAGAAGGTAAGAATGGCAGAGTCACAATTATTGAATGGAGAACTCATTAAGAGCACTCTTGGTGTGAACTTTTGGTTCAAGAACTTCGGCCATAAGAAGTTCATGGTATTTGGAAGAAGGAGATACCACGGACCTCGAGGACTATCGCAAAGGTTACTAATATCCTAAAGGAACTAGCAAACACTAACAACATGAGTGAGTAGAGTGAATCTTGGGTTCAAGAACCAAGGAATGGAATACCTACTAACTAAATAACTTCACGAGATGCTTTCGAGAATGGTGGCCAGAATCATCACACTGGGAACACAAAACATGGCTAGATTACTAGGTGGATCTCTAAGACACCTAGGGTCATAATAGTAGCTCCAACATATATACTAAGGCAGTAGAGTACCTGAACTCACTGATTAGTGTGGTTGAACTGGCCCAAAGGGACATCGGGAATGGAAAGAAGGGATTTGCAAATGCATCGGACTATTTAGAAACCTGGGATGACTCGGACAACATAACGGCTGTAAATGCTTAAAATGATTTGAGACATCCTACAAAATGGTGGCATAACCACTTATCATCACAATATCAAAGTTCTGAGATCAACTGTCAACACACAGAAGTAGTAGGAACTGAACTCGGTCTTGAAACCAACAATCATAAAAGTCTATAGATTAGTAACGCGTGATCCTGATAGAAGATGAGAAAGCCTAGTTCTTAATCCCCGCAGAAAAGAAGAGGGCGACTCAGATCAGAAGGGCATAAGGTATAAGGAGTAAAAAGAGCCTTACGTTCCCTTCCCCAATCAATTCCCTTACATAACAAAAGCATTTCTAGAAACAACGTCGACCAGTTTGGCTTGGTAATCCTACAGGAAGTCAGGCTCTGATACCAAAGCTGTCAGGACCCCGATTCCAGGTCACATCGATCTAGCCGGTAACACCTCATATCACTTTGCGGCCTCACGCACAGTATTCCCACGGGTGTCGCCTTACCATGGCTCGGGACCGTTTGCGCCTTTTGGCTCACGTATATGATAGTGTCGCTAGCACCCATGTGATAGAGAACCCGGGCCGACGTGACTAGTCGTGAACCCAAAGTGGCACTAACTTACAGGGACATGCATACATGAATCAACATCGAGCATGTCGGTCAGCAGCTTGCGAATCCGGGCTTTAGCACTGGGCTAACAGGACTCCGATGAACCGGGCTGTAGCAGGCTAGGTAGGACTCCGGATGTCACCACGTGACATTCCCCGAAGGGACTGACACAGGAACGAAGTGAATCACATGCTGGCCAGTCAAGTGTTTCGGAGCAGTAGTGCTGGGCTAGCAGGACTCTGGTGAACCGGGCTGTAGCGGACTACAATGGCTCATGGAAGCACAAAACTACATTTCCCCATAAGAGAGGCTACCAAGGATAAACAACTAGGTTGTCGGATCCCACACATACCAAGGATTTCAATCATACACACAATATGCTCAATATGTGTAAATACAACATGGCATCACAACATAACTCTACGACTCAAGTATTTATTGATTAGGCTCCGAGGAGCGAGATATTACAAACATGGGTCTCATGACCTAACATTCAGAGCATACAAGTCAAAGCACATGCGGAAGTTTAACATGTCTGAGTACAGACATCTAAAAATGAAAAAGGTTGAGAAGCCTAACTAGCTACCAGATCCTGCCGAGGGCACAAGATCGTAGCTGAGGTATCAAGCTAAACATCGAAGTCCACACGGAACTACTAGCGAGACTGACGTCTCTCTGCAAAACATAAAATAGGCAAACGTGAGTACAAATGTACCCAGCAAGACTTACATCAGAACTAGCTACATATGCATCAGTATCAACAAAGGGGGTGGTGGAGTTTGACTGCAGCAAGCCAGCTTTGACTCAGTGGCTATCCTAAACTATGACTGCAAGTAACTCTTTTGAGGTGGCACACACGAGTCCACATATTCACCATATCAATACACCACAATGGATCCGCTCCTCCCTATGAGGAGGCCATCCGTAGCACTCACGCTTATCTTGCGAGTTTTAGAGTATCCACTTTCACTTGTCTATGAACTGTACAGGCAACCCAGAAGTCCTTTACCGCGGACACGGCTATTCGAATAGATCATTTATAACCCTGCAGGGGTGTACTTCTTCACACACGCTCTCGCCACTTACCACCATGTACGCGTAGTGTATCTCGGCAACCTTCAAGCGGAAGCCTGGCGAGGGACTCGGCCACGACCTGACTAACCACACAAGTCTCTAGTCCAGGTTTATCGCCTATTCGGGTTCTATTCGCGAGGAGATCCGGCCGGGGTTTCGCTCACAGCCCCAAATGATGTGTGCAGGGTTCCGGAGACACCAAACGGGCGCCCCGTACACCGTGCCATGGTGTATCTACCGCATCATAGCCCACCCCTAGGGTCAGCTCTACGCACGGCCTCCAACACATATCCTACAAACACCAAAAACTAGTTGCAACTCCCGGACAGAGATCAAGGCGGTTAATAAGTCGAGAGGGTCCATTGGTTTCGGGCCCAACGCGTGGTAGTAGTTGTTCATGGATCACAAACACAGAACTCAGTTCCTAACGACGGTTTCGATGAGACAACCCACCATGTACTCCTACATGGCCTCTGACCGCTACCTTTACTCACACACAGTAGGACATGTTCATCACCATTGCAATTCATTCCCGATGAATCAGACCTGACTCAACTCTAAGCAGTAGCAGGCATGAGAAACAAGCATGAATGAGTAGGCACATTAGGGCTCAAACAACTCCTACTCATGCTAGTGGGTTTCATCTATTTACTATGGTAATGATAGGTCATGCAGAGGATAAGGGGTTCAACTACCGCAGCAAGTAACAGATGAATCGCTGTTGTCCTAATGTAGTAAAAGAGAGCAGGAGCGAGAGAGTGGGGTTGTATCGGAATGAACAAGGGGGTTTTGCTTGCCTGACAGAGTGGTAGTGGCATTCTGCCCTTCAGTTGGATACTCGTGAATATCCTCGGAGACAGAGCCTACCATGAAGAACACATCAAAACACAATCATCACATGGCAATACGGAACAATATGATGCATGCAATGACATGGAAAAATGAGTGTGTTGTGTCTAATGCAACTTAGAACAGATTTGTTTGAGTTCATTTGAATCAAGGATTCAAACGCAAACCCAAAATAAGAGGTCATATTAGTGCATTAACTTGTTTCATCTAAACAACAAGGTTAAAGTCTTCTGACATGCATGAAACTAGTACAGATGAAAAGATTGAATTTTTGAGATCAATTTTCATATATAAGTCTTTGCATTTGGAGTTACAGATTAATTTCTACGAATTTTTGAAGTTTGTGATATTTTCTGGAATTTCCTGAATAAGAATAAATCCAGAAAATACTTGTTGCGTCATCATGATGTCACTGTGATGTCAGCGGTCAATAGGGCCGGTCCAGGTCAAACCTGACCAGTGGGTCCCGCGTGTCAGTGGCTAACTAAACTAACCTAGTTTAATTAGCACTAACCTAGGTTAAACTAATTAAGTTTAAACCTAAACTAAATTAATTAGCCGGGCGGGGCCTGCATGTCATAGACCCAGGGGAGGTCAAATCCCCTGGTCAATCGGGGCTAAACCACCGGCAGTCAAAGCGGTCAACCCGCCGGCGTTTAGCCGTCGGCGAGGCCGAACGCGGCGGAGGCCGCGGGATTCGTCCTCCAACGACCAGAACAACGGCGGAGCACATCTACGGGCAGCTGGGAGCAACCCGTGTCGTTTGGTGGTGGAAGTGTTGCTCGGGGTCGCCGGAAACGACGCCGGCGACGACCTTGGTAGACACCGGAGCTCGGACGAGGACGAACTCATCGGTGTAGTGATCGTGGAGGCTCGGGGACAGCTCCTACGTGGCCTACATGGTGCGGTGAGGTTAGTGGGCATGGTGGTGTGGCCGTTGGGTGGCCGGAGCTACGTCGCCGACGAGCTCAGGCGGCGGTGCGTGCGGTGAAGCTTGGTGCAGTCGCTACGGGGCTCGAGAGCGAGAACGGAGAGGATGGGGAGGGGCAGGAGCTCACGGCGGTTGCAGCGAGCTAGACGGCGGGGTCGGGGACGGGCTGGAGCGGTGGTGACGGGGAAAGGGATCTCCGGCGGCGATCGACGAAGACGAGGATGAAGCGGAGACTCCAAGGCGAGAGAGCGCTCGGGGCTCGGTCTGCTCGACGGAGTGGATGACGGCGAAGCTCAGGGACACGGCGGGGCGGCGTGGACTCGACGGTGGTCGCGGGTTTCACGGTGGCGCGGCTGCGGCGACGTCGGCAATGGTAGGAGAGAGCGAGTAAGAGAGGCAGGGGGCGTGTGAGGTGTCCATGGGGTCGGGGCGGCGCCACGGAGTCGCTTCGAGGCGCGGGTGCAGCAGACGAGCAGGAAGGTGGCGCGGCGCGACGCGCGCACGTGCTCTGTTTCCCTCCTCTGCCTACTGGCAGAGGTAGGTGATGACTGGCATGGGCCAGGTGGGCCGGCCCAGCCAGGTAAGTTGGCCTGTGGCCTTTCTCTCTCTCTCTCTTTTACATTTAATTCGGTTTTCTATTTTTCTGCTGCTTTGTGGCTTTATTAAAAATAGCTAGGCACTTTCAAAAATCATCAAACTACTCATGCCCACTATGTAGGATATAAACAACCTGGAACATTTCAGTTTAGGATTATTTGGACATTTAAAATAATTAGTAGCATTTAAATGCCCAATTGCAAATAGCATATGATTTAATCCAGTGACCTTCAGATGACCTAGAAAATTGCGAACAAATTTTGTCAGAGGTTCTAACCCAGGACAAAAATGATGGACATTTTAGAAGGGCATTTCAGGTTCATTGAAAATAATTCTAGTAAACCCTTGTTGGTTTTAGGGGGGTGATGGGGGTTCTGTCATCCCCATTTCAACTTTCTGTGAAAAGTAAACATGATGCAACACCAGATGCTAGTACCAGGCATTGTCAGAACTAGGGGTGTGACAACCCTGCCGCCACGGGAGGGTAGGACAAAAGATGTCATGCAATTTCTTTTCCATAAGCACGTATGACTATATTCGGAATACGCACTACAAAAAAATACACTTCCGTGATGATACGTGTTTGTCACAGTAGGTCACGTGTTCTGTCATGCATGTACATCCATGACAAATTTATGACAGAATCAAGATAGTCATACCTGTGCTGTCGTAGAAGTGTTCCATGACATTACGAAAATTATCATCACAGAAGTGTCCACTTCCATGACGATCAATCGCGCGTCACAGAAGTGCTTTCGTCAAGGGTGACCGACACGTGGCATCCACCGTAACGGAACGCCTTTAAGCTATCGGGTCCGGTTTTGGATCCGATAAACCGTTAACAGCCCCGACCAATGGGGATTTTCCACGTGTAAAATCATCATTGGCTGGAGGAAACACGTGTCAGCTCACCGTTGGGACAGATGTCATCCACTCATTGGACCCAAAGCGCCTATGATACGTCGACACGTGGCACGGCCCAACAGAGGCCCATTCCTGTGAAAAGGCCGGCCTGTTTGACTTGGCCAAAAGGTGGCGGGCCGGCCCACGGCAAGCCTGTTAACGACCTGTTCGCATATAGCCCATTTATAGCCCGCTAACCCAGGGTTTGTTTACGGCCTATCCGAATTAGGCCGAGTAGCGTCATCTGGGCCGTCCAATATAATTCCAGCCCGTTTTAACTTCCAGCCCATGTATGGCCCATGACGTCTTTTGGCCCATATGAGGACCTTAGTAACCCTCGGCCCATTAACGGCCCATGGTAAAACTGACCCGTAATGAACAGTGTATCACTTTATACCCATTAACGGCCCATTATTCCGTTGGGCTGTTTCCAGCCCATGTTATCTTTCGGCCTTCTCAGGGCCCATTTATTCTTGGGCTCATTTCCAGCATTCGGTTACTTACGGCCAGATACTCTCATTTTCTGCTTGTGGGCCAAATTCAGCCCGTGCTTACAGCCGAACCGTTTGTGGCCCGTTAATACGTTGGGCCATTTTCATAGCGTCATCAAATACGGCCGATTAACGACGGCCCATTATGGTCGGCCCATGAACGGGCGATTCCAACTCTAGCCCGTTTACGGCCATAAAGCGGTATGTTACTGGCCCATGTTTGGGCAATTGATCATACGGCCCGTAGAAGGCCCATTGATGATACAAACCGTAGAAGACCCATTGATGATACGGCACGTAGAAGGCCCATTGTTTCTACGCCCCGTAGAAGGCCCATTGTTTCTACGGCCCGTAGAAGGCCTAGTGTCAGTACAGTAAATATGTAGCCCATGGTTATTGTGGCCTAGTTTAAAAAAAGGTTATTGCGGCCACTAGCAAACCGCGGAAAAAGAACAGCACTGACTACAAGCAAACAAATAAACAAGACAACAAGGAAATAAATAAGCAAGCAACTTACGCTAGGCTATCACGGCTATTACACATATTACATCCATTGGGCATCAAAGTTCGCTACCAGTGCAAATATAGGGAACAAAGCAGAATATCATATACACTGGTTGTCAAAGTTGGTGACCAGTGCAAATAAACGCCGTAGCAAAACAAGTCCAGAACTGAAACCACTTCACAAGATCTCAAGAAACAATATCCTGGGTACCCATAATGCTGGCAAGATTCTTAGCAAGCTTATTAACTTTCTTTTGTTTGGCGCTTAAATCCTCCAGCGCTTGCTGTTGCACCAGAAAGTATGCATCTGAATTCAGCAGGGACTTCCTCAGTCCTTCAGCTTCCCGTCGCAACACATCTGATCGATGTCTTTCAACTTGAAGCTGAGACTCAAGAAGACGAACTGATTCAGGCAGCGAGTTGGAAGAGCTTGTGCCAGCAGTAGTGGCCAGTAACTCGAACACTACATCAAGACAGGACTTCTGGGTTCTCTCAGTGTCGTCAAGGTAGTTTTTATCAGCTTTCTTGGAGACCAACAAGGATGTCTCACTATCTTGAACCTTATCTGCATTACTTCCTTCACCATTGCATAACGGGGTACTGTTCTCCAATATTTTGTCCGCATTCTAAAAGAGAAACAAGCAGACACATCACAGGTTTACCATGTTGTCTATGAAACTCATCTTGGTAAATCAGTTCAGTAGTAAAGTGCACAGGATAACAGCATGAAACAAACATATATCTATGTACCATGGTCACTTTATGGTCTATATCATTCTAGTTTTTGTTGCCAAATCAAGATAGAGACCCAGTTCAAATAATATTTGTTCAAGACAAAGCAGAATAGACAGAATATAAGTGTGGGAAACTATAGAGACACTTGTAATGTGCATGACATGAGAACATAACTGTTTATTCAATTGAAACTAAAATCAATATAGAGCAAGTTACAATAGCAAACCAGTTAAGGAAACAAGGTTAAAACATACCTGTTGCGCCATTGGAGTTTCAATTCCATCCTTCAAATTTGAAAATAGTTGGTCTGAGTAAATACAGTGATGCAAGAGCAAAGGAGTATCAACCATAGCTACAGAACCTGACCTGAGAACAATTCTTCTTCTCCTTTAAGAGTTGAGTTGGGATTCGGAGTGGTGGTCCTCGTGCTTTGGGCATTGCAGTTCCCTTACTAACTGCTCATGTTTGGGTGCTCTGTGGTGGAGACGGTGCTGTGTCAACTGGAACTGGGTTACTATCTGCTGGGGTTGGGGTTAGAAGGGGTGTAACTGGTTCTCTGTCCTACTGGGTAGGGGTACAATCTGCGAGAGTCTGGGTTATGTGTGGTGGGGCTGGTTCTTGGGAAAGTACAACCGTGGTTCTATCTGCATCAATTCATAGCACTATCTTTTCTGAAGACCGTGTTTTTACTCCCTTAGATACTCCCATCACCCTCTCCAATTCAAATGGCTGATAAACAAGAAAAGTAATTGAATGATAGGCAGGTGCAATGGATAGTGGGGAATAAAAGAGGGCATGAAATAATTCAAATTTATGTTGTCTAACCAAACAGGATAGCATGACACAATTTCACATATATGATGGCTAACTAAACAGGATAGCTTGATACAATTTCACATTATGATGGCTAACTAAAAAAGATGGAAAGACATAGTTCAAAATATGATGACTATGTAAACAGGATGACATGATGTAACTATATAATGTGTTTATTAAATAGGTTGGCATGCCATAATTCACATACATGCCGCCTATGGAAACATGATAGCATGATATAATTCCTGGATAGAATGACATAATTCAAAATATGATGAATGTAAACACTAAACAGGATGAGATGATATAACTATATGATGTCTTTACTAAATGGGTTGCCATGCCATAATTCAGATAGATGTTGTGTATGTATACATGATGGCATGATATAATTGAAATATATGATTTATACAGTAAGCAAGTAAGCAGATGGCAATCCATATATGATGTAAAACCTAAGCAATGCAAGACAACATGCATGACATGGGTAATATAACCCTGCCAAGTTTGAGCATAGACCTCAGGGGGGAAATAGGACTGGTCATCAGTCTCTGAATCCTCCTCTGAGGAGCTCTCTGTATCCAGCAAGATGTCTGCTTCAGCAGGTAGCATTGTCTGCTCTGAATACCTTGTTTTCACTCCAGATACTTCCATCACCGCCTCAAATGGCTGATGCACAGGAAGAGTAGTTGAATATACAAACGTTGTCGACAAATGGAACACGTAATACAAAAAAATGATAGCATGATATAATTCACATACATGATGATTGGCTCAACAGCATGGCATTGCATAATTCACATATATAATGCCTTTGCAACAAGATAACATTGCATAATTCACATATATAATGTCTTGCAACAAGATGGCAATGCATAATTCACATATATGGTAATTAGACACTAAACAGGTGGCATTCACACAAAGCATGTCTAAACTAATCCAATGACATCGCAATGCAAGACACCATACGCACGATATGAGCAACATAACCCTGCCAAGTTAATTAGAGCATACACCTCGGGGGGGGGGGAATAGGACTGGTCATCTGTCTCTGAATCTTCCTCTGAGGAGCTATCCGTAACCAGCGAGATATGCGCTTCGTCAGATAGCATAGTCTGCTCTGAAGACCTTGTTTTCACTCCAGAATTTTCCATCACCGTGTCAAATGGCTGATGCACACGAAGAGTAGTTGAATGTACGAACATTGTTGACAAATGTAATACGTAACGAAAAAAAGGATGGCCTGATATAATTCACATATAAGATGACTGGCTAAGCAGGATGGCATTGCAAAATTCACATATATGATGCCTGGATAAACAAGATGGCATTGCATAATTCACATAAACGGTGAATAAACTAAACATATGGCATTCACACAAATCATGTCTAAACTAAGCAGATGACATATTTGATGTAGAAAGTAAGCAATGCAAGGCGCCATATGCATGATATACCCAACATCAGCGTGCCAACTTAGAGCGAAGACCTCATGGGGTAAATAGGAGTGGTCTTCTGCTTCTGAATCGCCCACAGAACAATTATCTTCCTCTTGATTACGATCCGAAATGGGTGGTGGGGGGGCTGCCTTTGCACCCACTATGGAGCGATGTCTGCATGAAATTTTATTGCCACGCAAGGCTCGTCTCTTTTGCTCTACATGTTCAGTTCCATTGTGTAGAATAACTGACATGCATTGGAATAAAACATAGTGATATTATGTAAGGAGTGCATGCACAAATCCAGAGTGATGGTAGCAAACTGTGGATAGACCAAAAACCAATGATAGCAGGCGGATAATAGCTTTAGTTAAAAAATACAGATAATGGCTCCTTTAATGTTTGTTTGCACCCAAGATGAAACTCATAGTAGACACCCAAGATTAACCAGATAGTAGACAGATAGTACTGATTGCTGCCCCAATATGTACCCCACAACCATTTAAAAAACTCAAGTTTCAGCATAAGTTTGGACCTGACTCGTTGTCTAATAGGTGAACACGACGATAAAGTAGCATGTCATCATATTAAGCGATGCATAACGTAAGTAGACACGGAAGAGTGCGACCTCTCTTGCGGACCTGTGTACTCCTCAAGGTCATCTACTCAGTTGATGATGGTAATGAAGTTGTCGTGGCTGCCGGCGGCGGGGAAGAAGATCTGAGGCGGCGAAAGACAGTCTGGAGAGCGGATCCCTGCTGTGGTGAACCCTTCCGTCGTTGGAGCAGCTGAGCTGGGGTGGAACACAACACCGCAGGAGCAGGACAAACCACACAAGGTTTTCTTTGACACATATCTATAACAGAAATAATTGTGTAAGGGCTTGTTTGAATTTGGGGATTCTGACAATGCAGGGATAGGAAATAGACATGAATAGATAGGAATGCACATGCAAAACAAAGAATTTAAAAACATAGGATTTCTGTCAATCTGGATGTTTGCTTCACAAGAATTGGAAGATCACATGATGCAAAGAAGCGTGGTGAGATTAAGTCAAACCACAAGAAGTGTACAACCTCTTTGGCGATGCCATGTCGATCTCAGCGTGATTGGGTTGGCCGTTGAGGATGCTCCGGTTGACTTGGCTGTCAGAGGATGGGAAGAAGATCTTAGGCGTCTGGAGATGGAGCCCGAGGTACTGCTCCGCTGAGATAGAGGGTTTCATCGTTGGAGCAGCTCCGGTGAGTTGTAGGACGCCGAGGCTGAAGCAAGGCAAGAGAGAAAACATTAACCTGAGTGGAATTCTAATAGCATATCCAATATATGACGTAAAATACATAACCACAAAGTGCTAGATGTATACATCAGGCGCTCATCTCTGAACTTAACTGTCGAAACTGAATTTAACTATGGAAACTGAACTTAACAGTCAAAACTGAATTTTGCTGTCGAAACTGAAAGCACTAGAGGTGAGGCTACACGTCAGTCGACTGAATTTTTCATCTCAGGTCAGTCGATTTTGCAGCCGTTGGAATCGAAATCAAGGGCCTGCAATTCATCTTCAACCTCCACCCCCCTGAGCCGCCAGCCGCCACCGGCCAAACAGCCGCCCCCCGCCGCCCGCGGCCGGCGGTGCACCGCCCCGCCCGCCCCGAAAACACTCCCCACCACCGGTCCGCCGCCGCCTCGGCCATACCTGTAGGCCCCCCGTGCCGAGCTTTTTCTCCGGCAATCCCCACGCCACCGCCCCACCGCCGGCGACCACCGCCCCACACTGAACCCTAAGATAGATAGTTGGGTACCTCTCCGGCGAGACCCCCTCCCCGTTGCGGCTGGTTCTTCCTTAACTCCGGCGAGCCCCCCACCCCCAAAAAATCGACTAACCAAAAAGTCGATTCAGTCGACTGAAGTGTAGCTAAATCGGAGCAGCATCGCAAGCAAGAGCAAGAGCGAGAGCAGTAGCGCGAGCAAGAGCAAGAGCAAGAGCAGAACAGGCAGGGGACCGAGAGCAAGAGCACAGCAACAACGCGAGCGAGAGCTAAAGCAGCAGTAGCTCCTACTGATGTGGACGTCGCCGCCGAGGGAGCGATGCCGCCGTGCATGGAGCCGCGCCGTGTCGGCTCGGGACCGAGCGCCGACAGCACATGAGATCGAATCAAGAAGAAAAAGCGGCTATTAGTGTACAACCTCTTTGGTGGCGCCGATTAGGCCGCAGCTTCATCCGAGTAATCAATGATGATGATGCTCTTCCGATGGTGCAGGTGAAGACGGCGGTGTGGAATGGAGGTGGCGCGAAAGACGAGGGGAACGCCGGGGCAGCTCCTTGGAGGTGGAGGACGGGGTGGCTGAACCGGCAGGATGACCGCATTGACGACGGATCCTCATCCGGTACGGTGGATGAGGGACGTCGAGGAGTTGCTGTGGACGACGTCGTCGGGGAAGAGGCTCCGGCTGGGTGGCGGACGCAGGAGGGTGTGGGGCTTCGCGGGTTTTCCCGGCCTCATTGTACGAATGGGTGGGCGAATGGGATGGGAGTGGGGAACCATGGCTAAGGGACGCGCTTGTCCAAAATGTGGGGTAAGTTACGAAAGTACCCCCACCGATTTGAGGCGGTTCTTTCGGTTCAGGGGTATCACGGGCATTTCGCGTGTCGGGATTTCACAAGAGGTGGGGGTTTTCGCGTGCGTTGTAATTTTGGAATAGCAAGGCGCGGGTTGAGATGGAGGGAGTTGTCGGAGCACAACGAGACAAAGATTTATCTTAAATATTTCAGGCTAACAAGGCGCGGGTTGAAGAGGCGGGAGTTTCGCAGCACGATAGACAAAGACGCTAGCTTCAAATTTCGGCATAACAAGGCGCGGCTTGAAATTTCGAGAGAACAAGCTTAACGTGTACCCAAAAGAAAAGAAGACAATTTAGACTAGTATGATATACTACGTACAATGTGTTTAACACGCACAACACACACACAGACACCATTTAGACTAGTAAGGTACACGTGCATTGCACGCATGAGATTTGGCAACCAAATTATGAATAAATACCACATTATAGCATGTAAGCTTTGAGTCATATATGCATGATGTAGATGTTCGTTTAATTCTTATAGTTCATTTCATTCAAAATCAACTAGTTTTTATAAGAAAGCTAATCTATTTTAAGATTCATGGAATTGTGCGTTGTAAGGCATAAAGTAAAAACAAATCATGTAGAAAAACATTTGGGCAATTCTGATACGGAAGATTCTGGAACAAAGAAGAAGTGCTTGTGTTTTGAGGTTTGTGCATTATGCTTAAGTTCAACCATAGAGTCTTCTAGATTGTACATGTGGCAAAATCTGGTGGAATCTAGATGATATCCAACGGCCAGTACTGCTCAAATTTGCCAGCTCTGCACCATCGGATTGGCCTCATCCAACGACCATCTTTCAAAGTTAAAGTTATCCGCACACTATATATAAAATATAAAATGTAATATATATATATATATATATATATATATATATATATATATATAGGGGTAAAGATATAGTTATGTGATGCGAAAGCCACCCATCATCTCCAATTAGAATAGTGTGTCCATGCACAAATGCAATGTGGCCAAACGATGTCTTCCATCGGTATCTCAAATTCAAACCAGTCTGACCTTGTTCAATGTGTATACATTACAACATGCTCGTTTCCAAATCACACCGCGTAGATCTCCGTTATATTCATGCATGCATGGGTTTCAAACATCATGATCTCTTATTCAAATATTTCAATTCAACTTTACATTGATTAGGACCTCACCTAGTCTTTTACACCCACACATTGGTCTTCTCGTTATAATTGTACCACTAACTTTCTCTCGTGCATGCATGCACACACACTACTAGTTGGCATTATCCATCGCACACATGCAATCTTTTTCTTTAGGTCGGTCTCCCATGAAGGCACACACACACATCCCCCTCTCCATCATATCGGGCATTCTTTATCTCTCACGTGCATGCACAACGATCGATGTTCCTCTATGTGTGTGTGGATATAGCTAGGTCTTTCATAGTTTTCCACATAAACCGATCAATCTATATATCTAGTGAGGTCTCACCCTCTTTCCCATGTCCACATCGATCAATCTATACCTCTATATATAGGATTACATATATAGCTAATACACCCACATTAATTATATATCCAACAGCCCCCTCCCATCATCCATGCCTTCCGCTTCATCTCTCAGACGCGCGCACAATGGCGAAGACAGGGGGCAGCAAGGGCCCTGCCCCCCTAACATCACTATATATCGAGGCTAATATGAATGTGATCATTAGACAATTGCTGGTAAAAATGGTTTAAGTTGATGAATTGGCCATCCTCGTAAAGGATTAGCAATGCTTGGCCCCCTAGCTCATGGGACATTTTTCATGGCTCCGCCACTGCGCGCAACAGCGCACGTTCTCGCCCCCTCTCTCTAAATATCGATCTTGCAGTTGTGCACTCCTTCATAGTCTCCCTCCACTCGGCCCCTCGCACCATCTTCTAGCCCCCCACCGGATTTTTTCACATGTACAATCTAGCAGACTCCATGGTTGAACTTAAGCATAATGCACAAATCTCAAAACAACAGTGGTTCTCCTTTGTTCTAGAATCTTCCGTATCATAACTGCCCAAACTTTTTTTCTAGTTGAATTGCCATTATTTGTTTTTACTTTATGCTTTACAGCGCACAATTCCATGAATCATAAAATAGATCACGGGCTTCTTTGATTCAAAGGATTCTCGAAGGAATTTTGGAGGATTGTAATCCTTAGGAATTTTTCCTATCTTGGTTGTTTGATTCGTAGGATTGTAAACCATAGGAATTTTTCCATATGATTCATTTGCACTAGATTTCATAGGAAACATCCCATCCACTCAAACCTCTTTGAAAGAATTTTGTGTTTTTTTCTATGCACAATCAAACACTCGTACCATCCTGTAGGATTCAAGACGACATTCCACTCTAATCCCATGTTCTTCCTATTCCCGCGTTTTGGAAATCCTACAAACCAAAGAGGCCCTAGGTTTTTTATAAAAACTAATTGATTTTGAATGAGATGAACTATAAGAGTTAAATGAAGTTCTACATCAGGCATATATGACTCAGAGCTTACATGCTACAGTGTGGTATTTATTCATAATTTGGTTGCAAAATCTGACGCGTGCAATGCACGTGTACCTTACTAGTACTTCGAGTATGTGCAAAACACAATGGCACGATACACAGTGTCTCTCTAACAGTTCATGAAGCCACGTGGCAGATGTGGAGGCATTGTCGCAACATCCTTGTGTGGATTGATCACAGTGACGTGCTGCTAGTTCCAGAAGAATGTACTCGTCCTCCCTGAGCTGCACTGGCGGTACATGCACGAAGCGAAGATGTGCACGCATGCTACGCACGCATTCATTCCCTCGCATGCACACGCGGGTACATGGGGGGATGCAATTTTGTACCAAGATCCACCCCATGTGATAATTTGACGCGTGTAAAGTCCTTCACTTCATTGATGGTCAATTAATACAGCGCATGCAAATTGAGTGGACGTGAGGGCGGAAGAAAGACATTACTACTCCACTGCGCGCATGCGAGTAGTTAAATCATGGGTTGCTAGTAGTACTTCCATTTGGCTCCTTCGTATTTTGTGCCAATTTTTGATAGTAACATAATATTTACGCATCTGAGCAGTGTAGTCTACATGAAATTTATGTTCCACTAAACTCATCGGGAGTCGTTTCGGGCCTCGAAACCAAAAACCATCAATTAATCTTTACCTTGTTCCCATCACATTCGAAAGTACTAGTGCTACAATTAAGTCCAAGCCTGCTGACACCTACCAGTATGTACCAAACCTGAACGTGTTCCCACTATGCCAGTTTTAGTACTAGTGCTAGTACTTAGGTTATAAAAAGGGGAACTACCTAACCGAAAATTACTCTACCTTCCTCCTCATAAGTCCTCCTTGTTCGTCCGTCCTTGCCATGGCCGGTGTGCAGAGCTCTAGGTCAAGAACTACTCGTAACAAGGGAGTGGCAACCAAGGCTACGGAAAAAAAAGAGGGCTCGCCGCCACGCAGAGACCTCGAAAGATCTCTCACGGGCAGGCGATGGCTCCCAGGAGCGCCCTAGACGCGGAGGCGAACATGCCGAGCTGGCGGCACTGGAGTCGTTATCCCTCGACGGCATGCCCGATCATCTCAATAAGCACCTCAATAAGCAGAAGGAGTTCATCCATGGCTTGGTGGAGCTGCTGAAGGAGAGCCTCAACGACATGGCCGCTGAGCTCAATGAGCAGGGGGAGTTGACCGCCAGCTTGGTGATGCTGCTGAAGTAGAGCATTGCCTCGGAGAAGAAGGCGATCGGCGAAATCCTGCAACTTCAGGAGGACAAGGTGAAGCTCTGCCACGAGCTCGACCTGCTGAAGGAGGAGAACGCCTGCTGGAAGAAGCTGCATGAGAATAGTAGTTCCTCGATGAAGATGTTGCAGGCCCTTGTCATGGAACAGAAGGAGGAGTTGGCGAAGCTCCACATCGAGCACCCGGCTGCTGTGAAGGTACGTAATGCGGCCGTGGAACAGACGATGAAGGCTCGCGTCGAGAAATCCCGCGTCATGGACACAATGATGAAGATGGCGGAGGAGACGCACAAGGAGATGGAGGTCGTGGAGGCGATGAAGAAGCAGTTACGACTCCGCGGCCAGCAACCCTTCATGTAGTGAGACCAGCGCCCCAGACTTGTGTCTGCGTCTTCCTTCTTTTTTTGGGGGTGATAATCCTCCTTCTTCTTTTGCTCCTATGTTTCTTATTTTGCTTCGGGTGTTTCGCCGCATGTGTCACCTTCTCTGCGAGGTATGAATAGAACAATGCTAAAAATGAGATGACTAGCAAATTAGATCATTCTTTATCGCCAATAGAACAATGCCTCTTGCTATTACTAATATATAATAAGAGTAGAGAGTAGAGGATATGCCACTGGCTGCCGTGTTTCGTGCTCCTCTGTCGTACTCCAGTGAAAAACTTGAGTATACCACACGGTTCTTTGCTCCTCCTCAGGTCGTCGACACATTTATACGAGCAGTCAAATCACAAGGCCCCGCCTTCCAGCAGTAATGAGCCGTCAAATCACAAAGGCCCTCGCCTCTCGTGAAAAGGACCAAGCTAGACTGCCCCGCCCTCTAGCCTTTTAAAAAATGTATACATTTGTACAGTAGTAGTATCGATGGATTGCGCCATGGAGCAAAACTAACAAGATGTAATTAAAGAAAAAAGGTGGTACATATAGAGAGCGCTTGTCGCCAAATTATGCATATACTATATGACACTACCCACTATGAAGGTACTAGTAACATAGACCAGCTAGTAACTAGTCTATGCTACTCTCCACTATGACCAGCCAAAGTCGAGGCGCGGATACCAACGAGGGCCTGGTTGTGTCTATACTTGGACAACTCACCCGACTGGATGCGCACCAGGCAGACGAAGCTCGTGTCGTGTTGGTGCCGTGTGCGGCCCGCACATTAACCAAAACCTCGCGCCTCCATCTTAGCCTCCGCGTTTTAAACTTCTGAATCTCAAGGCCAAGGAGCAACGTGAAACCTATGATAGAGCCAATCGGATGGTTGAGAACACTACAATTCGTAGCTACATATGCGTGTGTGAGAGAGGATGAGTGCATGCGTGCACCTCTTCTCAGAGTACTAGTGTATGTGGGTGGCATCAACCTGGGGAGCAGTGATGGTGCATGCGAGAAGTCCTGAGAGATAGGTGGAATACGTCTGAAAAAAAGACTAGTCTATAGCTCGCCACAAGGCTATTCCTGTCGAACGCCAAGCGTAAGATATGTATCCGACGATGCCAGTTTTTGCACGTACACAGCAGTAGAAAAAGAACTAGTACCATGGCATATGCTTCACCACGGCCGAGAAAACGTGCCGACATTACGCCATCTGGGAATAGTGTCGCACTCCGAAACTAGAACCGTCAATAAATTTTGAGCGCGTCTCGTCACATTACAAATTACTACTACTACCACGCTATATTTATGTCAGGACCTCGATTCCAAGTCACATCGATCTAGCTGGTAACACCTCATATCACTTTGCGGCCTCACGCACGGTATTCCCATGGGTGTCGCCTTACCATGGCCCGGGACCATTTGCGCCTTTTGGCTCACGTATATGATAGTGTCGCTAGCATCCATATGACAGAGAACCCGGGCCGACATGACTAGTCGTGAACCCAAAGTGGCACTAACTTACGGGGACAGGCATACATGAATCAACATCAAGCATGTCAGTCAGCAGCGTGCGAATCCGGGCTGTAGCACTGGGCTAACAGGACTCCGGAGAACCGGGCTGTAGCAGGCTAGGCAGGACTCCGGATGTCACCGCGTGACATTTCCCCGAAGGGACAGACACAGGAACGAAGTGAATCACATGCCGGCCAGTCAAGTGTTCCGGACAGTTGTACTGGGCTAGCAGGACTCCGGTGAACCGGGCTGTAGCGGACTACTGTTGCTCATGGAAGCACAAGACTACATTTCCCCATAAGATAGGCTACCAAGGATAAACAACTAGGTTGTTGGGTCCCACACATACCAAGCATTTCAATCATACACACAATATGCTCGATATTTGTAAATACAACATGGCATCCCAACAAAACTCGACGACTCAAAGTATTTATTCATTAGGCTCCGAGGAGCCAAGTATTACAAACATGGGTCTCATGACCCAACATACAGAGCATACAAGCAACAAGCACATGCGGAAGCTTAACTTTTCTAGGTACAGACAACTACAAATGAAAAAGGCTGAGAAGCCCGACTATCTACCAGATCCTGCCGAGGGCACAAGATCGTAGCTGAGGTATCAAGCTAAACGTCGAAGTCCACACGGAACTACTATCGAGATTGACGTCTCTCTGCAAAACATAAAATAGGCAAACATGAGTACAAATGTACCAAGCAAGAATTACATCAGAACTAGCTACATATGCTTCAGTATCAACAAAGGGGGTGGTGGAGTTTGACTGCAGCAAGCCAGCTTTGACTCAGTGGCTATCCTAAACTATGGCTGCAAGTAACTCTTTTGAGGTGGCGCACACGAGTCCAGATATTCACCATATCAATACACCACTATGGATCCGCTCCCGTCTCCCTACGAGAAGGCCATCCATAGCACTCACGCTTATCTTGCAAGTTTTAGAGTATCCAATTTCACTTGTCTATGAACTGTACAGGCAACCCAGAAGTCCTTTACCGCGGACACGGCTATTCGAATAGATGATGTTAACCCTGCAGGGGTGTACTTCTTCACACACGCTCTTGCCACTTACCGCCATGTACACGTCATGTATCTCGGCAACCTTCCAGCGGAAGCCTGGCAAGGGTGTCAGCCACGGCCTACCTAAACACTCAAGTCTCAAGTCCAGGTTTATCGCTTATTCAGGTTCCATCCGCAGGGAGTCCGCCCGAGGTTTCCACATACGGCCCCGAACGATGTGTTCAGGGTTCGGCGACACCAAATGGGCGCCCGGCAGACCCGGCCACGTGCCTACCGCATCACAGCCCACCCCTCGGGTCAGCGCCGCGCACGGCCTCCAGCATACTACAAACACCAGAAACTACTTGCAACTCCTGGACAGAGGACAAGGGTGGTTAAGAAGCCGAGAGAGTCAATTAAAGATCCCAATGTGTGGTAGTAGTTGTTCATGGATCACAAACACAGAACTTAGTTCCTGAGGACGGTTTCAATGAGACAACCCACCATGTACTCCTACATGGCCTCTCACCGCTACCTTTACCAAATCGTGTTCACACACTTAGCTCTCAACAGTAGGACATGTTCACCACATTCCAATTCATCCCCGATGAGTCGGACCCGACTCAACTCTAAGCAGTAGCAGGCATGACAACAAACATGAATGAGTAGGCACAACAAGGCTCAAACAACTCCTACTCATGCTAGTGGGTTTCTCCTATTTACTGTGGCAATGACAGGTCATGCAGAGGAAAGGGGTTCAACTACCGCATCATGTAACAGTTCAATCGTTGTTATCCTAATGCAGTAAAAGAGAGCAGGAGCGAGAGAGTGGGATTGTATCGGAATGAACAAGGGGGTTTTGCTTGGCTGGCACTTCTAAAGATAGTATAGCTCTTCATCGGTGTCATCGAACTCATCGTCGAAACATACGTCTACCGAGGGGGAAACAACCACCGGCAAAGAGAGAAAGGACACAATCAATGCAATGCACATTCACATGAATGACATGTCATGTTAAGGTACTGAATTCACCTAATGCAATATCTAGCCAAGTTAATTGAAGTGGAATTCAAACAAGGTTAAACTCCAACTCCAAATGCTAGTTCATAATTTGCCCTAATCATGATTTATCCTATCCGGTGAGGTTAACTTGTTCAAACAAGCACGGAAGTGCCATAAACATATTCTTCATATTTTTTTGATAATTTTACATATATAAATTATTTCAATTGGAGTTACAGTTTAATTTCTATGATTTTTTGAAGTTTATAACATTTTCTGGAATTTCCTGTAAAAGAATAAGTCCAGAAAACCTATTACCGCGTCAGCATTGCGTCATGCTGACCTCAGCAGGTCAACATGCGCCGTCCGGGTCAAACCTGACTTGTGGGGTCCACACGTCAGTGACTAACTAACTAACCTAAGTTAATTAGCGTTAAACTAATACTAACTAAAAGTGTCAGTGGGGGGGGGGGGGTGCCCCACGCGTTAGTTCCCCAGGGGAGGTCAAACCCCCTGGTCAGCGGGGTCAAACCCGCCGGACTCGGTCCACGGCTCGTCGCCGGTGAAGCCAGGGACGGCTTAGGGGCTCGGGATTTTCCCACGGTCGACCAAATCGGCCGCGGTTTGGTCCTACGCGTAGTTGGGGCTCACGTGCATCTGGTAGGGCAAGCGGGAGGAGTTGGGGTGGAGCGAGCTCGCCGGAGTCGAGCTCGTGGCGGCTGCCGGAATACCAGCGCACTCGGGGGCGGGGCTGCGGTGCCCGTGGGGTGGCGTGCTTGGCTCCTACGGCACCTACACGACGCGGTGAGCACGTGGGTGTGGTCGGTTGGGGGTTGCGGCGGCTGTGGCCATGGCGGCGATAAGCTCTGCGGCGGCGCGGTTCGGTCTCCAGCGGAACGACGACTATAGCGTGTAAACAGAGTGCAGAAGAAGGGGGTTTGGGTGAGTGGCTCACAGAGATTGCAGCAGTGCAGACGGCGAGCTCGGAGGAGGTCCGAAGCGAGCGGGGCTGTGGAGGCGATCTCGGCGACCCGAGGAAGAAGAAGGCGTCGGGGGCGGTGCTTCGCTGCGTCCGGCGTTGTGTAGCTCAGCGAGGGGGGGGGTCGAGGACGAAGTAGCAGAGCTTCTGGCGCGTCGGTGAGGCGTGGGGTGGCCGGTGGCCGCGGGAACGGCGAGCGGCGCGATGGGCGTGTTCGGGCGGCTGCGCGTGAGAGAGACAGAGGAGGGGAGAAGCACGAGGACAGGTCGAGGGGATTCCAGGGGGGCGTGGCGTCGTCTGGAGTCGTCCAAGGCGTCGGCAGAAGCAGGAGGTGGCCGCGCGCGTGCTTGCGCGCCGCGGGCACACGCCCGTGTCCTTCTCGCGCAAGGAGGAGGATGACTGCCAGCGCCAGGTGGGCTGGGCCGGTTGGCCTGCGGTTAGGTTGCTAGGTAAGTGGCGCAGGTGTTGGTCTCTCTCTCTCTGTTAATTCCGTTATTGTTTTCTATTTTTACTCCTCTGTTTTGAATTAGTAAAAATACTAATTCATTTTGCAAAATCCTGAAAATAATTGTGGGCACTTTTGAAAATATTTTCAACAGCCCTCAAACGCTTTCAAGATTATTTGGACACTTAAATTTTTATATATAATTTAAATGTCCAAATTCAAATACTTATGATTTAATTCAAAAATCCAAAGTGTCCTAGAAAAATGTGCACCATTTTTGGCAGAGGTTCTAGACCAATTCAAAAATGATGAACTTTTGTGAAGGGCATTTTGGGTTCATTGAAATAGATTTTACTTGATGCTAGGGTTTGTTCAACCCGCATTTCATATTTAAATGAAATTTAGACATGATGACATGTCGATCGTGCAAGGACAAGCAAAGGCTAAGCTAGGGCTGTGACAACTCACCCCCACTAAACAAGAATCTCGTCTTGAGATTCAAGACGTGAGGTAAGAAGACAGAGGGGACACGGAACCCTGACACAATCTTCACGATCCATTGCATTTATGAAGATGTTGATTCGTTGCATCGTATTGGGCTTGACATCTTTGCTTTAAAGATCTTCACCCAACACGACAAGGGAAAGAGAGAGAAGCTCTACAGGATTCGATCTTCACGAAGATCAAGCAAATCATGATCAGCTCACGGAATGATATGTAGAATCATATCTTGAGCTGAGACACAAAACGCACATCGGGAGGGATGGAAGAAACAGATGACGAAAGTTCAATTTGGTAGGCAACAATTCCACGCTAGAATAGGATGGCGCATGGTTTCAAAGTAGCGAGGAGATTGATTGCCATGATTCCGTAATGGGGCACCTTAGGAAAGGTGACTCGTAGAATTATTCCCTTAGGTGGCAAAAAGAATTACTTTTGATACAAAGATCATTGAAACTCTCTATACTAGCCTAAGGCAATTCGCAAACGATCGTTTGAAGGAATTGGAAAGAATGGCATACTCAGTTTGGAAAGGAAACTATGGTTATAGAACAACTCGGCAAACGGGAGGCACATCCCAATTGATACCAAGGATATAACCTAGTGACTGAGTGTGCTCTTAAGATCTTGAGCATTTCCATACTCATCAAGGTCTTACCAACATCTGTGCCGAGGATCCTGGCAACACATCTTACTACCTTGACGAATAGTGATGGACAATGCAGACGTAAGGGAAGACAACACTTTTTCAGATTTCACATTAGCGATGCCAAGGGAACGAAATCTGGATGATCAACCGAGAGACATTTAGCACTCCGCATCCAATGTTCTCCTTGATGTCCCAGCTTAACCCAATACCATTCGGTATCTGGAACATCAAGTAAAGGTCTGACTTCGGAATACAAAGGATCCATAAGGAACAACTTCTATAATAAGTCACTCGAAATCCTCATGGAGAAGATGGTCAACTTGCTCAATCAAGATACTACAATAATAGGTCTTCCAACTAGGTGTGTCGGCCAAAACATCAACCTTGCTAGAACCTACATCATAGATCTTGGAAAGGTTCCAACCATCATATCTGCCTGAGATTCAGATCTGGTTGGTAACAGGATATTTCAGACAACATGTCTGGAAAAGAAAGTTTGCAACACAAACTGACGAGATGACGTTGCGAGATTCTCGGGAAATGAACTACGATAGGAAGCTCCAAAACATGGGCTGGTTCTGCTACACGCATGTGAACACGCTGTCCCAGACAAGCATGATCACATGGTAGTCTTGCAATAAAACACTACCGAGTTCTGGTTGGGAACCATCATCGAGGATATCAAAGTCCTTGCATAAGGCATGCTCTTAAGAAGGAACTTCTTCTCCTTGAACAACTCAATCAGTGGCTTGGTGTGCTAGGGAATACATATGGAGAGGACGTAATTAATCTACCAAACCAAAGTATACTTCGCACATGCATGAGTGACTTGGGATGATTCCATAGGAAGCAATATTGACTTTCTCGAATTGACGGCGGCAACTTGCACCAAATGCACATGAACTTAGAGGAAGTCACTTCTTTCATCATGAATTATACTTCAAGGTTTAACATGAAGATAATGTTGAAGAAAATTTCCAACACGAAGTTAGATGTTCAACATGAATCATGGACAAGATGAACTGTGGTTGATGAGCTCAACAGCAAATCATCGAGATTTCCATGAAGATGGAATTCCACAACTATGTGAACAAGGTAATAGTTTTTGTCAGACCCAAAAGATATAATGGTGTATGCTCGAGAAAACAACCATGAGTAAGACAACATTATGAATATCGCTGGTTCTGATTTGATTTGAGGATAGCCCACACTCGAATCAAAGATTGGATAAGATGATAGCTCCATTAACTGTTCACGAGGGTCAATCGATGAAAATACCATCTTTCCTGAACACACCTACAAGATATCCCCTAAAATGAACTAAGTCGGATAAAGCTTTTATCTTCCAACTCTCCAAGTTGTTGTTTGTCTTAACCAACTAGATCAGGGGTATACCACACAGATTCTTGGAGAATGGGTGGTTTGGAGGAAAACCCACATGATCACGAACTCAACATAGCGGTAGGTGAAAACCTGGTAATACTTCCAAGAAGATATTCGGAACATCACGAACCACCGATATGGTAGTAAGCTCGAGAACAATCTTGCTTTTCAGAGCAAGACGATATGATCAAATAAGCAAGGGATTGATTAATTCTAACTCATTGATTGAGGAGTGCACTAGAAATAAGGACTAGGTAGCACAATCTATCTTAGAATGATGATTCAATAACCAACACACCAAGAATGATATGAATGTCCATTAACTAACAAGCAACTAGTTGCTAGGAGTATTGATTTCACACATTACGGTTCACTTGTCGGTATTCCGGTTGCAACAACACGGAACCGAGGAGCGAATGATGATGGCGGGAAGTATCACTGCATCAAGAATTCATAAGAGTTGGTGCAATTATCATGACATTCCTGTCATCAAGAGGGCAATACTTCAGGGTAGAACAAAATCAAAAGCTAGATTGGCATTTGATCTGCAGAATACAACTGATTTGACCCAATTCTAGATATGGATGAGGTACTGGAGTTTGTTTCTCCCATGCAGAAAGGTAGAACTGGCAGATTCACAATGTAGAACAAAGAACTCATCGAAAGCACTCTTATTGTGATATTTTGGTTCAAAAGAACTTCTGCCATAAGCAGTTCATGGTATTTGGAAGAAGGAAATACCACGGACCTCGAGGACTATCGCAAAGGTTACTAATATCCTAAAGGAACGAGCAAACACTATCAACAGGAGGTAGGTGGAGTGAATCTTGGGTTCAAGAACCCAGGAATAGAAGGCCTACTAGCTAAATGGCATCACGGGATGCTTTCGAGAATGACGGCCAGAATCATCACACTGGGAACACAAAACATGGCATATTACCGGGTGGTTCTATAAAATACCCTAGTGTCATAATAATATATAGCTTCAACATATACGTCGAGGCAATGGAGTACCTCAACACACCGATTAGTGTGCTTAATCCGGCCCCAAAGGACATCGGGAACGTGGATGAAAGATTTGCAAGTGCATCAGATTATTTAGAAACCTAGGATGACTCGGGTAGCATAACGGCTGTGAATGCTAAAAAAGATTTGAGACATCCTGCAAAATGGTGGCATAACCACTCGACATCACAATATCATGGTTCTGAGGCCAGCTATGAAAATACGGAACTAGTAGAAACTGAACTGGGACTTGAATCCATCAATCCTATAAGTCTGTATCATAGTAACTCGTCATCCTGATAGATAGATGAGAAGGCCTAGTTCTTAATCCCCGTAGAAAGGAAGAGGATGACTCAGATCAGAAGGGCATAAGGTAGAGCAGTAAAAAGAGCCTTACGTTCCCTTCCACAATCAATTCCCTTATATAACTAAAGCATTTCTAGACTCGACTTCGACCAGTTTGGCTTGGTAATCCTACAGGCAGTCAGGCTCTAATACTAAAGCTGTCAGGACCCCGATTCCAAGTCACATCGATCTAGCCGATAACACCTCATATCACTTTGCAGCCTCACGCACGGTATTCCCACGGGTGTCGCCTTACCATGGCCTAGGACTGTTTGCGCCTTTTGGCTCACGTATATGATAGTGTCACTAGCATCCATATGACAGAGAACCCGGGCCGACATCACTAGTCGTGAACCCAAAGTGGCACTGACTTACGGGGACAGGCATACATGAATCAACATCGAGCATGTCGGTCAGCAGCGTGCGAATCCGGGCTGTAGCACTCGGCTAACAGGACTCTGGTGAACCGGGCTGTAGCAGGTTAGGCAGGACTCCAGATGTCACCGCGTGACATTTCCCTGAAGGGACAGACACAGGAACGAAGTGAATCACATGCCGGCTAGTCAAGTGTTCCGGAGCATTAGTGCTGGGCTAGCAAGACTCCGGTGAACCGGGTTGTAGCGGTTACTAAAATACTAATTCATTTTGTAAAATCCTGAAAATAATTGTGGGCACTTTTGAAAATATTTCCAACAGCCCTCAAATGCTTTCAAGATGATTTGCACACTTAAAATATTTTATAGAATTTAAATTTCCAAATTCAAAGAGTTATGATTTAATTCAAAAATCCAAAGTGTCCTAGAAAAATGTGCACCATTTTTGGCAGAGGTTCTAGACTAATTCAAAAATGATGAACTTTTGTGAAGGGCATTTTGGGCCTATTTGATTTAATTTGATGCTAGGGCTTGTTCAACCCCCATTTCATATTTAAATGAAATTTAGACATGATGACATGACGATCATGCAAGGACAAGCAAAGGCTAAGCTAGGGCTGTGACAATTTAATTGCAAACCTGTTCACACCGATCACAACCTAAACGCTTTCCCACATAGGAGCGTACTAGTAGTACTCGATTATAAATACTACTATGCTAAGATGACTGCACATTCCTCCTCAGCTCCTCATCCACAAAAAACAATCAAGTCAATCAAGCCACGGCCAGTGTGAGTTCTGGGTCGAAAGATTTCCAACATGGAGAGGTGAGCATGGAAGAGGAAGCACGAGAGATGTCCCGCCTCGCCGCGAAAGCAGCCGACATGTCCAGCCATGCAGTAGTAGCAGCGCAAAGGTCCCGCCGCGCCGTCGATGTAGCAGACTGGTCCGGCCATGCCGCGGAAGCGGCAGAGATGTCCCGCCGCGCCGCCGAAGCAGCACGGAGGTCCCGCCGCGTTGCGGCAGCCTGGGAAAATTTCTCGCGGGCAGGTGACGACTCTTACATACGCATGCGTGCGATGGTCCATAGAAAGATGGATCAGATCTCTGGCTGGGCGAGGATGCAGGACGAGGCTACCGGCGTCATCCGGCAACTGGGGGATGGCAATGCGAAGCTCCGGGGCGAGCGCGACCAGCTGAGGGCGAAGATCGCCGGAAGGGCGAAGCAGGAGGAGGAGACCGCTGCCGTGTTGCAGAGGACGGGCGTCATCATCAAGAAACTTATGGACAAGAATGCCATGCTCCGCATCGAGCGCAACAGGCTGGTGGAGGAATCCATGGATGCTGCCAAGCAGCGTATTAAGGACATGAAACTGATGAAAGAGATCATCACCCGCCGCGAGAACTAGTCTCTGCGACCTGCAGCGCATAAAGAAAGTAGAGATCAGCGAGCCAGATTGTTGTATGCGTCTTCCTTCTTCTTTTGCCCTTATGTATTTCGGGCGTAGCCGCATGTGGCTTTTTAATTATCTTCCTAATTATGTAAGACAATTATTATCCACTCTCGTCGTCCTTATACATATTCATCAGTCTTGTTATAAGTCGCAGTAGATGCTATATATGTCCGTCGGATCTTACATCAAGATCCGTGCAAAATTTTCTTTCCAGAATTTCTTTTTTCTCTCTTAAATCTTAGTCGAGTGAGACATTGCCACGCCATTCAACAGAGGCTCGGGCGCCATTAATGGAGACCTTGGGAGAGAGGTGGACGGCAGATGGAGGTCAAAAGGCTCTCCTCCCGATAAGCATGCATAGGGGTCTGATCGCACGCCTCCCGTACTCAAATAGCTACCCTGCACGGCGCCTCCTAACTAATAAAAAAAGGGGACGCGTGGCGGCACGTAAATGGTAAATAGAACACCCACGATTTCAATAATACTTGTGTTTCCGATTGTAACGTGATAGCACTTGTTCCAAAATGACTTTGTTGATTGTTAATGTGTGAGCCTTCGCAAATCGGATAGCAAAATTACCACAGCATGTTGGTGCCATGTCATGACACCAAGCCAAGTTTCATGATTTTCATGCGTGTTTTGGATTTACAGGAATTAAAAAACCAAGTTCTAGCCGAGCCATGACGCCCAGATATTTGAATTTCATTCCCATTTCTGGCATGTGACCTAGAAATTTACCCGAGGACAAACATGTGATTTTTCAACCAGCTTTGGTGCATTGGAGCATGTGCTTGTATTTAAAATTTGAATTATGCACACAAAGGTGACACGTTCCCTCTCAGAACCATGGGCCTTCTTGAGAGAAGCTCCAGTTTGCAAAAAGCTTATACCAAAACTTGTTCCTATTCTGCAATTTTTTTACCACAGCATGTTGGTGCCATGACATGACACCATGCCAGGTTTCATGATTTTCAGGCGTGTTTTGGATTTACAAGAATTTTAAAACCAAGCTTCTCAATGTTCTCGGCCGAACCACGATGTCAGATGTTTGAATTTCATTCCCATTTCTTGCATGGGACCTAGAAATTCACCCGAGGACACACATGTGATTTTTCAGTCAACTTTGGTGCACGGGAGCATGTGCTTGTAGTTCAAATTTGAATTATGCACATTAAATGATCAGAAACTCAATTAATGTATAAAATAGGCCAAACGAACCCGGAATAATTCCAAAATTTAACAGGGCACTCATATAGTTCTATGTTGCCTCTGTAAAGAAAATCTGGGGGGAGGCAGCGTATATTGTTTCGCACACAAAGGTACAAAGAAATAAAGAAATTAGCATACCTATTTAATTCTTCGGTTCTTATTATTTATGCCACTAGTTGTGTATCACTACTCAGTTTTGCCATTAGAAGTTACAACTACTCAAAAAATGCCATCGATCCGTGAGATGCCTGCTCAAAAATGCAATTAGATATCTAAAAAATGCCATCGTTAAGTTAGATGTTTGCTCAGAAATGCCATTAGACATTGTTATTTTCACGTCAAACCCGTTGACCATGTTACATGACAAAAATATGCCGATTCTCACAATGATATGTTAATGGTGTCCAGCACAACACACCCCTCAAATAAAACTAAGCACCCTGGAATTCTTTGACAAAACTAAGCAACCTGAAATTCTTTGACAACTAAACTGCTGGCTATATGATGTTGGCCATATATATTGTACGTGTATAATGTCAATAAACGAGTGGTAGTACTATACCAACTAAAAGATGAAATGTACGAAATATAACAAGAAGAAACATAACATAGTTCTGCTGGGGGCTCAGCACAACACACCCCTCAAATAAAACTAAGCACACCAGAAATTAAACTAAGCAACTAATCCGATAGACACTGCATTAGAACCACCATGAGCAACGACACTGCCACCTTACTTGGAGTCCTCGTCCACGTCCTCGACTTCGTCCTTGTCCCTCTTCCTCTTGGGCGATACTTCTTTTCTTGAACCGCACACTTGGCTCTTGATCTCCATCCAACCCTTGTAGATATTGAAACAAAGGTAGCCATCAATTGTAGCGTAGTGGATGTGGTCTATATCTAGTACATTCCACTGCCATGCATGGCGATGAAATGTGTACGGAGGTTTCTCTAGTTTACCGTACGAAGGATGAACCATGGCTCTTGCCAGGGTCAGCATTGAAGGCTGATCAAGGGAGGACACCAGGCCTGCCTTCTGGAGATCGAAGGGCTGGCCAACAACGAGGCCTATCCGACCCATGATTTCCTGGTCGTTCTAACCTTGTACTCACCGCCGATCATGGAGATTTGGGACGCCATGGATTTGGGAGAAGGGTTAGGATTAGTGGAACTGCCATAATGTGAAAGGACGAGATGACTAGAAGCGGTTTATCGACTGTAAAAATGTCGAGTGGGGGGCGCGTGCGAATGGCAGGGTAGTGGCTTGCCTGGTGGATAAATGGATTCATGCACAGTACTATGGGGGCCCAATTAGATGCCATGTCTACTCGACGCCCAATTAAATGGCTTTTGATGCCATGTCAAGCGTCGGGAAAATTACAGGTGATACGAAGCATTCCATTCTCCCATGATACGGGCTTCCAAGAGCCCTTGGATCTGAGATCGAACGGTTGCATGGCGTGATTCTAGACCTATGGGTGAATATCCTATCCTGGAGGGTTATTCTGCAAATTTTCAGAAACTTAGCATGCGACCGTTCGATCTCAAATCCAAGGGCTGCCAGCAGCCCGTATCATGGTCACGCCTACCACGACCGTTGCCTCGCTCGCGCGGTCGCGCCCTTGGAGATTTAACATGGTGCGTTAGGCTATCTGATGTTGGCATGTCATACATAGTCATCACTTGGTCACTCATACAACAAGGTTAGCTATAAGGTTGGCTATAAGAGTATTTTTTGTTTACTTGTCTCTATCTCTTTCTTCGTAGTATTTATTGTATTTCCCAAGGAGTGACCTCTTCCAATGAAATGGTGCTTAAATGAGGTGCTATGGGCATTAAATGGCTTAGCAACTCAAGTCCCCAATGCATAGGTGCTTAGTTTTTTGTTGCTAAGTTTGCTTCATCTAGGTACACGCGCTTATCACCGTTTCTTCCTAGGGTCACAAAACTAGTCTCTCTCTTCTTAATTAACTTGCCACATCGGACTTTATGCCTATGTGGCAGGCTTAGCACCTGTAGGATCAAGTACAATAGTGGGCTATAAGCCCGCTTTACATGGCATTTTTGCATATGTGGGGAAAAGCGGCAAGGAAAAAGTGGAGGAGTGGGCTCTCAAGCAAGAGCCAGCCTCTACATGGTGGAGCATCGAGAGAGGCACCTGTATGGAGGTGGTCAGGAAACGGGAGACTCACGCCGGTCATAGCGCCGCAGTTAAAATGATAATGGCAAGTCAAATCACCGGGCCCCACCTGTCCAGAAGTAACTCGCTGTCAAATCACACAGCCCTACGTTTGCAGCAGCCTACTCCCTGATCTTCTCAGGTCTCTGTCGAACCGACTAGGCAGAACTGCCCCGCCTACCGCGCGGGAAAAGCCCCGCCCTCGACTTTTAAATAGTACAGTGTACTAATTTTGTATCCATGGATTGCGCCATGGAGCAAAGCCTCAAGAAAATGGCGGTACACATGTACGGAGTATACAACACGCCCGTCGCGTTCGCGTCGCACCCCAGATGGTTGGTCGGTCTGGCCCGGCGCTCTCCGAATGGAACGTGTGTCATATTGCGTTTGCACACACATTTTTTCATGTCATGTTGCATTTTTCGTGTTATATGTTATAATCCGGTGCTTCAGATCAAAATGATGACAACTGCGCCTCCAGGGCACGTGCATGAAGACTTCTCGACAGTCATTGCCGAGGTCAAGCCGGCTCCGGCCGGTAGCCAAAAGAAAACTAGTACTCCACTATATAGGCAGGAGCCTCCGTGCTTGCTTGCTAGTGTTGCTCTCTTCACATTGTCTCGTCCTCTCCAGATCTAAACACGACAGCGGTGGCCACACTCTCTCTCTCTACTCACCGCTGGCCATAGATCCAGCCGGATCCTCTCTGCCGGGGAAGGTGAGAAGGTGCAACATTCACGCGGTCATCCTCGGCGACGGCTCTTACCCACAGCCGGCGCATCCCGATCAGCGTGCCTTGCCGTTCTCTCCCAAGCATCGCTGGCGAGGGAGGGCCTCCCACCCCTTCTTCCTTGCTGCCATAGTGTGGGCAGATCTGGCCTCCCGCCGCCCACCTAGCGACATCCCGGCGACCCTCAGGTATAACTTCCGTCGAAACCGGCCTTGCTCTACTTCCCGAGCTCCTGACGTCGCTGCATTTCTATCTTTTACTATTTCTCAGGCCCCCTCGTGTAGATAGGATCGATCGTCTGTTCGAAAACCACCTAATTTTTTTACTGTTAAGAGGTAAAACTAGTTCATGCACTCGAATCTAGTAGTACTTGGTTCAAACAAGGAAGAAAGGGGGTGCGGGTGGGGGAAGATTTATTACCTGAATCTAGGTGTTGGTTGAAAGAGGAAATAATGGGGGCGAAAAGTAGCAAAGGCTGGCTATCGAACTGGTCTCTAGGTCTAATAGGGAAATAAAGGGAACGCAGTACAAACTCAATATAAACCCGATCTATTGGTTGAAAAAGGAAAGAAAGTGGGGACTGGGGGACAAGTCAACAGAGTAAGTCCAGCACTAGATTTTCTAGCCTCACACAGTATAAGGTTGCTATATACCGAACAAAAATGGGACCAACCCAGATATCCTCTTCTGATGTTTGTTGCCCCGAGCCGCTCTTATGTAATGCCCCTGGTAAAATGTAGCAGTCACACTGTTAAAAGTAAGGACACGTTAAACCAATGTTGTTTTCAATGTAATGCCTCCAGTAATATGAATCAATGGCAGTTTTTTTCATGTCCTGCTAAATTTCCCATTAAGGTAAGTTGCTTCTTTTCGTTAGAGATGCAACTATCCTGGTCCGCCTACTCTCCAGGAGCTTGACGACCAACCTTGATGTTGCTCAATTTTATTGCAACTAATGAAGAAGAAGCTCTGTGGGTTTCGTTTTCTGATGGAAATGGAACCGGGGCTGGAGCGCTTTTCTTAAAAGAAGAAGAAGAAGAAGCTGCTAGCTCATGGGACATTGCTTCATTTTAGGTGAACTGCACCAAAAGGTCCCATGAATTGAATCATCCATGTTGGTGACTGGTGTCATCCCTTCTACGATAGCATTGACTGCAGATATGGTTCCCATCACGAGGTATGTTCCTTTTTGGTCTGACCGTTTGCCAATGATCCTGCATGTTGATCCTGCTCTTGTGCTACTGTTTTGGCACTGCCATGATAAAGCAGTAATGTTATTATTTTGCACCATAATCTAGTGGTACTATTAATTTGAGGCAATGTTTTGGCACCGCTAGTGCCACTGTTTTTTTATATATCGAAAGAGGGGGTTCCCTCCGATTTCATTAAAGAAACCCAACCATAGAGAACCATTATCCGACAACATCTCAGTGTAAACGGGCAGTTATGCAACTACTACTAGAACGGACTGAGTACTAGTAGGAGACAAGTTCGCCACATAAGCTAGGCAGGTAGGGGGACGCAGCACCAGCTCGACCAAGTTTGGATTACAACCCAAATGCTACCATGAAACATCAGGGGGGAGATAGGGACTAAAAGAGCCAGCTTCAACATCCCAGTCTAAACACCACCGGCCTTCATCCTTGCGACGCACGGTACACCTCGTTTGCCACCTGCTCGGCCCTAGTGTCACTGATAAAATGAAGTAATAATATAGTTAAAATAGAGCGAGTGTCCTCTCTATCATTTCATTTCCAATGTAGATAAAGAAAGTGCTTCTCTTTGTTAATGTATGTTTCATCAACTAGTCCCATTGTTAATGTTTAAGCGTTTCAGCAAACTGGGGTGCTTAATTTTAGTTGATCTGCACAAAAATAGGGATTTGAATGTATGAAGGCCCCTCCTTGTACTGCCGCTGTACACTGATGTTCATCACTGGCAGAAGGTGTATCGGGGAGACTTGGGTTGATTTCCAGTATGATGTAATATTTTCTTCTGTTTATTTGTGTATGTTTCATCAACTAGTGCCACTATAACGTAATCACGCCTTTTCATTATCTGTGCAAATAGGGTTATTCAGCTGCATTTTGGTGGAACTGCACAAATGTACGGATGGAACCGGCATATATGCAGAGGGTGAGGTGCCAAGTAAAAATTACCGACACCAACCCTGCTCCATCTAAGCATTGGCATCCACCACCATCAGTGGGATGTGTGGCGCTCACTGTGGACGGATCTTTCTCGGCAGCAAATCCTCTAACCAAATACTAGTAGCTTAGAGTGAAAAAATACTAGTAGCTTATATTGGCAGTTTCTAGGGGTGTACTATTTTCTGAAAGAAGCACCAATCTATTTTTCTTTATTTGTACATAGTGTCACAACTTTGACCCAAAGGTCCAGAGCTATTTTAGGGTGATTGGCGTAGTACTCGGAGACTGATTGTAAGCATGATTTTTATTAGTTGTCACACTGATTGTAAGCATGACCAGATGGAAGATTAGGTTAGTGCGAAGCTTACCTTAAACCCTACCGACAACGTTGAAACGAGGCGAGCGTCGAGGGAACCGTGGAGAACCGCGGGGAAGCAACGTCGCGCCATCCGGCCTCCTCTTGCGGTGGGAGAACGGATACTCCTGTGGCTCCGGCTGGCTCTGCACTCTCACGAATGGCACACTGTACTCGATCGATTCGTTATCCTCTGGCTGCTCGACCTTCGACCTGTACGCCCACCACCTCCGCCTGACTTTCGCCTCGGGCGAATCTATCTGCTCCATTGCCCAGAGGAGATACTCGATGAACTCGAAAGACTGCGGCGTGACTGCCGCCGAGGAGTACATCGTCGCCCTCATCACCGTCGTCTCTCTCTTTCGCATACATTGCCACATGGCCCTCACCATCCTCGAAATCTCCCACTCATTGTCAAACCAAGTAAGGATCTCCTTCAACCTGGCTAACTTTGCCTGGTCGCCGCCGGTGATTTGCCTGATTCGCTGCTGCATCCCCTCCATAGATTTCCTTCTGAGTGGTCCGGTGCTAGCTTTGGAAGATGGGAGGAGAGATGGTGGTCTTGCAATAGAGAAGAGGGAGAGGCGAGACGGTGGTTTTGGAATGGAGATGATGGAGAGGAGAGGGGTGGTTTTGAAATGGAGAAGAGGGAGAGGCGAGACGGTGGTTTTGGAATGAAGATGATGGAGGGGAGAGGTTCCCCTGCCTTTCGGTCGCTGACAGGTGGGCCTCGCGCTTGGTGGGACCCATGTGTCAGTGTCTCAATGGCAGGATGGGCTATGTCAGGGGATCGTTGTCCGAGGAGAGAGGAGGTGGTTTTGTAATGGAGAATAGGGAGAGGCGAGACGGTGGTTTTGGAATGGAGATGATGGAGAGGAGAGGAGGTGGTTTTGCAATGGAGAAGAGGGAGAGGAGCGTGCGGCAGCGATTTAGGATTGGATGAGAGGGCCGGTGCGCTGTGACTGGATCAAAATCAAAATCAATTTACCCTTCAATTAAGAAAGCGACCCCACATTAACTAGTCTCCCTTTTATTCTAGGTCATAATTGACCATGATTTTCACAAATAAAATATATGTTATACGTTGCAAAAATAATATAATTTGAAAGTACATTCAGATATGAACCAAACGATATAATTTTAGGTGACATGCGTTCACATTTTGCTTTTCAAATACAGTACGTGGTCAAACTTTGACCCAAAATATGCAAAACAAAAAATATACTTGCAAGACCAACGCCGCTCTTCCGCTCTTCTCCTCTTACACCACCGCCGCTCCTCTCCTGTTCCAATCTAAATCCAGTGCCGCTCCTCTCCTCTTCCATTACAAAACCACCGCCCCTCCTCTCCTATTCCAATCCAAAACCAGCGTCTCTCCTCTCCCGTTCTAAACCAAAACCAGCGCTGCTCCTCTCCTCTTCCATTAAAAAAGCACCGTTGGCGAGTGAAGGTGCTGTGGAGAAGTAGGTCGATGGAGGAGTACAACCGATACGTGAGGATCACAGACGGCGACCCTGTGAAGCTAGCTAGGATGTTGGAGATACAGTCTTGGTTTGACAACAAGGACCAACTAGCAGCGACGGCAACATCCATGGCCAAATATCTGCAACAGAGGAAAAAGGCGGTGATACTCCCGGAGGGAGTCGCGCGGGAGTACATAGAGCTGCTCCTCTGGGCCATGGAGCAAACAGATTCACTAAATCCGATCGTGAGGGAGCGGTGGTGGGAGTATCGATCCCAGATGGAGCATCCACCAGAGATTAAAGGATCGAGCTTCTACAGGGTGCCGTTTGTGATGGTGTCGGGCCAGAGCGAGCCGGTGGAGTCTTTGTCGACCGAACCGAACTACAAGAGGAGAAAAACATTTGGCCTGACGACACTTCCCTGCCATCCTCTCCCTCGTCGTTCACATCGTCTCACGGGGCGGCTGTCTGCCACCGAGAAATAGGAGGGATTGCCCCCCCCCCCAGACCAATAGTCGGGCAGGTTGTGAATTTTTAGGAGGAGCTTAGGGTTGTTAGTATTTGCAGGTTGTGAATTGTGTTTTGTGTTGTGTATTTTGAGAGTACTTTCAGATATGAATGTCTTTTGAATTTCAGATTTGCAGTATTGAGCATATGAAGTATTTTATGAATTCTAGAGATCTATTTTTAGAACTTAAAAACATGTAGTTTCATAGGAGTATAAAAGTGCAGACAATGTGATTCTCAGAGAAGAAACTACAAGTTTCAGTTTCAGATAAGAAACTCCAAGTTCAGTTTCAGATAAGAAACTGCAACTTTCAGAGGCAGAGCATTTATATTAACACGGCCTTTCCAAACAATGTTAACATCATGCTGGAAGTTTTATTCATGGTCGAAACTGGAACTACCAGCCAGTTAACATCATGCTGATCAACATTCATGCATAGCACATCTTCATATGATGCAGAGTCAAAAAGATATGCTATTTTCAAGATGCCCACACAATGTCGAGTGTGCGAAAAATAGAGAAAACGAGGGACGAAGTTTTGGCAAGTGTTGGACGTGGTGTGCATAGATGACAATTGGGACCCACATGTCAATAAAGGAAGATGCAAAAAATTTGGAGATATTTTCTCTGCACAGGTGGAATCGAACCCGGGCGGAACAGCTGTCGGGTAGTATCACTCGGCCACTAGGCTAGTTCAGTTGTTTCGTTACTAATAAGGCACTTCCTCAGGTGGTCAGATCTCCTCCTGCGCCTTTGTGTGCTCGTCGCGACGCCGCTGTCTACCGTTGTGAACATGCTGAACAAACAAGACGAATCTGGAGAGGACTGTACATGGAGAGGCGGACAGTCGGGACCCACCAGGTCTACGGCCGTACGCAAGCAAGTGCCCCATCAAAAAAATACTTCCTCCTAATGCTATACTGATGTTGGGGCCAACGGGTTTGTCAACATAGTTACATTTTTTAGGTGCTTCAACGTAGTTACTATAGGAGATAAATTCACAACGAAGCCGGGGAGCTGGCAGGTATCATTTATTATCACTCGGGCAGCAAGTATCAGCTGGGTTTTGGGCTGCCCCGACTAGGCTTTCTTTTTTAACATGCGCAGCCCACAACCTCGGATGGGAGGTCCATAGGCATATTTGTATTTTCTTTAGGGCCGTCATGTATCGACCGGCCTATGGACCTCCCATCCAAGGTTCTATTTTTTCTGAAACATCAGCAACCCAATTTATGTATTTTTTTGAAGAAAACTCAGAGGTCTGTTCTATTTTTCTATATAAGAATAGGAATGCCTGGTCCAACTTATGTTTCCCTTCTAACTATATTATATATATTTCTATAATTTTATATGTTATTATATATTATTGTTATTGTCATCATACATTTAACAAATACTTACATATGTAAGAAAACAATATCCCACATCTTATTAACTTATAAAAATAATTTCTTAACAATAAAATCCTGGAATTTTTTTGGCAACGAAAATCTTGGTGATTGTGTACAAAAGCTTGGTAAGATTTAAGGACCAATGTAATAATAAATCACGTATTATTTAAATATATATATATATATATATATATATATATATAGCAAAATGCTCAGCCCCTATTTATTTTTTTGATAACATTGTTGCGCCCACCCCAACATTATAATTAGAATCAGCCCAGCAAAATTGTGTATTTCGAGAAAGTGCAAATGGCCTGTAATTTTTTAGGAAAAAAATAAATGGGCGGCATGGACACTACATTATTTGTTCACCCAACCCAGCTAATGGACTGTAATTCAAAAAAAAAGAGATCAAATGGACTGTAAATTCTACCCCGCAAAAAGACTATAAATTCTGAAAAAATGGGTTGAATACGTGCCACATTTTTGGAGGCCGAAATGTGGGCCAATAGGTCGAAGCCAATGCAAGTCGTTGTCAACTTAGTCAACAAATCATTCTGACATCGTTAGCCATTGGATTTACATCCAACCACCGGCATCCATCTTCAATCTCTCGTCTTCTTCCTCCAGTGCCGCCGGGACCACCTGCTCCCGCCTCCTGCTGCTAGCAGCTCTGCTTAGCACGCTTCGCTGTGAAGCGCTACTCCATCGTTGGCCAGGCCATCCCGCCACCCCTCCAGACCTCCTGTTCTTCTCCACCGAAGGCCGAACCACACCACACCAGAACCAGTTAACCCTCGTACACCTCTCCGTTTGCGACTCTACTCCCGCGTCTTCCCATCTCCGGCTCGTTGCTGTCCGGGGCCTCGCCGTCGTCCACCACCTTGGATGCGCTCAGCGCGGAGTGGTCAACGTGGTCAATGAACGACACCATCGGAAGTAGACTGGCGTGGAGAGGCTGACAGCTGGGTCCACGGCCGCACGCAAGGAACTGCCTCCTTATTACGCGCAAAATAATGATTCCTCCACCTCACAGCTGGGACCCACCGGAAGGGCCTCTGTATTTCGTGAAAAACATTCCCACCGCTGACAGGTCGGACCCACCAGCTATATCTTCGCACGCAAGGGAGTGCCTCCTTATTATGCACAAAAAAATGAATACCCCCCGGCTAGCTGGGACCCACAATAGTGGGAGGCTAACTTGTGGGCCAACTAAGTTGACGGGGACAGAGGGCTTTGTCAACTTAGTCAATATGAATGATTCTAGCTCCAGTGACCGTACGATGTCCATCCAACGGCCATAGTGCTTCTTCAACCTCTGGTCTTCTTGCTCCAGCCGCCCAAAGCAGTGTCGGTCGTGCCTCGTGCTCCTGCCTCCCGTGGCCGGCTGCGATGCCGCGGAGGCCTCACCGCCCCTTACTACTCCCACCGCTGGCCAGGCCATCCCTCTACTAACCCACACCCCCTGTTATTCTGCAGTGATAGCAGCCTCACACCGCAGTGAATCAGTGAACCCTCATACTCCTCTACGCGTGGGCATCCACTGCCGCGTCTTCCCCGGCTCCGCGTCGTCCCCTTCCTAGGCGTCGCTGTCGTCCACCGCCCTGGTGCTCTCGGCGCGGCGTGGTGAACGTTGTCAAGGAACGGCTTCCATCAGACGTGGACTGTACGTGGAGAGGCTGACAGCTAGGTCCACGGCCACAGCAAGGATGTGCCTCCTTATTACGCGGAAAATAATGATTCCTCCACCTGACAGCAGGGACCCACCGGACGGGCAACCGTATTTCGTGAAAAAAACATTTCCCCCCTGACTGCTGGGACCTACCAGCAACATCTTCGCACGCAAGGAAGTGCGTCCGGCCAAAAAAACGATTCGCCCCCCTGACTGCTGGGACCCACCAGCTACATCTTCGCACGCAAGGAAGTGCCTGACAGTTGGGACCCACCTGGTCGAAGCGTACGTAGCATTGTCATTCTGGTCGCTAAAGTGTAGGTACATACTGGTCGATGTCGAGGTGCGCACGTGTCGTAGTAGAGGCGCGCAAGTAGCATGTACACGTATGTACAGCGGCCAGGGTGCAAGAAAGTAAATACGGCCACGTACGTACATGCGGGCGGGGTCTCGAACGCCTACTCGCGCGTACGTACGGCCAGGGATCGTGTACATGCCTGGGTTGGAATGGAGAAACTGCGTCGTCGTCGTGTTCATGGGGAGGCAACAGAATGGGTCATGTTCATCGGAGGCAACAGAACGCGTGGGAGCCAACCGGCTTGGACAGAACAGCCGATGGAAACGAGGTCTGGCGTACCGGAGAACGGAGGAAACGGCCTTGTGTTCGACCGGCCACGTTCGAAACGGGATCCTGTTCATTGGGAGGGCTCTGGCGTACCGCAAAACGGAGTAAACGGACCTCCTACGGTCGAAACGGGGGTCCTGTTGATCGGGAGGGGTGTGGCGTACCGCAAAACGGAGGAAACAGACTTGTGTTGTAGCGCTACAGTCGAAACGGGGGTCCTGTTCATCGGGTGGGGTGTGGCGTACCGCAAAACGGGACTCCACGCGATATCGTTCATCTCCACCGTCGACCCCCTCTGGCCTCCACGGGCTACTGTTCATCCACCGTCAACCTCCTCCAGCCTCCACCTACTACTGTTCATCCACGGGCTCATGTTCATCTAGCCTCCACCGCGCGCTACTCCACCGGCTACTGTTCAACCAGCCCTCTGCACGGGATCCTATTCAACCACCCCTCGACGGGCTACTGTTCCTCCAGCCCTCCACCAGCTACTGTTCATCCTGCCCTCCATGGTGTGGTCCTGTTCATCCAGCCCTCCACGGGGTCCTGTTCATCCAGCCCCAACTGGCTCGATCGATCGGGGTCCTGTTCATCCAGAGGCAACACCACGGGTCATGTTCATCCACCCCCATCGAGAACTGTTCATCCAAACCCCCCACCGACACTCACTGTTCATCCAGAGGTAGCATCGATCGGCTTCAGTTAGCAGCAGTAGCGAAGGAATCGCTCAATCGGGTTCAATTAACAACCATCGATCAATCGCCCGGGTTCAGTAACGCATAGCCTGCAGTGTAATCGCTCGGGTTCAGTTAGAGCCCAGCGCCTCGCTCGGGTTCAGTTAGAGCCCAACGCCTCGCACCCACGCACGTGCATGCACGAGAGAAACGCGCATTGCTTGGTCCCGACCACCCACAGTAACCGGGAACACCCTGATATTTTCCTCGCCCTCGCTTATACCACGGTTTTTTCGTCATGGACGGCCTAAAGAATGTCATGCAGCTACGTCTCCGGCCCGCCCAGGACGAAAAGCCCATTTTCTGTCATGATTTTTTGTCATAGAAGTAGGACCCCACCACATCTATGATGATACCATGTTTTGTCACAATTATTGTCATAGAAGTGTCATAAGTATGACACAAAAAAATTTCGTTCGGCCCAAAATGTCACGGATGTGTCTTTTTTTTGTAGGGACATCCCTACATTACATTGATGAACTAGAGCTAGTTCTGTGTCACCCTCTGTTATAACTATTGCATGAGGAATTGCATCCGACATAATTATCCATCACTGATCCAATGCCTACGAGCTTTTCACATATTGCTCTTTGCTTAGTTACTTTTCCGTTGCCACTGTTACATTTATTACAAAACTGCTACTATTACTTTTGCCACCGTTACCGTTACTTCCATACTACTTTGCTACTAAATACTTTGCTGCAGATATTAAGTTATCCAGTTGTGGTTGAATTGACAACTCAACTGCTAATACTTGACAATATTCTTTGGCTCCCCTTGTGTCGAATCAATAAATTTGGGTTGAATACTCTACCCTCGAAAACTGTTGTGATCCCCTATACTTGTGGGTTATCAAGGAAAGATTCGCATGTGAAGGTGAAGCTGACGGGGGCGGTGATCATGAAGGATTTCCTGGCACATGGCCTCGTGCCGCTCCAAGTGCACTCGCAACCCTTGTGGGGAACGCAATGAGGCTGCAAGCCGTCGGCCTGATGATCAACGAGCTGGATAGGGCTTTGTTTACCCTGCTCGGATGCATCCCTTGGGAACCCCCCAAGGCTACTGCCCCATTGTACAGCCGCAACGACAAGGAGGATCTGGTCGCACCTTCAATGACTGGAGGCTTTAGCTGCGAGACCAAGCTAGCTTACCCGTGGTGTTGTCCTTCAACGACAGCGAAAACGATGAGGACTCGGAGGAACCGGAGGGGGACGACTTCAGGAGGGCGTCCCCACCATCGCGCTGCTAGATCGTCCATGGCCTCGAGGACGATGATGATGTCGACAAGCCTCTGCCCGCAGCTTCTACGGGCCTCATCGGGGCATCCAGGAGGGCGGAGTCTGCTCCACCGGCCACGCACCCGACATCCATGGAGGCCTCCGCGAGGGTGGCCGAGCCTTCACCAACCGAGGCCCCTCTGGGGAATCCTTGCACCTCGCCGGGAAGCGGTACTGTAGCAGGGCTTGCCATGGGACACCCCGACGCCCCCGGGACGGAACCAGGGCAACGCCAAGGAAGGATGGTGGCACGTTGGCCTCCAAGGAGGAGAAGAGGAGGAAGTGGATCATGCCGGACGAGTAAGTACCCTTACCTTACCTTTTGATTGCACGCTCGTAGTCCATATGTTCATACAGTGTCCCCATCGTGTCAAACCAGATGTGGTGGCGCAGAGAAGAAGAAGAAGAAGACCGTCATTGCGAAGGTGCCCTTCGTCGTGAAGGCAGCTTCGATGCTCGGCCGCAATTTGGCGGGCATGGGGGCACGCACCACTGACCTGGCTCCATGCTCTGGCGCACGGATACCGCTACACCTGGGCTCGCGGGGGCCCCAGCCCCTCCTAGTGCTTCGTCCATGGTATCGGGAGGGCCGGTCACCGAGGTTGCAGCGGCTCAGCCTGCGGAGCCGCTTGTGGACGCGGCGGCAGCTCCAGCCACGGATAAGGAAACGACACCTTAGCCCCCGCTCGTCGTCCTCATCTCCGTTGTCGAAAGTAATGCAGGGCCCTCCACAGCTTCTGCCATGACGTCGCGAAACTCTTCAGGGATGGGGCCTATCACTGCGCCGATGTCGAAGCCGGAGTCGCGAAGGAGAAGGTGGCTAAAGACGCGCATCACTGGCACGGAGAAGAGGTCATGGCACTCCTCGAGGATGCCGTCCACCTTCTGGGCAGCGCCTTCGAGCTCATAAGTGAGTTTGGAGCAGAGCTCGGCGTAGCCGGCGTCAGGGACTGCGAGCGGAGTTTTGAACCCTTCCCTGCATATGGACTTCAATGCCTGGCGGGCCCTTAGCTCAAGGGAAGAGAAGGCGGGGTTGTCTGCCACTGCCGTTGCTTCGGCGTCGGCCTAGATCTTCTTCTCCCTGGTGTCCAGCTGAGCACTCACCTCGGAGACGTGTTTGGTGTAGGCCGCTTGGGCTTCGGTCACCTCGCGATACAGCATTTCCAGGCACCCGCGCTCTGTGGCCTTCCCGACACCCACCTTCGCTAGCTTAGAGTCACGGTCCACCTCCCGCAGTTGGAGTTGCCGCTCGCGCGCGACCTGCTCTTCCTGAAGCGCCTTCACGCTGGCGTCCACCTTGCCGCAACGCTTGGCGGCGCATCCGCCTTGGCGAGAGCGTTTTTGCGGGCTGCTCTGGACTCGGCAGCTTCCCTCCTATTCTCTATGGCGGCGGCCTCGGCCTGGCTCTGGACCTCCTTGGTGGTCGTCTCAAGTTGGAGCCACCCTGAGGTGAGCCCAGGCGCTACCTGGCGAGGCGCTTATCGGTGTCCTAGAGGTTCACCCCAAGCCGGTCGAGTGCCGCCCGAGCGTCAGCCAAAGCCCCGCGCATGATTAGGGTACGACAGTTCGCGAGCGCGAGGGCCTGACGAGGGAGCAACACCAATGCGCTTGTTGGCACCATGGCCGAAGAGGCCTCGACATGCTCTCCATGAGATGCAGGGGTTCCGGATCCTTCACCGTGCTCGGCTCCCAGACGCGGCTGGGATGACTTTCGCCTCAGTCTGCTGAGTCTCGAGAGTGGGCACTACCTAAGGCTGCTCCGTGGCTACGCCGAGTTCTCCTCTCGCAGCCCCTGATGCCGGCTACACCGAGCCCTCCTCCAAACTCACTATGGAGCTCGAAGGCGCTGCCCAGAAGTTGGAAGGCATCCTGGAGGAGTGCAATGACCTCTTCTCCGTGGCAGTGATGCACGTCTTCATCCACCTTCTCCTCTGCGACTCCGGCTTCGACCTCAGCGCTGTGATAGGCCCCATCCTCGACGACTTTCGCGACGTCATGGCGGAAGCTGTGGAGGGCCACATGGTCGTGTTGCTTGGAAAGTTGACCAGTAGCAGCGACGAGGCGCCTGGCAACGGCAACGGGGGCGAGGGTCCCTCTTCTTGAAATTCCTTTTATCACCCTGCATCAGACTCATTTTTCCTCGTGAAGGAGTGATACGTTATTTAAATTTGAGATACACTTGATGCTTGCAATAACTGTTTTAACTCCTTAGTTTCCTTCCCGTGCTCGATTTCATTCTTGCTTGCCTTTGTGCTCTCCGTCGGCAGGACCCAGCCCCGCGCATACCTCGTCCGCCGTTGTGATGTCAGGTCACGATGCCTGGAGAGGGCCAAGGGGTGAGGGGCTACGAAACTAGTGAAGGATCCTGAGTCGCGATGCTCAGGGGTCTCCCCTTGACATGCAAGCGGCCCGCATGAAGGAAATGTGGGCGATGACGAGGTTAAATCGGGGCCTCTCCTACCTTGCTCTCGTCGTCCTGCAGCTGGGCGCTACGAGAGGAGACTAGACACTAAGGACCATGATGGGGTGACTTGCGAGGGGGCAGGCCCGTGAGCCAGAGCCCGGTCCCTTGGGTTTTTAGTGCTGCTGGTACTGACCCGAGCACAGGTGATAACCCACAAGTATAGGGGATCGCAACAGTTTTTGAGGGTAGAGTATTGAACCCAAATTTATAGATTCGACACAAGGGGGGCCAAAGAATATTTGAAGGTATTAGCAGCTAAGTTGTCAATTCAACCACAACTGTAGATTAATTATCTACAGCAAAGTGATTAGTAGCAAATTGTATGATAGTTTCGATAATAGTAGCAGCAGAAATGGTAACGGTAACAGTGATAGTAGTAGTTTTGTAGCAAGTGCAACAGTAACGATAGCAATAGTAACTTAGGAAGAACAATATAAGATAAATTCATAGGCATTGGGTCGATAATTTGTTGGATGATATTCATCATGTGACTGTCATAACCTAGGGCGATACGGCACTAGCTCCAGTTCATAAATGTAATTTAGGCATGTATTCCGTAAATAATAGTCATAAATGCTTATGGAAAGAACTTGCATGACATATTTTGTCCTACCCTCCCGTGGCAGCAGGGTCCATATTGGAAACTAAGGGATATTAAGGCCTCCTTTTAATAGAGAACCAGAACAAAGCATTAACACACGGTGAATACATGAACTCCTCAAACTACGATCATCACCGGGTGTGGTCCCGACTATTGTCATTCTAGGGTTGCCGGATCATAACACGCAGTAGGTGACTATAACTTGCAAGATCAGATCTAGAACATGGATATAATGGTGATACCATAAATGGTTCAGATGTGAATTCATGGCACTCGGGCCCAATGTAAAAAGATTAAGCATGGCAAAGTCATAGCAACATCAATCTCAGAAAATAGTGGATACTAGGGATCATGCCCTAACAAAACTAACTCGATTACATGATGAATCTCATCCAAGTCCTCACCAACCATTGATCCTATGAAGGAATTACTCACTCCCGATGGGGAGCATCATGGAATTAGCAATAGAGAAGGGTTGGTGATGACGAAGAACAAAGATTCCCCTCTCCGGAGCCCCAAACGGACTCCAGGTCTGGCCTCCCGATGAAGAACAAGAGGTGATAGCGGTTCCATCTCGTGGATCGCGATAATTCTTTCTCCCTGATTTTTTTCTAAAGAAATAGGATTTCATAGCATCGGTTTCAGGGTCTGCGGGGCCACCAGATGGGGACGACCCACCTGGGCGTGCCTGGGAGGGCAGGCGCGCCCTGGTGGGTTGTGTCCACCCAGGTGCCCCCCTCCGATGGCTCTTAGCTCTAGAAATTCTCTTTGTTGATATAAAAAATCCTCGCAAAGTTTCGTTCCATTACGAGAACTTTTATTTTTGCACAAAAACAACACCATGGTAGTTCTACTGAAAACAGCGTCAGTCCGGGGTTAGTTTCATTCAAATCATGCAAATTAGAGTCCAAAAGAAGAGGAAAAGCGTTAGGAAAAGTAGATAAGTTGGAGACGTATACACTCCCCCAAGCTTAAACCTTTGCTTGTCCTCAAGCAATTCAGTTGATAAACTGAAAGTGAAAAAGAAAAAAAATTACGAACTCTTTTGCTCTTGTTTGCATAAATAAGCTTAAACAACACCCATGTTTTCAGGCAACATTATAACTAACCATGCCGGCAATAACTCCTAAAAATTATATTAACTCATATCAATGACATAATCAGCTAGCGAGCAATAATAAGATATCTCAAACGGCAACATGTTATCAGAACAACCATGATATAATATGACAATAGTGGTGCCTGATGGCCACAAGTGTAGGGGATCTATCGTAGTCCTTTCGATAAGTAAGAGTGTCGAACCCAACGAGGAGCAGAAGGAAATGATAAGCAGTTTTCAGGAAGGTATTCTCTGCAAGCACTGAAATTATAGGTAACAAATAGTTTTGTGATAAGATAATTTGTAACGAGCAACAAGTAACAAAAGTAAATAAAGTGCAGCCAGGTGGCCCAATCCTTTTTGTAGCAAAGGACAAGCCTGGACAAATTATTATATAGAGAAAAGCGCTCCCGAGGACACATGGGAATTATCGTCAAGCTAGTTTTCATCACGTTCATATGATTCGCGTTCGGTACTTTGATAATTTGATATGTGGGTGGACCAGTGCTTGGGTGCTGCCCTTACTTGGACAAGCATCCCACTTATGATTAACCCCTATTGCAAGCATCCGCAACTACAAAATAAGTATTAAGGTAAACCTAACCATAGCATGAAACATATGGATCCAAATCTGCCCCTTACGAAGCAACGCATAAACTAGGGTTTAAGCTTCTGCCACTCTAGCAACCCATCATCTACTTATTACTTCCCAATGCCTTCCTCTAGGCCCAAATAATGGTGAAGTGTCATGTAGTCGGCGTTCACATAACACCACTATAGGAGAGACAACATACATCTCATCAAAATATCGAACGAATACCAAATTCACATGACTACTAATAGCAAGACTTCTCCCATGTTCTCATGAACAAACGTAACTACTCACAAAGCATATTCATGTTCATAATCATAGGGGTATTAATATGCATAAAGGATCTAAACATACGATCTTCCACCAAATAAAGCAACTAGCATCAACTACAAGGAGTAATCAACACTACTAGCAACCTACAGGTACCAATCCCAGGCTATGAGACAAGAATTGGATACAAGAGATGAACTAGGGTTTGAGAGGAGATGGTGCTGATGAAGATGTTGATGGAGATTGGCCCCATCCCGATGAGAGGAGCATTGGTGATGACGATGGAGATGATTTTCCCCTCCTGGAGGGAAGTACCCCCGGCAGAACAGCTCCGCCAGAGCCCTAGATTGGTTCCGCCAAGGTTCCGCCTCGTGGCGGCGGAGTCTGGTCACGAAAGCTTGCTTATGATTTTTCCTCAGACGAAAGACTTCATATAGCAGAATATGGGCACCAGAGGGCCACAAGGGGGCCCACGAGGCAGGGGGCGCACCCAGGGGGGTAGGGCGCGCCCCCCACCCTCGTGCCCAGGGTGTGGGTCCCCTCTGCTATTTCCTTCGTTCAGTATTTATTATTATTTCCAAAGGTAACTTCCGTGGAGTTTTAGGACTTTTGGAGTTGTGCAGAATAGGTCTCTAATATTTGCTCCTTTTCCAGCCCAGAATTCCGGCTGCCGGCATTCTCCTTCTTTATGTAAACCTTGTAAAATAAGAGAGAATAGGCATAAGTATTGTGACATAGCGTGTAATAACAGCCCCTAATGCGATAAATATCGATATAAAAGCATGATGCAAAATGGACGTATCAACTCCCCCAAGCTTAGACCTCGCTTGTCCTCAAGTGGAAGCCGATAACGATAAATATGTCCACATGTTTAGAGGTAGAGGTGTCGATAAAATAAAATACGGACCTGAGGGCATGATGATCATTCTTAAAACAGCAACATATATGGATATTGTCATATGATTTCTTATGCTCAAGTAATAATCTATTCACAACGTCAAGTATGAATCAGAAACTTCATTGAGAACCAACAAACTATAATCTCAGTCATTGAAGCAATTGCAATTTATCATAACATCATAAAGAGTCTATGTCAGAGCTTTTCAGCAAGCCCACATACTCAACTATCATTTAGTCTTTCACAATTGCTAACACTCACGCAATACTTGTGGTTACGGAGTTTTAATCGGACACAGAGGAAGATAGGGGCTTATAGTTTCGCCTCCCAACCTTTTACCTCAAGGGTAATGTCAACAATAATAGCTCATGCTAACTTACATCCAATTAGATATATATATCAGGATCTTTCCAACACACTGAGCTTGCCAAAGGATAAAATGTAAAAAGGAAAGGTGAAAATCACCATGACTCTTGCATAAGGTAGAAGATAAAAGTAAAAGATAAGCCCTTCGCAAAGGGCAGCAGAGGTTGTCATGCACTTTCAGGGTTGGATCCACAAAATCTTAGTGCGAAAGAACGTCACTTTATATTGCCACTTGTGATATGGACCTTTATTATGCAGTCTGTCTCATTTATTTCTTCCACATCACAAGATCGTATAAAGCTTATTTCCTCGACACTAATCAATCATACATATTTATAGAGCAATTTTTATTGCTTGCACCGATGACAACTTACTTGAGGGATCTTACTCAATCCATAGGTAGATATGGTGGACTCTCATGGCGAAACTGGGTTTAAGGATATTTGGAAGCACAAGTAGTATCTTTACTTGGTGCAAAGAATTTGGCTAGCATGTGGGAGAAAGGCAAACTCAACATGTTGGATGATCCATGACAATATACTTTATTTCAGATATAAGAAAACATAACCCATTACATTGTCTTCCTTGTCCAACATCAACTCTTTAGCATGTCATATTTTAATGAGTGCTCACAATCATAAAAGATGTCCAAGATAGTATATTTATATGTGAAACCTCTCTTTCTTTATTACTTCCTCTTAATTGCAACGATGACCAAACCTATGTTTGTCAACTCTCAACAACTTTTAATCATCATACTCTTTCTATGTGAAGTGATTACTCTCCATAAGATCAATATGATCTCTTTGTTTCTTTTTATTCTTTTTCGTTTCTTTTATTCCCTCAAGATCATGACAAAATAACCAAGCCATTGACTCAACACTAATCTTTATTATATAGCTCACGGACTCGATTACATAGAGGGATCATAAGGCAAAACTCAAAACTATATCATACTAAAAACTTTATTCCACTAGATCAAGATATTACTAAAAGGACCGAACTAAGAAAAATGGTAAAGATTGGAGTGTGATGGTGATACGATACCGGGGCACCTCCCCCAAGCTTGGCAGTTGCCAAGGGGAGTGCCCATACCCATGTGATTATATCTCTTTTGTTGGGGAAGAAGATGGAGGTGATGATGGATAGTCGCACATCGAGCATAAGAGGTCCTCCAGCTTGCGGATAATGCCCTTGAGTGCGATGATATGCTCCTTCCACAAAATATTTTCACGTGTGAGATACTTTTTTTGTATACGAGCAAACTCAATCATCTTGAAAGCTTCGATCTCAGTTGGGGTAAGAAGATTGTGATCAAGTTGAAGGATGTCTTCTGCTGCCGGAGCTTGGTCCTCCGTGGCCTTCTTGATCCCTTCATCCTTGTTGATCTCCATGGGTTCTTCCCTCTTCAGCTCTGTCTTCATTAGCCAAGCATCGTTGTCACCATTGTTGGAGGAGGGGGACGACATGATGCCTGGCCTTGACAACCCTCACAGAAAACAGCTCAAAACAAGAACAGAGGATAATTGCGTGATACGGTGGTCAAAACCTTTGGGAGATTTTATAATGAATTTTTACCGACCGAAAGAAGTATCGTGCAAGAAAATGGAGTCCGGAGAGCACACGAGGTGCCCACGAGGCAGGGGGGCGTGCCCAGGGGGGTACGGCGCACCCTCCACCCTCGTGTCCTTCCGGGACTGCTTCTTATTTTTGGAGAAACGGAGAAAAATTGCCATTAGAACTGTTTTGGAGTCGGTTTACTTACCGTACCACAACTTATTCCTTTTCGGAGTCTCAAACGTTCTGGAAAGTGTCCCTTATGTATTCCTCCGGGGTTACGATTTCAATAACATTGGTTTCAACATTTATAGGATTACTTGAGATATAATGTTTGATTCTTTGACCGTTCACCACCTTCGGATTTGTGCCTTCGAAGTTGTTGATTTTTATGGCACCAGAATGCTAGACCCCCTCGATAACGTCAGGGCCTTCCCATTTAGAGAGAAGTTTTCCTGAAAAAAATCTTAAACAAGAGTTGTATAATAATACATAATCACCTACATTAAACTCACGCTTTTGTATTCTTTTGTCATGCCATCTTTTAACCTTTTCTTTAAACAGTTTGGCATTCTCATAGGCTTGGGTTCTCCATTCATCAAGTGAGCTAATGTCAAATAACATCTTCTCACCGGCAAGTTTCAAATCATAGTTGAGCTCTTTAATAGCCCAGTATACCTTATGTTCTAGTTCGAGAGGTAAGTGACATGCTTTTCCATAAACCATTTTATACGGAGACATACCCATAGGATTTTTATATGTAGTTCTATAGGCCCATAATGCATCATCAAGTTTCTTAGACCAATTCTTTATAGATCTATTAACAGTCTTTTGCAAAATTAATTTAAGCTCTCTATTGCTCAATTCTACTTGACCACTAGACTGTGGGTGATAAGGAGATGCAATTCTATGATTAACGTCATACTTAGCAAGCATTTTACGAAAAGCACCATGAATAAAATGTGAACCACCATCAGTCATTAAATATCTAGCGACTCCAAACCTCGGAAAAATAACTTCTTAAGCATCTTCATAGAGGTGTTATGATCAGCACTACTAGTTGGAATAGCTTCTACCCACTTAGTAACGTAATCAACAGCAACTAAAATATGTGTATATCCATTAGAGGCAGGAAACAGTCCCATATAATCAATGCCCCAAACATCAAATGGTTCAATAACAAGTGAATAATTCATAGGCATTTCTTGACGTCTACAAATATTACCAATTCTTTGATATTCATCACAAGATAAGACAAACTTACGGGCATCCTTGAAGATAGTAGGCCAATAAAAACCGGATTGCAATACCTTATGTGCAGTTCTATCTCCAGCGTGGTGTCCTCCATAAGCCTCGGAGTGACACTTGCGTAGGATCTGTCCCTGTTCATGCTTAGGTACACAATGCCTAATAACACCATCTACTCCTTCTTTATAAAGATGTGGGTCATCCCAAAAGTAATGTCTCAAATCATAGAAAAACTTTTTCTTTTGCTGGTATGTGAAACTAGGTGGTATGAATTTCGTAACAATGTAATTAGCATAATCAGCATACCATGGAGCAGTAGGAGAAGCATTTATGACATTTAATTGTTCCTCAGGAAAGCTATCATCAATAGGTAGTGGGTCATCAAGAATATTTTCTAACCTAGACAAGTTGTCTGCAACGGAGTTCTCAGCTCCCTTTCTATCAATAATATGCAAATCAAATTCTTGTAACAAGAGAACCCATCTAATAAGTCTAGGTTTAGCATATTTCTTTTCCATAAGATATTTAATAGCAGCATGATCAGTGTGAATAGTTACTTTAGAATCAACAATATAAGGTTTGAACTTATCACAAGCAAATACAACTGCTAGGAATTCTTTTTCAGTAGTACCATAATTTCTCTGAGCACTGTCTAGAGTTTTACTAGCATATTGAATAACATTTAATTTCTTATCAACTCTTTGCCCTAGAACAACACCTATAGCATAATCACTAGCATCACACATAATTTCAAAAGGTAAATTCCAATCAGGTGGCTGAACGATAGGTGCAGAGATTAATGCTTTCTTTAGTATTTCAAATGCTTCTACACAATCATCATAAAAAACGAAAGGTATATCTTTTTGTAAGAGATTAGTCAGAGGCCGAGAAATTTTTGAGAAGTCCTTAATGAACCTCCTATAAAAACCGGCATGACCAAGGAAACTTCTTATACCTTTGATGTCCTTGGGACATGGCATCTTTTCAATAGCATCAACTTTAGCTTTATCAACTTCAATACCTTTTTCAGAAATTTTATGCCCCAAGACAATGCCTTCATTAACCTTAAAGTGGCACTTTTCCCAATTCAAGACAAGATTAGTTTATTCAGATCTCTGCAAAACTCGATCAAGGTTGCTCAAGCAATCATCAAAAGAGGATCCATAAACGGAGAAATCGTCCATGAAAACCTCACAAATCTTTCCACAAAAGTCAGAGAATATAGCCATCATGCATCTTTGAAAGGTAGCAGGTGCATTACATAAACCAAAAGGCATACGTCTATAAGCAAAGGTAGCAAAAGGGCAAGTAAATGTGGTCTTTGCTTGATCATCAGTCGACACAGGTATTTGAGAGAAACCAGAGTAACCATCTAGAAATAAAAAATGTGTATGTTTGGATAGCCTTTCTAGCATTTGATCAATAAAAGGTAGGGGTAATGATCTTTTTAGTAGCTTTATTTAATTTGCGGAAATCAATTACCATCCTATAACCTGTAATAATTCTTTGCGGAATCAATTCATCTTTATCATTAGGAACAACAGTAATACCTCCTTTCTTAGGGACACAATGGACAGGACTTACCCACTGACTATCAGCAACGGGATAGATTATACCTACCTCAAGGAGCTTTAATATTTCCTTTCTTGCCACTTCTTTCATCTTAGGAATCAGCCATCGTTGGTGATCAATAACTGGTTTGGCATCTTTCTCCAAATTTATTTTGTGTTGACATAGAGTGGAACTAATGCCCTTAAGATCATCAAGAGTATATCCAATAGCAGCACGGTGCTTCTTCAGAGTTTTCAATAATTTTTCTTCCTCCTTCTCTGAAAGGTTAGCACTAATAATAACAAGATATATCTTCTTTTCATCAAGATAAGCATATTTAAGGGTATCAGGCAGTGGTTTAAGCTCAAACACGGGATCACCCTTGGGTGGAGGAGGATCCCCTAGGATTTCAACAAGCAAGTTGTGTTTCAAAATAGGTCCCTCTTTAAAGAACACTTCATCTATTTCCCTTCTTTCATTCATAAACATATCATTTTCATGGTCTAGCAAATATTGTTCTAAAGGATCATTAGGAGGTACGGCAATAGAAGCAAGACCAATAATTTCATCTTTGCTAGGCAATACCTCTTCACGGTGTTGTCTACGAAATTTAGAAAAGTTAAACTCATGAGACATATCACCTAGACCAATGGTAGCAACATCCTTTTGCAGTCTATCTTAGCATTAACAGTTTTAAGAAAGGTCTACAAAATATAATGGGACAAAAGCTATCTTGTGGGGAACCATGAACAAGAAAATCAGCAGGATATTTAGTTTTCCCACACAAGACTTCAACATCTCTAACAATTCCAATTTTCTTCTAACTCAGTAGGTGCAATATCATGCATAATTTCTTTGTATAAGTCAATAGGTATTGCACTAGCACTAGCACCCATATCACACAAGCCATGATAACAATGATCTCCTATTTTAACAGAAATAACAGGCATGCCTACCACAGGTCTATGTTTATCTTTAGCACTAGGTTTAGCAATTCTAGCAGTCTCATCGCAGAAATAAATAACATGCCCATCAATATTATCAGCCAAGAGATCTTTAACAATAGCAATATTAGGTTCAACTTTAACTTGCTCAGGAGGTGCATAGGTTCTAATATTGCTTTTACGAACCACAGTTGAAGCTTTAGCATGATCTTTTATCCTAACAGGGCAAGGTGGTTTCTCAACATAAGCAGTAGGAACAATAGGATCATTATAAGTGATAGTATTTTCTTCAACTTTAATAGGTGAACCTACTTTTACTTCTATGGAAGGATGATATTTAAACCACTTCTCCTTAGGGAGATCAACATGAGTAGCAAAGGATTCACAAAAAGAAGCTACTATCTCAGAGTCAAGTCCATATTTAGTGCTAAATTTACGGAAAACATCGGTATCCATAAAAGATTTAACACAATCAAACTTAGGTGTTATACCCGACTCCTTACCTTCGTCGAGATGTCAATCTTCGGAGTTGCGTTTCATTCTGTCCAATAAATCCCATTTGAATTCAATAGTCTTCATCATAAAAGAACCAGTACAAGAAGTATCGAGCATGGTGCGATTGTTGTCGGAAAGCCGAGCATAAAATTTCGAATAATCATTTCTCTTGAGAGCTCATGATTGGGGCATGAATATAACATTGACTTAATCCTCCCCCAAGCTTGAGCGATGCTTTCTCCTTCGCGAGGCCAAAAATTATATATATAATTATGATCACGATGAACAAGATGCATAGGATAAAACTTCTGATGAAATTCCAATTTCCATCGTTTGTAGTTCCATGATCCCATATCATCACATAGCCTATACCATGTCAATGCATCTCCCTTCAAAGATAAAGGAAAGACCTTCTTTTTGATAACATCATTGGGCATACCTGCAAGCTTAAATAATCCACAAACTTCATCCACATAGATTAGGTGCTCATTGGGATGTAATGTTCCGTCTCCTGCAAAAGGTTTAGCTAGCAGTTTTTCTGTCATACCCGAAGGAAATTCAAAGTAGACATTTTTTTCAATAGGTTCAGTAGGTTGAGGATCAACTCTTTGCTCTACTGGTCGGGGTGAAGATACCCCGAAGAAGCCCCTCAGAGGATTACTTTCCATAGTAACAAGTGACAGTAAATTTCAGCACACTATATAAATTTTTCCTTACAAAATTCCACCTATCAAAGGCGCTTCACTCCCCGGAAACGGCGCCAGAAAAGAGTCTTGATGACCCACAAGTGTAGGGGATCTATCGTAGTCCTTTCGATAAGTAAGAGTGTCGAACCCAAGGAGGAGCAGAAGGAAATGATAAGCAGTTCTCAGCAAGGTATTCTCTGCAAGCACTGAAATTATAGGTAACAGATAGTTTTGTGATAAGATAATTTGTAACGAGCAACAAGTCAGAAAAGTAAATAAAGTGCAGCAAGGTGGCCCAATCCTTTTTGTAGCAAAGGACAAGCCTGGACAAATTCTTATATAGAGAAAAGTGCTCCCCAAGACACATGGGAATTATCGTCAAGCTAGTTTTCATCACGTTCATATGATTCGCGTTCGGTACTTTGATAATTTGATATGTGGGTGGACCGGTGCTTGGGTGCTGCCCTTACTTGGACAAGAATCCCACTTATGATTAACCCCTATTGCAAGCATCCGCAACTACAAAAGAAGTATTAAGGTAAACCTAACCATAGCATGAAACATATGGATCCAAATCAGCCCCTTACGAAGCAACGCATAAACTAGGGTTTAAGCTTCTGTCACTCTAGCAACCCATCATCTACTTATTACTTCCCAATGCCTTCCTCTAGGCCCAAATAATGGTTAAGTGTCATGTAGTCGATGTTCACATAACACCACTAGAGGAGAGACAACATACATCCCATCAAAATATCGAACGAATACCAAATTCACATGACTACTAATAGGAAGACTTCTCCCATGTCCCTAGGAACAAACGTAACTACTCACAAAGCATATTCATGTTCACAATTAGAGGAGTATTAATATGCATAAAGGATCTGAACATACGATCTTCCACCAAATAAAGCAACTAGCATCAACTACAAGGAGTAATCAACACTACTAGCAACCTACAGGTACCAATCCCAGGCTAAGAGACAAGAATTGGATACAAGAGATGAACTAGGGTTTGAGAGGAGATGGTGCTGATGAAGATGTTGATGGAGATTGGCCCCCTCCCGATGAGAGGAGCGTTGGTGATGACGATGGCGATGATTTCCCCCTCCCGGAGGGAAGTATCCCCGGCAGAACAGCTCCGCCAGAGCCCTAGATTGGTTCCGCCAAGGTTCCGCCTCGTGGCGGCGGAGTCTCGTCCCGAAAGCTTGCTTATGATTTTTCCTCGGACGAAAGACTTCATATAGCAGAAGATGGGCACCGGAGGGCCACAAGGGGGCCCACGAGGCAGGGGGCGCGCCCCCACCCTCGTGCCCAGGGTGTGGGTCCCCTGTGGTATTTCCTTCGCTCAGTATTTTTTATTATTTCCAAAAATAACTTCCGTGGAGTTTCAGTACTTTTGGAGTTGTGCAGAATAGGTCTCTAATATTTGCACCTTTTCCAGCCTAGAATTCCTGCTGCCGGCATTCTCCCTCTTTATGTAAACCTTATAAATAAGAGAGAATAGGCATAAGTATTGTGACATAACGTGTAATAACAGCCCCTAATGCGATAAATATCGGTATAAAAGCATGATGCAAAATGGACGTATCAGTGTCTCGCTAGCCCTTTCTGAGACAACAAAACATAAATGCAGAGCACCTCCAAAGTTGAAGCAGCGACTAAACATTGTAATCCATGGTAGAAAACATCCAGTCATGATGCACCCAACATTAGCTACACACAATGTATCAGCATTACAGCAGTGCTCTCAGGTTCGGGCGCTCATTTTAGAAGGTGATGACACAACATCAAAGTAAATAGATAGTCCCTTCGCAGAGGGAAGCAGTGATTTGCAGAGGTGCCAGAGCTCAAGTTTTTCAAGTAGAGGTAAATGATATTTTGAGACATGCACCCTTCTTGTTTACTTCACGACCATCAGTTATCAATATCTTCCATGCTAAGAATGCTAGTGGCGTTTCCCAAGCGATAAAAGTAAAGGTTTTGACTCCATGGGGAGCTTTTGTTTGATTATTTGTAAACTTTTCAAGGTTGCAATTTGGGACTGGCATCCCTATTACCGCCCTTTTCTCTTGCAATGGAGAGTGAATAAACACTCAACCTGAGAATAACCCGCTTAGCATGGAAGATACCAACCACCTCCTGTCGTTCCATGAACGATCCAGGCACACAAAAAGGATATTTATTAGAAGTTTTTAGAGGTGGCACATGCAAATCTACTTAGGACGGTAGGGTAATACCGCATATCGGTAGGTATGGTGGACTCATCTGGAATAACTTGCGTTCGAGGTTTTTGATGTACAAGCAGAATTCCCATTTAGTACAGGCGAAGGTTAGCAAATAGGTTGGGACGCGGACAGCTAGAGAACAACAACGTTCATGAACATGAATTAGGCATAAGTAGCATTGGACACTAGCATGAGTAGGATATGAACACCATGAACATAAATATCATAGAGGCTATGTTGGTTTTGATTCAACTACATGCATGAACATGTGCCAAGTCAATCCACTCGAACATTCAGCGGAGGATACCATATCATCATAGTACATCACAATCATTTTAACACAATGCTGATATCCAAGATAAATCATTATCCACTCCCAGCTACTTATGCATAGCATGAGAAACTATAATCTCTAATTGTCATTGCAAACATGTTTAATCATAGTGGGCTGAATCATGGATACTAGGTTAAACATATTTACACAAACAGAACAAGTCGAGTTCATACCCGTTTCTCTCTGCCACGGCCAGTTCATCGAATATCGTCATTATTGCCTTTCACTTGCATGACCGAACGATGTGAAAATAATGACAGTGCAAGAGTGTCGTGGAGTAAGCTGGAATCTGCAAACATTTTATTCAATAGGAGAAGACAAGGTAAAATGGGCTCTTTATTAGTTCAATAATAATGCATATGAGAACCACTCAACATTTTCATCGTGGTCTTATGCTCGGTACAACTTGAATAAAAAGAAAAGAAGTTCAGAGAAACACACTGAAATATTTTTGGAGTTTTTGATTTTCTTGAACAAGCAAATAAAAGGGAAAAGCAAAAACGAGAAAAAGTATTTACACAGGAAAGCTCCTAACAAGCAAAAGAAGAACAAGGAAATCCTTTTGCGTTTTCTTTTAAGTATTACAACTAAGCATGCATAGAAAGTAAACTAACTACAACTAGTTTTTTTGGTTTTGCTAAAGTTTTTCAAACACACAAGAAGAAAGCAAGAAAATAAATTCAACATGGATAATACAATGAAAAAGTGTGGACACTGACAACTAGAATGAAATGTGTGAACATGAATGTAATGTCGGTAGAAAACACTTACTCCCCCAAGCTTACGCTTTTGGCCTAACTTGGTAATTGATCAGTAGCCAGGATAGTAGTCGGGGTGGTAGCTCACGGAGGCTCTCGGTGCGGATGCCTCAGCCTGCCGTGCTGCCTCCACCACAGCGTTTTGGGCTCGGGCCTCGCTATCAAGAACGAAATATCTTCCCTTGCTGTGATAATCAAGAAGAGCAGACGCAGGCAAATATGTATGCACAACGGCATCTTGGTTAAGCAACAGATTGTAAGTAAAATTATGAATTTTTCCTTTGAGAATCTTATGACTTTTCATAGCATCAATGTCTAAATACTGCGTGGGTAGGATAGGGTCAAAGGGCAAAAGTGAAACATCCAGCCCTCGTGCTAAACACGTGGCATAAATTCCACCATAGAAATAGCCACTATTAGCGTTATGCTGCAGTCTGCGTGCAACACTCTCTCCTAGATTATAACTCCTATCACCAATGAGAGCGGTGCGTATGAGGCTCCAGTCTAGAGCATAAAGTGTACTACAATCTTGCTTGCCTACTATACATTTCCCATTAAATAATGCAAAGTACTGAACTGCGGGAAAATGAATGCTCTTTATTCTACCTTGTGCCACCCCCCTCGCTTCACCGTAGCAAAGACTAGTCAGGAATGATTGGTACTCAGCCCTTGGTCATTCATCAAGCGAACCCGGGAATGGGAGTTTCAAGTGGTGAGCAAAACTCTCTAGTGAAATGGTAAATGGATTTTCATAAAGTTTAAATGAAACCCTAGACTCACGGGGATGGAATTTAAATCCTTTGACAAATGATTCAGTTAGAGTGTGGTGTTGATCGCACTTATCTTAAATCTAGGGACCGAGACCCGCATTGTGAACATATTGCTCAAATTCCTCCTTAATGCCCACACGCACCATATAATCATCGCATGGCCATAGGCATGTTTTGGTGGCGGCATCTCGAATGGAACTTTCACTTGGTTCAACATAAGACCGACGAGCGGAGTTGTCACTAGAAGATGCCCCCGAGGATGTCCTCCTCGAGAAGCTCCTTCCAGAAAGGTTCATAATGTTCGCGTACAATTTTCTGAAAATTTTTGGGTGACAAAAATTTATCAACAAAACTTTAAATAATTGATAGCAACTACTCATATGGATACATAGAGGCCATAGCAAGCATTCAAACTACTTAGAACTCTAAGAATTCAACATGCAAGCTCATCTACAGCAGCACCAAGAGTAGCTAGTTTTTCAAAAAATAAACCACTAAAAAAACTAATAGGACAAACGGTGGAGTCACATACCAAGCAACAATCCCCCAAAACAGTTTCCGAAACGGAGCTTCGAGCAAAGAGATCGAAATCCGTGGCTTTGAGGGCAAGAACACGAGAGAGAGAGAGAGCAATGGAGAATTTTTTCTGGAGGTAAGTGATGATGTGGTGTGAAGGGATAAGTGAGGGGGCCCATGTGGGGACCACAACCCACCAGGACGCCTGGGGATCCTGGAGCCCCCAGGTGGGTTGTGCCCACCTGGTGCCCCTCCCTCTAATATTATTTGCACCAGAAATTCTTAAATATTTAGAAAAATATCATATTAAATTTTCAGAGCATTCTGAGAATTTTTATTTTTGGGTCATTTTTTATTGCACGGGAAATTCAGAAAACAGACAAAACATGGCATTTTATTTTGTGTAACTAATAGTACGAGAAAATAAAAGGTAGGGACAAAGGGTAGTGTTCACTAAATTCATCAACTTCATACCTCTCAAAAATGATCCATTAATAAGGTTGATCAGGTCTTATTAACGACCACTTTTGATTAGCATGAAACCGAAGAACTTCCGTAAATCACTAAGTTACCTCAACGGGGATGTGAATATCCCCAACAATAAGCATTTCATATTTCTTTTTGGCAGTAGGTAGAGGTAGTTGAAAACTTCCAATAGTGATTGTCGGAGATTTTTCAATAGCATTAATACCATTCACTTGGAATAAGTGCACCGTATGCTCATTACCATTGATATGAAAAGAGACCTTGTTTCTATTGCAATCAATAACAGCCCCTGCAGTATTCAAGAAGGGTCTACCAAGGATAATCGACATGTGTTGTCGTCCTCGGGCATCTCAAGTATAACAAAGTCAGTCAAATTAGTAACATTAGCAACAATAACGTGCACATCCTCACAAATACCGATAGGCATGGCAGTTGATTTGTCATCCATTTGCAAAGATATTTCAGTAGGTGTGTGCTTATTCAAATCAAGTCTTTTATATAAACAGAAAGGCATAACACTAACACCAGCTCCTAAATCACATAAAGCAGTTACACATAATTTCTCTTGATGGAGCAAGGTATAGTTGGTATTCCCGGATCTCCATGTTTTTTAGGTACTCCATCTTTAAAAGTATAATTAGCAAGCATAGTGGAGATTTCAGCTTCCGGTATTTTTCTCTTATTAGTGATGATGTCTTTCATATACTTTGCATAAGGAGGCATTTTCAAGATATCAGTCAAGCGAGTACGCAAAAAGACTGGCCTCAACATTTTAGCAAAGCATTGAAATTCTTTATCATCTTTCTTTTTAGTTGACTTAGGTGGAAAAAGCATAGGTTTTTGAACCCACGGTTCTCTTTCTTCACCGTGTTTTCTAGCACATATCTTGCATTCTTAGGTTGTGGGTTATCAAGATCAACTTGAGGTTCTATCTCAACATCATTATCTGGTTCTTTTTCATTATTTGGTTGAGTATCTTCATTAACATCAGCATTCTCTTTTCCATTGTCACTAGGTGAATGTTCATTACTAGATTGAGTTTCAGTAGCAGAAATAGAAACATCATTATCATTATCAGGAGGTTTTTCTATTTCAGGTTCACTAGAAGCATGCAAAGTCCTATCATTTTTCTTTTTCTTCTTCTTTTTAGAAGGACTAGGTGAAGTGGTGTTGTTCCTTTGTGAATCCTGTTCAATTATTTTTGGTTGTCCCTCAGGATAAAGTGGTTCCTGAGTCATTTTACCTCCTCTAGTTGCAACTCTATCAGCAAAGTCATGTATGTTGTTATTCATTTCATCAAGCAATTCTCTTTGAGATTTAGCAACTTGTTCTAACTGGGTTTGAACCATAGAAGCATGTCTTCCAACACCTCTAACATCATTTGAGATTCTAAATAACAAGTCAGTCAAGCGAGTAATCATATCAGACTTATATTTCAATTGTTTCATAACATTTTTGCATTAAAGTGATCTTGTTTTCTAATGTAGTTTTCAAACTCATAAAAGCATTGGCTAGGGTGCATATTGTGAGGAATGTCATTATCATTGAACTTCATTGGAGAATTTACCTCTACCACCTTGGGTGGTGGTGGTGTATTAAGCCCATGTATTTCTTCATTTGGAGGTAGATTTTTAACATCCTCAGCTTTAATACCTTCTTCCTTCATAGATTTATTTGCCTCTTGCATATCTTCAGGACTGAGATATAATATACCCCTCTTCTTCGGAGTGGGTTTAAGCGGTGGTTCGGGAAGAGTCCAATCATCATAATTTTTCAATATATTATTCAATATTTCATCAGCTTGTCCAACATTTCGTTCCCTGAAAACACGACCAGCACAACTATCTAGGAAGTCCCTAGAAGCATCGGTTAGTCCATTATGGAATATATCAAGTATTTCATATTTCTTAAGAGGATGATCAGGCAAAGCATTAAGTAACTGGCAAAGCCTCCCCCAAGCTTGTGGGAGCCTCTCTTCTTTAGTTTGCACAGAGTTAAATATTTCCTATAAAGCAGCTTGTTTCTTATGAGCAGGAAAATATTTTTTAGAGAAGTAATAAATCATATCCTGGGGACTACGCACACAACCAGGAGCAAGAGTATTGTACCAAGCTTTAGCATCACCCTTTAATGAGAACGGAAATAATTTGAGAATAAAGTAGTAGCGAGTCTTCTCATCATGAGTAAAAAGGGTGGCTATGTCATTCAACTTAGTAAGATGTGTCGCAACAGTTTCAGTTTCATAACCGTGGAAAGGATCAGATTCAACCAAAGTAATTAACTCTGGGTCGACAGAGGATTCATAATCCTTATCATCAAGAAAGATAGGTGAGGTAGCAAACTTACGATCATATTGCATTCTAGAATTCAGAGATTTTTCTTTATACTTGCATAATAATTTCTCTAGATCATCTCTATCCTTACAAGCAAGAATATCTCTAGTTGTCTCCTCATTCATACCCTAACCTTCCAGTACCTTAGGCAATTTATATCTAGGAAGGCTATGTCGGATTACGGGTTCTGGCAAACCCTTGAGGTTCGAACACTGGGGTCCGCACGAAGATCTCTCTCTCCCTAGCTCGCTCTCGCAACGATCTTAGGGCCTAACTCGACAAACCCAAAGAACAAGAGACACGAGGTTTTATACTGGTTCGGGCCACCGTTGCGGTGTAATAACCTACTCCAGCGTGGTGTGGTGGATTGCCTTTTAGGCTGAGGATAAACAGTATAAGGTAAGAACAACCTCCTGAGGAGAGGTGTTCTAGAGCTCGATGAGCTGGTGAGTTGGCCTAGGTGGAATGAGTCCAATCCCTCCTCCTTTCTCCTCGGTGGTGGCTAGTCCTATTTATAGAGGCCCTGGTCCTCTTCCCAAATTTTACGCGGGAAGGGATCCCACAATGGCCAAGTTTGAAGGGAGACAACTAGTACAAGCTATCCTGACAAAAGGTGGTCTTCGTCTGCGAAAGGCTCTGGTGGTGACGCTGTCGTGGGCTCCATGGTGACCTATGTCCTGCCGTCCTGCTGGTCTTGGTCTCGTTGGACCGATATGGAAACATTTTCCTGATGCCTTGGGACTCCTCTCCTCGCTTGCCCCTTTGGCACTAAAGAGGCACCTGGTACTCTGCGCCCACTAGTGCCCGTCAGGACCTGATCCTCACGGCTCATGTCACGCGCACCTCGCGAGGTGCCCCTTGCATAGATATCTCTGCTCCTCAGGAGCCACCCTAGTGAGGCTGCCCCTGAGGAGGTCTTGTGTCGTCCGCCTCGCGAGGCTTGGCCCCTCGCAAGGGTCTTGAGTGGTTGTTGATGAAGATGGGTCATACCAGGTCGTTGGTGGAGCCGCGGCCTGGGCTGCAGGCAGGCAAGTCTGGGTACCCCCGTTCCTAGGACGCTGACAGTAGCCCCCGGGCCCAAGGCGCGCTCGGACATGGCTTCGAGGCGAAGCCAAAGGGCAAGTGCGGAGTGCCGCGGGCCCCAATAGTTGCGGCCTTGATTGACGCGTGGCGACTGACGGGACGTGGGCGTCTCCACTTCCCCATGCTGCCTCGGCAACCGTCCTCACTTGACAAAGGCTGGTGCACGTCGCAGAGCCTTCATTGCCCTCCTTCACCTGGCTCCATATCCCCTTTCTCCTTCTCGCCCCGAGAAAGTCCAGATCCACACGGACCCTTATCCGAGCCCGCAGCCAATGGCGTCTGACAAGGCGAAGGTCGCGAACTCGCCTGCCTGGTACGAGCCGGCCTTGAGCGCGCCGAACGTCTCGGAGAAGAATCTCGCCGCCATGCTCCGGATGACGGCGGACGGTACCAATGCGGGGGGGGGGGGGGGGGAGAGACCACGCTCCAGGCTGGCTCCGGCAAGGCGGAACCCTCAGGCGGTATCTTCTATCCCTTTTTCATGAATCGCGTCATCGCGTGGCTGGTCCCTCCCTTCGCCGACTTCTTCTACGCCGTCCTCAGCCACTACAAGCTGCATGCCCTTCATCTCCATCCCAACTCCATCCTCCTCCTATCGATTTTCACCTTTTGTTGCGAGGCATTTGTGGGGGTGATGCCGTCCGTGGCGTTGCTTCGCCACTTCTTCTACCTTCGGCAAGGAAGGCCATTGCTTGGGGTGCGCCAACTTCATCGCGGCCACCGGGACCAAAGCGATCTCGGAGGCCGGGAAGAAGGCCGAGGGCTTCAGGAGCAAGTGTGTCCTTATGGATGGGAAGTGCGTCCACCCTCGGTTGGTGCTACCGACGGAGATGCCCTCGCCTCATGACGGATGGTCCCGCGTGAAGCTCACTGACCCCCGAGCGAAGCTGGTGCTGGAGAAGATGACCGCCGACTGAAGCCTGACGACCCAAGGGCGGAGAAGCTGATGGGGGCCATGCTCGTGAAGGAGTTCCTGGCGCAGCGCGTATCTCCGCTCCAGGCGCACTCACGCCTCCTGTGGAAGCTTGGGGACGAGGGGGATGACCTCCGTCTTAGCCTGGATGCCTTGTCCAAATAGGAGCTGGGCACGGCCATCCGTCTTCTGGTCGGGGACGATCAGGGGTATCCACCGGCCTCTCATCCTCCTTTGTACTGCCGCCCGGATGGGGCGAAGGTGGACGCCACCATGCCTGTCTTTGATGGGCCCGGCTCATGCCGCCAGCGCCTTCCTAGGCCACGAGGATGGTGGCCCCAGTACTGGTGTCTTCTAGCGATTCCGGCGAGGAGGAGAGGCCCGATTCAGAGGCGACCCTGGAGGGGGAGGGGAGACCTCTCGTCTTGCGGCGGACCTCCTCCACGCACTTCCTGATGATGAAGAGGCCAGGGACCATCCGGCGAGGGAGTCCCAGGCCCCGCTTGGGTCACCACGAGGTCCAGGGGCACCCCCCGAAGAAGCCGTCGACCGGGGTCCCCACGAAGAGCAGGTCGGCGTTGGTCTCCCGAGGCGGCGCCACTGTTCTGACGTCGACCGATGTTGCCGCTGGGCCGGCCGCCGCCGCCTCATCTGCTCCTGGAACTCGCGTGCCGGCGCCTCAGGCTGCGAGGGCCCCGGGCTCCGTGCTTCCGAAGAGGCCACGGGACTACGCCGCCTTGGACCAGTAAGCACCTTGTCCCGATTTTGTTCTTGCTCCTGCTTATGTTGCTGCTTCCTGACGTTCTCTTCTTGCTCCATCAGGATGACGCTATCGGCGAAGAAGAAGGAGGAGGGAGCGGCCGCACCCTCCGGGGCCCAGCAACTAGGCACGGCTGCACCTCCTCCGGCGCAGAAGAGCGGCAACATCCCTCGCGCCTCTCCGGCCCGGTCACCTCGCGAGGCCCGGAGGACCGTCCCCAGGAGAAGGCGACCTCCACAGCCAAGCCGGCTCCAGAGGAGCCCGTTCTCAGCTCGCCGGCCGAGGTCCCACTGGCTTCTTCTTCTGTTGCCATGAACTTGCAGATCTTGGCGACGACACTGCCTCCTCCTTCCCCCGCGCCGCTAGCTCAGGACCCTTCTGCTTCGCCCGACACTCTGGAGAAGGCTCTTTCTGTGCTGACACGGCTCGGGGATGATCTTCAAGGCACTGACCGTTGCATAGTGGCGGGACGCCTGGAGTTGATCTCGGGTTAGCTGCACTCCGACGCGTCTGTCAGAACGGCTTTGAGCTAGGTGGAGGCAGGTTCCGAGGAGGACAAGCGGGCCGCCGACCAAGGCGCGGCCGCCCGCGAGGCGGCGCTCAAGGATGCCAAGGAGCGCTGCAAGGCGGCAGAGATCGAGTTGGAGAACCTGCGCAAGGAACGGGCTATCGTGGCTCGCCAGCTCGAGGTGCGAGAGGAGAAGGTGAAGGCTCAAGAAGAAGCGGTGACCGGCCGTGATGCTGAGTTGGAGTAGCTGGCTCAGGCGCAGGCCGCGGAACGCGACTGCCTGGAGAAACAAGAGAAGAAGGTGGAAGCCGAGAGGGTCCAGCTGGATATCAAGGCGAAGGTCCTTGCCGAGGATCGCGAGGCCTTCAAGTCTCTTGAGGAGAGATCCCGCGAGGCGCTACAAGAACTCTACGAGAAGGGCTTGGAGAAGACTTTGGCAACAGATGACGAGGGTCCCGCCCAGCTACTTCCTCAGCTCGTCACGGTGCTCGAGGACATCGTCAATGGAATCGGCCCCATGGTGGAGGGGGAAGTGCGCGCGCTCTCCTCATCGGCCTTGACGCGCGTCCTCAGCCATCTTCACCTTCGCGATCCCAATGCCGACCTTGGTGTCCTGCTCGAGCCTGTGGATGAGGAGCGCTGCGCAGCTGCTGCCAAGGCTATGGAGGGCCAAGTGGAGGCCTTTCTGAAGAAGTTCCTTGCCATCGACCCAGCACCTCCAGCCGATGGCGCCGCCGATCCCCCGACCAAGGCCAACAACACGACCGATGGCGACGCTGCCGACGGGAAGGCGCTCCCTGAAGACGGCGCCCAAGGCTGAAGAAAAGGCTTGCTGGTGAACAATGGCGCTCCTTCCCATTTTACTTTCCTGCAAACTTTCCTTCAACATAGGCGTGCCTCGTGGAGGCGTTAAAAACTTCTTTTTGGTGCTTAAGGAACAATATGTTTTGTAACTTTTTATTGAGATTCCGCGACTTCATTCATGTTTGCTTGATGTTCTACTTTGGCAGGGCCCGACCCCGCTCATACGTCAGCCGCCGTTGGACCGTCCGGATCACCAGGACAGGATCAGCCGCCGTTGGACCGTCCAAATCAGCCGCCGTTGGACCGTCCGGATTACCAGGACGGGACCAAGGGGAGAGGGGCTAGATGGCCAGTTAGGCTCCTATGTCGCGATGCTCAGGAGTCCCCCTTGACACGCAAACAGCCTGTAGGAAGGAGATGCGAAGGTAGGCCTTAGTGTTCTACGTTGGTAGGGCCCGACCCCGCGCATACCTCAGCTGCTGTTGGACCGTCCGGATCACCAGGACGGAACCAAGGGGTGAGTGGCTACATGTCCAGTTAGGCTCCTAAGTCGCGATGCTCAGGAGTCCCCCTTGACACTCAAACATACCTTCATACCTATCCTCGTCGTGGTCCTGCTCGGGAGGGCCGCGTGACGACCAGGTCCGAGGGACCTGGCAGGGCGGCATACGCTTGGCGTGACCTGAGCGTAGCCCCCATGCTCAGCCCCCTCGCGCGACTCTCCCGAGGGGAAAGCGTTGCGGTGAGGCTAGACACTGAGCTGGGTGGCTGCTTGAGGCTGATGCGGTCGTGGGGCCACGCTCAGTTGTTTATCACCAGCGTGGAGCATAGCGCTTCCGCACTTGCACGGGCATAGCCGCTCCTCGACCGTGTCAACTGCCAGCATGGAGCATGGTGCTTCCACTGGTCCGTGGGCGAGGGCTGCCTCTGAGTGGAGCCCCCGGGGCGTGTATAGCCCAGCCCTGACACATGGCTTGCACGGTAGGGCTAGACGAGGTGTGTCTAGGCACTCGTGAGCCAGCGCGGGACTCATGAGGCCCTACCTCAAGGCGGGTTGCGCCTGGTCTAGATTCTTGATAGCTATTGCGATCCTGCGAGATGGTTAGGCAACTTGCGCCGGATGAATTTCCTAAGGTGATTACATGAGGAGGCCACACACCAAAGACCCCTGGAGGTGACGTGAACGGGGCCGGCCCGCCAGACAGAGCTCACTCATTGGGTTTATCAGTGCTACAGGGACAGACCAGAGCACAAACGTCGTGCCTACCTTTCTCATGCAAATAATCCTAAAGAAAGACAACCGACATGCGGCTTCCGCGGTGGTGAGGGCGGTTGTGGCTGGGCTTGCAAGGGCGCGCCATTCTTGGTATCGAAGTACTAGACAGGTAGGCGACAATCATAAAGCAAATCTTGTGAGGGAGCAAGCTAGTTCAGATGGAGGCAAGAACGATAGATGCCACTGGGACGGACCCGAGCGGCCTGGGAATAATGCAGCCCGAGAGGCGCTCCAAACAGAATAAGCTAAAGATGCAAAAGGTTACATGTCACGAGGATAGGCCCGTGCGACTTGGGGATAATGCTGCCCGAGGGGCGCCCCCAGCTGAATGAAATGAAAAGAGGCACCTGATACCATAGCTGGAGTGGGGTTGGAGTAGTTGAAGATGTGTGCTGCAGAAGCTGCTCCTCACGAGCCGCCAGGGTCCTGAGCCTCAGGAGGCTCCATTGGCCCGGGTAGCTCCTGAAGAACTGTCGCCATTTCCGCCAGGACGGTGTGATGCCTAGCCTCCTGAGCCGCCAGAACGCTCCGCAAGTGGCGCTGGAAGGTGACAGCCGCGTTCGGCAAGCCAAATGGTATGCGAACATAGTTGTGAGGTGGACCCTCACACCGTCCAATGCACGAAGGCCAGAAACGTCCCTGAGACGCGGCCCTGTTGAGCCCTGGAATGTCGACGCAGACGCGTAGCCCGCCGTCCTCGCCGGGATGGGGGGCTGCGCCGGATGGCGGGCGGCGGGCGTCACACATAGTCCTTGCCTCTTGAAGCTCCTGGGTCGCCTTGGTGATGAACTCACTGAGCACTAAGCACTCCATGCCTTGTGCCTTCTTGAGGGAAACGTGCCGCGAAGCACGCCTCCACATGGTGCCTGAGCGCCTCCCTATTGATGTTGGCTAGGTCTGAGGCCATCTAGAAGAGAGCCCCTGAGCCCAGCCTGAGGAGGGCATCGGGCGCGTCTCCCTATGCGAGGGAGAGAGGCGCCCCATGACGGTGTCTAGGACTAGGGGGTACTCACCACATCATCTCCCGATCAGTTGGATTGGGCCGAGGACCCAATGGTGCTTTCATTGAGAGTTCTGCTGTGAGACCAACAAAGGATCAATGGCTCATCTGTAGATTAACTGCGACGTCGGCATCTTCATCACTGGCTCGACTGGTCACCTTGGCTCGACCGAGGACTGCACTCCGTGTCGTATCATCATGTTCGTATGATGACCTTCATCAATATCAACTCGGATATCTCTCAAGACATGGAGGAATCACCCATGGAGCTCGGGGGCTCAATGTTAACATTGTCCTCGAGCGACCGTGCTGTTTTGCTGGACAGCAAATTCATATCCAACGCCACCGCCTCCTCGAGCGTCGCTTTGATGAGATCTTCGGTGGAATTGTGCGGAATTAATTCTACAACAAGCATTCCAAATTTCGTCGAGTTCCGATGGAGGAATCTTCGGCAATCTATGATATACCGTAGCCCTATCAAATCTGGACAGGAATCTGGATGAATTTAGGGCGTGGTCTCCATAGCCCAGCTCGGAGGTCCTTTGGAAGATCCAACTGTTCATCTGCTGAGGAATTCCTATATCTACCTGCCCTCCAAATTTCAGCTCGATCCGACCGTTCAATCTCCGGGAACCTTCCGATGAGTGGACCAATTTTTGGATCTGTTTTCTACGCGAATACAAATCCAGCCCGAGTTCATGTTTCTTCATGACCGAGATATTGGACAACCTTTTTGAAGGAAATTTTTTCTAGGGTATTGTGCGTTGTTCTTAAACATGTGCCCATAAAATTTTAAGCCTCCTCTGACGTAATCTTCACCATCATGTTGGTGTCAAACCAGTCCGGCAATATTGCTCCACGGCTGCCGACCTGCGCTAGGCACGTCATCGCTTTGTTGAGACGAGCTCAACTTCTTTGGATCATCATTTTGGCGAGACGAACAAGAGTTCGGAATTGCAAAGGATAAATCATCACCAACATCGCCGCCCTACAGATCCCACGGAGCGGGCGCACCGGCATCACCGCATGGTCACTTCATCAAGCCAGCGTTGACCGCGTCACAAGTTACGACCTGCGTCGGCATGGCCGCACTATTGCTTCTTCAAGCCGATGTCCATCATGCCGAACTGCTTCAACACCTCGGCTGACATGGCAGCTGCAAAATCTCCTTGCCGACTAGCTCCGTCACCTCGGCTGGACCGGGGGCTTCACTATATCTTCAACAAACCTACTCCGGTAACTTCGGCATCACCAGCCGACATGCTTCGACTCATCGGCTGACATGGAGGCTTCGACACCTCGGCTGGACCGGGGACCTTGCTATTTCTTCATTGACATACTCCGATGACTTTGACGTCACCAACCGACTAGCTTCGTCATGTCAGCTAGACCGCGGGCTTTGCCTGGGTGAGCCAACCTTTGTCAACATCGCTATGCCGTCGCTTTATCGTCCATCAAGCAATGGGTGTGCGGATCGAGTCCCAATTTTGGGAGTAACCTTTCTTCAGATTGCTACAATAGATAAACCAGGTGCTATTAATCCTAGTAATTTTTTCTTGCCTGTGTTTATTGTTACCGAGGAATTATTACTCTGGTTTGTTCCATCATCTGTACATAAGTCTATCAAATGGTGGCCGCATTAACGACGGTCGCGTGGTGGTTGTTTCCTTACACCGTTCGGCGAACGACGCATCCGGAACTCGGACCGACCTATGAATTCAGGCTTCGCCATGTCTTTACCGCATCACGCCGACGCCCTGCATCGACATTGACTTCGGCGCCAGGCCACATATCTTTAAATAAATTATTTTGCAAAATTAATTATGCGAGGTTTTCTTTATATATTTATATTATTATTTGTTGGTCTACACTATTTTACATGTGTAGGTAATCGACTTCGACTGCGTCACGTGGTCACTTCGGCAAGCTGACGCCGTCGTCCCAATCGGCATCAATCGGATCGCGTGATCACCTTGTTGGTCGAATTGCCATACCGACATGCTCGTCTGCCTCGGGGACTTCGGCATCGCTGAGAGAGCTCTACCTCATCAAGTGTAAATGATCTGGGTCGGGCAGTGTTGTCATCTTGGCGTACTGACATACCACATCACCTCGGCTGGACTGGGGGCTTCGTCATCACTTCATTAACCCACACCGGGGACTTCGACGTCACTCTGCCGGCCTGCATTGGCCGTGCTATGTCACCTCTTCGGAGTGCCGAGCTCTTCGCTACGCCACCTCGAAACCGGCTTGGGGGATGGAACCTTGTCCTGCATCAAGCTCGGACTGCATCATCAATGTCAAACACATTAACCAGCTAAGTCGCTTTCATGCTCAAAGTTTGGAATTTTTAACTTGTGTTTGGTTCGACCATGCTCATGGACGTTGTTCATTAAAAGAAACTCCTTTTACCCATGTTAACTGGGGGCTCATAAATTTATACGAGTCGTTCTATAATAATGTGTTTTCTTCTTGGTCGTTGCAATGTCTTTTTCTACCGCTCCTTTTTCAACTCGAGTGTATGGTCAATAGCCGGATAGCCTAGCTTCTCACTAAAGCCACTTGAGTTTAGTTTGCTAAACTGGCCTCAGAGAAGCACTATGCCTTCGGTATAAGGAGCTTGAAGCTGTAGGCTGGCCCGCTTGAAGTCTTGAGATCGGATGTGTCATGTTAAAGCACGACATAAGCACAATTTTTTAAAAGACCAATTTCCGGATTGGCACCAAAATCTCGGTTTAGGCCGGACGTCAAGCTTTTGCATATGTTTTTGGCTTTTCGAGCTTATGGCACTTTTTAGCTATTTGAATGTTTTTCTTTCAGGGAGCGGGACATCCTCATGACCGAGGTATCCTGCATAATAATTCAGCTCGGGAGATCTTTCGAACCAAAGCTCGGCATCTTTCCCGCCGCACTACACCTCGGTGTTGACGAAATACACGTCACATCCGGACTAGTTCCATAGTAGTGCAATGCCAAGACGCCTTTAAAGAGTTGTGCTTCCAGCTCGCATGGCTAAGCACCTCAGTGGAGAAAGCCAAAAATTGTCTGTCATAATAAGCGTAAACTGGTCAGCGATCCGATGACCGTGTTAAATGACGGGCCGTTCATATAATTGGCCGAAGTGTTTACGGCTTGACTTCAGCTGTCATCGAACACTAATCGGGGGCTACTAGCTGGCCTCCCAACTTTAAGCTCCTATGACTAAGTGAAAGTTATAAAGCATGCATATCTGATTGCCTCGTTTCCACTAACAAAACCGCCTCCGGGCACCGAGACGTCGGCTAAGGGTTGTTTTGTTATTGCGTAAACACCCCGCGTAGTATCTACAAAGGGGTAGAAGCCGACGATGGGCCACTTTCAACTGATAAACAGTCGCAATGGAGTCAAAATAAATATATATCATCAGCGTTTGAATTTAGTATACAAATCGTTATAAAGCCATAAATATGCATCAATTTAACTTAAGATTTTGGCCAAGCTGGGTTGCCTGCCTCCTCTGCTTACCCCTACGTTCCCAATTGTTCGGTTAGGCGGTAAAGGGAGCACCTCTGTGATTGTTACTACCGGGTCATCCGAGTTAGTACCTCAGACTGGGTGAAGCCGAAAGTTAGCGATCTTGAAGGATATAATTGGTCGGCAACGACGGAAGTGACAATTTAGGTTCGGTAAAGACCACATAGTTCCGGAACTTTCCCCAAACCAAATCCTCAATATTTTTCTCCCGCATTGATCGGAGGTGAGATTTCATGAGCATAGTCAGCATGACGACCAAAAGAAAGAAACCGATATCGGGACTATTTTCTTTGGAAGATATTTCTTACATTAAATAGTAATATAACATATCTCTCTGCGTACCTTTGTTTATAAAACCATATGGCCGGATTGCCTTGTTTGTCGTAAACCTTTGCCCTTGTAAAAGCTTTATAAAGAGGGACAAACACTCCCCGACCACTGGCCGAGGAGGGGGAAGCCGATGGTCGGTCAACAAAGTTTTGTACAATGCGGATCCGAGCATTATTGATGTAAAGTACCTGGATACATAGAATCATTACACATAATTTATGATTTTACTCTGGATCTCGATCCTTAATTCGGCCACTTGTGCCCACATTAAGGCTCGGGGGCTACTGGGCTTCGTGCTTATCATTATTTATAAGTATTAAAGGGGCACATCAATCCCCTGATCTGGTGTTGCCACCCGACCAGTGGCTCGGGGGCTACTGCATTGCCTATTCAATGCAGAAAATTCAAAGTGCTCGGTGTTCGGCATGACTGAACTATGGACAAGCGCGTCTTTGGACAACAATAAGTACCATCTGGGTCTTATCCAGCATCAAGCTAATATATCACGGCGACCTCTCACGACCCTCTCTCAGGGGCCCGTCCGCCGGTCACTATCTCCTCTAGTGCGCATCTCGGATTTTAGGCCGACACACACCTTGAGCGCTACTGGCTATATATCTCGTCAGTAAATAAACCTCAAACAATCAGCCCGAGCCCGAAGTGGTGCATCACCTCAGAAGCAGTCCGGCATAAAGCTTGGTAGTAAGTGTCTGGCTCCATAGAGGGCCTTTCCAGCGTTAAGCTCGGATAACCTCCTACAAACTTTTTTAAGCCAAGATGATCTATAACACCTCGGATATAGTCCGGCGTTGGAGCTCGGATACAGTACGGCGTTGGAGTTCGGATACAGTCCGGCATTCGAGCTCAGATACAGTCCGGCGTTGGTGCTCGGCTGCAAAAGATACCTCGAATGCAGTCCGGCGTTGGAGCTCGGATGCAAGAGGACACCACCGCACGGGAACAACTTCAAACCCGAGGTGTCGCATAAAAAATAACAAGGCATTGATAAAGGCCGAGAACTTAAAAGGGCTCCTCGGATACCCGACGTCAGCTCTTCGGATTCACTTCGGCGATCCTCAAGATCGAAGATGAGAAGATTTGTTGAACCAGTTTTCAAGACCGATGACCGAAGATGAAGAACAGTTTGAAAGAATCGAGGAGCGCCCTAACTTGAAGACCGATTCAGGGGGCTACTGACGGTATCCTGGACTAGGGGGTACTCACCACATCGTATCCCGATCAGTTGGATTGGGCCGAGGACACCCATGGTCGTTTACTCATGGGCCAGTTCGGACAGCCGATGTATACACGAGGAAGATTCCACAAGACTTGATGATCAAGACAAGGACTCCTCTCCGTGGACGTATTCGACTAGGACTCGTGTTATCCTAGGCCTCTGGTACATTATATAAGCCGAGGCCGGGCTAGTCGATAGGCATATACTAGATCACTATGATATTATTCATCATACCCTCAGGTTTTAGACCACAACATATTATCTCGAGGTGGATCAACTCTTGTAATCTCTATATCCATCAAGATCAATCAAGCAGGAAGTAGGGTATACCTCCATTAAGAGGGCCTGAACCTGGGTAAACATCGAGTCCCCTGTCTCCTGTTATCCATCGATCAATGACACACAACTTGGGACCCCCTACTCGAGATCTGCCGGTTTTGACACCGACACCCCGTCTGCGGGCGCAGGTCCCGAAGTAGTGCCACAGGAAATGCAGGGTGCCTTCGTTCTCTGGGTCTTCGGCCACTACAGCTTGGTAAGCGTGCTCGAGGGAGCACACCGCATCCCGTTCTTCACAGGGAACCTTGATGACGCCGCCGCTCCCTGGCATTTTGAGGACGTTGTAGCCACGATGGGTTACTGCCATAAACCTGGCCAAGGCTGGATACCCAAGGATGGCGTTCTACGGCAGGTGGATGTGGCCGACGTCAAAGTCGATGAGCTCAGTGCGGTAGTTGTCACACTGGCTGAATGTGACAGGGAGGCGGACCTGCCCAATCGGGGCGGTGGAGCCGTCGGTTACTCCTGAGAAGGGCTTGGTAGGCTGTAGCTGATCGTATGGCACTTGGAGGTTGTCGAACGTCTTGATGGACAGAACATTGAGCCCTGCGCTGCCGTCTATGAGGGTCTTGGTGACTTGAACGTTGCTGATGACGGGTGAGCAGAGCATCGGGAGGGCGTCGACGCTTGCCGCGCACTTGAGCTGGTCTGACAAACTAAAGGTGATGGCGCACTTGGACCACCTGAGCGGGCGCGTAGCCTCAAGCCTGGGAAGGGCCGCGTTCACCTCGCGATCAAACTGCTTGAAGATGCATTGGGATGCTAGGGCCTGAGCACCACCCAAGATGCAGGCGATGGCACGAGGCTCTTGGAAGCCCCCAGCCCCCTTGTCCTGATGGTGGTCGTCATTCCTCCTTGGTGGTGGCGGCAGCGGAGGGAGGCCTGTGTTGCCCTGAGGACGGTCCTCACGAGGCTGGTCTCTCCAGGCGCCCTCGCGAGGCGGGTCATGCTTCGTCTCAGGGTCAGAACGAGTGGGCGGCCTTGGACGACTCGGGGTAGTCGTGGCCACGCTTCGTCTCCAGCTCCGCTGCGAGCACGGTAGCCTCCTTGCGCTTCACGTCCTTGATCTTGGCCTTCTTGTCCTCCTGGTCGGCAGCTGGGAGCTCGAGGAGGGAAAGGTGCCCTTCCTCAGCCCTTCCGCACTTGGTTGCCATGTTGAACATTTCCATGGCCGTGCATAGTTCCTCGTGGATGGAGAGCTCCTCCTTCATCTTGACCTCGCGGACGCCATCAGAAAAAGCGGAGATGATGGCCTCGTTCGTCACCTTGGGGATCTTGAGGCGGACGCTATTGAAGCGCTGGATGTACTTCTGCAGGGTTTCCCCCGGTTGCTGCTTGACGCGCCTTAGGTCGCCTGCGGCTGGCGGGTGGTCGCGAGTGCCATGGAAGTTGGCGACGAAACACTCGCGCATTTCGCCCCAAGAGGAGATCGACACCGGAGGAAGGTTCAGGAGCCATGAGTGCGCGCCATCTTTGAGGGCCGTGACCTTCTCGTCGCCGTTGGCAGCCTCGATGCTCAGCTCGTAGAGCTGCAAGAACTCCGCGGGGTCGGGGGTGCCATCGTAGCGCGGACGCAGGTCTGGCTTGAACTTGCCGGGCTAGACGACGCTGCGCAGCTCAGGAGGGAAGGCACGGCAGCCTGCTGTAGTCACTGGAGCCCGTCGAGGGGGTGGAGCCTGGTCTTGGTACCCACGCGCCGCCACCGCAGGCGGCGCACGGTCTTGAAGTGGCGGTGCTGGGAGTGCAGGAGCTTCTTGTTGCGGCCGAGGGACCTCTTGGCAGCTTCCTTCTTCACGCGCAGGCACCCTGCATGGTGGGTCGCGCCGCACGGCCGCGCGTCTTGGTGCGAGGGCGACGTCTTGATGCAGAGGTGGTGGAGGTGCTCCGTGGGCCACGTTGCCCGCAGCATGAGGTGGACGAGGCAGTGAGAGGGACGGTGCAGGAGAGCCCCCGACGGTGCTGACGAGCTCGGCGATGCGGTCCAGCCAGTCCTCGTAGAGGTCGTCGACCGGGCGGTAGCGCAGGAGCTCGCACGCCGTGAGCAGCGCTGCGTGCACGTCCATGGGCCTACGACGAGCGTGTGATAACAAGCCGGCCGGAGTCAGCGACGTGGTGGCGGTGTGTCCGTCCTGCCGCAAAGAGGGGTGCAGCGATGAAGCTTGCTGCTCATTCCCGGCTGGGCCAGTGGCAACATTGGCAGTAGGCGATGGAGAACGGCGGGGAGGTCCACCAACGGGCGCCGTCTGAGCAACGCGGGTGGCAAGGGCGGCCTGACATTCAGCATGCGAGCGTCTGCCATGGATACGGCGGAGCGGGGAGCGTGGATCGACGGAGGGAAAGCTTCGGTGCACCCCTACCTGGTGCGCCAAATGTCGGATTACGGGTACCGACAAACCCTTGAGGTTCGAACACTAGGGTGCGCAAGAAGATCTCTCTCTCTCTCTCTCTCCCTAGCTCGCTCTCGCAACGATCTCCAGGCCTAGCTCGACGAACCCAAAGAATAAGAGAAACGAGGGTTTATCCTGGTTCGCGCCACCGTTGTGGTGTAAAACCCTACTCCAGTGTGGTGTGGTGGATTGCCTTGTATGCTGAGGATGAAAAGTACAAGTTAAGAACAACCTCCTGAGGAGAGGTGTTCTAGAGCTCGATGAGCTGGTGAGTTTGCCTGGGTGGAATGAGTCCAATCCCTTCTCCTTTCTCCTCGGTGGTGCCCAATCCTATTTATAGAGGCCCTGGCCCTCTTCCCAAATGTTAGGCGGGAAGGGATCCCACAACAACCCAGTTTGAAGGGAGACAACTAGTACAAGCTATCCTGATAAAAGGTGGTCTTCGCTTGCCAAAGGCTCTGGTGGTGACGCCGCCGTGGGCTCCGCGGTGACCTCCGTCCTGCCGTCCTACTAGTCTTGGTCTCCTTGCACCGATATGGAAACCTTTGCCTGATACCTCAGGACTCCTCGCCTGCGCTTGCACCTTTGGCACCAAAGAGGAAACTGGTACTCTGCGACCGCTGGCGCCCGCCTAGCCTTGATCGTCACGGCTCACGTCACGCGCACCTCGCGAGGTTCCCCTTGCATAGATATCTTCGCTCCTCGGGAGACAGCCTAGTGAGGCTGCCCCTGATGAGGTCTTGTGTCATCCGCCTCGCGAGGCTTGGCCCCTCGAAAGGGTCTTGAGTGGTTGCTTATGAAGATGGGCCGTACCAGGCCATTTATGGAGCCGCGCCCTGGGCCGCAGGTAGGCAAGTCTGGGTACCCCCATTCCTAGGACGCCGACAGGCTAGTTCTAACAGGTGTTTCAAGAGTTTCAGTTTCAAGCTCATCATCAGATTCAACAACATCATGTTGTATTGCTCTAGCAATTTGTTCATCAACAAATTCACTAAGTGGCACATCATTATCATCAAGCAGGGTACTAGCATCATCATAAGAATCATTCATAGTAGAAGTAGCATCAGCAATAACTTGCGACATATCAGGATTAATAGCATGTGGTGGTGTTGCAAGTTTACTTATAACAGAAAGTGAATCTAAAGCAGAACTGGATGGCAGTTCCTTACCTCCCCTCGTCTTAGAGGGATAAATCTTAGTCTTAGCATCCTTCAGATTCTTCATAGTGATAAATTAATAATAATCCCTAGTGACTCAACAAATATAGCTATGTTCCCTGGCAACGGCTCTAGAAAAAGGTCTTGATAACCCACAAGCATAGGTGATCACAACAGTTTCGAGGGTAGAGTATTCAACCCAAATTTATAGATTCGACACAAGGGGAGCCAAAGAATATTTGAAGGTATTAGCAGCTGAGTTGTCAATTCAACCACACCTGGAGATTAATTATATGCAGCAAAGTGATCAGTCGCAAAGTAGTATGATAGTTTTGATAATAGTAGCAACAACAATGGTAACGGTAACAGTGATAGCAGTAGTTTTGTAGCAAGTGCAACAGTAACGATAGCAATAGTAACTTAGCAAGAACAATATAAGATAAATTTGTGGGCATTTGATCGGTAATTTGATGGATGATATTCATCATGTGATACTCATAACCTAGGGCGATACGGCACTAGCTCCAGTTCATAAATATAATAGGCATGTATTCCGTAAATAGTCATACGTGCTTATGGAAAGAACTTGCATGACATCTTTTGTCCTACACTCCCATGGCAGCGGCATCCATATTGGAAACTATGTGTCGGTGCAACAAACCCTGGGTTTGTTGCCCAGACTGTGCACGGCCACGAGAACCAGATTGAAGCACCAACCCAAGTCAGAATACAAGGAACCAAGAGATTCGAAGGACAAACATGCAGATCAGAGGGACCAAGACCAAACCAGAGAAGCAGGATATCGCCAAGATAAAGGCCTCCTTTGCTGGGTAGGTGAGCCCGGCAAGGGGCGAGGCCACCCCCAGAAGCAAGCGACCAGAGCTCCCTGGCAGGGCCTGTCAGGGCTCAAGGAAGCGAAACCACCCCACCAACCAGTCCACCACGACCCACGTCGTCGATCAGTGCAGTGTCAAGCCGCAAAGTTACTGAGTGGCAGTCATTCACCACATGGCTGCCTCTCCTTACAGGAAAAACCCACATATGACACCCATCCTGCGACGTGTCAAGCAAGCAGTTGCGGAGCTGGCAAGATAGCCAGGCATGCCTTGCCGGCCAACCAGTGATGTGACACTAAGCGGTGCATTTAATGCGCCCTATCAGCCCGCAGAGTTAGGTATGATAGCATTGTTTGCTATCATATCAGTGCATAATGACTAATTTGCCATTATGGTGACCCCTTGAACTACAAAAGGAGGCCCATGGCCACTGTAGAAAGGGTTAGAACGTTGGATAAGTCACACCCCATACGCGCGTAGTCGCTGCTGCCCCAAGGGAACCCCTGTCGGGCAAGTGTACAAGGCTCCACCACCTCCTTTTCCACCATCAATCCACGAAAGCAGGAGTAGGGTTTTACGCCTCGTGGCGGCCCGAACCTGGGTAATTTTCTTGTGCGATCCCTTTCGCGCTGCCCCACGCTCGTCTGCTCTTTGTGCAACACGTCGCCGCCCTGCCGAACCAGCAAGGGGCCTAATGGTCCCATAGGTGGGCGTGGTTTCCCGCGACATCTTTGGCGCACCAGGTAGGGGGCTCACTTGCGCGAATCTGAAGGCATGCGCAGCGTGTCGACTTCATCACCTTCTTCGTCTTTGACAACGCCATCGACCATGGCACCCAAGAAGAAACCAGCCCTCTTGCTCACCCACCCAATTCAAAGGCTCCGCTACCCACGGCCTCTAGCGCTTCGGGGGGTGCGGAGGCACGCGAGGGCGCGGACGCTGCTGGGGATGTGGTCAGAGCAGGCGGCACTGTCACCACTTCCCCTACAGCCGACGCGGAAGCAGGAGATACCGGAGGAGAGCAGCATCAGCAACACCCCGACGGCCACGCTCCCCAACGTACAGGTGAGGGGATTACCCCATCTGCGCCGCTCTCCCCTGCCGATGGGCACAGCCACAGCAACGACGCTCGGACCGGGGCAAACCGCCACCCTCCGGCTCCCCCCACCACGGGTGCGGTCGTTACGCGTGCACCTCCCCTGGGACGGGCCGACCAGCCGCTGTGCCCGATGGAGCCGCTGGCCCTCGAGCGCCTTCACCACACCACATCCAGGTGGTCGCCCCGCAGCGATAGGGGGGGCACAGTACTACAACCGCTGGCACCGTCAGGAGCCGCGCGACGGTACGATTGACTTCATCGACATCCATGCCAAGCACTGCTTCGGAGGCCATGGCGTGAGCTCAGCTGCTGCTGAGGTTTCCACCAGTGGACGAGCAGATGGACGAATGGCATGCCACCATCCAGAGTCTGCTCAGTTTCACCGAAGCTGGGGGCCCGCGGCGAGCTGGCCCGCCACGGCCTCCCCAAGCGACAACAATAGCTCGTGTTGCTGACCGTACGAAAGGCGCCCTCCCCACGGTGCAGTCCCCACCACGTCAGCCAGCACGAGCGCATAAGAATCAAGATCAGGACGACGTCTCAATGGCCTCTTCTGACCCTCAAGTACGTTCTGGCAAACGTAGAGCCCCAGAGGATGGGCGGAGAGGAGACGTGCGCGTCGCCATCGAGCAGCGCCGCGATGACCTCCGCCGAACCGACGGGTGCGACGGTCTCAACGTCGATGAGCATGCGCTCGGTTTTGGTGGGTGCCTACCTTTCGAGGTTGGCTGCCCTACCTTTACACGAGAGCTGCGGCAATTCCATTGGCCGTCCGTTCGCACGTTCAAGCCAGAGATACCCGAGAAGTACGACGGGAGGCTGAACTCGGCAGAGTTCCTGAGCGTCTACACCATCGCTGTTCACGCTGCCAGGAGAAGAGATGAGAAGGTGTTTGCCAACTACTTCCCTTTGGTCATCAAATCCAATGTGAGGTCTTGGCTGATGCACCTACCGGAGAACTCCATTTCCTCGTGGGTTGACATGTGCCACGAGTTCATTGGTGCTTCACTGGCGGTCATCAGGAACCTGGTAGGCCGAGTGATTTGCAGCTTCTCCAGCAGAAGGAAGGAGAAACCATCCGTAAGTATTTACAGAGATTCAGCAAAGTTCATAGAAAAATCCCAAATATCCATTGGGCATCCGTGATAGCTGCCTTCCAGTCCAATGTGTGCAACCGTCATATTCATTCCAAGATGAACGTGCGGTTTCCCAAGACTGTGAATGAGCTTTACACATTAGTGGATAAGTGTGCTCGGATGGAGGAGGGAAGGAGGTTGCCCGGAGAGGAAGATTGCACCAATGATGATTCAGAGGATGAGGACGAATCAATGATCGGTCTTAGACAATAGCGCCAGAAAAGCTCCTGTGTGCTAGGACTACGTTGGTATTTCCCCAAAGAGGAAGGGATGATGCAGCATAGCGACAGTAGGTATTTCCCTCAGTAAAGAAACCAAGGTTATCGAACCAGTAGGAGAACCAAGCAACACAACGTAAACAACACCTGCACACAAATAACAACACCTCGCAACCCGACGTGTTAAAGGGGTTGTCAATCCCTTTCGGGTAACGATGCCAGGAAATTGTAGTATATTGAAATAGTAGATCACAAATGAAATAAAGTGCAGCAAAGTATTTTTGTATTTTTGATTTAATAGATCTGAATAAAAATGCAAAGGAAAAGTAGATCGCAAGAAAATATATGAGAAAAAGACCCGGGGGTCGTTGGTTTCACTAGTGGCTTCTCTCGAGAGAAATAGCAAATGGTGGGTAAACAAATTACTGTTGGGCAATTGATAGAACCTCAAATAATTATGACGATATCCAGGCAATGATCATTACATAGGCATCACGTCCAAGATTAGTAGACCGACTCCTGCCCGCATCTACTTCTATTACTCCACACATCGACCGCTATCCAGCATGCATCTAGTGTATTAAGTTCATGGAAAAACAGAGTAATGCAACAAGAACGATGACATGATGTAGACAAGATCCGTTTATCTACTGCGTAGATATAGATCCCATCTTTTTATCTTTAGTAGAAACGATACATACGTGTCAGTTCCCTTTCTATCACTGGGATCAAGCACCGTAAGATCGAACGCACTACCGGGCACCTCCTGCTATTGCAAGATAAATAGATCAAGTTGGCCAAAAAAACCTATTATCGGAGAAGAAATACGAGGCTATAAGAGATCATGCATATAAGAGATCAAAAAAAACTCAAATAACTTTCATGGATATAAAAGGATATAACTGATCATAAACTCGAAGTTCATCAGATCCCAACAAACACACCGCAATAAGAGTTACATCATCTGGATCTCCAAGAGACCATTGTATGGAGAATTCAGCGAGAGAGAGAAAGCCATCTAGCTACTAACTAAAGACCCGAAGGTCTACAAAGAACTACTCACGCATCATCGGAGAGGCACCAATGGAGGTGGTGAACCCCATCCGAGATGGTGTCTAGATTGGATCTGGTGGTTCTGTTCTCTAAGGCGGCTGGATGAATATTTCGTCGACTCCCTAGGGTTCTGGTATTTTTGGGGTATTTTTAGAGCAAAGAGGCGGTCCGGGGGCACCCGAGGTGGCCACAACCCACCAGGGCACGCCTGGGCCTCCTGGCGCGCCCTGGTGGGTTGTCCCCTCCTGAGGACTCCCCCAGGTGCAACCAGGGCCCAACTTCTTCCTTTTGGCCCATAAAAAATGATCGTGAAGTTTCGTGGCATTTGGACTCCGTCTGATATTGATTTCCTATGATGTAAAAACCATGGAAAAAAGAGCAACTGGCACTTGGCACTATGTCAATAGGTTATTAACAAAAAATGATTATAAAACATCCAAGATTGATAATAAAACAGTGTCGGAGTAAATGGCCACGGGTAGCCATACTGACTCCCCCTGGCACTTCGAAAAATTATCAGGCCATTCAAGCCTTCAAGCACACAAAGCGTAGGGCCGCCTTCCCCCGGCTGGCTATCCCCAGGGCCGACTCCCAGAAGGCGACCCAGCCTCAGAAATCTTCTCCAAGAAAGATACTAGACAGCCGACTCCAGGGAGCCGGCCCTGAGAGGACCGACTCCCAGAAGCCGGCCATGAAGAAAGCCGACTCCCAGGAGCCGGCCATGAAGAAAGCCGGCCCCCAGGAGCCGGCCAACACTGCACCCACTAAGACTGTACCCACGTAACGGCGATAGGATGGGGCGTGGCCGCAGTACAGCCCACTACCCCCGAATCCCGGAACAGGCATGGCCACAGGGCGCCGTACGGGCCAGCCATCCCCCGTCCGGCGCGGCACTGTAGCCGTGTTGGCCCTGATGTCACCCACGACAGGTGCCAGTACGGCCCGTGGGCGGCGGGCCCCTTTGCCAGAGAGACATCTGAAGGCGGCCTGGACTCCTCTAGTCGGCCAGGGATGTGGCTGGCTCCCAATAGCCGGCAACCTCCCTCCCTCGAAGCATGCGCCCCATTAAGGAGACAAGACGAGGTGAGGCTACAGTGAGAGCTCGCAAGGCGGTGACACTGTAGCCACGCTTACCTCGACAAAGCCCTCGTCATCAGAGGCGAGGCAACAGTAACCAGCCGCCGACAAAGCCCCCAAGCGGTGGGGCCGGCCTGCCGGCCAAGAGGCCGGCAGCCGGCAGGACCCACTAGTCGGCGGACCCCAATGACCGGCGGAGAAGCCGGCGAGCATAGACACTGACGGCTGAGACCCGCGCCCAGCCGGATTACCATTGTACCCCTGGGGGTAGGCCTATATAAACCCCCGGGGCACCCATGCAAAGGGTTGATCTCATAGAATTGCACACACCACATAGAGGGAAAAGGAGAGCTAGCCCTGCCCTTCTTCTTCCTCTAGCCAAACAGCTCAAGGAGCACTTGTAGCTACCTGTATTGATCTAGTGATCATGCGGAGACCCCGCAGAGCAGGACTAGGGGTGTTATCTCCACGGAGAGCCCCGAACCTGGGTAAGATCCACCGGCGTGCATGTCTTCGCCTCATCCCGTTTCCAGGCACCGGCGATGTTTTACTGGCTCCCACAATGATAAGCCACCCGTTGGCATATGTCGCACCTACCACCCGACATTTGGCGCCCACCGTGGGGCCAGGTGCACCGTCGTCCGGACACCTGTTCTGGACAGGAACCCTTTTTCTCCCCCGCGAGCGCAGCCAGCCTGCTACGCCCGACGGCGCATGCCCCGACGCGCTGCAAGGCGTCGACGACGCCTGCGCGGCAAGCTGCCTCGCCGATCTTCTTGGCGAGACTCGCATCTCTGATGAGCCCGCGTCCGATGCGGGCACAGACCACCCCGAGAGCCGCCTCGTCAGCCTCCTCGACCAGCTTCACGTCTCCAGCGACCTTGCTGTAGACTTGGAGTCGGTCGGCTCCACCGACCCGATGCTTGTCGACTCTGACACGGCATCGTTCGACGCCTACCCCTCCGACGTGGTAGTCTTCGACGACCCTCTCCCTCGAGCTGACAGTGGCAGCAGCGCTGTCATTGAGGTACTGTTCATCAGCCACGTTGCCGACTCGGGCGAGAGCGCCCACGACGCCCTACAGGCAGCAATGCATGACTTGTCCGTCCCCATCCCGGCCGATGCCGACGCCGAGACCCTGGAGGCACGTCGTCTCGCCCTCATCGCGGAGGGCCAGAAGATAGCCTTCATGAGACGCCTCACTGAGGCCCACCAGCGCGAAGTCGACCGCGCCGCTTTTGGTACGCCGCCTCATGGCGGGCCGAGCCGAGTCGGCCTCGTCAAGAAGCGCAGCGCGGCCATCGCCAGCATGCTGGGGGCGGACCGCCCCGTTTACGCCACACCGCTCAAAAATCTGTGAGTTGCTCAGGCGGCAGCAGAAGAGCTGAACGGGCTAGGGGCTGACGAGCTCCCCTACATGACAAGGCGCATCCAGCAGCTGATCGATGTGGCCGCAGAACGGCATGAAGCCGGCGCCCGTGCTGAGAGTCCTCCCCCGCGCCGAGAGCACGCCGCGACATTTCCGGTCGCCGACTGCAAGCGGTGCCCGCGCAAGGAAAGACAAGGAGCCGGCTGCTAGCCGCAGCCGGACTCGAATCACCATCGAGCGCGACGCGGAAGGCCGCCCTCGAGCAGTGGAGCGCCAAGGCAATCCGCCTCCTCCCCCGCCTCGTGGAGAAAGATGTCCCACCCCGCCGCCTGTCACGCATCCGACACTCGGTGGCCGACTAGGCCGCCGCGAGGGAGTCGGCGAGAACAACGCCCGCCACCGGATCGACCGCCTAGCTCGATCCCTGGCGCTAGATGAAGAAGACGATGTCGGCCCGCCATGCTTTGGCCCCCGCATCCGCGACGAGCCCTTCCCCAAAGGGTTCTCGCTCCCCAGAAACATGCCCAAGTACAATGGCTCTGTGAAGCCGGAAGATTGGCTCATCGACTACTCTACCGCCGTCAGTATAGCGAACGGAAACAGGCGCGTAGCAGTGAAGTACGTCCCTCTCATGCTGCAAGGCACGGCACACACCTGGCTCATTAGCCTCAAGCCCTACAGCGTCAACAGCTGGCTGGACTTCAGGGAAGTCTTCGTCCGCAACTTCAGCAGCACGTACAAGCGGCCACCCAAGCCCCGCCGGCTCTCCTTATGCGTCCAAGGGCCCAGCAAATCGACCTGCGACTACCTCACGCGGTCGGCCGAGCTCCGCAACTCCTGTGAGGGGGTGCACGAGGTGCAGGCCATCGAATACTTCACCGCCGGGTGCCGAGAGGGCACCCTCCTCAAGCACCGACTCCTCTGCGATGAGCCGGCTACCCTCGACGAGCTACTGGTCATTGCAGACAAGTACGCCACAGCCGACTCCTCAATGAAGACCGAGCTCCGAGTGGACGCCTCTGGGAAGGTGCTCGCTCCGGCTCCTAAAACGCCGGCTTGCGACTCCAATCGGCGCCCCTACCAGAACGACCACAAGCGCAAGGCCCCTATACCGCCATCCACCAGTCGGGAGGTGGCCACAGTCGAAGATGAGCAGCCCGAAGAGCGGCCCGCTCCCAAGAAGAAGTGCGGCAAGCCGGCTTGGCAGCCGGCCTTCTCCTACGAGCAGACTCTCGATGCCCCCTGCAAGTTCCATAGCGGCGCGAAGCCATCCAACCACACGACCCGAAAGTGCCACTAGCTCACCCGGATCTCCAAGGGTGAGGGGCTGGTGCCGCCTCCACCTCCCGGCCCGCCGCCTCCAGCCCCCCAGCAGCCGGCTGACCGACCAGCAGTCGGAGCCATTCAAGATGACTTCCTTGATGAGCACGCCGCCTACGTTGTCTTCACGAGCCAGGTTGAAGACAAGCGCAGCCGGCGCTGACAGCACCAAGAGGTCAACGCAGTCGCCTCCAGCAGCCCCGAGTTCATGCATTGGTCCGAAAGGCCTATCAACTGGAGCTGGGTCGATCACTCAGAGGTGATGCCGTCCCCTGGCTCCTACGCATTGGTGTTGGATGTCACCCTCGCAACAGAGAGGGGGGCTGCCCGATTCTCCCTCGTTCTGATTGATGGCGGAAGCAGTATCAACATACTATACCGCGACACCATGGAGAAGTTGAACCTCAAGGCGAAGCAGCTCATGCCAACCGGACCGTTTTCCATGGCATCGTACCCGGCCTGTCCTGTTCCCCGATCGGCAAGATCAAGATGGAAGTTCTCTTCGGAGACAAGGATCACTTTCGCTGAGAAGCAATCTGGTTCGAGGTAGTGGATCTGGAAAGCCCTTACCACGCCTTGCTTGGCCGACCTGCGCCAAGTTCATGGCTGTGCCCCACTATGCCTACCTGAAGATGAAGATGCCGAGCTCGAAGGGGATCATCACTGTAGCCGGCGACTACAAAAAGTCCATCGAGTGCGCTGCAGCCAGCAGTCGGCTGGCCGAGTCCCTCGTACTGGCAGAAGAGAAGAAGATGCTAGAGCGGGTTGTGGCCATGGCCAGCAAGCAGTCGGCCTTGTCCCCGAACCCCAAGGAATATGATGCGCAGGGCTCCTTCCAGCCGGCCAAGGAGACGAAGAAAATACCACTGGACCCGAAGAACCTGGAGAGGTTTGCAGTCATTGGTGCAAACCTGGAAAGTAAATAGGAAGGCGAGCTCGTCGACTTCCTCAGTGAGAATCGAGACATCTTTGCATGGTCCCCAAAGGACATGCCGATTGTTCCGAAGGATTTCGCCGAGCACAAGTTACACGTCCGAGCGGACACAAAGCCGGTCAAGAAGCCTCTCCGCCGACTGTCCGAAGAGAAGAGAAGAATCGTAGGAGAAGAGATAGCCAGGCTCCTTGCCGCCGGCTTTATTATGGAAGTGTTTTTCCTAGAGTGGCTTGCCAACCCAGTCTTGGTGTTGAAGAAGAAAAACAAATGGCGTATGTGTATAGACTACACTAGCCTCAACAAGGCCTGCCCCAAAATCCGTTTGCTCTGCCACGGATTGATCAAGTAATAGACTCCACAGCCGGATGCGAGCTATTGAGTTTCGTGGATGCCTACTCAGGATACCACCAGATTCAGTTGGACCCAGCAGACCGCCTGAAGACCTCCTTCATCACACCATTCGGAGCTTTCTGTTACCTGACTATGACATTTGGCTTGAGGAATGCCGGTGCCACTTTTCAGCGTTGCATGCAGAAATGTCTCCTCAAGCAACTCGGCAGAAATTCCCACGTCTACGTAGACGACATTGTGGTGAAGACAGAGAAGTGCGGCACCCTGCTAGAAGACCTCAAAGAAACATTTGCCAACTTGCGCCAATTCCAGATCAAACTCAACGCCGAGAAATGCGTGTTCGGAGTACCAGCTGGCCAGCTTCTAGGCTTTCTGGTCTCCGAACGCGGCATTGAGTGCAACCCTGTGAAGATCAAGGCCATTGAGAGAATGGAGATTCCCACCAAGTTGCGAGATATACAGAAGTTCACCGGGTGCCTAGCCTCCCTAAACCGCTTTATCAGCCGGCTAGGAGAGAAGGCTCTCCCCCCTGTACCGACTCATGAAGAAATCCACTCATTTCGAGTGGATTGACCAAGCAGACCAAGCCTTCCATGAGTTGAAGAAGATGCTGACCACTCCACCTGTCCTGGCGGCGCCGACTGAGAAGGAGCCCATGCTCCTCTACATTGCCGCAACTAGCCGAGTGGTCAGTACAGTCGTCGTGGTCCAGCGCCCAGAAGAAGGCTGAGCCCAGCTAGTCCAGAGGTCGGTATATTATCTAAGCGAAGTACTATCCACCTCAAAGCAAAACTACCCACACTACTAGAAGATGTGCTATGGAGTGTACTTCGCCGCCAAGAAGCTGAAGCCCTACTTTCAAGAGCATCCCATCACGGTCGTATGCACCGCCCCGCTTGCCGAGATCATAGGCAGCCGGGATGCATCCGGCGTGGTGGCTAAATGGGCCATTGCGCTTGCACCTTACACAATCTTCTACCAGCCCCGCACCGCCATCAAGTCCCAAGCATTGGCCGACTTCCTCGTCGACTGAGCCGAGACCCAGTACCTACCACCGGCTCCCGACTCTACTCATTGGCGGATGCACTTCGATGGGTCCAAGATGCGGACCGGCTTGGGAGCCGGCATCGTCCTCACCTCTCCCAAAGGTGACAAGCTCAGATACACGCTGCAAATCCACTTTGCCGCCTCCAACAACGTGGCTGAATAGGAGGCGCTCATACACGGGCTCCGGCTAGCCAAAGAGCTCGGCATACGCCCGATCTTGTGTTATGGCGACTCAGACTTGGTGGTCCAGCAGTCATCTCGCGACTGGGACGCCAAGGGTGTAAACATGGCGAGCTATCGATTCCTCGTCCAGCAGATCAGTGGGTACTTCGAAGGGTGCAAGTTCCTTCACATGCCACGGGCCGACAACGACCAAGCAGATGCCCTGGCACGGATCGGCTCCACCCGCCAGGCTATACCAACCGGTGTCTCTCTCCAGCGCCTCCTCAAACCATCTATCAAGCCGTCTCCAGAATCGGACTCTATCTTCGTACCACCCGCCCTCGATGCAGCCGGATTCGACTGGAGGAACCCAGCAGGCGGCTCGGGGACTTCGACAAGCGGCCCGGGGACTGCCGTAGTTGCACCCGGCTCGGGGACTTCAGAACCCGGCCTGGGGACTGCAGCAGTCGGCCCGGGGACTGCAGCGACACAAGAAGCGGTGGCCGACTCCAACTCTCCACCACCCAACCCACCCACCCGAGTCACAGTGGCCGTACTAACAGTAGAAGAAGTCAAAGCTCCATCATGGGCCCAGCCCATCCTCAACTTCCTAGTCAACAGAGAGCTGCCGACCGCTCAAATCTCAGCAAGACTAGTGCAACGCCGAGCCGGAGCATATGCAATAATAAACAGAGAACTTGTCAAGCGTAGCGTCACTGGGGTCTTCCAGCGCTGCGTCGAGCCAGAAAAGGGTGTAGCAATCCTCAAGGATATCCACCAAGGCGAATGCGGCCACCACGCAGCCTCAAGATCACTTGTGGCCAAAGCCTTCCGCCACGGTTTCTTCTGGCCGACTGCTTTGGAAGATGCCAAAGAAATAGTCAAATGCTGCAAAGGATGCCAAGTCTTCAGTTCCAAACAACACCTGCCGACTTCTACACTCAAGACCATCCCCCTCACCTGGCCCTTTGCCGTCTGGGACCTGGACATGGTGGGCCCATTCAAGACAGCCCGCGGCGGCTTGACACATCTGCTTATCGCCGTGGACAAATTTACCAAGTGGATCGAAGCAAAGCCGAACAAGAAGCTGAACGGGCCGACTGCCGTGACATTTATTGCCGACATCACTACTCGGTATGGCGTGCCGCACAACATCATCACCGACAACGGCACAAACTTTGCCAAAGGAGCACTGGCACGTTTTTGCGTGACACAAGGCATCCGACTGGACTTAGCGTCCGTTGACCACATGCAATCAAACGGCCAGGTCGAGCGAGCAAACGGCCTCATCCCCTCTGGCATCAAGCCCTGCCTGGTCGTACCACTGGAGCGCTCCGCCGGCTGCTGGCGCAACGAGCTGCCGGCTGTCCTCTGGAGTCTGCGTACTACCCCAAATAAATCAACCGGCTTCACTCCGTTCTTCCTTGTATATGGTGCCGAGGCTGTCATCCCGACTGACATCGAGTTTGACTCGCCTCGGGTCACCATGTACACGGAGGCGGAGCCCAAGGAAGTGCGAGAGGACGGCGTCGACCTGCTGGAAGAAGGCCGGCTGTTAGCACTCAGCCGGTCCGCCATCTACCAGCAGGGTTTGTGCCGTTACCACAACCGGAAGGTCAAGTCAAGATCCTTCCAAGAGGGCGACCTTGTGCTTCGGCTGATCCAGCGAACAGCCGGCCAGCACAAGCTCTCGGCCACTTGGGAAGGCCCTTTCGTCATCAGCAAGGCACTAGGCAACGACTCCTACTACTTGATCGATGCACAAAAACCAAGAGCATGCAAGAGGGATGATTCCGGCAAGGAGTCGGAGCGACCATGGAACTCAAACCTGCTGAGAAGATTTTACAGTTGAAAGCAGTATGTACCATGCTACCGTTTTTATTAAAATGAGACAAACGGGCCCCCCGAGGAGCACTCGGGGACTGCCCTCCTTTATCTATGAATGACGAGTGTCATACTCATGAATGTATTACTACATTTGATTTTCTGTCTGGCACCGGGTTCGACTAGTCGGCCCGGGGACTGGCCGCGTTAAGTTATATTAAACGTTCTACCTAAAGTCAGACAAGTAGTGTGCCGGCACCCGAGCCCTCTCTTGTCGAAAGTCGCAGCTCGAAGAACCGACTGTCCGACTGGCAAGAGCCAAAGGCAGAAAGGATGCCCACACGAAAAACGGCTAAGGACCAACGAACTTATATAACACAAAGACGGCCTCCAACCACGCCTACCGGCTGTCAAAAAAGCCGGCTGGCCGGCCTCCCAATCACTTCGCTATAATCCAACAAAGCTAGAGTACTTGCCCTCCCAAGCACTTCCCCAGCCACAGATTGCAGAGCAGCTGTCCGGCTGGGAAGGCGGCAACCAAGGGAGGGTGGGAAAGGAAACAGCCGAAGGATGAATAGCAAAGAACAAGGGAAAGCCAAACGCATGCATAATTATATTTACACATAAGGCCCCCAACAGGCCGGCAGTCAATATAGTTCGAATACACCCCTAGTGGGTGGAATTGTGCAAACTTAACAAAATACTGTTCCAAGAATGGTGAAACAGGAAAGTAGAGGCGGCAGACTAGACTAAGGGAGCAGCCCGGGAGCCGGGCTGGTCGTTGGAGACGGCGCCGCCGGCTGGAGGAGTGGCCGGCTGGCGGGTCTCGGCTTGATCATCGCCGGCTGCAGGCGGTGCGCCCGCGCGTGCCTTGTTGCTGGAGGCACGGTCAAGCTGAGGCTGACCAGCCGCTCCACCATCTGGCGCGGCGTCTTCACCCTCCTCCTCCTCCTCCTCGCCCTCGTCGCTGGAGTCGATCACCTCCGCCGAGTCCTTGCCATCTGCCGGGTTCAGCCCGAACCACTCCTCCGGCTGGGCAACGCCGTTGTCGTCCACCTCAGGAGCGAAGGCGCTGGTGTCGGTGTAGTCGGCAATTGCCGAAGCCTGCTGGATGATAGCCGGCCGCGCCAGCTCCAGCTCCGTGTCGGCCTCCTGCCGCCAGGTGGCCAGTTGGTCCAGACTCAGCTCGGGATACCAGGCCTTGGCGAACTCCAGCGCCCGCCTGGCGCCGGACCGATCCGCAGAAGCCTTCCAGGCCTCGAAGCGGCCGACCGCCACCTCCAGCCAGTCGGCAGTCCGACTGGGGGTGCGGGGAATCACCTCACCAGGCCAGAGAGCGGCCAACACCTGCGCCCCAACACGCTGAAGCCGGCGGAGCATGCGGCGAGCCGGCTAGAGGCGGGCCTGAATCGCCAAGAGCTTCTCCTCCAGCGACCGGCGAGCGTTCGGCGCGATCTCGCCGCCAGCCTGCCTTCGTGCCTCGCGGTGGGTCTCGACGACCTGGTTGGCGGCGGTAGAGTAGCCAGGGAAGTACTCTGCGCAAGAAAGAAAGAGAAAGAAGAGAAAAATACCAAGTCAGAAAATGAGCCAAACGGCAAGCGGCAAGCAAGGACGAAGAAGAAGGCGGCCTACTGTCAACCAAGTCTTCGACCAGGCCATAGCCGTTGATCAGCGTCTGCTTCGCTTCGGCCCAGCTGGCCGCCTCTGTCTCATACTCGGCTTGGAGGGCGGCCTCGCTGTCCTGCATCGCCTTCAGGGCCGCCTTGTGGCTCTTCTCCTAGTCGGCCAACCTCTTGGCCAGGCGGTCATGCTCCTGTGCCAAGGCGTCAAACTCGGCCTCCTTAGCACGGAGGGCGGCCTGAGCCCCGCCCAGCTGCTCCCTCAGACTGGCGTTGGCCGCTGTAGGGATGGCAGAAAAGAAAGAAGCAATAAGGAGGAAGTCGTCAAGGAAGATCCGACCCGACTGCTCAGCAGTCGGCCCGAATCTCGGGGACTACACCCAGTGGGTGCGCTGACGCGCCCCCACGTGAGATAAAAGACGAAGCACTTACCCCGGCTCTCAGATAGGTCAGCATTCTTCTGGGTCAGCTCTCGAGCCTGGGAGTTGAAGGCAGTCGCGCGGAGGTTGTGGTAGTCCTGCTAGACAGGCAGAGGAGCGAATGAGAACAAGATAGCAAAACAAAGCCCGCTAAGAAGTTCCAAGCCGCCTGCTCAGCAGCCGACCCGGAACTCGGGGACTACACCCAGTGGGTGCGCTGACGCGCCCCCACGGAAGAAACCAAGATCAAAAAAGAAAAATAAGAAGACTAACCCGAATGGCCGCCCGCGTCGCAAGGAACTCGTCATTGTATTTCCTCAGCGCCGCAGCCTGGGACCGAAGCCGGGTCCGGACGTCCTGCGCTGCCACGTTCACCACAGCCGTCCCTCCACCCGGCGTCCATCCCGAGCTGGCGCTGGCCACCTCCATGTCCTGGGCCGACGAGCTGGGGCCCGCGGCCTTCTGCGGGTCCGATGCGGCCTTCCCCGTGCGCTGGCACGATGGCGACTGAACCACCAGGTCCGTCCTCGCAGCCGGCTCGCCCCCGGCCGATTGCGCAGGCGGCACGTTAGGCCGGCCGCCTTGGGTCGCCCCAGTCAGCGGGGCCTTTGCGGCCTCCCTCTCCGGGACGACGACATCGTCCTCCCTCTCCAATCCCGGCTGGCCGCCGCCGGCTTCCTCTGGTGGGGGCTCTGGGGCCTCCGGCGCCGCGACGCGCAGAGGGGTGACGAGCAAGGCCCCCACGGCTGTTGCCGCGGCCGCCGCCTCCGCTTGGGCCTTGGCCACTGCGGCGGCGCGCGCCTTCGCCGCCTCCTCCTCCTGTGCCGCCTTGGCGGCAGCCGCCCTCAACTCCTCCGCCTCCCGCTCCTCCCGCGCCTCCCGCGCGTTTCGCTCCGTCACCGCCTGAACCTCGGCGTGGGGGTCCACGCGGCGGGTGCTCCCGGATCCTCCCGGCGACCCAACGACGGAGGCGGCAGCAACCCGCTCGAGCGAAACCGGAGGTCTGATTTTTTTGAGAAAGGGCAAGGATTCAGAAATCACCAAGAAAAGAAGAAAGAATGTACAAAGGAATATACACTTACGCCGACACCATCTGCGGCCGCTTCACCACCTCGCGGAAGTGGGCCGCCTTCGCGGCCGCCTCATCCCGCCTGGTCGCCGCCGCCCCGCCCTTGGGCTTCTTCGGCCGGCTCCCGAACAAGCCCGACGCGGCCCGGCGCTTCTGCCCGCCGCCCCAAGCAGGCGGCACGGCAGAGGAACCCGCGTCGTGGCCAGACGCCAGCTAGCGGCGTGGGACGATTTCCGCCTCATCGTCATCCGGCCAGTCGTCGAAACTGGCTCCAAGCCCGGAGACGCCCGCATCGTCGTCGGCTTCGCCGCCACCCGCCTCGGTGTTGTCATCCATGGCGGCCGCCCCCAAGTCGTGGTCCTCCAAGTCATGCTCCGCTTGGTCAGGGAGGTATCGGCGCTTTGCCTCCGACCCGGCTGCAGGTCGAAGGAGAGGGCTCTGCCAAGGCGTGCCGACTGATCAGAGACGGCCGTAAGGAACTCGGCGACAAAACTAAGAAAAGAAAAGGAAAAAGAGAGCATACCGTGGGCGGAGGATGTGCACGGGAATATGGCTCCTTACCAAACCGCCACTCTGCGGAGAGCTTGCAGTTCGCAAGGTAATTCACCATGTGGGCCACCTCGTCGTGCGGCATGTCCTTGGTGCACATCCGACTCGGATCGAGCTGGCCGCTCATCTGACAGATCAGGTGAGGGCGGCTCTGAAGCGGAAGCACCCGGCGCGCGACGAAGGTGGCCAGCAAGTCGGACCCAGTCAGGCCCTCCGACTGGATCATCACCCGCAGTCGGGCGACGGCCGCGGTTCCAGCCGGCGTCAGCGTCGCGGCCCGATAGGACCAGTGGGGCCGCCTCCCAGCCGGCGGGCCGGCTACGTAAGCCGGCAAGTTGATGTAGTCGCACTGTGGGGCGACGTTCTTCACGTAGAAATATGACTTCAGCCAGCGCTTCACCGACTGGATTAACGTGATGACAGGGAAGGGGTTGTCGGCTGCCGGCCTCCGCATCGCGATGAAGGCGCCGCTCTGGGCCGGCACGCCCTGCATCCGGGTGCCCAGCTTAGATTGGAAGAACTCCCCCCAGAGCTCGAGGGTGGGGAGAACGCCTAGGAAGCCTTCGCAGAAGGTGATGATGGCGGACAGCAGCACCACCGTGTTCGGGGTGAGGTGGTGCGGCTGGAGTTGATAGAAGTCGAGGAAGGAGCGGAAGAAAAAGCTCGCCGGCAAGCCGATGCCACGCAGGAAATGCGAGCGGAAGACTACCCGCTCGCCTTCCTCCGTCTCTGGCGTGATCTCCTTCGCAGGCGCGAGACGGACCCGCACCTGGTCCGCGCCGAGCAACCGCCGCGTCTTGCGGAGGAACTCGATGTGGTCCATGTGGACGTTGGAGCCGTCCCAGTCCCCGCCGTACTGCATGGTGGCGAGAAGCTAGCGAGCAAGAGTGCGGCGGCAGAGAAAGCACGGCCCTGCGGCGGCAAAGCTGCGGGGCGGAGTGAAGAATGGTGGGACGGCGTGGCGGCGAGGAACTGGTGCAAGGGAAAGCAGGAGGAAGAAGATGGCGGAGAGGAGAGGAGCGTGCGAGCGTCTGCCGCTTCCCCTCCTCCCCCTACTTATAGCCTCGTGCGGCGAAGCCGAGGAGGCGAGGCGTGGGGAGGAACGTGGGATTAACTGCGCCCACTCCCCCACGTCCTGCGATTATTACGCCCAAACGGCGTGCGGAAACTGCCGCCGGAAGACGTGCGGACGGCTTTGGGCCGCAAAGAATCCGCGCCTGGGACTAGGCGTAGGAGTGGTGGGCCCTCGGCCTAGGGCGATGTCTTTTCGCGCGCGTGGGTTGGCAGGCTCTTTTCAGCCAAGGGACGCCACATGGTTCGCAGGCGGCGAGCAGCCGGCCCGCAGCCCGGCGCACGCGCCAATAGACTCCCGCCTTCCGACTTTAAAAATTTCGCTAAGACAACGCGCCCAACCGAAGCCGGCTCCCAGCTGCTGGCTCGTCAAGATAAGAAGATGACCGAGCTTCTCGACCTCCTCTCAGCCTCGAAGCCCAACCAGCTTCGGGGACTACTGCCGGAGTAAATGGCCACGGGTAGCCATACCGACTCCCCCTGGCTCTTCGAAAAATTATCAGGCCATTCAAGCCTTCAAGCATACAAAGCGTAGGGCCACCTTCCCCCGGCAGGCTATCCCCAGGGCCGACTCCCAGAAGGTGACCCAGCCTCAGAAATCTTCTCCAAGAAAGATACTAGACAGCCGACTCCAGGGAGCTGGCCCTGAGAGGACCGACTCCTAGAAGCCGGCGATGAAGAAAGCCGGCTCCCAGAAGCCGGCCATGAAGAAAGCCGGCTCCCTGGAGCCGGCCATGAAGAAAGCCGGCCCCCAGGAGCCGGCCAAGACTACACCCACTAAGACTGTACCGACGTAACGGCGATAGGATGGGGCGTGGCCGCAGTACAGCCCACTACCCCCGAATCCCGGAACAGGCATGGCCACAGGGCGCCGTACGGGCCAGCCATCCCCCGTCTGGCGCGGCACTGTAACCGTGTTGGCCCTGATGTCACCCACGACAGGTGCCAGTACGGCCCGTGGGCGGCGGGCCCCTTTGCCAGAGAGACATCTGAAGGCGGCCTGGCCTCCTCTAGTTGGCCAGGGATGTCGCCGGCTCCCAATAGCCGGCAACCTCCCTCCCTCGAAGCATGCGCCCCATTAAGGAGACAAGACGAGGTGAGGCTACAGTGAGAGCTCGCAAGGCGGTGACACTGTAGCCACGCTTACCTCGACAAAGCCCTCGTCATCAGAGGCGAGGCAACAGTAACCAGACGCCGACAAAGCCCCCAAGTGGTGGGGCCAGCCTGCCGGCCAAGAGGCCGGCAGCCAGCGGGACCCACCAGTCGGCGGGCCCCAATGACTAGCGGAGAAGCTGGCGAGCATAGACACTGACGGCTGGGACCCGCGCCCAGTGGGGGGTAGGCCTATATAAACCCCCCGGGGCACCCATGCAAAGGGTCGATCTCATAGAATTCCACACACCACATGGAGGGAAAAGGAGAGCTAGCCCTGCCCTTCTTCTTCCTCTAGCCAAACAGCTCAAGGAGCACTTGTAGCTACTTGTATTGATCTAGTGATCATGCAGAGACCCCGCAGAGCAAGACTAGGGGTGTTATCTCCACGGAGAGCCCCGAACCTGGGTAAGATCCGTCGGCGTGCATGTCTTCGCCTCATCCCGTTTCTAGGCACCGGCGATGTTTTACTGGCTCCCACAATGATAAGCCACCCGTTGGCATATGTCGCAGCTACCACCCGACAAACAGTATGGAACAATAACAAATTATAGATACGTTAGAGACGTATTAGCATCCCCATGCTTAACTCCTACTCGTCCTCGAGTAGGTAAGTGATTAAAATAGAATTTTTGATGTGGAGTGATGTTTATCAAGTCAGATCATATTCTTTTCTTTATAGCATGGACGTTTGGACTTTTATGTGATTCAAAGCAATAGTCTAGTTTTGACATAATAAATTAGATACTCAAGCATATCAACTAGCAACCATGTCTTTCAGAATGTCAATGCTAAAATAAGTTATCCGTAGCCCACCATGCTTAAACATTGATCCACTCATGAAACACACTCGAATATTAGCTACACCCAATACTTAAGTACGATCATATTGCCTCTTAGTTGGTGCTTTTGTAAGAGAAGATGGAGACTCAAAAATAAAATAAAAATTGCATTAAGTAAAAGAAAGGCCCTTCGCAGAGGGAAGTAGGGATTTTGTAGAGGTGCCAGTGCTCAAAGCGAAAAATTAGAGATAAAAACATTTTGGAAGGTTTATCCATCCCACCAACGAAAACGACATAGAGCTACGAACACTTTCCGTGCTAGATATGCCATAGGTGGTTCCCAAATAGAAAATTAAGTTTATTCCTTTGTCCACCATTCTTTCACTTTCCATGGCTAGTCGTATCCACGGGTGCCTTCCATACCAACACTTTCCAAGGAATTTATTATTTGACAACATAAAGTAAATTCATTTTTGCATTTCGGGACTAGGCATCCCTAAGACCTTTTCCTTACTCTCGTCCAATGACAAGTGAATAAACACTCATCTTGAGAATAACACATCCAGCATGGAAAATATTAGCCACCCGTTACCCTTTCGCGAGCGAAACAAACACAAAAAAGAGAAGTTTATTTTGAAATTTAGAGATCGAACATGCAAATTTGCTTAGAACGGCAAAAGAATACCGCATATAGGTAGATATAGTGGACTCATATGGCAAAACTGGTTTAAAGGATTTTGGGTGCACAAGTAGAGGTCATACTTGGTGCAAAATGAAGGCTAGCAAAAAGATTGAGAAGTGACCAACCAAGAAACGAATAATCTCATAAGCAAGCATTAAGAATAGTTAACACCGAATACTGCACCACAAGTAGGATATCATTTTCATTGCATGATTATTGACTTTCGTGCATGCATAGGGAATCACAAACCTTAACACCAATATTCTTGCTAGAGCACAATTACTCGTCAACATAACTAACATATCACATCATCATATCTCAAAACTATTACTATGAATCAAGTTTATTTCATCCAATGATCTTCATGACATTTTTTACTTTATCCTTCTTGGATACTTATCACTTTGGGACTAATTTGCATGTGTTGCTTTTCATAAGCTCAAACAAATATAAGTGAAGATCAAGAGCATAACAAATTTTCTTTCTCTCAAAATAATTTAAGTGAAGCAAGAGAGAATTTCTGCAAAATTTTAATAACTCTCAAATAAATCTAAGTGAAGAAAAGGAGCATTTATTTAAAAAATAACAAAGCACACAATGCTCAAAAAGATATATGTGAAGCACTAGAGCAAGTCCTAGCTCATAAAAAAATTTAGTGAAGCAAAGCGAGCAATTCTAACAAGTCTTGATATAATTTTGGCTCTCTCAAATAGGTGTGTCCAGCAAGGATTAACGACTTAAAACACAAAATAAAACAAGCAAATACACATATCATACAAGACGCTCCAAACAAAACACATATCATGTGACGAATAAAAATATAGCCTCGAGTAAAATACCGATAGTTGTTGGAAGAAAGCGGGGATGCCACTCGGGGGCATCCCCAAGCTTAGCTGGTTGCTCATTTTTGGATAATATCTTGGGATGCTGGGGTATCCCCAAGCTTAGGCTCTTACATCCTTCCTTCATCCATCATAAGATAACCCAAAACTAGAAAACTTCAATCACGCAAAACTCAACAAAACCTTCGTGAGATCCGTTAGTATAAGAAAGCAAACCACTACTATAAGTGTTGTATCAAACAAACTCATATTTTGTTTTTGTATTATATCTACTGTATTCAAACTTTTCTATGGCAAAAACTCATCAAAGAAAACCATAGAGCCATCAAAATAAGCACACAACACAAAGAAAACAGAATCTGTCAAAACAGAACAGTCTGTAGTAATCTGACTTTTGCGAATACTTCTGGAACTCCAAAAAGTCTACCAAATTAGGAAGGCCAGGGTAATTTGTATATTAATCTTCTGCAAAAAGAGTTGGCATTTTATCACGTTCTGGTGTTTTATAACAATTATTTTCATGAGCACAAATTTTCTGTCGTTTTCTGCAAGATTAAACAACTATCACCCGAGAAGATCCTAAAGGCTTTACTTGGCACAAACACAAACTAAAACGTAAAAAACATAATCATACCAGTAGCATAATTGTGTAAACACTCAAGAACAGAAAGCAAAAAGAAAAAAAAATATTTTATTCATTGGGTTGCCTCCCAACAAGCGTTATAGTTTTACGCCCTTAGCTAGGCATAAGGCAAGGATCTAAGTTTTGTCATCTTTGTCCTTTTGAAAGCAAATAACTAATTTTCTATCGATGGTATTTAATCTTTTATTTTGTGAAAGCACATGACCGTTGATAGCAGAAGAAAGATTAAGCATGTTGCGAAAATTCGTATCCAAACTAGCCTTCATCTCTTTGATTGTTTCATTTTGATAAAAGCATAGAAGGGTAGTTGGCTCAACATGATCTCCCTTGGGATGCCCAAATATGGTTTCATCTTTTCATAAGTATCAACGGCATCCCCTTCAAGAAAACCGTTTTCAAATTTAGAATCGAAAACTTGCTTAAAGGAAGAAGGCAAACTAGCATAAAAACTTTTCAAGTATATCTCTATCTGATATTGGGGCACATAGCTAGATCGAATTCTTAACAGCCTATCCCAAGCATCTTTCGAAGGTTCACCAAGCAAATAACGAAAAATTCCAGGATCTTCTTCCTAAAAATTGTTAAGATTTTCCTTGACAATCCCGGTAAGTCCTTTCATAGCATAATTATCTATGAGCTTGGAGAGGACGGAGGGGCTATCCAAAGCACCAAAATTTGGGGGAAAACCCCTAGCCTTTTTGGGGTTGGCCATGGCAACGGAAAAACGGCGAGCGGAAAAAGAGAGGCGAATAAAACGGCAAATTTTTGTGAAGTGGGGGAGAGGAAAACGAGAGGCAAATGGAAAATAATGTAAATTGCAAGGAGATGAGATTTGTGATTAGGAACCTGGTTATGTTGAAGATCCTCCCCGGCAACGGCGCCAGAAATACCTTTTGATCGCTCTATGACTATAGCGCCAGAAAAGCTCATGTCTGCTAGGACTATGTCAGTATTTCCCCAAAGAGGAAGGGATGATGCAACACAGCAACAGTAGGTATTTCCCTCAGTGAAGAAACCAAGGTTATCAAACCATTAGGAGAACCAAGAAACACAACATAAACAGCACCTGCACACAAATAACAACACTTCGCAACCCAACGTCTTAAAGGGGTTGTCAATCCCTTTCGGGTAACGATGCCAGAAAATTGTAGTAGATTGAAATAATAGTTCACAAATAAAATAATGTGCAGCACAGTATTTTTGTATTTTTGGTTTAATAGATCTGAATAAAAATGCAAAGGAAAAGTAGATCGCAAGCAAATATATGAGGAAAAAGACCCGGGGGCGTAGGTTTCACTAGTGGCTTCTCTCGAGAAAAATAGTGCTACCTCTTGAGCATGCGTTGGTTTTCCCTTGAAGAGGAAAGGGTGATGCAGCAAAGTAGCGTAAGTATTTACCTTAGTTTTTGAGAACCAAGTTATCAATCCAGTAGGAGATAACACACAAGTCACCTAGCACCTACAGAAACAATCAAGAACCTCGCAACCAACGAGATAAAGGGGTTGTCAATCCCTTCACGGTCACTCGCAAAAGTGAGATCTGATAAAGATAGTAAGATAAATATTTTTGGTATTTTTTGTTGTATAGATTGGAAAGTAAAGATGGCAAAATAGTAAACGAGATGTTATATAAATAAAAGAGATGCAATATAATAAGAAAGAGACCCGGGGGCCATAGGTTTCACTAGTTGCTTCTCTCAGATAGCATATATTACGGTGGGTGAACAAATTACTGCCGAGCAATTGATAGAAAAAGCGCATAATTATGAGAATACCTAGGCATGATCATGAATATAGGCATCACGTCCGTGTCAAGTAGACCGAAACAATTCTGCATCTACTAATATTACTCCACACATCGATAGCTATCCAGCATGCATCTAGAGTATTAAGTTCATAAGAACAAAGTAACGCATTAAGCAAGATGACATGATGTAGAGGGATAAACTCAAGCAATATGATATAAACCCCACCTTCTTATCCTCGATGGCAACAATACAATATGTGCCTTGCTGCTCCTACTCTCACTGGGAAAGGACACCGCAAGATTGAACCCAAAGGTACGCACTTCTCCCATTGCAAGAAAGATCAATCTAGTCGGCCAAACTAAATCGATAATTCAAAGAGACTTCCGAAGATATCAAATCATGCATATAAGAATTCAGAGAAGAACCAAATATTATTCATAGATAAACTTGATCATAAATCCACAATTCATCGGATCTCGGCAAACACACCAGAAAAGAGTATTACATTGAATAGATCTCCAAGAACATCGAGGAGAACTTCGTATTGAGAACCAAAGAGAGAGAAGAAGCCATCTAGCTAGTAACTATGGACCTGAAGGTCTGTGGTAAACTAAGCATACATCATCGGAGAGGCTATGGTGTTGATGTAGAAGCCCTCCATGATCGATTCCACCTTCGGTGGATCGCCGGAAAAGGCCCCAAGATGGGATCTCATGGGTACAGAAGGTTGCGGCGGTGGAAAAGTGGTTTCGTGGCTCCCCTTGATGTTTTTAGGGTATAAGAGTATATATAGGCGAAAGAAGTACGTAGGTGGAGCTCCATGGGGCCCACGAGGGTGGGGGGCGCGCCTACACCCCTCGTGGATGCCTCGAGGAGTTCCAGACTTCAACTCCAAGTCTTCTGGATTGCTTTTGTTCCCAGAAAGATCATCGCAAAGGTTTCATTCCGTTTGGATTCCGTTTGGTATTCCTTTTCTGTAAAACACTGAAATAGGCAAAAAAACAGAAACTGGCATAGGGCCTTCGTTAATAGGTTAGTCCCAGAAATAATATAAAATAGCATATTAAAGCCCATTATCCAAAACAGATAATATAATATCATGGAACAACAAAAAATTATAGATACGTTGGAGACGTATCAAGCATCCACAAGCTTAATTCCTGCTCGTCCTCGAGTAGGTAAATGATAAAAACAGAATTTTTGATGTGGAATGCTACCTAACATAATTTTCAATGTAATTTCCTTATTGTGGCATGAATGTTCAGATCCGAAAGATTCAAGACAAAAGTTTAATATTGACATAAAATAATAATACTTCAAACATACTAACAAAGTAATCATGTCTTCTCAAAATAACATGGCCAAAGAAAGTTCATCCCTACAAAATCATATAGTTTGGCTATGCTCCATCTTCGTCACACAAAATGCTCAAATCATGCACAACCTCGATGACAAGCCAAGCAATTGTTTCATACTTTAGTAATCTCAAACTTTTTCAACTTTCACGCAATACATGAGCGTGAGCCATGGACATAGCACTATACGTGGAATAGAATGGTGGTTGTGGAGAAGACAAAAAAAGAGGAAGATGGTCTCACATCAACTCGGCGTATTAATGGGCTATGGAGATGCCCATCAATAGATATCAATGTGAGTGAGTAGGGATGGCCATGCAATGGATGCACTAGAGCTATAAATGGATGAAAGCTCAACAAAAGAAACTAAGTGGGTGTCCATCCAACTTGCTTGCTCACGAAGACCTAGGGTATTTGTGGAATCCCATTGCTTGATTATACAAGCCAAGTTCTATAATGAAAATTCCCACTAGTATATGAAAGTGACAAAATAAGCGACTCTCTATCATGAAGATCATGGTGCTACTTTGAAGCACAATTGTGGAAAAAGGATAGTAACATTGCCCCTTCTCTCTTTTTCTCTCATTTTTTGGGCCTTCTCTTTTTTTATTTGGCCTTTCTCCCTTTTTTATTTCCTCACATGGGACAATGATCTAATAATGATGAACATCACACTTCTATTCATTTACAACTCAAGGATTACAACTCGATACTAGAACAAAATATGACTCTATATGAGTGCCTCCGGCGGTGTATCGGGATGGGCAATTAATCAAGAGTGACATGTATGAAAAATTATGAATGGTGGCCTTGCCACAAATACGATGTCAGCTACATGATCATGCAACGCAATATGACAATGACGAAACGTGTCATAATAAACGGAACGATGGAAAGTTGCATGGCAATATATCTTGGAATGGCTATGGAAATGCCATAATAGGTAGGTATGGTGGCTGTTTTGAGGAAGGTATATGGTGGGTTTATGGTACCAGCGAGAATTGCGCGGTACTAGAGAGGCTAGCAATGGTGGAAGGATGAGAGTGCGTATAATCCATGGACTCAACATTAGTCATAAAGAACTCACATACTTATTGCAAAAATCTAAAGGTCATCAAAACCAAGCACTACACACATGCTCATACGGGGATAGATTGGTAGGAAAAGACCATCGCTCGTCCCCGACCGCCACTCATAAGTATGAAAATCAAAGAAATACCTCATGCTTCAAATTTGTTACACAACGGTTACCATACGTGCATGCTACGGGACTTGCAAACCTCAACACAAGTATTTCTAAAATTCACAAATACTAAACTAGCATGACTCTAATATCACCATCTTCATATGTCAAAACAATCATCAAGTATCAAACTTCTCATAGTATTCAATGCACTCTATATGAAAGTTTTTATTATACCCATCTTGAATGCCCACCATATTAGGACTAATTTTATAACCAAAGCAAATTACCTTGCTTTTCTAAAAGACTCTCAAAATAATATAAGTGAAGCATGAGAGGTCAACAATTTCTATAAAATAAAACCACCACCGTGCTCTAAAAGATATAAGTGAAGCACTAGAGCAAAATTTAACTAGCTCAAAAGATATAAGTAAAGCACATAGAGTATTCTAATAAATTCCGATTCATGTGTGTCTCTCCCAAAAGGTGTGTACAGCAAGGATGATTGTGGTAAACTAAAAAGCAAAGATTCAAATCATACAAAATGCTCCAAGCAAAACACATATCATGTGGTGAATAAAAATACAGCCTCAAGTAAAGTTACCGATAGACGAAGACGAAAGAGGGGATGCCTTCTGGGGCATCCCCAAGCTTAGGCTTTTGGTTGTCCTTGAATTTTACCTTGGAGTTCCTTGGGCATCCCCAATCTTAGGCTCTTTCCACTCCTTATTCTAAAATCCATCAAATCTTTACCCAAAAACTTGAAAACTTCACAACACAAAACTTAACAGAAAATCTCATGAGCTCCGTTAGTATAAGAAAACAAACCACCACTTCAAAGTACTGTAATGAACTCATTCTTTATTTATATTGGTGTTAAACCTACTGTATTCTGACTTATCTATGGTTCATACCCCCCGCTACTAATCATAGATTCATTAAAATAAGCAAACAACACACGAAAAACAGAATCTGACAAAACAGAACCGTCTGTAGCAATCTGTATCAAACGAATACTTATGGAACTCCAACAATTCTGAAATAAATTGGTGGACGTGAGGAATTTGTCTATTAATCATCTGCAAAAAGAATCAACCTAAAAGCGCTCTCCAGTAAAAAATGGCATCTAATCTCGTGAGCGCAAAAGTTTCTGTTTTTTTACAGCAAGATTGCAAAACTTCACCCATGTCTTCCAAAGGTTCTACTTGGCACAAACACTAATTAAAAATAAAACCACATCTAAACAGAGGCTAGATGAATTATTTATTACTAAACAGGAACGAAAAGCAAAGAACAAAAATAAAATTCGGTTGCCTCCCAACAAGCGCTATCGTTTAACGCCCCTAGCTAGGCATAAAGCAAGAATAGATCTAGGTATTGTTGTAATAATGATAGGACAAATCATGAAAACTCATCTCATATTCCCTACGTTCAGCAGCAATTTTTGTTTGTGGCAAGCAGAAGTAGTCAAAAGGGCTAAATTTAATGGGACAAAAGTCCCCAAGATCAAGCTCGGGAGGTATTGGTTCCTCCTTTGGCCCCATTGCACAACCAATTCATCATTATAAGCATTCTTTTGGCAAAAAGTCACGAGCTTTTGTTCAAGAGAAAAACCTAACCCATTGTTCTGAATAGCGAAATTATCATTAAATTTAGAAATCTTATCAACTAGAACATCGGTAGGAACCCTTTTTCTAAGGTTTTCATTATAAGCAACATGATCTAAAGATCGTAAAAGCATTATGTCTTCTTGATTAAAAAGAATTGCTTCTATGGGAGGACGGCCAGCATCCACCCTATAATGCGCAAAAATTTCATTGGCCTCTTTTATTATAAATCTGAACTCGTGTGCTAAAAAGATAGTAGCCGCTCGCTTAACAGAAGAATGCTCAATATTGGAAAATTCTAGAAAAATCCTTTGTATGCAAGGATGCATATGGATAAATTGTCTTTCAAGTTCAACTATGAGCAAAGATATAGCATCCGCAAGACTACTAGTTCTATGAAGAATTGACCCACCCATAGTGGGCAAAGAACCGGCACAAGTAAAGAAATCTTGAATAACTCCTTTTCCAATAATATTACCACTACCAATCCAAAACTTTTTAGTGTGCAAAATAGTATGTTCTTCGTGAGGATCAAAAGCATCAAAGTTTCCCCCATCGTTACTACTATCTTTTTCAATGATAACCTCCCCAGTTTCAGACAGGATGACGACAAACCGCACTAAGAACGAACAGACAAGAGGCAAGCAAAAAGAAGCGAACGGGAAAGAGGCGGAGAAAAGGCAAAGGTTTTTGAAAATCGTTTTAGAAGTGGGGGAGAGGAAAACGAGAGGCGGATGGCAAATAATGTAATGCGAGTGAGAAGAGTTTATGATGGGTACTTGGTATGTCTTGACTTGAGTGTAGATCTCCCCGGCAATGGCGCCAGAAATCCTTCTTGCTACCTCTTGAGCATGCGTTGGTTTTTTCCTTGAAGAGGAAAGGGTGATGCAGCAAAGTAGCATAAGTATTTCCCTCAGTTTTTGAGAACCAAGGTATCAATCCAATAAGAGATAACATGCAAGTCACCTAGTACCTGCACAAACAATCAAGAACCTCGCAACCAATGCGATAAAGGGGTTTTCAATCCCTTCACGGTCACTCACAAAAGTGAGATCTGATAAGGATAGTAAGATAAATATTTTTGGTATTTTTGTTGTATAGATTGAAAAGTAAAGATGGCAAAATAAAAGATATGCAATATAATAAGAAAGAAACCCGGGGGCCATAGGTTTCACTAGTGGCTTCTCCCAAGATAGCATATATTACGGTGGGTGAACAAATTACTACCAAGCAATTGATAGAAAAGCGCATATTTATGAGAATATCTAGGCATGATCATGAATATAGGCATCACGTCTGTGTCAAGTAGACCCAAACGATTCTGCATCTACAACTATTACTCCACACATCGACCGCTATCCAGCATGCATCTAGAGTATTAAGTTCATAATAACGGAGTAACGCGTTAAGCAAGATGACATGATGTAGAGGGATAAACTCAAGCAATATGATATAAACCCCATCTTTTTATCCTCGATGGCAACAATACAATACGTGCCTTGCTACCCCTACTGTCACTGGGAAAGGACACTGCAAGATTGAACCCAAAGCTAACTTCTCCCATTGCAAGAAAGATCAATCTAGTAGGCCAAACTAAACCGATAATTCGAAGAGACTTGCGAAGATATCGAATCATGCATATAAGAATTCAGAGAAGAACCAAATATTATTCATAGATAAACTTGATGATAAATCCACAATTCATCATATCTCGGCAAACACACCGCAAAAGAGTATTAGATCAAATAGATCTCCAAGAACATCGAGGAGAACTTTGTATTGAGAACCAAAGAGAGAGAAGAAGCCATCTAGCTAATAACTATGGACCCGAAGGTCTGTGGTAAACTACTCACACATCATCGGAGAGGCTATGGTGTTGATGCAGAAGCCCTCCGTGATCGATTCCCCCTCTGGCGGATTGCCGGAAAAGGCCCCAAGATGGGATCTCATGGGTACAGAAGGTTGCGTTGGTGGAAAAGTGGTTTCGTGGCTCCCCTTATGTTTTAGGGTATAAGAGTATATATAGGAGAAAGAAGGACGTCTGTGGAGCTCCGTGGGGCCCACGAGGGTGGGGGCATGCCTACACCCCTGGGCGCGCCCTCCTGCCTCGTGGCCGCCTCGCGGAGTTCCAGACTTCAACTCCAAGTCTTCTGGATTGCTTTTGTTCCAAGAAAGATCATCGCGAAGGTTTCATTCCGTTAGGTATTCCTTTTCTGTAAAACACTGAAATAGGCAAAAAAACAGAAACTGGCACAGGGCCTACGGTTAATAGGTTAGTCCCAAAAATAATATAAAAGGGCATATTAAAGCCCATTAAACATCCAAAACAGATAATATAATAGCATGGAACAATAAAAAATTATAGATACGTTGGAGACATATCAAATAGCAAATGGTGGGTAAAAAAATTACTGTTGGGCAATTGATAGAACCTAAATAATTATGACGATATCCAGGCAATGATCATTACATAGGCATCACGTCCAAGATTAGTAGACCGACTCCTGCATGCATCTACTACTATTACTCCACACATCGACCGCTATCTAGCATGCATCTAGTGTATTAAGTTCATGCAAAAACAGAGTAATGCAACAAGAACGATGACATGATGTAGACAAGATCCGTTTATCTATTGCGTAGATATAGATCCCATCTTTTTATCCTTAGTAGAAACGATACATACATGTCAGTTCCATTTCTGTCACTGGGATCAAGCACCGTAAGATCGAACGCACTACTGGGCACCTCTTCCCATTGCAAGATAAATAGATCAAGTTGGCCAAACAAAACCCAAATACCGGAGAAAAAATACAAGGCTATAAGAGATCACGCATATAAGAGATCAAAGAAACTCAAATAACTTTCATGGATATAAAAGCATATAACTGATCATAAACTCGAAGTTCATCAGATCCCAACAAACACACCGCAAAAAGAGTTACATTATATGGATCTCCAAGAGACCACTATATTGAGAATTCAGCAAGAGAGAGAAAGCCATCTAGCTACTAACTACGGACCCGAAGGTTTACAAAGAACTACTCACGCATCATCGGAGAGGCACCAATGGAGGTGGTGAACCCCATCCGACATGGTGTCGAGATTGGATCTGGTGGGTCTGGACTCTGCGGCTACTGGACCCTAGGGTTCTGGTATTTTTGGGGTATTTATAGAGCAAAGAGGCAGTCCAGGGGGCACTCGAGGTGGGCACAACCCACCAGGGCGCGCCTGGCCTCCTGCCTCGCCCTGGTGAGTTGTCCCCTCCTCGGGACTCCCCCAGGTGCAACCAGGGCCCAACTTCTTCCTTTTGGGCCATAAAAAATCATCATGCAGTTTCGTGGTATTTGGACTCCGTCTGATATTGATTTCCTGCAATGTAAAAAACATAGAAAAACAACAACTGGCACTTGGCACTATGTCAATATAAGATTGATAAAACATCCAAGATTGATAATAAAACATCCAAGATTATAAAACATCCAAGATTGATAATAAAATAGCATGGAACAATCAAGAGTTATAGATACGTCGGAGATGTATCAATCAACCAGTCAGAAGAAGGGCAAGAAGCGCAGCAAGAAGCGAAGAGATAAGGCAGTGATGACTGTTGAAGGATTTGGTACGCCTGGTACTGGCAACAAGGCCAAATCTGAGGCCCCGGCATGGAAGCTGCCGTGTGCACTGACTGCCGTGAGGCTGTGGCTGCCGAGAAAGCTGGGAAAGGCGATGGGCCATACTGCAAGATCCATCAGACCAAGGGCCACAACCTTCAAGAGTGTTACCAAGTTGAGCAGCTTGTCAAGAAACAGAGAGCAGAATATGAGAAGCGTGATAAGGAAAAATGTCAGAATGTCGCTAGCGGTAAGGGCCGGGGTGATGAAGTAAATAGCCTAGGTAAACCCTTTCGGAATCAAGGGAAGCCCGCCAGAGTTCGAGAGAAGGAAACCTGTGAAGATGGAAGTGATGGAGGGGATGAAGAGGAAACCAGTGAGCAAGAGTTTCAGAAGGCCACAGATGCCCTGTGCATTGACAGAGGTGCATCTTTGCACACTTCTCACCGCCCGCTCAAACGGTGGGCACGAGAGGTCAATGACGTGGAACCAGCACCAGAGGCCCGGAAGCCGCTCAAATGGTCCCGTACACCCATCATCTTTGGCGAGGAGGACCATCCTAGCCGTACTACTGTGGTAGGATGTTTGCCGTTGTTGGTCTCCCCAACAATCCGCAACCTCAAGGTCCCAAAGATGTTGGTGGACGACGAGGCCGGGTTGAATCTGATTTCCCCGGTAGTCATCAGCAAGCTTCAGATAGGAGAAGATGAGCTAGAGGTTACTGGCACGTTTCAAGGAGTTAATCCCGGGAGAAGCCATCCCAAGGTAAAGATCACGTTGTCAGTAACATTTGGGGGAGAACTGTATTACCGGACTGAGAGGATTGTGTTTGATGTGGTTGATCTCCCCTGCCGTACAATGGAATTCTTGGACGCCCGGCCTTGGCTAGGTTCACGGCAGCATCCCACTATGCCTACAACACCTTGAAGATGCCTCGGCCACTGGGAGTCATCACCATCCCATCCGATGAGAAGGATGACATTATTTGTGTGGACAAGATGTACAGGGACGCGGTCGCAACAGAGGCAGCGGCCGCGAAAGCTCCCGCCAAGGAAAGCAAAGGAAAGAAGAGAGGCTATAGGGACTCCGACAAAGAGTCCAGGAAGCGTGCCCCCACCGAGTGCACGGCACCCATTGACGACGTGTCGGAGTGTTCTAACAGCAAGAGACCCAAGGTTGCCGCACCCCATGTGAAGAAGGTCCCATGAGGGTTGGCTGGCATTAATGATACTTTCACGATCAGCGCCACCCTTGATGATAAATAGGAAAGTGCGCTTGTTGCCTTCCTGCGGGCGAATATCGATGTGTTCTCTTGGCAACCATCTAATATCACCAGTGTTCCTAGGGAGGTGATCGAGCACCACCTTGTTGTGTGCCCACATGCCCGACCTATCAAGTAGAAAGTCCGAAAGCAGGCCTTGGAGAGACAACAATTCATTGCAGAAGGGATCAAGAAGCTTGAGGCAGCTAGTTTGGTCAGAGGAGTACTACATCCCACGTGGTTGGCAAATCCAGTGGTAGTCCGTAAGGATAACGGGAAGTGGAGGCTTTGCATAGATTTCACAGATCTCAACAAAGCTTGCCCAAAAGACCCACTTCCCTTGCCGCGCATCGACCAGATTGTGGACTCCACTTCAGGTTGTGATTTGCTCTCCTTTCTAGATGCATACTCTAGGTATCTCCAAACCTTCATGTCCAAGGAAGATGAAGAGAAGACGTCGTTCATCACTCCATGTGGTACGTATTGTTTTGTCCGCATGCCATTCAGATTAAAGAGTGCCGGGTCCACTTTTGCAAGGGCAATCCAGATTGGTTTTGAGCCACAGCTACATAGAAATATAGAGGCCTATATGGATGATATTGTGGTCAAGACCAATGATAAGGCCACCCTTATTCAAGATTTGGAGGAGACGTTTGTTAATTTGTGCAAGATCAATGTGAAGCTCAACCCGAAGAAGTGTGTATTGATTGTTCCCTCCAGCAAGCTGCTTGGGTTCTTTGCATCCCATCGCGGGATCGAAGCCAACCCCGAAAAGATTAGGGCCATCGAGTAGATCCAAGCACCAAGGACAGTTAAGGATGTGAGGCGCCTGACATGATGTGTTTCCGCGCTAAGCAGGTTCATCTCCAAGTCTGTCGAGCGCGCCCTGCCATTCTTCAAGATTTTGAAGAAGCTCGGCCCTATGAAGTGGACCCCAGAAGCGGATGCAGCTTTGCAAGACTTGAAGGCAAGTGTCCTCTGTGCCTACCTTGGTTGCTCCGAAACCCCAGGAGCCAATTCCGCTATACTTGGCGGCAACCAACCTAGTGGTCAGTGTGGCCTTGGTAGCGCAGCGGGGAGTGAATGAGGCAGAAAGTGAGCAAAGGCTGGCAGAGTTAGAGAAGGATCAGAACAACAATGAGCACGGCAACGAGAGCAACCCCAAGGACACGGCAAGGAAGAAAGGGGTGCAACACCCAGTGTACTTTGTCAGCTCCCTATTGCAGGAGGCTAGATCGAGGTACTCTAGCGTGCAAAACTTGACCTTTGGCCTCGTTATGGCCTCAAGGAAACTTCGCCACTACTTCCAAGCCCATGAGATCACGGTTGTTACTCGTTTCCTGTTCCAAAGGATACTCTGAAACCCTGAGGCTACCGGCAGAATAGTGGAGTGGGCTTTGGAGTTATCCTGCTTTGGTTTGAAGTTTGAGAGCACATCAACCATCCAGAGCAGGGCATTAGCAGAGTTTATTGCGGAATGGACGCCAACCCCTGATGAGGAAGAAACAGAGACGGTTATCCCCGGCAAAGAATCGCCCCAAGAATGGATTATGTATTTTGATGGGGCCTTTTCCCTGCAAGGTGCAGGAGCTGGCGTGCTTCTTGTCGCCCCCTCCGGGGAGCACTTGAAGTACGTCGTCCAAATGTATTTTTCCCGGGAAGAAGCTACCAACAATAGAACAGGGTATGAAGGAGTCCTTGCCGGGCTCAGGATTGCGGCAAAATTGGGAATCAAGAAGCTGATCATTCGAGGAGATTCACAGCTTGTAGTGAGACAAGTCAACAAGGATTACCAAAGTACATTGATGGAGGCATACGTCGAGGAAGTGAGGAGATTGGAGGAGTGCTTTCACGGATTCCAAATAGAGCACATACCCTGTGCAGAAAACAGCATAGCTGATCACCTTTCAAAGTGTGCTGCGCAGAAGCTTCCTGTGGAACCAGGGACTTTTGTTCTCCATCTCAGTCAGCCCTCCGTATCCCCCGGTAGAGCCATCCGCTCCCGGCAGAGACCCTGGCAGAAACAACTCCTCACAGCCTGCCGGACCACCCCCTCCAGCCGGGCCCATGGTGCCCGCGAACGAGGCTGGTGCTTCCGCAATAGAGGAGGTGCTTCTAGTCCTTGTTGCCGAGCCCCAGGCTCCAACTTGGGCAAGGCACATTGTCCACTTCCTCCAAACCGGAGAGCTTCCCGGCGACCAAGATGAAGCTGAAAAAGTAACCCGGAGGGTCAGTATGTATCAGTTTGTCTATGACACTCTGTACAGAAGGCAGCCCAACAGTGTGAAATTGAAGTGTGTCTATCTGGAAGAAGGAAAGGAACTGCTGGCTGAGATTCACAGAGGAATGTGCGGCTCCCACATTGGATCAAGGGCATTAGTTGAGAAAGCATTCCGACAAGGATTATATTGGCCCACGGCCCTCCAAGATGCGGTCGATCTTGTCACGAAATGTGAAGCCTGTCAGTTCCATTCCAAGAAAACACATCTGCCTGCCCAAGCTCTTCAAACAATCCCTCTATCATGGCCATTTTCGGTCTGGGGGCTCGATATCGTTGGCCCCGGCTTTGAATTCTTGTTCGTTGCCATAGACAAGTTTGCAAAGTGGCCGGAAGTGACTGCCGTGTGAAAGGTGACTTCTCAGTCAGCTATCAAGTTCTTGAAAGAATCGGTGTGTCGTTTTGGAGTTCCGGCAAGGATCATCACTGACAACGGCACCCAGTTGACAAGCTGCGCCGTCATGCAACATGTTCATGCCCTCGGATGCAACATCCCATTCGCCTCTGTGGTACACCCCTAGAGCAATGGACAAGCTTAGAGGTCGAACACTGAAGTGCCGCGTGGACTCAAGACGAGAACTTTTGATACGCTGCAGAAGCACGGCAAGCGGTGGATCGAGGAGCTGCTTGTAGTTCTCTTATCCCTTAGAACATGTCACACCCTGATTTTAATGCCACAACACTTAAGCTAATAAATCATGGTAAATTGTGGTTTGACAAAAACTTTTGAGTGTTTAGCCTTTGCTTGATTTGATTTTTGTCTGCTGTTCGCAAGTGCTCTAAAAATCAAATAAATCATCCAAATCTTATACTCCTTCTCCTGTATCCAAAACCTTGCCCAATGATCATGCCATGTGTATAGGAATAAAAATATTTTCTTGCAAAAATATTTTGGCCAAAAAGTATTTTCGAAATTAGGCTTTCCAAAAAAAACCATGAATTGAGACTTGAACTACAAGTACTTAATTAAGGGTGTGAAAAATCTTTCAAAAATTATATTTGACTCCTATTAGATTTAGGACACCTAGAAACCACAAAAATATAATTTTAAAAGTTATTTTCCTATTTTATGTAAAGGCTTTTTATTAAGGCCAGAAATGGTCTTTAATAGATTAAAATTATTTTAATGTTTTAAAAAAATTGAGAAAATTTAGGCAGACTCAGTGGACATATATTGTCCATATATGTGAGTTCCAACACATGGTCATGACCAAAATATTGGTCAAATCCCTCAGAAGCCCTTCCTGGACATTTCAAGCTTTTGAAATATTTACATAGGAAATGTTATCCATTAAATCCCAGAAAATTCCACCATGTAATAAATTACCTACCTGAGGATCCTACATAGCCTCATGTCATGGGGAACAACATAGCACCACCAAACCCTCTCAAAACCATTTATGTCATTTTCCAAGTTTGAACAACTTTGCACTACCAAACATGTCCAAATGCTCTCAAACTTAGTGCACATCCTCAAATGGTGTAATAATGCATCGAGACCAAAGGGCACAAGTTGGAGAGAAGGACATCATGATCAAAGTGTTCTAAAACCCTTTCTGTCTAGAACCAAATTTGAACAACTCTACATTGCCAAGTGTGTCCTTTTGATCTGAATTTTTGTGGATATGTTCAAATCCTCAAATGGTGGCACTACACCAAGTGGTGCATCAAGGAGAACAAGATAGAGTGATCAAATCTAGCCAAAACTGTTTCTGCCCATTTCTAGGGTTAACAAAAGTTGCATTGTCCACTTTCTCCAACTGACCTCAAAATTGGTGGTCACTACTATTATGTGATGCCACTCACTCCTGTTAAACCTCAAATCAAGATGAGCAACCTAGGTATCCCAAACCACCATCAAACACCTTCTTACAGAAACTCAAAATCCCTGTTCAGGCCCCTTCCACTAATCTCCATGAGCTAAAACTTTTCCCACAACCCCTCCTAGTCCCCCTCCACCTCTGGTGTGCTTCCCTGCCCGAGGGGCAATGATGAAGGTGGGCACAACCCCATTTTTCTTCCCTGGACAACAGTTTTCCCTCTCTCTCTCAACCCCACCTCTCCTCCATTGTCTCCCGAAGGCATCCAATGCCACTTTCCCATTGTTTACTTCCCCCTGCAGCTGCCAGACACAAGTGTCCGCACCCATTCCGCAAAAAGGGACGCCATGCCAGCCAAAGTCGCGCTCTAGAGCGCCTGGCAGGGCGTTCGACCGTTGACGCCGCGTCCCTCGACCACCTCGAGCATCCCCCTTGCGGCAGTCGAGGTGCCTCGATGTCCGCAAGACGCCACCGCGCTCGCCCCCCTCCTTTCCCTCTCTGTCCTTCCCGTGCCACGCGTGCTCAGAGCTGCCCGAGCCCACCAATGCGCGTGCGAGGTCGTGGCTCCACCCGGAGCTCGTCCCGCTCCCTCTCTCTCTTCCTGGCGCCCTACTCCACCCCCACGAGCACCGAAGACAACCCCTCGCTCTCTCCCCTTGCCGCCCGAGCCGTTGCCACGGCCACCCGTGCGCCGCGTCCACGGTGAGCCACAGGTCGGCTACTTAAGGCCACCCCCGAGCACCCTCTCTACTCCTTTGGCTCTCTCTCCCTCCCGTGCACTGCCTGGACCAAGCCACTCCCCTACCCGTGCCCTCCAACCACCTCCATGGTCGGAGCCATGCCGTTGGCCTCTGCCAAAATTCGCATCCACCACTCCTCCTCCCTGCTGGGCTGCACCAGAGCATCTCCAGCATCACCGCGGGCCCCGCCCGTTCTTCTCCTTCTCCTCCCCGTGCTCGTGCCACCGAGTTCCATCGTCACTGTTAGCCTCGTCCGCCGCGGCCAAGGCCCTCCTCAACCCGGTGCCCCTGGGCGACCGTAACACCCACAGTTGGACGCGGCCAGGTCCCTTGAGCACGCCGGTGGTCAGCTCACCGGAAACGGTGGCCTGTGGTACCGGCAAGCCACCGTCGTCACCGCCCCCTGCCCCTGCTCTATTGGAGCGGGAGGTTAGGGATGAACCCGACATATGGGCCCCATGTGTCGGCGACCCTGAGGGCCGGGCCTGCAGGTTAAGTGGACGCGGCTTCTTCAGAGCCGTCTCCCTGAGGCCAAGGCATATTTTGGGCGTGCGCCTTCGACGTCACCGCTGTCGCCCCGTGCGGCCGTGCAGCTGGGCCAGGCCCAGTGCGCTGCCCCGCTAAGTCTCGCCCAGTGCGCGCGGTTGCCAGCCAGATCCAGCCCGTTTGGGTAAAAAGCTTTTCCTTTTTCTTTTCTGTCAAATCTGTAAAACCCATAAACAATTCAAATGAACTCCAAATCTAGTAATTCAAATTTCTAGTAGCTTCTAAATTCTTGATCTACCTCATGATGCATCATGATCATTTTTCCAGAAAAGTTTCCTTCAGACATATTTCACAAAACCCCATTTCCCTATTTCTGTGATGGACTTTAGAAAATCACAGGGAGATCATCTTTGATCCAAATACCATGATTCAAATTTATAGATGCTTCTAAGTTCATAACTTAGGTTATGAACATTTTTATTAATACTTTTTGTGCCACACAATATAATGAGCCATTTCTTCATATTTGTCAACTTTGCAAATTCATAGGAAATCCATTTGAACTCCAAATCCAGTGAAACCAACTCCTAGAGGCTCCTAAAATTATTCCTTCTTAAATGGGTGCCTTTGCTCATTTCAAAATAATTCTTCTGGACACTTCTTGCAAATCCGTAAACCCCTTGATTCCATCATATTGAAATACTCAAAATATCCTCTGATCCAGTCCCAATGAAACCACTCTGGTTATTTTTCATATAACCAGAGATGTCCTAGAAAAGTCAAATTCATATTTTTAGAGCACTTTTACATTTGCCTTGTTGTGTTGCTTATTGTGATTTGTTTCTGACGTTAGTTGACGAAGTAGACGGAGCACTTGGAGAAAGACCAGAAGACTTGAAGACTCTGATGAACTAGGCAAGCAGCCCTTTGACCATGATGAACCATTTTACATCATACTAGCATTTCGTTGCTTCACTGAGTGCATGATATACCTTGAATGGCAACCTTGCTAGGCTTGCCTCCGTTGCATAGTCCATTGACACTTGCATTGTTCATGACTCTACCCTTGCTTAGAGTTGTGTTGGTGGGTTGTAGAAATATGCTACAGTAAATGGCTACGCAAAGTGGGTCAGGGTTATGCATGGAAGAAACAAGTGTGGTTTGACATACTTGCAAACAGCCCCAGTGGGTGCCACTGATGCCCCTGGGAGATGATGATGAACTAGGTCACTACTTGGTGGAGAAGTAGTGTACCGAGGCTTGATAAAAGTGTTGTTTACAAAGACGGATTAGATTTAAGATTTTTCGACCGTCCCAACCAAACATGCGCAACCACCCTACCCTTATATGGGAAAGGGCATTATTGATTACCTAGGCCGATACTAGCATGGTGCCCGCATTACTAGTGATGGGGGTGACATGAGGTCACTCTCAGGACGGGGTCGTGCCAGGTAGGGTGTCCATGACTATTTTTACAGGGCACCGGACACACCGTTGGTACCCCATGCTTGTGGTATGTGATGAATATGGGAGCGTGGCTCCACAAATATTGAGATGTGAAATGTTGGGCACGGGGGCTGCTACCAATCGAGTGGACTCTATGTTAGTGTCGTCTAGGGAAAGATAGTGATCGGGTGTTTACCACAGGTACTTGAGGTACCGCGGGTCGTGGATGACACGGAAGTTCCCCGGATCTTGTGGGTAAAGTGTGCAACCTCTACGGAGTGTAAAACTATTGAATAGTCGTGTCCACGGTCAAGGATAGTTGGGTGGTGCTGCTTAGGCTATGTCCATATGTTTCTGACAAACAACACGGTTTGGTAATCTTGTTGATATGATTCGTGAGGAAGTCATGATGAGCTTGATAATGAGTTGTTCATAACTCTTTCTCGATGTTGATGTATGTAACCTCCTGATACTTGTTGCAGACACATTCATGTCCTTGATAAATGATGATCATACTTGCATGAGAAAAACTAGCATTCCGCAAAAATGCCAAATTAGTAGTAGAGCCTTGCATAATTATTCTGTTATCACTCTTGGGTTGCTTGCGAGTACATTCAAAGTAATCATTGGCTTGCCACTGGTTATTTTATTGGCCAGGCATGAAAGAACAGGATATGATGAAGAATACTTCGGTGACGAACATGCGAGCTAGGACGCTTCCCAGTCAGAATGCCTGTAGGGTTAAGGCAGATGGCATGGGTCCAAGTTGTCGACGAAGTTTTCTGCTGCGATGATATACTCAAGACTTGACCATAATGGTCCTACCTGTGTAATACGGTATGTATGGATGTAAGACTCTTGTTATTCAGCTTCTGTGTGTTCAGTGAGCATTGATCTCTGGGATCACTGTACACGTGCATTCGGTGATCACGACTTATGAGTCAGGGTCCCCACAGAGCTGGTATCAGAGCCATCCTGACTATAGGAAGACTTAGTTAGCTTGGTTGTTAGTTAGGGTAAAACTATTTTCAAAACTATTACTAATTTTCAAAACTATCTATACTTCTCTTTCCTTTGAGTCTCTCGAAACTTATTGATCTCTTCCCCTTCAAAACTTTTGCAAATGGTCGCTAGTACCCTTATGCCCCTGACCACTGGATTCCTTGATAGCTTGGAAGGAAATCGCCTTGCTGGACACTCACCCACTTCTTCTAAACACAAGATTGGCGACACCACAACAAGACGATTGTCGGTGTCAAAACCGGCGGATCTCGGGTAGGGGGTCTCGAACTGTGCATCTAGGATCGTTGGTAACAGGAGACGGGGGACACAGTGTTTACCCAGGTTCGGGCCCTCTCTATGGAGGTAATACCCTACTTCCTTCTTGATTGATCTTGATGAATATGAGTGTTACAAGAGTTGATCTACCACGAGATCGTAATGGCTGAACCCTAGAAGTCTAGCCTATGTGAATATGGTAATGAATCTGTCCTATCCGGACTATGCTCTCCGGTTTATATAGACACCGGAGAGATCTAGGGTTACATGAGGTCGGTTACATAGGAGGAAATCTTCATAATAGGTCGCCGAGCTTGCCTTCCACGCCAAGTAGAGTCCAATCCGGACACGGGTATTGTCTTCGGCCTTCGTACCTTCACAGCCCATCAGTCCGGCCCATGGATAACAGGCCGGACACCCGAGGACCCCTTAGTCCATGACTCCCTCAGTAGCCCCTGAACCTGGCTTCAATGACGAGGAGTCCGGCGCGCAGATTGTCTTCGGCATTGCAAGGCGGGTTCCCCTCCTTCCGAACTCCAAGATAGTCTTCGGACGTGATGATTGTATCCGGACCTGTTACACACCATGCACAACCGCAGAGAAAAAATATATAACTTACACGAGTTCCATCCGCTGACAGCTTTGTGCAATGTGACAAGACGTCCGTTCGGTCACAATTTCGAACCGTTTATCCCACATTTCAAGACGCGGTTACTATTGGCACGTCTCATCAATGTGGGCATGGGTAACCCAACCGTGCCATTTACACAACCCTTGGGAATAGGTGAATCTCAAGGCGAGTGAGGAGGCGTTTTATATTTGCTGCCTTTATAAGGGGATAAGGATTCCCCCTTCCTCTTCTCGTGCTTTCTCTCTGCCTCTTCCTTCCCAAGCTCGAGCTCCAACGCCCCAGTTTCAATCTCCTTTCCACTCCCGCAACCATGTCTGGATCCGGTGGTCAGGGAAAATGGATGGTCTCCTCCGTCACGGAGGAGGACATTACTGAGCTCTGGGCGGCCGGATATTTGGCGAAGGAGATCGTCCACCGCCTACCGGCCGAGGGACAGATCCTCCCCACGCCGGAGCCCACAGAGAGGGTGGTATTCCTCCCCCATTGCTTCTGTGGGCTAGGGTTTCCCTCCACCCCTTCGTCCGTGGGTTAATGATTATTACGGGGTAGATTTGCATGATTTGTCCCCGAATTCCTTCCTCAACACCTCGGCGTTTATCGTCGTGTGCGAGGCCTTCCTCCGCATCCAACCCCACTTTGAGCTATGGCTCAAAGTCTTCAACGTGAAGCCGAAGGTGGTGGATGGCCAGCACGCGGAGTGCGGAGGGGCAATGGTGAGCCAATTGTCCAACGTCTCCTGGCCCAAAGGCACCTTCGTGGATACGGTAAAGGAGTGGCAGAAGTAGTGGTTGTACATCACAGAACCACGCGACACCACCTCGGCCGCAGCTGCCGAATTCCGCTCCAGCGCTCCTCTGAGACTCACCTCCTGGGTCGAGAAGAGTCCGGACTGGTGTTCTCCTGACGAGCTGATAGCGCTGCAGACACGCATTCAGAGCATGGTAACCAAGAGCGTCAAGCTTGTTGATGTGATCCAGGTGATGTTAGTTCGCCGGATCCTTCCATGCCAGCGCCGAAGCCCCCGCTATGGGAGTTGAATCCAAAGAAGCACCGGACGCTGGCGAGGCTCTTCAAGACTACGCATGAAGGCGCATGGAAATTGCTCTTCAAGAGCAATGAAAAACCACCGGCCACGGATTCAGACCGTGGTCACGATTGTACACACCCCGCCAGCAAGGTGGCTTATTTCGAATGAGTCCTCAACCTAATTATTTCGAGGATGATGTCTGAGCTTTTATTACTGCTCTTTCAGGACTGGACGGAGACGGAGAAGCGGATCCAGTGTCCGGCTCCGCTGCCCGAAGAACCAGTCATCCCGCGCTTGGTGGAGATGTTAGTACCGGTGCCATATAAGGCGCCGGGGAAGAAGGCCAAGAAGAAGGCAAAGGGGGCCAAGAGTGGCCTCCGTCGTAAGGGTACTTCGGACTCGGCGTCCGAAGACGACGAAACTCATTCCTCTATCCCTGAGGACAATGACGGGGAAGAGGAGGAGGAGGAAGAAAACAATCCTCCCCCTGAGGAGAGGAAGAAGAAGAGGGCGGCTCCGGCGCATCTGAAGGCGGAGGCGCCCAAAAAGGGGAAGGGCGTTCCGGCAGCCAACACCGCGTGGGACGTTGATAGTAGTCCGGAACGACGCCCCCGCACAAAGCCCCAGGCCGCATCATAAGTGACATGGTTTATTTATGCACACATCCAGCCCTTTCTCTCCATTATCTTGATGTAGTTAGCTATACTATTGCAGTCCAGCCCGCGACCTAATCCAGCGATCCTCGTATGGAAGTTCGTTGGCTCCGTCGGAGATGGCGAGCCAGTCGCCACCGCCTGCTTACTCCCTCGGGGTCGGGGACGACAGTAAGGCGCTGTCCTGGAAGGCCGATCCGAAATGGGGAGGAACCCAGGACGCTGTCCGGGAGGCGCCACGAGGCGACGCCTCCACTGCCGGACACATGGAGGAGATGATCCCCATGGAGACTGGCGAAGAGGGCCGCATCCAGCTTGGCCCTCAGCTGGATATGATTCCGGAGACCCATATGGCTCCGGAGTCGGGCGGGCAGCCCCCTTTGAAGGAGGGGGTGTACCGTTTCGGCCGGTGGTCCCTGTCCATCAGGGGCGTCGGATAACCTGATGGAGGCGCTACGAGGCGCCTCCGTTATGGACGAGCACCGTGTTCTTATCAGCGCGATGATTGAGAAGGTTCAGTCCGCCAAGAGTGGACTGAACGAAACCTGCAGCAACCTGTTGATAGGTTTCGAGGTAAATAACAGAGAAAAAAGCCCATATAGTCAGTAGCCCCTAAGACACTGTCCGGTGCTCGGTAAGGGGAACCGGACAGAGGATAGATCCTCTAGTGTAGGAGACTAACGTGATATGTGTGCATGAGCAGGCGTCGCTGTTGGCCGCGACCTCACATGCTGCCGAAGTCTCTGAACTGAAGCAGAGGCTGGAGCAGATCGAGAATGAGCTCGGCGAGGTTAGAGTGCGGCTGCAGGAAAAGTAAGGTAAGTGACGTCTTGCTGTATGTTCGGAAAGCGGAGACGCTGTGTATTGACTGTAATGTCGAAATGTATGTAGGAGCCGCGACTGAGGTCGAGGCCCTGAGGAAGGCCCTGGGCGAGGCCGAGGAGAAGGCTATCCAGCAGCAAGCCGCCCGTAAGAAGCTCAAGGCCCGTGTCAAGGAAATCCAGCAGGAGCTCCAAGATGCAGTGAAAAATGTGAGACCTTGGAGAATGATGCGTCGGCTCAGGAGGCCGAACTCACCAAGGAGATCAAGGAGGCCAGGAAGATCATGGCGGGTAAGGCTTTTAAGATGCAAAGCAAGTATGCAGAGAGGCCGTACCTTTTACTAACCCGGGTTTGGATTTCCCCAGGAGCTTTTGCGGATCTACCACGCAGCGTATCAGACGCTACAGCGTTCTACCGAGCCGAAGGAGGAGGTTCTATGGAGAAGCTATTCTGGTAGCAGTATGCGACGCCAGAGCATCCCGTGTCCTTCACTGATCAGCTGAAGCAGCTGGTGGAGCTACACAGGGTGGCCGAACTAGCCATGAAGGATTTGACAATCCGGCTATGGCCAGCCAAAGCTATACCCGGCAGCTACTTCGGACTCGTGAGGCGGCTAGTGGAAGCCTGTCCGTGACTGGACATCGTCAAGCGCTCTGCATGTATTGAAGGCGCCCGTATGGCCTTCGCTCGCTGCAAGATGTGGTGGGCGAAGATGAACGCTGCGGAGGGCAAGGAGTACCGCACACCCGAGAAATATTATGTGGATGTTATAGAAGGGTCTCGACTTGTGGCAGCTCAATGTTCGCAGGACGTTATTTTCGAATGAATACATTCGTATTGGGCCTTTGCCTTGTATTATAAAGAGAGAGCTTGTTTTGTAATGTAATTTCGTTATGCTTTAAATTGTTTCCTCCTGTGCGGCCATGTTATATGCAATCTGAGGGTTGGCCAGTCGTCGGCTTCTGCCCTCACGTAATTAGTACGGAGGTGTTCGGGATGGGATCTAAACAATCTTGATCCAATTGTATGGTCCTTGCAGGAGTTGTTTAGCGCAACGAACAAGGCAATCAGACTATACGGCTTAAACGCAGTCACTCAGCCATAGGAGTATTAGAATTAAGCAAGTGTGTAGCCCCTAGTCTGAGCCAGGGTGCTGTCAGCATCTGATCGGGAAGTGTCGATCCTTCGCGTGAGGCGGAAAAAATCTCCAACGATTTTGTAACCCACGAACAGCTGACCGGCTCTCACCGTATCATGATAGTCAGTTTTCGGCTTTCTCCACTGAGATGCTCATCGGGTCAAGGCCAGGGCACAATCGCAGTAGTTCTCCCTTTACTACCCTAGCCGATAGAGCGGAACGTAGGGTAGCAAGGACAGGAGCCGGGCAACCCAACTATTGACCAAAGACATGATTCGGAGCCAATGCATATAATGCTAAATTCGGGGTGCCGAACTTTTATACAAAAAGTGTTCGGACTTTGTTGCCTTATTGTGGGGCGATAAGCAGGCCCTGGCGAATATGAAACGTACAAAAGAGTACCGATGTAGCTAATAAACAGATCGAGATGAAATGAAGTAAGGGGCGAAAACCACAAAAACTGGGCCGCAAATCATTATCATTAAAACTGAATGGATACGTTAAGGCGTATCTTGTACAAATAGCGCGATAAGCACCCGGGCTATGTAATATGCCGGGATCAAGAGGGGCCAGCGTACGGGTCCTGAGAAAGAAGGAATAATACCGTCAAGAAGAACGTATGGAGGTTACCCTACACACCTATGTTGCATGTCCCCTTTGTATGCCAATCCTTCGAAGGGGCTTGTGATCAGGCTCACGAGAAAGGGAACCTGAAACAGAAAGAAGTGTATCCGGGGTCGGTCTAGCCGAACTGTAGATCCTGGTTGAGCTTGTGCCTCCGTCGATGTCCATGGAATCTCGAGTGCGTAATTATGTACGCGTGCTACGAATGCGACCACTTCATCCGGACTGGGACGGAAGCTGAATTGCTAGTCGAGCTCTTGACGAGCCTTGCTGTCCTGCTGCAGTGCAGTTCGGGACCTCTTGATGGTGTCCAAGGGCTCGGCAGCCGCACTATGCTGCTGCTTGAGAAGGCCGCTCTGTACCTCTGCTGCTAGGGCGGCGGCGTGCTCCTCTGTTCGGAGAGAGCGTTCCGTGTTGCCATTGACTGTTATGACGCCGCGTGGACCGGGCATCTTGAGTTTCAGGTAAGCGTAGTGTGGCACTGCGTTGAATCTAGCAAACGTTGTTCGTCCGAGTAATGTGTGGTAGCCACTGCGGAAGGGGATGATGTCGAAGATTAACTCCTCGCTTCGGAAATTGTCCGGAGAGCCGAAGACCACTTCCAGCGTGATTGAGCCCGTACAGCGGGCCTCGACGCGTGGTATGACTCCTTTGAAGGTAGTCTTTGTTGGTTTGATTCGTGAGGGGTCAATGCCCATCTTCCGAACTGTGTCTTGAGCAGGTTGAGGCTGCTACCACCGTCCATTAGGACTCGTGTTAGGTGAAATCCGTCGATGATTGGGTCGAGGACCGATGTGGCCGAACCGCCATGACGGATACTGGTTGGGTGGTCTCGACGATCAAAGGTGATCGAAAATGAGGACCATGGATTGAATTTTGGGGCGACAGGCTCTACCGCGTAGACGTCCATGAGTGCACGCTTACGCTCCCTTTTGGGGATGTGTCTAGCGTATATCATGTTCACCATTTTGACTTGAGGGGGACATTTCTTCTACCCCCCAGTGTTAGGCTGCCGGGGCTCTTCGTCCTCGTCCTCACTTTGTGATCCCTTTTCTTTGTTTTGGCATTTAACCTGCCAGCCTGCTTGAAAACCCAACAATCCCTGTTGGTATGATTGGCTTGCTTGTCCGGGGTGCCGTGTATTTGGCACGGACAGTCGAGTATGCGGTCCAGGCTGGAAGGTCCTTCATTGTTTCTTTTATAGGGCTTCTTCTGCTGGCCGGACTTGGAGCCAGTGAATCCGGCGTTGACTGTGGCGTCATCGGTGTTGTTGTCATTGCTTCAGCGTTTGTGTCTGTTGCGCCGAAGCTTGCCAGTGCTATGCTTGGCCTCCGAGGGGCCTGTCTCGCTGGCTGCGTTGTTACTACAGGCCAGCCAACTGTCCTCTCCCGCGCAAAAGCGGGTCATGAGTGCCATGAGGGCTGCCATGGACTTCGGCTTTTCTTGGCCGAGGTGGCGTGCAAGCCATTCGTCCCGGATGCCGTGCTTGAAGGCTGCCAAGGCCTCGGCATCCGGACAGTCAACGATCTGGTTATTTTTGGTTAGGAACCTAGTCCAGAATTTTCTGGCTAATTCTCCAGGTTGTTGAACTATGTGGCTTAGATCATCGGTGTCTGGTGGCCGGACATATGTTCCTTGGAAGTTCTCTAGGAAAGCTTCTTCCAAGTCCTCCCAGCTGCCGATAGAATTTTCAGGTAGGTTGTTAAGCCAGTGCCGAGCTGGCCCTTTGAGCTTGAGTGGGAGGTATTTAATGGCGTGGAGATCATCTCCTCGAGCCATGTGGATGTGGAGGATGAAATCCTCGATCCACACTACGGGATCGGTTGTGCCGTCGTATGATTCGATATTGACGGGCTTGAATCCCTCGGGGAATTCGTGATCTAGTACATCGTTTGTGAAGCAGAGAGGGTGTGCGGCACCTCTGTACCGGGCCATGTCGCGGCGTAGCTCTGATGGAGTCCGTCAGCGGCATTCGGACCGGGCGTGGTTAAGTTTGTCACGTCCGAATAGCTAGCCGTCTTCGTGCCTCGAACGTGTCCAGGGTCTGTCAGAGGTCTGCGGCATTCGTGATCTTGTATGTCCTGCTCTACTGTCCAGGGTCTGTCAGAGGTCATACGTGTGACCCCGAACTCCTCCGTCTTTATTTTTGCGGGGCGGTTGGGCAGGCTGCTCTTCGGCCTGAGTTGCCGCTTTATCCCGACCGCGTGGTGGCCGGTCGGCCGCCCTGTCTCGACCACTTGGTGGTCGTTCCGCATTACGCGAGGGAGATGTGTGCTCCGGTGCCTCCTTATCGAATTGAGATAGCAGTCTGCGTTTCGGGTTGCTCTTGGCTGGGCGCTTGAGGCCGTATTCTTCCGCTGTCAGGTCGTCAGTCCATCTGTCGACGAGCAGATCTTGTTCAGCTTGAAGCTGCTACTGTTTCTTTTTCAAGCTCCTTGCAGTGGCTATGAGTTGAATCTTAAAGCGCTCCTGCTCCAGAGGGTCCTCAGGCACGATGAAATCTAAAAGCACCAAGTTAATATCGATCTTTGGCAATGATATATGTACCTAAAAGCACCAAGTTAATATTAGAAGCTAAACAACAATTGAAAAATGATGAGTACAACACTCCATCCATCCCATTATATAAGAGTTTATTACATGTATATCTAGATATCATCAGAACATTAAGGTAACACTCTTCCTTGTTGCTATGTAGCCTGGGATTGCATATTTAGTCATTCAGTACAATGCATGTTGCTAAACAACAATTGAAAAATGAAAAGGCATGTTAACTGCAATATCCTTAACAGCAACCAAATATCATAATTCATAGTGGTATTGTTGAAACTCTTATTGATGAAATTGAACTGCACAGCAAATAGTTGCACATATAGAGCATCACATTGTGAAGAACTGAAATAAACAAGTCATAAGGACATCTCTAGGCGATCCTTAAAATGTTAAAAGGACTAAAACCCTTAGTGGATATATATATAATCCAACAATTTTTGGCCTTTTCTAGTCGATCCCCTAAACTTAAGGTTGTAAACTTCAATTTGATCAAGTTCAAAGCAGGTTCAACCGAAAGTATCATGCATTCAAACATAAACATAGATAGTTTTGCATAACCGAGCATAAAACATAAATTTAAGCTAAGCTAAACTACTTTCGGTCGAAGTAGCGGTCGAGCCAATCCTTCCTCGTCATGTACGGTGCGCCGCGAGCCGGGTCCGGGCCAGTACCATCATCGGGGTCATTGAGGAAGGCACTCCTCCACTCGTCGACGTCGATCCCCTCGTCCTCGGGGCCCTCCTCGACGCCCTCCGCGCCGCCGTCGCCGCCGCCTTCGACCTCGTCATCAGAGGAGAGCGCGATAACCTTGCCGCCCTCTGCGCCGCCGTCCTCGCCGCCTTCAACCTCATCATCGAAAGACAGCGCGATAACCTTGTCGCCCTCTGCACCCGCAAAGATTGCCCGCTCCGCATGCACGAGCTCCGGGTGCTGCCGGAGGAGCTCTTGCATGTAGGCCTCATCGGCGGCCTCGGCCTCGAGATGCTCACATGCCTCACGGTCCTCCCACGCCATAGCCGAGCTCACCACCCCTGGCTCCGGCGGAACGAGGTGGACCGGACGTGTGCCGAAGGGGAAATTGAGCCTAGCTGTCGCGCCGTGGTAGTGGACCTTCCAGCTGCCGTACTCCATGGCCGCGAGCTCGGCCGTGTGGAAGCTACCGAGCCACCGGTGGGTGTGAGTCTCTCGATCTGTAATCTCGGCGACCCACGTCCCCCACCGCCGCTGCCGGACCCCGAGGTAGGACTTCGTCCGCTGCCGGGTCCGAGGGAGGACGGGGAAGTCCTCGAACCGTCGTAGGGGCGCGGTGGCAGGCGGATCGGGGACCGGCGACGGTGGATCGGGCCCGCGGACGACGACGGGGACACCTCGGTGGCCACCTCGCTGGCGCCGGGCAAAAAGGCCACGATAAACCTCTTTTTGGCCATTGTCTACTCGAGCTCCCAGGCACACAGGCAGAGGTTGAGGATGGAGACGCCGGTGATGGCGGCGATGTACCAATGGTTTCGAGGGTTGTGTGTGTCTGTGTGAGTGGAGGTTGTGTTTGAGGAAATACTGCGGCAACTGAAAATTTTACTAGGTGGGAGTAACAAGGCGGGGCTATTGAAAATTTGGATCAAGGGCGAGTAGATATTTTTGAGATTGCGAGGGATGCAGAGGCGGGAGTAAAATGCCGGGGCTACTGAAAATTTGAATCAAGGGACTGAAGCAGAGAGGGATGCAGAGATAGGAGTTTTGGGGGAGCGAGCTAGTGTGCTTGACACGCCGGCTGTGGACTGTAAACGACGCACGTTCTCACGTAAGCCATAGGCGTACTATACACCGACGGTGGTCCAAGATATTTTGTACTACATCTCACACGGTTGGTGAGAATAAACTGTGTGGGGTCTACTTGATTTGAATTACAAAATGGGGTCACAGCGGGAATGGACGGTGTTTGAATTGCTAGACCTTTTATCTGCAGTGAACATGCAACTGTATGTGTGTCGTAAAAGAATTGGAATTATTCAAGGTTAGTTTGGACATTTCATACATTGAACTGGTTTTCTAGCCATTTCAGGTGCTCAATTCAAAATTAAACTACATGCACATGTTCCGGTGCATACAAATTGGTTGAAAAATCAAATATGTGTCCTTCAGTGCATGCTTAGGTCCCATGGAAGAAATGGGAATAAATTTTTCGGGGTTCGTTTGGCATTTTTTATACATTAACTAGGTTTTCTAGGATTTTATGTGCATAATTCAAATTTGAAATACAAGCACATGCTCCAATGCACTAAAGTTGGTTCAAAAATCACATGTGTGTCCTTGGGTGAATTTCTAGGTCCCATGCAAGAGATGGGAATGAATTTCAAACACTAGGGCACTGTTGATTGCCGGAAAAACATTGAGATACCTGGTTTTTAAATTCTAGTAAATCCAAAACTCATCTGAAATTCATGAAACTTGGCATGCTATCATGGAGCGCCATCGACATGTCGTGGTGAAAATTTTGTCCCATTTGGGGCACGTTTGGGCATAAGCTTCTCACAAACCAGAGCTTCTCACAACAAGGATGATGGTTTCGATAGGGAATGTACCACCTTTGGGGACGAGACGATATCCGTTGCCTCTTATTGCTTTCAAAAAAAATTGTAGTGTCAACATAGAACAACAGGAATGTTGTGTTCAATCTTGGAATTTTTCGGGGTTCGTTTGGCCTTTTTTATACATTAACTGGGTTTTCTAGGCATTTTATGTGCATAATTCAAATTTGAACTGCAAGAACATGCTCCAATGCACCAAAGTTGGTTGAAAAATCACATGTGTGACCTTGGGTGAATTTCTAGGTCCCATGCAAGAGATGGCAATGAATTTCAAACACCAGGGCACTGTTGATTGCCGGCAAAACGTTGAGATGTCTGGTTTTTAAATTCTAGTAAATCTAAAACTCGTCTGAAATTCATGAAACTTGGCATGCTATCATGGAGCGGCATCAACATACCGTGCTGAAAATTTTGTCCCATTTGGGGCAGGTTTGGGTATAAGCTTCTCACAACAAGCATGATGGTTTCGATAGGGAACGTACCACCTTTGGGGATGAGACGATATCCGTTGCTTCTTATTGCTTTAAAAAAATTTCTAGTGTCAACATAGAACAAGTGGAGTGTTGTGTTCAATCTTGGAATTTTTGGGGTTCGTTTGGCCTTCTTTATATATTAACTGGGTTTTCTAGGCATTTTATGTGCATAATTCATATTTGAACTACAAGCACATGCTACAATGCACCAACGTTGGTTGAAAAATCACATGTGTGTCCTTGGGTGAATTTCTAGTTCCCATGCAAGAGATGGGAATGAAATTCAAACACCATGGCACTGTTGATTGCCGGCAAAACATTGAGATGCCTAGTTTTTAAATTCTAGTAAATTCAAAACTCGTCTGAAATTCATGAAACTTGGCATGCTTTCATGGAGCGGCATCAACATGCCATGGTGAAAAAATTGTCCCGTTTGTGGCAGGTTCGGGTCTAAGCTTCTCACAAACCAGAGCTTCTCACAACAAGCATAATGGTTTCGAAATGGAACGTCCCAGCTTTGGGGATGAAACGATATCCATTGCCTCTTATTGCTTTCAAATATTTTCTAGTGTCAATATAGAACAACAGGAGTGTTGTGTCAATTTTTGTGATTTTTTGGGGTACGTTTGGACATTTTTATGCATTAACTGGGTTTTCTAGGTATTTTATGTGCACAATTCAAATTTGAACTACAAGCACATTCTCCAATGCACTAAGGTTGGTTGAAAAATCTAATATGTGTCCTTGGGTGAATTTATAGGTCCCATGCAAGAGATTGGAATGAAATTCAAACACCAGGGCACTGTTGATTGCCGACAAAACATTGAGGTGCCTGGTTTTTAAATTCTACTAAATCGAAAACTCATCTGAAATTCATGAAACTTGCATGCTATCATGGAGTGGCATCAACATGCCGTGTTAAATTTTTTTCCCATTTGGGGCGGGTTCGGGTATATGCTTCTCACAAACCAGAGCTTCTCACAAGAAGCATGATGGTTTCGGTAGGGAATGTCCCACCTTTGGGGACGAAACGATATCCATTGCCTCTTATTGCTTTCAGAAATTTTCTCGTGTCAACATAGAACAACAGGAGTGTTGTGTCAATTTTTGGGATTTTTCGGTGTTCCTTTCGACATTTTTATGCATTAACTGAGTTTTCAATGCATGTATGTGCATAATTCAAATTTGAACTACATGCACATCCTCTAGTGCATATAAATTGGTTGAAAATCAAATCTGTGTCCTTGGGTGCATGCTTAGGTCCCATGCAACAAATGGGAATGAATTTCAAACACCAGGGCACCGTTGATTGCCGGCAAAACATTGAGATGCCTTGTTTTTAAATTCTAGTAAATCCAAAACTCGTCGGAAATTCATGAAAGTTGGCATGCTTTCATGGAGCGGCATCAACATGCAATGGTAAAAAATTTGTCCTGTTTGGGGCAGGTTTGGGTGTATGCTTCTCACAAACCAGAGCTTTTCACAACAAGCATCATGGTTTCGTTAGGGAACGTCCCACCTTTGGGGACGAAATGATATCCAGTGCCTCTTATTGCTTCCAATTTTTTTCTCGTGTCAACATAGAACAACAGGAGTGTTATGTCAATTTTTGTAATTTTTTGGGGTTCTATTGGACATTTTTATGCATTAACTGAGTTTTCAATGCATTTATGTGCATAATTCAAATTTGAACTACATGCACATGCTCCAGTGCATATAAATTTGTTGAAAAATCAAATCTGTGTCCTTGGGTGCATGCTTAGGTCCCATGCAATAAATGGGAATGAATTTCAAACACCAGGGCACCGCTGATTGCTGACAAAACATTGAGATGCCTGGTTTTTAATTCTAGTATCCAAAACTCGTCTGAAATTCATGAAACTTGGCATGCTATCATGGAATGGCACCCGACATGATGTGGTATTTTTCGTGTCCATTTTGAGAGAAGGCGCACTCGAATAATGACAACCAACAAATGCATTTTGAAAAAATAGCTGCCACTTTAATATCTCAAACGTTTGTATAATTCAAAACGTGTGCGTTCTGTGAACCATTCACGTGATGCCACGTGTCTTGGTTTTAATGGTTGTAGAAGGTGCCATGTGGACAGCTGCTTGACCTTGACTGAACAGGAGGCGTGCGAGCGCAGTCCGGTGCGCAGGCTGACCGAGAGGCGTCCAAGCTGTCCTCCAATGCGCAGGCTCACCGGGAAGCGTGCGAGCTTGACGCTGCGCAGGCTCACTGGGAAGTGAGCCCTTTGACATGCATGGCCGCCCGCCTTCCTCTCCATTAATGGTGCCTGAGCCGCTATTTAATACTGGCGGCCTTATTGTTCGCCTCCCATTCCCCTCCCCCCTGCAGACCTCCACCGCCATGGCGCAGAATGATCTTCTGCCACTAGTCTTCAAGTTTGGTGAAGTCGACTCCGAGCCGGAGGAGATAGAAAATAAGGAGGAATGTGGCCTCATGGACATGGCCTAGAACGAGCTAGCCGCGGAGGTTGCTGCCCCCGCTCCTGTCCCAGCTCCCATCCCTGTGCCCGCGCCAGCGACCATCCCTGAAGCATTGACAGGCTGGTCGTCGAGCACTATCGCAGAGCTGGTCCCCGTGGACCCGCGCGAGCCCGTGTACATGCCAGCGCTAGCGCCCCTGCCCGTGCGCGCCCCTCCACCCACCGTGCCACCGGACCCCGTGCGTTTGGCTGCTCCTGCCGCGCCCGTGCGCGCCCCTCCATCCACCGCGGCGCCGGTTCCTGTGAGTTTGGCTGCACCCGCCGCGCCCGTGCCCGTGCCCGTGCGCCCCCCCCCCTCAGCGGCATGGGACGCTGCCGTCGACCGATACCTCTCAGCGGCACCAGTTGCCGTCCTCCCGCGCCCCGCCCGTCGATCGCGCGACGACATGATGTTTAATTTACAAGTGAAGAACATTTTGTGCTGCCTTGAAGACTTCAACAACGGCGTGCCGGAGGACGACAACGACAACAGCGGCGCAGCACGCCGCCTCCGCCGCCGCCAGAAATAGTTTTTTTGGGGTTTAATACTGTATCTCGAATTCTCGATCATATGAATATAAATTTGCAGTGTGACTGAATGAAAGATATGGTTTGAACAAACTTGCATTTGTCTCTCTTAATCTACAGACTTATCAAACGATTTTCATTTAAAAAAAGTCAACGGTTTTTAAATATAAAACACTCATCTCAAACGTTTTAGTTAGAACACCCGTATTCAAACCGACAGCTTCCCCAGGAAGCCAAGGGAAAATGTGCCGAGCAGGATTTCTGCATCCCTTCAACGCAAACAGTTGTTTTGCATGACCCGTGTGCAACCACGTACAAACAATTGTGTAAGATTTGCATATCTGTCATTTTGGGTGTGTTGCCATTTCTCAAACTGGAAAGATTGACATTTGTTTATCTAGTAACATTGCCATTTGTCGTCCTTGTAACACTGCAATTTGTCAAAATATGCAGCTAAAAATCACTAGCACTATCTAATTGTTGCAACTAAAATCACTAGCACTGTTCATATGGACACCACTAGCAGGCATGAGTTGATGGACGCATATGCAAATGTACCATTGATTACATACAACAAGTCATCATTTCCAACAAAACATTCTAGTAAAGTTGTTCTCACACAACAGATAACAAAGCGATGAAATGAACTTCAGCTCAACCACTCGTCGGCGTTGGAAACACTTGCTTTGAACCAGAAGTGATTCTCTGGGAAGGGCCAGCTACTGTCAATCTCGAGACCAACGCAGGACTGATCATCCAGGCTGAAGCGGCCTATGTCGGGACCCATATTGGGACGGTAGGGAAGCATAGCAATGTCCAAGGTATAGATACAGTTGCTTCTCAGAAATGGTAATAACGTTGTGTCAACAGCAGCTGGATCGCCTTCCACCATCATTGGATAGTCTTGTCCATGGAAGAGCGAGTTTCCTCCAAGACTTTCAATACTGAACCAGGGAGAAGGTGTTGGCGCTAGTACACTAGTATCCATCCCGAATACCCTGCAACGGATGTTGGAATAGGTCCGGAGAGTGCGACCATGCGAGACAACACCTGCTTCCTTATTAACATCAGCAGTGCCCTGTATACAGACAAGAAGACGAGGTGATCCATCGGAATAAGTTGCCAGGCGCCACTGAGTATATGGGTCCAGCTCGTCCTCGTGCTCGTGATCATCAGCATCGTCATCTCCCCCTTGGTTAGATAAAATTAAAATTATAGGTGGTGGAATGTTCAGAGGACCATGGAAACACAAGAAGGTTAATTAGTTAGTAAAGGGAAACTAGCTAACCTGCATGCATGTGGATGAAACAATTATAATTACAGTAAAAGACAAACGTACCGAAAGCATGATGATTCCATGCAAAACAGTGCCACGAGTGGTGGCAGCAAACACAAGACCCTCGTATTGAATTGCATCACAGTACTCATCCGTGTATAGAAATTGATTTTTGAGCAATATCCATCGAGGCGTGGAAGTAAGGAAGGCAACAAGCTTGTCGAAGATAGCAATAACTTCATAGTTCGAGTAATCCCAATAGCGGCTGGGAACTCGACAATCTATCTTCCGTAGACGACAGTCACCATGATCGTATTTGAACTCACATAGAATACCGGTGTACTCAACATCTGGGCAGTCGTCTGAGATTTTTGGAAGTGGAAACCGGTGACGAGTGTACACATTCACAAGTTCCCACTCGCAGTTGTACCCAATGTAAACAACCCAATCTCCATTTGCGCCTGCCCTAGCCTTGCCCTAAAGCGATGGCATATTAACATCATATGTATCACTATCAAGCGGCATCAACTTGCACAAGGCAAGGCTTCCCGTGCTAGTCAGCAGGGTCACGGCGAAGAAGATAGCGGAGATCAAACCGCTCCTGGACCCTTGGGTTCCTAGCAATGATGTTATTAGTTGAGTCGAGAATGGTCTTGAACGAACATGGCATGCTAGCCGAGGTGATGACATCGCACCGATCAATGAGTTCCTCCACCGCGTCATCATTCAGATCGGGGCAAGAATAACGGGGTCGTTTCCGGCCGAAGATGATCGAACAATGGCAGAAGGAAGGGTGAAGGCGAATGGAGGAGGGAGGAAGAGCGTGCGACAGTAGTTCCAAATCGAGAGGGAAAGGCGAAGAGGCGGTGTACGGTTGCCACGGTACACGAAGAGGCGCCTGGGGAGCGAACAGTTGCCACAGAGGTCACACACTGACGACAAGGGCTGAGTGAACCGCATGCGTATATCGCACACACCTTGATCTAGTTGACCGTTTCTTTTGTGTTGCCTAATCTCAAACAGTTCAACTGAGTGAACCGTATAATGTATATCGCACACACCTTCATCTGGCTGACCATTTCTTTTGTGTTGCCTAATCACAAACAGTTCATCCGACTGAACCGTATGTTGTGTATCACACACGCCTTCATCTGGCTGCCCGTTTCTTTTCTTCCTCCTCATCGCAAACAGTTAATTGAACTGGACCGTATGCCCTTCACCGCACACGCAACTACAACCTGAACCGTGTTTGATGCATCCTCCATTGCAAACGTTTTATACATTTCTGACGGTTTTCATACAACACCGTTTGCGATTATTGCATCGCACACAGTTTCTTGAAGGGTCTCTGATCATAGTGTTGCATTAGCCGCATCCTGCAGTAGTGCCTCGCCACTCTTTTTGAGACTTAGGTGCTCCCATCCATGACTCGAACGTTGCTTCGGTCAGAATGGTCACAGTAGCCTTTGGAAAATGAAGTTGGCGGGGGGCTGGCCCCTCTGTCTGTTCCACGGCAGACGCAGCTCTCTAGCAGACAAAGAGGGCGCCAGCAGGATAGCTTTCTGAGGAAAACTCGTTTATTTACAGTAAAGAGGCATCTCTCCTCTGCATGGACATACACACGCATGAGTTCCCGGCGAGGTTCATCTTTTTCATTAATATGCTAATACAAGTACAAGCATTATAGAACACGAACATGGACTTGAGTGATTACATTATTTGAATTAAAATTTGGCGATTGCCTACAGGTTAAGATTGAAAAAAAGATAAGTACCTCATGATCCCCTCTTTTCGTTTTCCCTCCTTCAGGCACGGCGGTGGAAGGAGGAAAAGACGAGAAAAGGAGCACCCAAGAAGGAGTCCACCCCCGGTCCCGTCGGGGCCCGTTCGGCACGGCCTGACAAGACCGGGAGTGGCGAGGCTGCGAAGGAGGAGTGCGGGGGACGGGGTGGCGCCTTCTGGTCTCCACCTCCAGAGCCAGCAAGAAGCCCCGGCTTGAGCGCCGGTGGAGTCATCCACCAAAGCTCAGACGAAAGACTGCTGGAGGGGAGGCGAAGGCGCCAAGAGAACATCCCTCCCGAGCTATCACCCTAGGAGGCTGGTGATGATGATGCCCGGGGGGGAGGGGAAGAGCGGGAAGACGAGGCGGCAGGTCACCTGTCGGAGGCGAAGGCATCCACGCCATCGTACTCCAACCTGAGCCTCGCTTTCTCCACACCACTCTGCTCCCGAGAAGCGCCAAGACACTAGTTTGGCGCTCTCCCCGGGAAGACGGCGAGCGGCCAAAATGGCCAGGGCGCTCGAGGCACGCCGCTCCCCTCCTTGGCAGGCAGGAAAGCGCGCCTCTCGTCGACATCAGCCCCAAGACCTCCGGGAGGGGCAGTGCTGGTTTTACCAACGATCTCGAGCCCCGCCTCCCGGCCGAGCTTCGAAGGAACCAAGAAGTTCGCCACAACAAGGACCAGGCTCACTCCCCGAGCGTCAGCGCCAGCGTGTGGTGACATTGGCCCCGACCAAGAGCCCGGGGGAGGGCCCCAGGCTCTTCAACATGACCAGCAGAAGAGGGAGACAGAGGAGGATGGATGCGGGGTTGGATACTCGGCCCCTCCTTTTATAGGCGGGGCGAGGAGAGGGGCTGCTCCATCAACGGGCGGCCACCGTCCTCCTCCACCAATTTAAGACGACCGGGCCCTCACCTTGATGCTCTCCCACGCTACGCGCCTCCGTTACCTACCCCGTGCGATGCATGCAGCATACGTGGCCAAGGATAAGGGCGCGGTGGGAAGAGTGAATTGGCAGTTTCTACCCCGTGCGTTAAAGTCATTCACGGGTCATTACTGGAGTGGCCCCACCACTATTAGCTTTACACAACGTGCGGGGAAACTGAAAACTGGCTCGGAGTCAAGGCTAATGAAGAAGCAGAGAAGACCGCAAGACACTAGCCTCTTCAGCAACCCTGCCTATGCTCTTATTTGGCCCTACCCCAACGACGCTCGGCAGCGCGTTCGGGGCAGGCCGGGGGGCTTCTGTCAGTGCAACAAACCCTGGGTCTGTTGCCCAGACTATGCACAGGCACGGGAACAAGATTGAAGCACCAACCCAAGTCAGAATACAAGGAACCAAGAGATTCAGAGGACCAACATGCAGATCAGAGGGACCAAGACCAAAGTAGAGAAGCAGGATATCACCAAGAGAATGGCCTCCTTTGCCAGGCAGGCGGGCCTAGAAAGGGGCGAGGCCACCCTAGAAGCAAGCGACCAGAGGGCCCCGGCAGGGCCTATCGGGGCTCACAGAAGCAAAACCACCTCACCAACCACTCCACCACGACCCACGTCGTCGATCAGTGCGGTGTCAAGCCGCAAAGTTACTGAGTGGCAGTCATTCGCCACATGGCTGCCTCTCCTTACAGGAAAAACCCACATATGATAACTGTCCTGTGACGTGTCAAGCAAGCAGGTGCAGAGCTGCCAAGATAGCTCGGCAAGCCTTGCCAGGCAACCAATGTTGTGACACTAAGTGGTGCATTTAATGCGCCCTGTCAGCCTGTAGAGTTAGGTATGATAGCACTGTTTGCTATCATATCAGTGCATAATGACTACTTTGCCATTGTGGTGACCCCTTGAACTATAAAAGGAGGCCCATGGCAATCGTAGGAAGGATTAGAAGGTTGGGTAACTCACACCCCCATACGCGCGTAGTCGCTACTGCCCGAAGGCAACCCCTGTCGGGCAAGTGTACTACGCTCCACGACCTCCTTTTCCACCGTCAATCCACCAAAGCAGGAGTACTATTTTACGCCTCGTGGCGGCCCGAACCTGGGTAAATTGCTTGTGTGATCCCTGCCGCGCTGCCCCACGCTCGTCTGCTCTTTGTGCAATGTGGCGCTCCCTGCCGAACCAGCAAGGGGCCTCCTGGTCCCATAGGTGGCCGTGATTTCCCGCGACACTAAGGGATATTAAGGCCTGCTTTTAATACAGAACCGGAACAAAGCATTAACACACGGTGAATACATGAACTCCTCAAACTACAGTCATCAGCGGGAGTGGTCCCGACTATTATCACTCCAGGGTTGCCAGATCATAACACGTAGTAGGCGACTATAACTTGCAAGATCGGATCTAGAACATGGATATAATGGTGATAACATAAATGGTTCAAATCTAAATGCATGGCACCCGGGCCCAAAGTGACAAGCATTAAGCATGGAAAAGTCATAGCAACATCAATCTCAGAACATAGTGGATACTCAGGATAGAGCCCTAATAAAACTAACTCGATTACATGATGAATCTCATCCAACTCCTCACTGACCAGCGAGCCTACAAAGGAATTACTCACTCCCGGTGGGGAGCATCATGGAATTGGTGATGGAGAAGGGTTGGTGATGATGAAGAACGAAGATCCCCCTCTCCGGAGCCTCAAACGGACTCCAGATCTGGCCTCCCAATGAAGAACAGGAGGTGACGATGGCTCCGTCTCTTGGATCGCGATAATTCTTTCTCCCGGATTTTTTTGGGAAAATAGGATTTTATAGCATTGGTTTCAGTGTGTGCGGGGCCACCAGGTGGGGACAACCCACCTGGGCGCGCCTGAGAGGGTAGGCGCGCCCTGGTGGGTTGTGTCCACCCAGGTGCCCCCCTCCGGTGGCTCTTGGCACTGCACCACGACACTTTATTCCCTACTAATGTTTGTTGGCAAAAGTCATTTTCGACGACCGACAGCTAGTTGAAGAAACTTCTAAGTGATAGTTGGATGGGAAAACATTTGTACAGCGAGAGACCGTCGATCAGGAATACAATAGTCTCTGCTGTTGAACAGTTGGTCGGGAAAGATCCTATCCTCATCTAACGATCGGTCGGCAAATAATGCCGACCAACAGCAGATGGTAAATGGGCGTGCGTGCGGGGACGAAAACATTTGCGTGGCCCAGCCCATGATTTTTTATTTTTTCTCTCGAAACCTAGAACTTCCCAAGGCGCCTCACTCAATCCCCTTTCTCCCTCATCTCAATTCACCCTCTATCGTACGACGCCGCCGCCGGCCATCGCAGGGGCCATCCCTCCTTCCACCACCAGCCACCCCAGTCACGAGCGTTGCTACCTCTTGAGCTTGCGTTGGTTTTTCCCTTGAAGAGCGAAGGGTGATGCAGCAAAGTAGAGTAAGTATTTCCCTCAATTTTTGAGAATGAAGGTATCAATCCAGTAGGAGATTACACACAAGTCGCCTCGTATCTACACAAACAAATAAGAACATTGCAACCAACGCAATAAAAGGGGTTGTCAATCCCTTCACGGCCACTTGCAAAAGTGAGATCTGATAGAGGTAATAAGATAAATATTTTTGGTATTTTTATGATATAGATTGAAAGTAAAGATTGTAAAGTAAAAATAGATTGGAAACTTATATGATGGAGAATAGACCCGGGGGCCATAGGTTTCACTAGTGGCTTCTCTCAAGATAGCATAAGTATTACGGTGGGTGAACAAATTACTGTCGAGCAATTGATAGAAAAGTGCTTAATTATGAGAATATCTAGGCATGATCATGTATATAGGCATCACGTCCGCGACAACTAGACCGAAACGATTCTGCATCTACTACTATTACTCCACATATCGACCGCTATCCATCATGCATCTAGAGTATTAAGTTCAGAAGAACAGAGTAACGCATTAGGCGAGATGACATGATGTAGAAGGATAAACTCAAGCAATATGATATAAACCCCAACTTTTTATCCTCGATGGCAACAATACAATACGTGTCGCTTCCCTTTCTGTCACTAGGATCGAGCAACGCAAGAATGAACCCAAAGCTAAGCACTTCTCCCATTGCAAGAAAGATCAATCTAGTAGGCCAAACCAAACTGATAATTCGAAGAGGCTTGCAAAGATAACAAATCATACATAAAAGAATTCAGAGGAGATTCAAATATTGTTCATAGATAATGTTGATCATAAACCCACAATTCATCGGATCTCGACAAACACACCACAAAAAGAGTTACATCGAAGAGATCTCCAAGAAGATCAAGGACAACTTTGTATTGAGATCCAAAGAGAGAGAAGAAGCCATCTAGCTAATAACTATGGACCCGAAGGTCTGTGGTAAACTACTCACACATCATCGGAGAGGCTATGGTGTTGATGTAGAAGCCCTCCGTGATCGATTCCCCCTCCAGCGGAGCACCAGAAAAGGCCCCAAGATGGGATATCATGGGTACAGAAAGTTGCGGCGGTGGAAATAGGGTTTCATGGTGCTCCTGGATGTTTTCGGGGTATATGGATATATATAGGAGGAAGAAGTAGGTCGGTGGAGCTGCAAGGGGCCCACGAGGGTGGGGGCGCGCCCGGGGGGCAGGCGCGCCTCCCTGCCTCGTAGCCTCCTTGCTCCTTTCTTGATGTCCACTCAAAGTCCTCTGGGTCACGTTTGTTCCAAAAATCACTCTACCGAAGGTTTCATTCCGTTTGGACTCCGTTTGATATTCCTTTTCTGTGAAACACTCAAATAGGCAAAAGCAACAATTTGCACTGGGCTTTCGGTTAATAGGTTAGTCCCAAAAATAATATAAAAGTGTATAATAAAGCCCATTAAACATCCAATACAGATAATATAATAGCATGGAACAATCAAAAATTATAGATACGTTGGAGACGTATCAAGCATCCTCAAGCTTAATTCCTGCCCGTCCTCGAGTAGGTAAATGATAAAAACAGAATTTTTTATGTGGAATGCTACCCAACATAATTTTCAATGTAATTTTCTTTATTGTGGCATGAAAGTTCAGATCCGAAAGATTCAAGACAAAAGTTTAATATTGACATAAAAATAATAATACTTCAAGCATACTAACTAAGCAATTATGTCTTCTCAAAATAACATGGCCAAAGAAAGTTCATCCCTACAAAATCATATAGTTTGATCATGCTCCATTTTCGTCACACAAGAATGCCCTCATCATGCACAACCCCGATGACAACCCGAGCAATTGTTTCATACTTTAGTAATCTCAAACCTTTTTCAACATTCACGCAATACATGAGCGTGAGCCATGGATATAGCACTATGGGTGGAATAGAATATACTGATGGGGTTTATGTGGAGAAGACAAAAAAGGAGAAAGTCTCACATTGACGAGGCTAATCAACGGGCTAGGAAATGCCCATCAATTGATCTCAATGCAAGGAGTAGGGATTGCCATGCAACGGATGCACTAGAGCTATAAAGGTATGAAAGCTCAACAAAAGAAACTAAGTGGGTGTGCATCCAACTTGCTTGCTCACGAAGACCTAGGGCATTTGAGGAAGCCCATTGTTGGAATATACAAGCCAAGTTCTATAATGAAAAATTCCCACTAGTATATGAAAGTGAGAAAACAAGAGACTCTCTATCATAAAGATCATGGCGCTACTGTGAAGCACAAGTGTGGAAAAAAGGATAGTCGCATTGTCCCTTTTTATTTCTCTTTTTTTTGGGCCTTCTTTTTTTGGCCTTTCTCTTTTTTGGGACAATGCTCTGTTTATGATGATCATCACACTTCTATTTATTTAGAACTCAATGTTTACAACTCGATACTAGAACAAAATATGACTCTATATGAATGCCTCCGGCGGTGTACCGGGATGGGCAATGAATCAAGAGTGACATGTGTGATAAATTATGCATGGTGGCTTTGCCACAAATATGATGTCAACTACATGATCATGCAAGGCAATATGACAATGATGAAGCGTGTCATAATAAATGAAATGGTGGAAAGTTGCATGGCAATATATCTCGGAATGGCTATGGAAATGCCATAATAGGTAGGTATGGTGGCTGTTTTGAGGAAGATATAAGGAGGTTTATGTGTGATAGAGCGTATCATATCACGGAGGTTGGATGCACCGGCGAAGTTTGCACCAACTCTCAAGGTGAGAAAGGGCAATGCACGGTACCGAAGAGGCTAGCAATGATGGAAGGGTGGGAGTGCATATAATCCATGGACTCAACATTAGTCATAAAGAACTCACATATTGCAAAAATCTACAAGTCATCAAAAACCAAGCATTACGCGCATGCTCCTAGGGGGGTATATTGGTAGGAAAAGACCATCGCTCGTCCCCGACCGCCACTCATAAGGATGACAATCAAAGAACACCTCATGCTTCAAATTTGTTACACAACGTTTACCATACATGCATGCTATGGGACTTGCAAACTTCAACACAAAAATTTCTCAAATTCACAACTACTCAACTAGCGCAACTCTAATATTACCATCTCCATATCTCAAAACAATCATAAAGTATCAAACTTCTCATAGTATTCAATGCACTTTTTATGAAAGCTTTTATTATATCCAACTTGGATACCTATTATATTAGGACTAAATTTATAGCCAAAGCAAATTACCATGTTGTTCTAAAGGACTCTCAAAATAATATAAGTGAAGCATGAGAGATCAACAATTTTCATAAAATAAAACCACCACCGTGCTCTAAAAGATATAAGTGAAGCACTAGAGCAAAAATTATCTAACTCAAAAGATATAAGTGAAGCACATAGAGTATTCTAATAAATTCCGATTCATGTGTGTATATCCCAAAAGGTGTGTACAGCAATGATGATTGTGGTAAACTAAAAATCAAAGACTCAAATCATACAAGACGCTCCAAGCAAAACACATATCATGTGGTGAATAAAAATATAGCATCAAGTAAAGTTACCGATGGACGAAGACGAAACAAGGGATGCCTTCCGGGGTATCCCCAAGCTTAGGCTTTTGGTTGTCCTTGAATTTTTCCTTGGGGTGCCTTGGGAATCCCCAAGCTTAGGCTCTTGCCACTACTTATTCCATAATTCGTCAAATATTTAGCCAAAACTTGAAAACTTCACAACACAAAACTCAACAGAAAATCTCATGAGCTCCGTTAGCGAAATAAAACAAACAACTACTTTAAGGTACTGTAATTAACTCATTCTTTATTTATATTGGTGTTAAACCTACTGTATTCCAACTTCTCTATGGTTCATAACCTCCGATACTAGCCATAAATTCATCAAAATAAGCAAACAACACACGAAAAACAGAATCTGTCAAAAATAGAACAGTCTGTAGTAATATGTATCTAACGCAAACTTCTGTAACTCAGCAAAATCTACCAAAATAGGACGACCTAGATAATTCTTTTATTGATCTACGGCAATTGGAATAAGTATTTTATCACGTTCTGGTGATTTTTAACAATTGTTTTCGTGAGCAGGAAGTTTCTGACTTTTTCAGCAAGATCAAATAACTATCATCCAAGAAGATCCACATATAAACAGAGGCTAGATCAAATATTTATTTCTAAACAGAACCAAAAAGCAAGGAACAAAAATAAAATTGGGTTGCCTCCCAACAAGTGCTATCGTTTAACGCCCCTAGCTAGGCCTAAAGGCAAGGATAGATCTAGGTATTATCATAATAATGATAAGGTAAATCGGGAAAACTCCTCACATATTCCCTACGTTCATCAGCAAGTTTTCTTTGTGGCAAGCAAAAATAATCAAAAGGGCTAAATTTAATGGGACAAAAGTCTCCAAGATCAAGCTCGGGAGGTATGGGTTCCGCCTTTGGCCCCTTATATTGCACAACCAATTCATCATTATAAGCGTTCTTTTGGCAAAAATTCATGAGCCTACGTTCAAGAAAAAACCCTAACCCATTATTCTAAATAGCAAAATCATCATTGAGTTCAGAAATTCTATCGACTAGAACATCTGTAGGAACCTTCTTTCTGAGGTTTTCATTGTAGGCGTCATGATCTAAAGATCGTAGACGCATTAAGTCTTCTTGATTAAAAATGATAGCTTCTATGGGAGGACGACCAGCGTCCACCCTATAATGCGCAAAAATTTCATTGGCTTCTTTCATTATAAATCTAAACTCATGTGCCAAAAAGATAGTAGCTGCTCGCTTAACAGAAGAGTGCTCAATATTGGAGAATTCTAGAAAAATCCTTTGAATGCAAGGATGCATATGAATAAACTGTCTTTCAAGTTCAACTACGAGCAAAGATATAGCATCCGCAAGACTACTAGTTCTATGAAGGATAGATCCACCCATAGTGGGCAAAGCGCCGGAACAAGTAAAGAAATCTTGAATAACTCCTTTTCCAATAATATTATGTCACATCCCTAGCCTTGCTATGCACATGGACTAGCTTGGTTGTTGCATCATGTCTAAATTCATTTGAAAGTTGAAATGGGGATTGCTCAAACCCTAGCACCAGATCAAATCAACTCGGTTCAAATAAAAATATTTTCAATGAACCCAAAATGCCTTCACAGAATGTTCATCATCTTTGGATTGGTCTCGAACCTCTCCCAAAAATATTGCACATTTTTCTAGGTCAATTGGGGGTCACTGAATTAAATCATGTAGTATTTGCATTTGGGCATTTAAATCCTATAAAATATATTAAATGACCAAATAATGACAAACTGAAATGTTTACTGTTGGAAATATTCCAAACAGTGGCCATCGTCAGTTGCATGATTTTTGGAAATGCTCTGGCATTTTTAATAAAGCCAAACACAATTACAGAAAATAGAAAACAGGAAATGGAAAAGAGAGAGAGAGAGATAGGCCTCAGGCCACTTACCTGGACTGGGCCGGCCCACCTGGCCCATGCCAGTCACCATCTACCTTTGCCAGTAGGCAGAGGAGGGGGACAGCGCACCGCCGCCGAGCACGCGCAGGCCACCTCCACCCTACCTGCTTCACTCCCCCGACGCCCTGAGCATGCCACGAACAGACACCCGACCCCCTCTCACTCCCTCCCTGTTGGCTCCTCTCTCCGCTGCCGCTCTCTCTCTCTCGCAGCCCGAGAGCGCCTCTCGCCGCCGTCAGCCGTATCTGTAGCCACCGCGCACGCCTCACCTCCTCGAGTCGTCCATCGCCTCTACTACCTCGAGCGGCTCCTCTCCGACGAATCTCGCGATCCTGGAGGCGCCGAAGCAACGCAGTCGCCATCTTCTTCACCGCCGGTCGCCGGACCTCCCCATCGTCGATCCGCTGCAGCCAGGCCGTCCCCGAGCCTCCTGTGCTGATCTTCAGGACCGCCGTGAGCTCTTCCCCGTTTTCCCTCCTCGTTCGTGTTCTATCCCGCTCCATAGCCGCCGCCCGCCAGTGCGCGTGAGCTCCGGCCACCGCGTTTGTCGCCGTCGTCGCTGCGATGGGCCAACGTCGCGGCTGAGTACCCGGTCAAGCTCCTGCTGGCAGTAGCTACCGCCTGTGCGCTCCGTTTGCTCGGAAGCGAGCTGCAGCCCGCGCCCGCATCTAGCCGAACTCCGGCCGCCGCCGCAAGCTCCGCTACGGCGAGCTCTGACCACCCCGCATCCTCCCGTCGCCTCCTACAGATGCGCACGAGTGCCAGGAACCCACAGAGCCTCTCCGCGCAGCGTTTGGTCGCCGGAGGGTGAAACCCGAGCCGTTCCGCCGTCGCTGACCTCGCCGGTGGCTTAACTCCGGCCGTGCCGACGTGGCAGCGTCATTAGCGGCTAATGGCGCCACTAATTGAACCCACACCCACTGACACCGGGCCCCACCCACTAAACTAATCCCTGGTTAATTTAGTTTAACAAAAACTAACTCTCTGTTAGTACAGAGCCCATGACATGTGGGTCCCAGCGTCAGGTTTGACCTGGACACGGCCCTGTTGACCTGCTAACATCATGATAATGTCAGGCTGACGCAGTAATTATTTTCTAGAATTTTAAATAAATCAGAAATGATTTATAAATTCCAGAAAATAGCCAAAACTTCTAAAAATCATAGAAATTATTCTGTAACTCCAAATGCAAAGATTTATATATGAAAAATGATCTGAAAAATCCAATCTATCCATATGTACCTTTGTCATGCATGTTAGAAAAATTATAGCTACTGTTTAGGACAAATCATGTAAATGGCATTTGAATGTCCACATATGGAGTTTGAATTTGAATCTTGGATTCAAACCAACTTCATTTAACCTGTTGCTAGTTGCATTAGCCCAAATCACAACATATTGACATGTCATGATCATGCATCATATTGTGCATTGCATTGATTGTGTTCTTCCTTGTTTGCCGGTATTTGTCCCCTCTCAGTAGACGATGTTCAGGCGATGAGTTCGATGACACCGATGAAGAGCTATACTATCTTCAGAAGTGCCAGGCAAGCAAAACCCCCTTGTTCATTCCGATATAATCCCACTCTCTCGCTCCTGCTCTCTTTTACTGCATTAGGACAACAACGATTCAAGTGTTACATGCTGCGGTAGTTGAACCCCTTTCCTCTGCATGACCTGTCATTGCCACAGCAAATAGATGAAACCCACTAGCATGAGTAGGAGTTGTTTGAGACCTGATGTGCCTACTCATTCATGCTTGTTTGTCATGACTGCTATTGCTTAGAGTTGTGTCAAGGATGGTTCATCGGGGATGAATTGGAAAGTTGTGAACATGTCCTACTGTGTGAGAGCTAAGTGTGTGAACACGATTTCGTAAAGGTAGCAGTGAGAGGCCATGTAGGAGTACATGGTGGGTTGTCTCATTACAGCCGTCCTCAGGAACTGAGTTCTATGTTTGTGATCCATGAACAGTTACTACCATGCATTGGAATGCTTAAGTGCCCCTCTCGACTTACTAATCAACTTGATATCTGTCCAGGAGTTGCAACTAGTTTCTGGTGTTTGTAGGTAGTGTTAGTAGTCTACCAAGTGGCACCCGGTACAGGTGGGCTTGGGACAGACTAGGCACAGTGGCACTGTGTACCAAGTGGCACCTGGATGGTGGGCTTGGGAACCCTGCTCACATCGTTTGGTGCCGTGAGCGACACCCCGGTCGGATCTCCTTGCCGATGGAACCCGAATAGGAGATAAACCTGGACGAGAGACTTGTGTGGTGAGTCAGGTCGTGGCCGACTCCCTCGCCAGGCTTCCGCTTGAAGGTTGTCGAGATACACGATGTGTACATGGTGGTAAGTGGCGAGAGCGTGGGTGAAGAAGTACACCCCTGCAGGGTTAACATCATCTATTCGAATAGCCGTGTCCGCGGAAAAGGACTTCTGGGTTGCTTGTACAGTTCATAGACAAGTCAAAGTGGATACTCTAAAACTCGCAAGATAAGCGTGAGTGCTATGGATGGCGTTCTCGTAGGGAGACGGGAGCGGATCCATAGTGGTGTATTGATATGGTGAATATGTGGACTCGTGTGTGCCACCTCAAAAGAGTTACTTGCAGTCGTAGTTTAGGATAGCCACCGAGTCAAAGCTGGCTTGCTGCAGTCAAACTCCACCACCCCTTTGTTGATACTGATGCATATGTAGATAGTTCTGATGTAAGTCTTGTTGGGTACATTTGTACTCACGTTTGCTTAATTTATGTTTTTGCAGAGAGCCGTCAGTCTCACTAGTAGTTCCGCGTGGACTTCGACGTTTAGCTTGTTACCTCAGCTACGATCTTGTACCCTTGGGAGGGTCTTGTGGATAGTCAGGCTTCTCAGCCTTCTTCATTTGTACTTGTCTGTACTCAGACAAGTTAAGCTTCCGCATGTGCTTGTTGCTTGTATGCTCTGTATGTTGGGTCATGAGACCTATGTTTGAAATACCTGGCTCCTCTGAGCCTATTGAATAAATACTCTGAGTCGTAGAGTCTTGTTGTGATGCCATGTTGTATTTGCACATATCGGGCATATTGTGTGTATGATTGAAATGCTTGGTATGTGTGGGATCCGACAACCTAGTTGTCTATCCTTGGTAGCCTCTCTTATTGGGAAATGTAGTATGGTGCTTCCACCGAGCCATGGTAGTCTGCTACAGCCTGGTTTACCGGAGTCCTGTTAACCCAATTGCTACTGCTCCAGAACACTTAGACTGGCCGGCATGTGTCCTTCTTCGATCCTGTGTCTGTCCCTTCGGGGAAATGTCATGTGGTGTCTTTCGGAGTCCTGTTAGCCTGCTACAGCCCGGATTCCCGGAGTCCTGCTAGCCCAGTTGCTACAGCCCGAATTCACTCACTGATGACCGACACGTTCGTTGTTGGGTCATGTATGCCTGTCCCTGTAAGTTAGTGCCACTTTGGGTTCACGACTAGTCATGTCGGCCCGGGTTCTCTGTCATATGGATGCTATCGACACTAGCATATACGTGAGCCAAAAGGCGCAAACGGTCCCCGGCCAGGTAAGGCGACACCGTGGGAATACCATGCGTGAGGCCGCAAAGTGATATGAGGTGTTAGATGCCAGATCGGTGTGACTTAGAATCGGGGTCCTGATAGCTTTGGTATCAGAGCCTGACTGCCTTTAGGATTACCAAGCCAAACTGGTCGAAGTTGAGACTAGAAATGCTTTAGTTATATAAGGGAATTGATTGTGGAAAGGAACGTAAGGCTCTTTTTACTTCTTATACCTTATGCCCTTCTGATCTGAGTCACCCTCTTCTTTTCTGTGGGGATTAAGAACTAGGCTTTCTCATCTTCTATCAGGATCACGTGTTACTAATCCGTAGACTTATAGGAATGATGGATTCAAGCCCCAGTTCAGTTCCTACTACTTCCGTGTGTCCATAGCAGGCCTCAGAACCCTTATATTGTGATGTTGAGTGGTTATGCCACCATTTTGCAGGATGTCTCGAATCTTTTTCGAGCATTTACAGTCGTTATGCTGTCCGAGTCATTCCGGGTTTCTAAACAATCTGATGCATTTGCAATCCCTTCCTTCCGTTCCCGATGTCCCTTTGGGCCAGTTCAACCACACTAATCAGTGTGTTGAGGTACTCCATTGCCTCGACATATATGTTGGAGCTAGTATTATGACCCAAGGTGTCTTAGAGGATCACCAGGTAATCTAGCCATGTTTTGTGTTCCCAGTGTGATGATTCTGGCCATTATTCTCGAAAGCATCCCATGATGCCATTTAGTTAGTAGGTATTATACTCCTGGGTTTTGAACTCGAGATTCACCCTACTTCATGTTGTTAGTATTTGCTAGTTCCCTTAAGATATTAGTAACCTTTGCGATAGTCCTCGAGGTCCGTGGTATCTCCTTCTTCCAAATACCATGAACCACTAATGGCAGAAGTTCTCTTGAACCAAAAGATCACAACCAGAGTGCTCTTGACGAGTTCTCCATTCAAATTGTGAATCTGCCAGTCCTTCTTCTTCTGCATGGGTTATCTGGAAGAAATATGTTGAACTTGTTCGACATGCTTAACCATGCATCCACAACTCATAAAATCATATGTTCCTTTGGGTTGTCCCTCTTTAGTTATTTTCTGGCCCTCGTCTATCAATTGATAGTCAAGAGTATGTGTGCAATCGTGCTCATTGATGCCTATTATTCTTGTGGTCCGTCAAGCCATTCTATTCTGGATGGCTAGGAGAAACAAACTCCGGTACCTCGTCCATATCTAGGATTGGGTCAAAGTAGTTGTATTCCACAGATCAAAATGCCAATCCAGTTTTTGTTCTATTCTACCTTGGAGTGTTACCATCCTTATGTCAAGAGTATCATGAGAATTGCACCACCTCTTATGAATTCTTGATTTAGTGATACTCCTCGCCATCATCGTTCATTCCTCGGTCTCCGTGTTATTGTAACCGGAATACCGACAAGTGAATTGTGATGTGTGAAATCAATACTCCTAGAAACTCCGTTGCTTGGTAGTCAATGGACAATACTCTCATCCTTAGTATGCCGGTTATTGAATCATCATCCTAAGATTTATCGTGCGACCTAGTCCATTTTCCCTGGTGCACTCCTCGATTAATGAGATAGGATTGTGTCAATCCATCACTCTCTTGATCACATCGTCTTGCTCTGAAAAGCAAGATTGATCTCGAGCTTAGTAACATATCGGTGGTTCGTGATTTTCCGAATATCTTCTCGGAAGTGTAACCAGGTTGTCACCTGACCGTTACGTTGAGCTCGTGATCAAATGGTTTTCCTATAAACCATTCTTTCTTCAAGAATCTGTGTTGGATACCCTGAACTAGTTGGTTGGATAAACAACAACTTGGAGAGTTGGAAGATAAAAGTTTTGCCTAACTTAGTTCATTTTCAAAGGGATATCCTTGTGTTTGTGTGGTTGTAAAAGAAAGATGGTATCTTCATTGATTGGTCCTCGTGATCAGTTGTTGGGTCTATCATCTTGTCAAAACTTTGATTTGAACATGGGCTATTGTCAAATCAAATCAGAACCAACGATGTTCGTAATGTTGTCTTACTCGTGGTTGATCCCTTGAGCATACACCATTACATCTTTTGGTCTGACCAATACTATCACATTGTTCACGTAATGGTGGAAGTCCAGTTATATGGAAATTCCGATGAATTGCTATTGAACCCATCAGCAGCATTTTATCTCCCCATGATTCGTGTTGAACTTTGAGCTAGTGTTGGGAACTTATGTAAGCATTTTCTTCGTGTCCTGTTCATGAAGTATATGTTTGGTGCAAGAAGTGACTTCCTCTAATTCACGTGCATCTGATGCAAGTTGCCGCCGTGAATTCGAGAAAGTTAGTTTTGTTTCCTCTGGAATCTTCCCAAGTCAGTTATGCATGTGCGAATGTATACTATAGTTCGGTAGATTAATTACCTCCACTCTATATGTATTCCCTAGCACACCAAGCCACTGATTGATTTGTTCTAGGAGAAGAAGTTCCTTCTTAAGAGCATGCGTTATGCAAGGACTTCGATATCCTCGATTATGGTTCCCTACCAGAACTCGGTTGTGTTTTGTTGTAAGACTACCATGTGGTCATGCTTGTCTGGGACAACGTGTTCACATGTGTGTAGCAGAACCAGCTCATGTTTTGGAGCTTGCTATCGTAGTTCATCTCCCGAGAATCTCGCAACGTCATCTCGTTGACTTGTGTTGCAACCTTTCTTTTCTAGACATGTTGTTTGAAAAAAATCATGTTACCAACCAGATCTGAATCTTAGGCAGATATGATGGTTGGAACATTTCCAAGATCTATGATGTAGGTCCCGACGAGGTTGATGTTCTGGCCGACACACCTAGCCGGAAGATCTATTATTGTAGTATCTGGAATAGGCAATTCGACCATCTTCTCCATGAGGATTTGGTATGACTTATTCCACAAGTTGTTCCTTTTGGATTTTTGTGCTTCCGAAGTCCGACCTTTACTTGATGGCCATGTTGATGTTTTAAGCATTGACCGTGGTACCTAGTACATCAAGGAGAACATTAGAAGCGGAGTGCTAAATGTCTCTCGGTCGATCATCCAGATTTTCTTCTTTGGCATTGCTAAGGAAAAATCTGAGAAAGTGTTGTCCTCCTTTGCACCTGCATCCTCCATCACCGTTCATCATGGTAGTATGATGTGTTGCCAGGATCCTCGGCACGGATGTTGGTAAAACCTTGATGAATATGGAAATGCTCAAGTTCTTGAAAGCACGCTCAGTCACTAGGTTATATCCTTGGTATCAACTGGAATGTGCCTTCCATTTGCCGAATTGTTCTATAACCATAGTTTCCTTTCCAAATTGAGTGTGCCATTCTTTTGAATTCTTTCAAACGATCATTTGTAAATTGCCTTAGGCTGGTATGAAGAGTTTCAATGATCTCTGAATCAAAAGTAATTCTTTTTGCCACTTAAGGGAATATTTCTACGAGCCACCTTCCCTAAGGTGCCCCGTTATGGAATCGTGGCAATTATCTCCTCGCTACTTTGAAACCATGCACCATCCTACCCAAGCGTGGAGTTGTTTCCTACCAAATTGAACCTTCATCATTTGCTACCTTTCCTCGTTCCAAATGTGTGTTTTGTGTCTCAGCTCAAGAGATGTTCTTACATCTCACTCCATGAGTTGATCATGAGTTGCCAACCTTTGTGAAGATCGAATCCTGTAGAGTTTCCCTCTCTTCCGTCGTCATAGTTGGATGAAGCTCTTGAAAGAAAAGATGTCAAGATCAAGATGATGCAATGAATCAACACCTTCGAGAAGAGCAATTGGATCATGAAGATTGTGTTAGTTTGTGTCCCCTTTGCCCTTTTACCTCACGTCTTGAATCTCGGGACGAGATTCTTATTTAGTGGGGGTGAGTTGTCACATCCCTAGCCTTGCTATGCACTTGGACTAGCTTGGTTGTTGCATCATGTCTAAATTTATTTGAAAGTTGAAATGGGGATTGCTCAAACCCTAGCACCAGATCAAATCAACTAGGTTCAAATAAAAATATTTTCAATGAACCCAAAATGCCTTCACAAAATGTTCATCATCTTTGGATTGGTCTCGAACCTCTGCCAAAAATATTGCACATTTTTCTACGTCAATTGGGGGTCACTGAATTAAATCATATAGTATTTGCATTTGGGCATTTAAATCCTATAAAATATATTAAATGCCCAAATAATCACAAACTGAAATGTTTACTGTTAGAAATATTCCAAATAGTGGCCACAGTCAGTTGCATGATTTTTGGAAATGCTCTGGCATTTTTAATAAAGCCAAACACAATTACAGAAAATAGAAAACAGGAAATGGAAAAGAGAGAGAGAGAGAGAGAGAGAGGGAGAGGCCACATGCCACTTACCTGGACTGGGCCGGCCCACCTGGCCCATGCCAGTAACCACCTACCTTTGCCAGTAGGTAGAGGAGGGGGACACCGCACCGCCGCCGAGCACGCGTAGGCAACCTCCACCCGGCCTGCTTCACTCCCCCGACGCCCTGAGCATGCCACGCACACACCCCCGACCCCCTCTCACTCCCTCCTTGTCGGTTCCTCTCTCCCCTGCCGCTCTCTCTCGCAGCCCGAGAGCGCCTCTCGCCGCCGTCAGTCGTATCTGTAGCCACCGCGCATGCCTCGCCTCCCCGAGTCGTCCATCGCTTCTGCTACCTCGAGCGGCTCCTCTCCGACGAATCTCGCTATCCCGGAGGCGCCGAAGCAACGCAGTCGCCATCTTCTTCACCGCCAGTCGCTGGACCTCCCCGTCGCCGATTCGCTGCAGCCAGGACGTCCCCGCGCCTCCCGTGCTGATCTTCAGGATCGCCGTGAGCTCTTCCCCGTTTTCCCTCCCCGTTCGTGTTCTATCCCGCTCCATAGCGGCCGCCCGCAAGTGCCCGTGAGCTCCGTCTGCCGCGTTTGTCGCCGTCGTCACTGCGATGAGCCAACGTTGCGGCTGAGTACCCGGTCAAGCTCCTGCTGACAGTAGCTACCGCCTGTGCGCTCCGTTTGCTCGGAAGCGAGCTGCAGCCCGCGCCCGCATCTAGCCGAACTCCGGCCGCCGCCGCAAGCTCGGCTCCGGCGAGCTCTGACCACCCCGCAACCTCCCGTCGCCTCCTATGGATGCGCACGAGTGCCGGGAACCCACAGAGCCTCTCCACGCGGTGTTTGGTCGCCGGAGGGCGAAACCCGAGCCGTTCCGCCGTCGCTGACCTCGCCGGCGGCTTAACTCCGGACGTGCCGACGTGGCAGCGTCATTAGCGGCTAATGGCGCCACTAATTGAACCCACACCCACTGACACCGGTCCCCACCCACTAAACTAACCCCTGGCTAATTTAGTTTAACGAAAACTAACTCTCTGTTAGTACAGAGCCCATGACATGTGGGTCCCAGCGTCAGGTTTGACCTGGACACGGCCCTGTTGACCTGCTGACGTCAAGATGATGTCAGGCTGACGCAATAATTATTTTCTGGAATTTTAAATAAATCAGAAATGATTTATAAGTTCCAGAAAATAGCCAAAACTTCTAAAAATCATAGAAATTATTCTGTAACTCCAAATGCAAAGATTTATATATGAAAAATGATTAGAAAAATCCAATCTATCCATCTGTACCTTTTTCATGCATGCTAGAACAAATTATAGCTACTGTTTAGGACAAATCATGTAAATGGCATTTGAATTTCCACATATGGAGTTTGAATTTGAATCTTGGATTCAAACCAACTTCATTTAACCTGTTGCTAGTTGCATTAGCGCAAATCACAACATATTGACATGCCATGATCATGCATCATATTATGCATTGCATTGATTGTGTTCTTCCTTGTTTGCCGGTATTTGTCCCCTCTCAGTAGACGACGTTCCGGCGATGAGTTCGATGACACCGGTGAAGAGCTATACTATCTTCAGAAGTGTCAGGCAAGCAAAACCCCCTTGTTCATTCCGATATAATCCCACTCTCTCGCTCTTGCTCTCTTTTACTGCATTAGGACAACAACGATTCAAGTGTTACATGCTGCAGTAGTTGAACCCTTTCCTCCGCATGACCTGTCATTGCCACAGTAAATAGATGAAACGCACTAGCATGAGTAGGAGTTGTTTGAGCACTGATGTGCCTACTCATTCATGCTTGTTTTTCATGCCTGCTATTGCTTAGAGTTGTGTCAGGTCTGATTCGTCGGGGATGAATTGGAAAGTTGTGAACATGTCCTACTGTGTGAGAGCTAAGTGTGTGAACACGATTTCGTAAAGGTACCGGTGAGAGGCCATGTAGGAGTACATGGTGGGTTGTCTCATTGCAGCCGTCCTCAGGAACTGAGTTCTGTGTTTGTGATCCATGAACAGTTAATACCATGCATTGGAATGCTTAAGTGCCCCTCTCTACTTATTAACCAACCTGATCTCTGTCCAGGAGTTGCAACTAGTTTCTGGTGTTTGTAGGTAGTGTTAGTAGTCTACCAAGTGGCACCCGGTACAGGTGGGCTTGTGACAGACTAGGCACAGTGGCACGGTGTACCAAGTGGCACCCAGATGGTGGGCTTGGGAACCCTGCTCACATCGTTTGGGGCCGTGAGCGACACCCCGGCCGGATCTCCTTGCGGATGGAACCCGAATAGGCGATAAACCTGGACAAGAGACTTGTGTGGTTAGTCAGGTCATGGCCGACTCCCTCGCCAGGCTTTCGCTTGATGGTTGCCGAGATACACGATGTGTACATGGTGGTAAGGGCAAGAGCGTGTCTGAAGAAGTACACCCCTGCAGGGTTAACATCATCTATTCGAATAGCCGTGTCCGCGGAAAAGGACTTCTGGGTTGCCTGTACAGTTCATAGAAAAGTGAAAGTGGATACTCTAAAACTCGCAAGATAAGCGTGAGTGCTATGGATGGCGTACTCGTAGGGAGATGGGAGCGGATCCATAGTGGTGTATTGATATGGTGAATATGTGGACTCGTGTGCGCCACCTCAAAAGAGTTAGTTGCAGTCGTAGTTTAGGATAGCCACTGAGTCAAAGCTGGCTTGTTGCAGTCAAACTCCACCACCCCTTTGTTGATGCATATGTAGATAGTTCTAATGTAAGTCTTGCTGGGTACATTTGTACTCACGTTTGCTTAATTTATGTTTTTGCAGAGAGACGTCAGTCTCACTAGTAGTTCCGCGTGGACTTCGACGTTTAGCTTGTTACCTCTGCTATGATCTTGTACCCTTGGGAGGGTCTTGTGGATAGTCAGGCTTCTCAGCCTTCTTCATTTGTACTTGTATATACTCAGACAAGTTAAGCTTCCGCATGTGCTTGTTGCTTGTATGCTCTGGATGTTGGGTCATGAGACCTATGTTTGAAATACCTGGCTCCTCCGAGCCTATTGAATAAATAATCTGAGTCGTAGAGTCTCGTTGTGATGCCATGTTGTATTTGCACATATCGGGCATATTGTGTGTATGATTGAAATGCTTGGTATGTGTGGGATCCGACAACCTAGTTGTCTATCCTTGGTAGCCTCTCTTATGGGGAAATATAGTCTGGTGCTTCCACTGAGCCATGGTAGTCTGCTACAGCCCGGTTTACCGGAGTCCTGTTAGCCCAGTTGCTACTGCTCCGGAACACTTAGACTGGCCGGCATGTGTCCTTCTTCGATCCTGTGTCTGTCCCTTCCGGGAAATGTCACGCGGTGTCTTTCGGAGTCCTGTTAGCCTGCTACAGCCCGGATTCCCGGAGTCCTGCTACCCCAGTTGCTACAGCCCGAATTCACTCACTGATGACCGACACGTTCGTTGCTGGGTCATGTATGCCTGTCCCCGTAAGTTAGTGCCACTTTGGGTTCACGACTAGTCATGTCGGCCCGGGTTCTCTGTCATATGGATGCTAGCGACACTATCATATACGTGAGCCAAAAGGCGCAAACGGTCCCGGGCCAGGTAAGGCGACACCCGTGGGAATACCGTGCGTGAGGCCGCAAAGTGATATGAGGTGTTACATGGTAGATCGGTGTGACTTACAATCGGGGTCCTGACATATTACCACTACCGATTCAAACTTTTTAGTGTGTAAGATAGTGGGTTCTTCAGGAAGATCATCAAAAGCATCAGAGTTTCTCATGTTGTTACTATTGTTCTTATCAACGATAACCTCCCCAGATTCAGACATAATGGCAACAAATACCACAAGGAACAAGCGAAAAAGAGGAGAACAGAGAAAGAGGGCGAATAAAAAGGCAAGGGTGAAGTGGGGGAGAGAAAAACAAGAGGCAAATGGCAAATAATGTAATGCGAGGGATAAGAGTTTGTGATGGGTACTTGGTATGTCTTGACTTGACTTGACTTGGCGTAGATCTCCCCGGCAACGGCGCCAGAAATCCTTCTTGCTACCTCTTGAGCTTGCATTGGTTTTTCCCTTGAAGACTACACACAAGTCGCCTCGTACCTACACAAACAAATAAGAACCTTGCAACCAACGCGATAAAGGGGTTGTCAATCCCTTCACGGCCACTTGCAAAAGTGAGATCTGATAGAGATAATAAGATACATATTTTTGGTATTTTTATGATATAGATTGAAAGTAAAGGTTGCAAAGTAAAAATAGATTGGAAACTTATATGATGGAGAATAGAACCGGGGGCCATAGGTTTCACTAGTAGCTTCTCTCAAGATAGCATAAGTATTACGGTGGGTGAACAAATTACTGTCGAGCAATTGATAGAAAAGTGCATAATTATGAGAATATCTAGGCATGATCATGTATATAGGCATCACGTCCGCGACAAGTAGACCGAAACGATTCTGCATCTACTACTATTACTCCACACATCGATCGCTATCCAGCATGCATCTAGAGTATTAAGTTCATAAGAACAGAGTAACGCATTAGGCAAGATGACATGATGTAGAGGGATAAATTCAAGCAATATGATATAAACCCCATCCTTTTATCCTCGATGGCAACAATACAATACGTGTCGTTTCCCATTCTGTCACTGGGATCGAGCAACGCAAGATTGAACCCAAAGCTAAGCACTTCTCCCATTGCAAGAAAGATCAATCTAGTAGGCCAAACCAAACTGATAATTCGAAGAGACTTGCAAAGATAACAAATCATACATAAAAGAATTCAGAGGAGATTCAAATATTGTTCATAGATAATCTTGATCATAAACCTACAATTCATCGGATCTCGACAAACACACCGCAAAAAGAGTTACATCAAATAGATCTCCAAGAAGATCGAGGAGAACTTTGTATTGAGATCCAAAGAGTGAGAAGAAGCCATCTAGCTAATAACTATGGACCTGAAGGTCTGTGGTAAACTACTCACACATCATCGGAGAGGCTATGGTGTTGATGTAGAAGCCCTCCATGATCGATTCCCCCTCCAATGGAGCGCCAGAAATGGCCCCAAGATGGGATCTCACGGGTACAGAAGGTTGCGGCAGTGGAAATAGGGTTTCGTGGTGCTCGTGGATGTTTTTGGGGTATATGGATATATATATAGGAGGAAGAAGTAGGTCGATGGAGCTGCGAGGGGCCCACGAGGGGAGGGGGCGCGTCCGGGGGGCAGGCGCGCCTCCCTGCCTCGTGGCCTCCTTGCTCCTTTCTTGACGTCCACTCCAAGTCCTCTGGATCACGTTTGTTCCTAAAATCACTCTCCCTAAGGTTTCATTCCATTTGGACTCCGTTTGATATTCCTTTTCTGCGTAACACTGAAATAGGCAAAAAAACAGCAATTTGCATTGGGCCTTCGGTTAATAGGTTAGTCCCAAAAATAATATAAAAGTGTATAATAAAGCCCATTAAACATCCAAAACAGATAATATAATAGCATGGAACAATCAAAAATTATAGATACGGTGGAGACGTATCAAGCGTCCACCTCCCCCTCCCTCCCATGGCCCCACTGCCCCAGCCTGTCACGACCGTTTTTCAATAAAATAATTATTGAGAGACCAATCCCTTTTACGGACCAGCGAGGAAGAATTCCTTCTCACTGGTAGACTATATCTTGGTCACAGAAGAAAAATACCAGGAGTACTAAATATAATACAAGGTTGAGCAGAGACTGCCCAACAATTTATTACAAGCGCGCCGCTAAAACAAAACGGCGGATAGGGTGGCAACTACTAACTCACGATAATAACGGTGGTGGAAATATCACCGCGAAGCGAGTGATATGATTCCAGAAGACTACAGCTCTTCGAGCGTCGGAGTGAGGCTCTAGAAGACTTATTGCGGGCGATGGAAGCGTATACAATACAAGTGACCAATATCCGGGATCGCGCAGGACTGACTGGGACTCCTCTAGGCATCGGACGCGCTATCAAACTCTTCATCCAAGAGATCGCCTTCGTCAACATCTGGCCAAATCAACAAGCCAGGTGAGTACTATGAAAGTACTCGCAAGACAGTTCGGACATAAGATATAACAAATGTAAACATGAAGCATATGAACAAGTTAACTGGTGCGATTAGACATAACGGTAATAAATACTAGGTGCCAAGCGAGGGTCTGAATGACGCCTCGAGCGGAAACTGCAGAATAGTAATACTGGTGCCAAACGAGTGTCTGAAAGACGCCTCGAGCGGAAACTGCAGAATTGTAATACTGGTGCCAAACGAGTGTCTGAAAGACTCCTCGAGCGGAAAAATGCGGAATATTAATGCGGGTGCCAAACGAGTGTCTGAAAGACTCCTCGAGCGGAAAATGCGGAACAATAATGCCATAGTCGGGCGTCGGGGCGACACCACAAAAAGGGCTTATAACAGAAAATAATAGACAGTGCATGCCGCAGTCGGACGTCTGAGCGACATCACATAAAGGGCTTATATTTAACGTAATAAACAAGTAAACGCCACAGTCGGACATCTGCGCGACGTCACATAAAGGGCTTATATCACAACTCATTAATACAATAGTTTGGGAACATAAATTATCACAGGCATGAGACAAATATAAAGTTAGTCCATCCACAGGAATAACAATTATTCTGGATTTGCCACTTGAGCTTGTTCACCGGGGCAAGTTTTCTCACATAGATAGATATGGATATAATTCTTACACTGCTTGATCATGGGTACGATGATTTGGAAAGAATTGACTCTGCAGAGTTTGTACTTAACCACAGCCAACGGATTTCAATAGTCACGGGGACTAGTTCCGTCTACGGTGTTTTGGAAGAAACACGTCTAACCAGTACACACCCAATTTAACCATCCGAAGCCAGGGATAACCCTCGGCAACTTTCAAGAAAAACCTTCAGACGGGGAGGCTACAACCTCGCGTAGCATGGGATCAAATTTCTATACGCGCGCTTTAAGGGGGTGCCCCCCCCCTCTCGGTCCCAACCGGAAACACCCATGCCCCTTGACCGGATGACTGGCTTTAATCCTGGGCCAAGGTACCATCATCCCGGCCTCTCTGTTTGGTGTGTACACGGAAAGAGGTTACCAATTTACTAAACCGCATCCTGGCAATGAGACATGTGGTAGCACGGAAAGGGGAAAGAACGGTAACGCGGCTCCAACCACGTTAACGTCGGAGAAAGTCGGATGTCGCAAGGCTGGCATGCTACAACAGTACCACCTTGCTGCCATTCATGTCACCCCATGATTTGGCCATCTCTCATCAGAGATCATCGCAACTTCGGAACATGAGGAAAAAGATCGATAACGCGGCTCCAACCACGTTAACGTCGAAGAGAGTCGGATGACGCAAGGCTGGCATGCTACAATAGTACCACCTTGCTGCCCTTCATGTCACCACATGATTAGGCCACCTCTCATCAGAGGTCATCGCAACTTTGGAACAACCGGGTCGTTGCCTTACAAGCAACGAGGTATTTACCGACACCCATATGCCACGCACAAACTCTCACGTGAACATGTAAAACATCTGTCATATCAAATGTTCAAAACATGCTTGCCTGGTTCGGAGAAGTCGGAGTCTAGCTCGGCGAAGTTCGCGGCTCCGTCACCTCCCCCGGAACCTACGGCAATCACGAAACGGGTACTAACGTGAAAACCAACACATGCACAGAAACCTTTCCAAATATTTTTCAAATAAATCCCGTAAAAAACTAGACAAAATTTGTAGATTGTCAGAAAAAGAATCACTCAAAAATACCTTTTTATTAAAAAGTTATAAAGGTTTCTGTCCAGGGACTTATCTGTAATGAAACAGAAAAGTTCCAGGGTTTTAACTGAGAAAACAGAAAACGCTTCGGCTGGGAATGCGCAAGCGCAAAGGAGAAAACGTATTCTGCCCGAAGGCGCCAACAGAAAACGGTTCGCGAATAAAAGAACAGAGGCTGACATGCGGGGTCCACATGTCAGGTTTGAAAAGCTCGCCGGCGCCCGAAGACTGCGGTGGACGCCGGCGTCGAACCACGGCGAGTTAGGAGGAACGGAGGGTACCAAGAGCTTCAGCGTCCTCTTCCGCGTCGGTGGGTGGTGGACTCGTCCAACGGGGAGCACTAAGTCGACGGCGACACTTTCTCCGGCGGACGGCGGCTCGGGTGAGGATGGGGAACTCCGGTGGAGGGCTGCAAGCTACGAATTGAGGCGCGGGTCAGAACGAGGGATGCAAGGTGAAGCTACTGGCAAGAGAATGGAGGCGGAGGAGCACACACGGGGGTGAATCGGGCTGGATCCCGTGGCGGGTCGTGGCGACCGGAGTCGAGGAAGGAGACCTCCTCGGGGCTCTACCAGTGGCTAGGCTTGCTCTAGGGGGAGTGCAGTGCTGGTGGGTGCTCGAGTTGAAGCTCGGGGCCTCTATTTATAGGCAGATCGACGGGGTGGCCGTGAACGGAGAATCTCCGGCGAGCGATTACGGCGGAGCAGTGGGTTGGCAGGGGGTTTGAGCGGCCGGGCAGCATCAGTGGGGTTACTGGACTCGTTTTGCAGCCAAACGGGGTCGGTCTTGGCGTAATGGCGTCGGTCCACGGTGAGGTGACCGCACGGGCTCAACGGCGGCAGAGAGCGTGCTCCGTGCCCTGCGGTTCACGACGAGAGCGGCAGCGCGTTCGGGGGAGTGGAAGGCCACGCGGCGAGCTCCGGTGGTTTGGGCGGCGCTGGGTGGCGTCGTCGGCGCCGTGTCTCCTGCTGGCGTCCGCAAAGCCGCCGCCGGCGTCGGTCACGGGGCGGCGCACCTTTTGCTGCTCGTCGCTGACGCCAGCAAGGCTCCAGGCGTTCGTGCGGTGCAGGAACAAGAGGGAGGGGACAAGGAGCAAGGCGACGCGGTGGCACTGGCGAGATCGACGTCCGCTTCTGAAGAAAACGACAGCAGCCACTTGACTGAATCTCTGAAACTCTGAACTTGACAATGACCATGCACTGCAGGTGTTCGACAGTTGGTTTTGGCCATGAGATAAATTTTTCTGGAGCTGTAACTTGGTAAGATGACCACTCAATGCACCCAGAGGCTGCCTGATTTTACTTGGAATTTTTGGAGAAGGTTTGGAATGAATTTCACCAAATTTGGCAAATCTGGTCCAAACTTGCAGCAAGTGTAGTTTGAAAATTTTGAACTGAAGACCAGTGGATCTTCATAGTTCTAGGTTGGGGTTTCAAAGGACTAGGAGGGAGAGTTGGTTTGGTGGCAAAAATCAAAACAGAAAAAGGAGTTCCTTTGTAAATCTCCAAGAGCTAGAGGAGAAGACATAAATTTATTTGAATAGAATTTAAATGGAAATAACCACATGGGGAGGTTCAACTTACTGGATTTGATGCAGATCATGATCCAAAGGTGAGGGAAGGGTTAGGAGAGAGGATTTGCACTAAGGTCATGGCAAGAAGAAATTGTTGAAAGTGGCAAAGGACTTTCCAAAAGCCATAGTGCAAATTTCAAGGAGATTTTCAAAAGTTAATTTCCCAAGTGAAAAGTGTTTTGTCTTGAGTCCAAATGAAAAGCAACAACCTCCAAGATCAAAGACAGATCTTGGGTGAATCCACCAAAAACTTTTTCCATAAAGAAAAATATTTGAGAGGGAGAGTTCTCTTGAAGAAAAATTTAAATCACCTCCCTCAAGTCAAATAAAATCTTTTGAAAAATCCAAATAAAAACCTGGGTGTCACAACACCTACCCCCTTAGGAAAAATCTCGTCCTCGAGATTTTTGCTGATCCTCAAATAGATGTGGATACTCTGCTCGAAGGAAATCTTCCCTTTCCCATGTAGCTTCATCCTCAGTGTGGTTGCTCCACTGAACCTTGAAAAATCTTGTCGTTTTCAGACGGGTCCTCCGTTCAGACTCTTCTAAAATCTTTACTGGCCTTTCTCTGTAGGTGAGATCTGGTTGCATATCAATGTCCTCATGAGGTACATGTTTTTCTGGGTTGCTCACACATTTTCTTAACTGTGAGACTTGGAATACGTCATGGACGTCTGACAGCTCCTTGGGGAGGTCTAGTTGGTAGGCCACCGTGCCTCTTCGTGCCTTTACACAAAATGGTCCAATAAACCTTGGGGCTAGCTTCCCCTTAATTTTGAACCGTTGCAGACCCCTCATAGGAGATACACGGAGGTATACGGAATCACCAGGTTCAAAGCTGACCTCACGGTGCTTCTGATCATAGTAGCTCTTTTGTCGGCTCTGTGCTGTCTTGAGTCTGTCCCTGATTTGTTTAACTTTCTCCTCGGCCTTCTTAAGCATGTCTAGGCCGAAGATACGGCTGTCACCTGTTTCTGACCAATTCAGAGGGGTACGACATCTTCGTCCGTACAACGCTTCAAAGGGTGCCATTTGCAAGCTGGCTTGGTAACTGTTGTTGTAAGCAAATTCGGCATACGGCAAACTCTCTTCCCAACTGGATCCATAGGTGAGCACACAGGCTCTTAGCATATCCTCCAGGATTTGGTTTACACGCTCTGTTTGTCCATCGGTCTGAGGGTGATATGCTGTACTGAAAGCCAGTTGCGTGCCCAGAGCTTGTTGTAGGTGATCCCAAAATTTGGAGACGAATTGGGTGCCTCGGTCTGATATTATAGTCTTTGGGACTCCGTGCAAGCAAACTATACGGGAGAGATAAAGTTTTGCCAGTCTTTGTGTGGAGTAGGTAGTCTTCATGGGAATGAAATGAGCAACCTTGGTTAGCCGGTCTGTCATGACCCATATGGCGTCATTTCCGCGTTGTGATCGGGGTAATCCGACAATGAAGTCCATTCCGATTTTGTCCCATTTCCACTCCGGTATCCTGTTAGGCTGGAGTAGCCCTGCTGGCTTTTGGTGCTCGGCCTTGATGCGCTGACATGAATCGCAACAAGCGATGAATGTGGCGATATCTCTTTTCATACCGTGCCACCAAAATCTTTCCTGGATGTCCTTGTACATTTTGGTTCCTCCAGGATGGATCGAGTATGGGGCGGTGTGGCTTTCTGTCAAGATCTGTTGCTTGAGTTCCTCAATGTTGGGTACGCAAAGCCTGTCCCGGTACCATAATGTTCCTTCACTGTCCGTGATGAATTCTGAAGTCTTACTAAGGTTCATTTTCTTCTTTATGCCTTCGATACTGGGATGTCCTTGTTGAGCCTTCTTGATTTGTTCCACTAGGGTGGGTTGTATCTCCAGGTTCGATACGGTGCCCTCAGAGACTTACATCAGGTTGAGCCGAGTGAACTCTCGCTGAAACTCAGGCCTCAAATTTTGCTGACCGTCACTGTCCGGGCTGGGGTTTCGACTAAGGGCATCGGCCACTACATTTGCTTTCCCTGGGTGGTAGTGAATACCGACGTCATAGTCCTTGACCAGTTCCAACCAGCGTCGTTGGCGTAAATTCAGCTCTGGCTGTGTGAAAATATATTTGAGGCTCTTATGGTCCGTATATATTTCACAGCGATTCCCCAACAGAAAGTGCCTCCACTCCTTGAGTGCATGTATAACTGCTGCTAGCTCCAGGTCATGGGTTGGGTAATTTTCCTCATGTTTTCGCAGCTGCCTGGAGGCATATGCGACAACCTTGCCATCCTGCATTAGCACACATCCGAGACCTTTTCGGGACACGTCACAATACACTTCAAAGCTCTTGTGTATGTCCGGTACGGTTAAGACCGGTGCGGTTGTCAGTTTCTTCTTGAGTTCTTGGAAGCTCTGCTCGCATGCTTCCGTCCATACAAATTTCTTGTCCTTCTTGAGTAACTGTGTTATAGGTTTTGCCACAGTGGAGAACCCTTCAATAAATCTTCTGTAATATCCGGCCATTCCTAGGAAACTCCGCACATCTGTAACATTCGCGGGTGGCTTCCAGTCCAGTATGGCCTTGACTTTTTCTGGGTCTACGGCCACGCCTTCTTGGTTCAATATATGGCCCAAGAAACCAACTTGTCTTAGCCAAAATTCGCACTTGCTAAATTTGGCGTACAATTGATGTTTCCTCAATTCTCCCAAAACAATTCTGAGGTGCTCAACATGCTCTTCTGGTGTCCTCGAGTAAACCAGAATATCGTCAATGAATACCACCACAAATTTGTCCATGAATTTCATGAACACTTTGTTCATGAGGTGGACGAAATATGCGGGGGCGTTCGTTAGTCCAAAAGGCATCACTGTAAACTCGTATAACCCATATCTGGAAGTGAAAGCTGTCTTGGGAATATCTTCCGTCCGTACCTTCAATTGGTGATATCCCGATCTCAAATCAATTTTTGAGAATACCTTGGCCTGTGCGAGCTGGTCAAACAAATCATTTATTCGTGGCATCGGATATTTGTTTTTGATGGTGACCATATTGAGGGCTCGATAGTCTATGCACAGCCTCAGTGTCCCATCCTTCTTTTTGGCGAACAACACAGGCGAACCCCAAGGTGAGGAGCTGGCTCGAATAAATCCTTTGTCCAACAATTCCTTTGTCTGCTTCTTCAACTCCACCAATTCTGAGGGTGCCATTCTATATGGCTTTTTATAGATGGGGGCGGTGCCAGGTGCTAGTTCAATGCTAAATTCTATCTCTCGGTCTGGTGGCATGCCTGGTAGTTCTTCCGGGAACACATCAGGGAACTCGCATACCACTGGAACTTTTCTCAGTTCTGCAATGTCCATTTTGTTCAGTTTTGGTTTCTGTGATCGTGGCCTTTCTTGAGCGGAAACTCTTATAGTCTTGCCGTGATGGTGAGTGAGAATCACTGTCCGATTGAAACAGTCGATGAATCCTTTGTTGGTGGTCAACCAGTCCATCCCTAAAATGACATCCAGTCCTTTACTTTCCAACACAATGAGGTTCGCGTGGAATTGTAGTCCTTCGAACTCAATGACCACTCCTTGGCAGTAACCTTGGGCGATTTGCTTATTTCCGGGGGACTTGATGATCATAGATTTTTCCAAGGGAATTATCGGAAAACCGTGTTGCGAAACAAAACTCTTCGAAACGAACGAATGGGAAGCTCCAGAATCAACAAAACTGTGGCAGGTACTGTGTTGACAGGGAACGTACCGAGCACGATGTCTGGGCACTCTGCGCTCCTTCCCTGGTCACATGGTTCAGGTGACCCTTCCTATGGTTGTTGCTGGGGTTGATGTTGTTGCGCTTGGGGGCTGGATTGTTCCCACCATTGTTCGGCTTGGGTGCCGAGTCTCTCGGCTTCGGACACTGTTTAGCATAATGCCCTTGTTGACCACAAGCATAGCAGGTGACCCCTCGACGGTATGTGAACTCCTTGTCCCTGGCATGAAACTGTCCAACGGGCCTTGGCTCAGTAGTCGTGGATCTCCTTGCGTCTGTCCTTGGGACCTCAGTCTTGCCTCGGTTGCCGCGGGCAAGAGTCGTCTTGTCCCTCTTCCGCTTACGGATATCTTCTAGACTACGGCGCTCATTCTGCAAGGTGATGGCCTTGTCTACCAGCGTCTTAAAATCCGGGAAGGTGTGCACGATCAGTTGGCATCTTAACGCTGGTGCCAGGCCGTCCAGGAATTTTTCCATCTTCTTGTTTTCTGTCATGTGCTCGTCGTAGGCATAACAAGACAGTTGGGTGAATTGACCATTGTACTCTGTTACTGACATGCCTCTCTGCTTCAGGTCATCAAACTCTCTCTTCTTGATCTTTAGGATGCTCCTGGGGATGTGTGCCCCACGGAAGCCCTCCTTGAACTCTTCCTAGGTGATGTTGTGTTCCCTGGGATGCATGTGTAGGAAGTTTTCCCACCATGCTACGGCTGCTCCAGTAAGGTAGTGCGGTGCATAAAGCACCTTCTCATGATCTGAGCACTGAGCAATAATCAGTTTCCTTTCAATCTCACGAAGCCAATCATCGGCTTCCAGCGGTCTGTCGGTGTGAGCAAAAGTTGAGGGGCGAGTCTTCTGTAACTCAGATAGCTTGGAATGGGGTTGATAGGTTTCACGGTGGTTTCCCATATTGATGACATGATTCATCATCTCTTGGTGTTGTTGCTGGCTTTGCTCGAAGAGACGGCATACTTGAGACAGTGCTGCTTCACTGTCTGGTTGGCTGGACTGACCCTGAGTGAAATTGTTGCTGGTCTGTGTCCCGTAAGCCTCTTCTGGCTGATTGGGCATGGAGCGAGTCCACGGGCGAGACATTTTTCCAGTCTGGGGTATTATTTGCAAAACCCATGAGAAAAACTGTGTAGCACAAGAAAAAATCTTGCCAAGGCGATAATTAACGAGACTCAAGGTTTTCAAAGAAACACAAAAGATTTTTCACGGAGAAGAAGTGCTTAACATAAAACTTACATGCGAAAAGAAAACACATGATACAGCACTCAGGATGCGCGTACATATCCTGACATGTTATTTAAAAACTAGCGTACTACCCTGGAAGGCAGCAAACACACCAATACAAACTAGCGCACAGAATAAACAACACATCATACAAGCAGGCATAACACGCGGCTACTCGGTGCTCTCAGTCGGAGATGGTGAAGATCTCCTTCCCCTTGCCGATGGCAAGGCTCAGCGGTCCAGGAGAATCAACCTCCACCTCCTCTCTAGCTGGCTCCTGGCGCGTGAAGCTGCGCTGCGGTGATGGTGCGGGGGCGACTGGTGGTAGAGCGCGTGCAGCAGGCGGTGCGGCTCTGACTGGAGTAGGAGCGATGACTCGGTCGAACTCCTCAGTGGTAGGCAGACGGCGAGCAGTGGCCATAACGGCCGGTGCATACGAGGCTGAAGATGAGACGAATGTCAGAGGCGGCGCTGTGTGGAGAAGCTCCTTCCTGCTGGCAGGACCGCCCCGGACTAAGTCCATGCGGGCAGCCACAAGATCATCTACGAGGTTGTCGAAAGACCCCTCCAGAGCCTTGAGATACTCCACAACCATCTCGATGGCTTCATCTCGTTCTCCCCGATGGCAGACGAACGCATAGTGGCTGGTGTAAGGCACATGGCATGGGAGATAGCGGTAGCGACGAGTCTTCATCGTAGGAAGGATGTCCCGAAGGCGAGCTATCGCCTCGCGGGCAGCCACCTGCATGGCATGCCTCTCCGTAGGCATGGCCCTTCCCGTAAAACGGAAGTGACGAGCAGCAGAACGTCCTCCCCTGAACTACACCACGGCTTGGTGCATAGACACGTTGTCACTGAGCTTGTGCTGATAGAGCGTGAACTCCGGGCGAGCTGCTGGCCCGGTCGCGAGCTTGGTGATGGAGACGAGGAGCTTGACAAACCCCTCGGGCACGTTGGTGAACACTCGATTCTCACAGCTGCTGCCAGCCATCTACAAAAGTAGGCAAAAATTCTGAGTAGTCATGTCATAAATTTATGATGACCAACAGAAAATAGCTACAATTGCGAAATGCTGAAAAAGCACAAAAATGCTAATAACCGATTAGCGATCGCACCTAGTGGCTTCCTACAGTCAGCCTGGCTCTGGTACCAAGCTTGTCACGACCGTTTTTCAATAAAATAATTATTGAGAGACCAATCCCTTTTACGGACCAGCGAGGAAGAATTCCTTCTCACTGGTAGACAATATCTTGGTCACAGAAGAAAAATACCAGGAGTACTAAATATAATACAAGGTTGAGCAAAGACTGCCCAACAATTTATTACAAGCGCGCCGCTAAAACAAAACGGCGGATAGGGTGGCAACTACTAACTCACGATAATAACGGTGGTGGAAATATCACCGCGAAGCGAGTGATATGATTCCAGAAGACTACAGCTCTTCGAGCGTCGGAGTGAGGCTCGAGAAGACTTATTGCGGGCAGCGGAAGCGTATACAATACAAGTGACCAATATCCGGGATCGCGCAGGACTGACTGGGACTCCTCTAGGCATCGGACGCGCTATCAAACTCTTCATCCAAGAGATCGCCTTCGTCAACATCTGGCCAAATCAACAAGCCAGGTGAGTACTATGAAAGTACTCGCAAGACAGTTCGGACATAAGATATAACAAATGTAAACATGAAGCATATGAACAAGTTAACTGGTGCGATTAGACATAACGGTAATAAATACTGGGTGCCAAGCGAGGGTCTGAATGACGCCTCGAGCGGAAACTACAGAATAGTAATACTGGTGCCAAACGAGTGTCTGAAAGACGCCTCGAGCGGAAACTGCAGAATTGTAATACTGGTGCCAAACGAGTGTCTGAAAGACTCCTCGAGCGGAAAAATGCGGAATATTAATGCGGGTGCCAAACGAGTGTCTGAAAGACTCCTCGAGCGGAAAATGCGGAACAATAATGCCACAGTCGGGCGTCGGGGCGACACCACATAAAGGGCTTATAATAGAAAATAATAGACAGTGCATGCCGCAGTCGGACGTCTGAGCGACATCACATAAAGGGCTTATATTTAACGTAATAAACAAGTACACGCCACAGTCGGACGTTTGCGCGACGTCACATAAAGGGTTTATATCACAACTCATTAATACAATAGTTTGGGAACATAAATTATCACAGGCATGAGACAAATATAAAGTTAGTCCATCCACAGGAATAACAATTATTCTGGATTTGCCACTTGAGCTTGTTCACCGGGGCAAGTTTTCTCACATAGATAGATATGGATATAATTCTTAGACTGCTTGATCATGGGTACAATGATTTGGAAAGAATTGACTCTGCAGAGTTTGTACTTAACCACAGCCAACGGATTTCAATAGTCACGGGGACTAGTTCCGTCTACGGTGTTTTGGAAGAAACACGTCTAACCAGTACACACCCAATTTAACCATCCGAAGCCAGGGATCACCCTCGGCATCTTTCAAGAAAAACCTTGAGACGGGGAGGCTACAACCTCGCGTAGCATGGGATCAAATTTCTATACGCGCGCTTTAAGGGGGTGCCCCCCCTCTCGGTCCCAACCGGAAACACCCATGCCCCCTGACCGGATGACTGGCTTTAATCCTGGGCCAAGGTACCATCATCCCGGCCTCTCTGTTTGGTGTGTACACGGAAAGAGGTTACCAACTTACTAAACCGCATCCTGGCAATGAGACATGTGGTAGCACGGAAAGGGGAAAGAACGGTAACGCGGCTCCAACCACGTTAACGTCGGAGAAAGTCGGATGTCGCAAGGCTGGCATGCTACAACAGTACCACCTTGCTGCCATTCATGTCACCCCATGATTTGGCCATCTCTCATCAGAGATCATCGCAACTTCGGAACATGAGGAAAAAGATCGATAACGCGGCTCCAACCACGTTAACGTCGAAGAGAGTCGGATGACGCAAGGCTGGCATGCTACAATAGTACCACCTTGCTGCCCTTCATGTCACCACATGATTAGGCCACCTCTCATCAGAGGTCATCGCAACTTTGGAACAACCGGGTCGTTGCCTTACAAGCAACGAGGTATTTACCGACACCCATATGCCACGCACAAACTCTCACGTGAACATGTAAAACATCTGTCATATCAAATGTTCAAAACATGCTTGCCTGGTTCGGAGAAGTCGGAGTCTAGCTCGGCGAAGTTCGCGGCTCCGTCACCTCCCCCGGAACCTACGGCAATCACGAAACGGGTACTAACGTGAAAACCAACACATGCACAGAAACCTTTCCAAATATTTTTCAAATAAATTCCATAAAAAACTAGACAAAATTTGAAGATTGTCAGAAAAAGAATCACTCAAAAATACCTTTTTATTAAAAAGTTATAAAGGTTTCTGTCCAGGGACTTATCTGTAATGAAACAGAAAAGTTCTAGGGTTTTAACTGAGAAAACAGAAAACGCTTCGGCTGGGAATGCGCAAGCGCAAAGGAGAAAACGTATTCTGCCCGAAGGCGCCAATAGAAAACGGTTCGCGAATAAAAGAACAGAGGCTGACATGCGGGGTCCACATGTCAGGTTTGAAAAGCTCGCCGGCGCCCGAAGACTGCGGTGGACGCCGGCGTCGAACCACGGCGAGTTAGGAGGAACGGAGAGTACCAAGAGCTTCAGCGTCCTCTTCTGCGTCGGTGGGTGGTGGACTCGTCCAACGGGGAGCACTAAGTCGACGGCGACACTTTCTCCGGCGGACGGCGGCTCGGGTGAGGATGGGGAACTCCGGTGGAGGGCTGCAAGCTACGAATTGAGGCGCGAGTCAGAACGAGGGATGCAAGGTGAAGCTACTGGCAAGAGAATGGAGGTGGAGGAGCACACACGGGGTTGAATCGGGCTGGATCCCGTGGCGGGTCGCGGCGGCCGGAGTCGAGGAAGGAGACCTCCTCGGGGCTCTACCAGTGGCTAGGCTTGCTCTAGGGGGAGTGCAGTGCTGGTGGGTGCTCGAGTTGAAGCTCGGGGCCTCTATTTATAGGCAGATCGACGGGGTGGCCGTGAACGGAGAATCTCCGGCGAGCGATTACGGCGGAGCAGTGGGTTGGCAGGGGGTTTGAGCGGCCGAGCAGCATCAGTGGAGGTTACTGGACTCGTTTTGCAGCCAAACGGGGTCGGTCTTGGCGTAATGGCGTCGGTCCACGGTGAGGTGACAGCACGGGATCAACGGCGGCAGAGAGCGCGCTCCGCGCCCTGCGGTTCACGACGAGAGCGTCGGCGTGTTCGGGGGAGTGGAAGGCCACGCGGCGAGCTCCGGTGGTTTGGGCGGCGCTGGGTGGCGTCGTGGGCGCCGTGTCTCCTGCTGGCGTCCGCAAAGCCGCCGCCGGCGTCGGTCACGGGGCGGCGCACCTTCTTCTGCTCGTCGCCGATGCCCGCAAGGCGCCAGGCGTTCGTGCGGTGCAGGAACAAGAGGGCGGGGACGAGGAGCAAGGCGACGCGGTGGCACTGGCGAGATCGACGTCCGCTTCTGACGAAAACGACAGCAGCCACTTGACCGAATCTCTGAAACTCAGAACTTGACAATGACCATGCACTGCAGGTGTTCGACAGGAGGTTTTGGCCATGAGATAAATTTTTCTGGAGCTGTAACTTGGTGAGATGACCACTCAATGCACCCAGAGGCTGCCTGATTTTACTTGGAATTTTTGGAGAAGGTTTGGAATGAATTTCACCAAATTTGGCAAATCTGGTCCAAACTTGCAGCAAGTGTAGTTTGAAAATTTTGAACTGAAGACCAGTGGATCTTCATAGTTCTAGGTTGGGGTTTCAAAGGACTAGGAGGGAGAGTTGGTTTGGTGGCAAAAATCAAAACAGAAAAAGGAGTTCCTTTGTAAATCTCCAAGAGCTAGAGGAGAAGACAGAAATTTATTTGAATAGAATTTAAATGGAAATAACCACATGGGGAGGTTCAACTTACTGGATTTGATGCAGATCATGATCCAAAGGTGAGGGAAGGGTTAGGAGAGAGGATTTGCACTAAGGTCATGGCAAGAAGAAATTGTTGAAAGTGGCAAAGGACTTTCCAAAAGCCATAGTGCAAATTTCAAGGAGATTTTCAAAAGTTAATTTCCCAAGTGAAAAGTGTTTTGTCTTGAGTCCAAATGAAAAGCAAGAACCTCCAAGATCAAAGACAGATCTTGGGTGAATCCACCTAAAACTTTTTCCATAAAGAAAAATATTTGAGAGGGAGAGTTCTCTTGAAGAAAAATTTAAATCACCTCCCTCAAGTCAAATAAAATCTTTTGAAAAATCCAAATAAAAACCTTGGTGTCACACAACCCATGCCCAGCTCCCTCTTCCCACCTTTCCATGGCAGCAGATTTGAGGGCGGCGGCAAGGGCCCTTCGCTCCCAGTGGTTTGAAGCGAGGCAGGCGGCCCCTGCTTCCACCGCGTCCAGCGAACTAGGAACATGGCGGTAGGTGGCCCCATCTCTCCCATCTACTTTCGGTGACCACAAGTAGCCACCCATGGCGGCAACGACATGGGTAAGATCTTTCTCTCTTGTATGGTCTCCCTCCGCTCCTCTCTGCCTGTAGTATACAGATTTCAACCCCCAGCGATGGACCCAGGCACCACATTGTCCCAGCAAATTTATCTTAAGAAAACTAAGTCTGCTTTGATTCATGGATTGTTTTTGCTATGAGCAGTAATTTTTCCTTCTTTCAGCATGTTATCTATTCAATACCTATTTTACCTGTGTGAATCCTTTGTTTCAAGCCTAAAATTTTTCCTCAGAATGAATAATTTGTGCCCTGTGAATCATTGCTGCTATCCTCTAAATAATTCGAGATTGATCTGTTATCCAATGCCATTTAGTGGACGTGTGTCATCTTATAAGATTACAAATACATGAAACATTTCTCCCCTAGTTATTGTACTTAGCTTTCCACTGATGACAGGAAGAACGAGGCCGTTCACAAGACCACGACCACTGATGACAAGAGGCTTCAAAGGAACTTGTAAAGGGTAGGAGCGAACACCATTCTTTGTATCGAAGAGGTCTACATTGTCAAGGATGACTTAGTTATCCAATTTCAGAATTCAAAACGTGAAATGTTGACATGTTAAACCATTTATGCCATGGAACTGAGGACCCGCTTACACATTTCTTCTAACATTGGTGATTCTTGATTACCCACAGTGCAATCATCCATCACTTCAAACACATGGTTTGTCACTTGTTAGTGGAACACCAAAGACAAGAAGTAAGTCTTTCTTTAAAATTTCATGGCTTAATTGTTTCATCAAGTAGCTTTCTTTCTCTAGAGCAACATAAATATCTTTAAGATATGTCAAACAGCTCTGGCAGTGGTCTGATCATTATTTGTACATCTGGTTTTAAGTTTGATTGGTATGTATATATTATTAATGTAGATGGCGTATGATATCAACTTGAACTGCTTGTCCATCTAAATCAGTCCCGTTATGTTTTCAAAGTGAGGTTGCAGTGTACTTATTATGCTAATATCAGACTTGAATATGTACACGTTGCCTCAAACTCCAGTCTTAGTTACTATATAATATATTTTTCATTCATGTTCCTCTTTAAGTTTATTTATATATGCAACAAAAGTAGTTGCAAACCAAACTACTAAATTCCACTTGTACCATATATGTTATTTCAGAGCAGTACTACATTCTCTGACTTGACATAACTGCAATTTCACCTTTGGCTCTTTACTTTTTACAGAGCTGCAAGATCTGCTGGCAACACTTATCAACCAATTTCTATAAGGTCTGAACGGTTTTGGATAGGTGAGTATTTTGACACATCTTGAGTTTTTGTCATACTATTTGACTGTGTGTCTTTGCATTCTTCTTTCTTATTCTCACTTCCGCTGTGTAATTGAGGTTATGCTAGGCTGCTTGTTTTTCCTTATCTGGTCATATCGTCATGAATGATATGCCAAATATTTTTTTAGCATGCAAGTGATGAAACCTAGATTTGATTATTGTTTTTGTCTTTGTTGTGGGTAACTAGCTGAAATAAATTTTGCATCATAGACATTAGCCACTAAAGATGACCAAATCCTTGATTTATATGTAAGTCTGCATACTTTGTTAAGTTTGAGGATTCGTAATAAAATAGGTACTTACCATGATACATGAATTTGGTGGTTCCAGGGTAAGTACCTATTTTATTATTTCTGTACATGAATCTGGAACAAGAGGGTGCAACTGAATTGTTGTACATGAATCTCGAACAAGAGGAAGAACTGAGGATTATTCAAGAAGCTGCTTCTATTTATGCACAATGGCGTCGTAGCCAGGTAAAATGTACATAGGCCTTTTCTGATTGCTCATCTATTGATCATCCTTAGTCATTTGTGATTAGCATATGAAAGCACAAGCACGATTGTACTTTTCTTAGAATGAATAGAAGAACCACACCATCAGACTGACGTACATTCATACTACTATATTGCGGTCCATTTCAGATAATAAGATAGGTTACAAATTGAATGTCAAACAGTTGGCTGGACATTTTGCATCAGTCCAGATATGTGTGTGCCAAACCAACTAGGTTAAAACAAGATAGGTTAAAACAAGTCTCTCTCTAGAGATTTTCTGAAGTTTTAAGTGTGTGCCAAACCAACTGAATCTTTAGCCTACGCATTTTGGTTGGATAGGCAGTGATATTCTGAATGCTCAAAGATCAAAACATAGGTTTTTCTTCTCTTTCTGCTAGCACATATAGAGATGGATCAGTTCTTAATGCAAGTGATATTGAAAGAAGTATTGTGTACAATCGTCTAATGTTTTGTTAGTCCTAACTCATAGCACGGTTCTAGTTCTCGACTAGTAATGAACTATTTCCACATCTTTTCATTGAATCAATAATCCATCTTGCATGCGATAACTTGATTTCCATATTGTTGTCTGATAGAACTCAAGAGTTGAAGTCGAGGAAGATAATGATGGTGAAGAAGAAGATGATGAAGAGTGCATGGAATCTGGTGAGCATTCATTTGTCATGGAATCCTCGCTCAAAGTGAATGAAGATCCCATGATAACCTGATTACATAAGTTAATCTGGACATAAGTTTATCATTGTTTTACACTTTTAGTTCATGGTCAACATTGATTTGTTCTCTCCATGAAAATAACTAATTGCTCAACTAAAAGAGAAGTGAAACAGAGCCGTTGTCAATTTTTTAACAATGTTCAGATTCATTTAATTGGTTTCCCTGTGTTTTATTGAAGACTACAATTTATGGTATACGGGTACAGAGCCTACTTTCTGCAATTAGTACAGAACACTGCTAGTTTCTCTTAATAATAGTTAAATTTGTCAGAACATTGTATCTTGTTTACACTGCTAGCTACTTATTTCTTAATAGTAATAGTTAAATTTGGCATTACAAGACATTCCAATTAGCACATCCATAGTACAGAACAGAGCATAATACATAACTAGTTGCTTTTAAAGTTGCTATTTCTGAATCTTGTTTCTAGGCCAATATAGTACATTGTATCTTTATCAAGATCTTGACTAACTATTGATGACCCACAAGTATAGGGGATCTATCATAGTCCTTTCGATAAGTAAGAGTGTCGAACCCAACGAGGAGCAGAAGCAAATGACAAGCAGTTTTCAGTAAGGTATTCTCTGCAAGCACTGAAATTATCGGTAACAGATAGTTTTGTGATAAGGTAATTTGTAACGAGTAACAAGTAACAAGAGTATATAAAGTGCAACATGATGGCCCATTCCTTTTTGTAGTAAAAGGACAATTCTGGAGAGACTCTTATATAAAGGAAAGCGCTCCCAAGGACACATGGGAATTATCGACAAGCTAGTTTTCATCACGCTCATATGATTCGCGTTCGTTACTTTGATAATTTGATATGTGGTTGGACCGGTGCTTCGGTACTGCCCTTCCTTGGACAAGCATCCCACTTATGATTAACCACTCTTGCAAGCATCCGCAACTACAAAAGAAGTATTAAGGTAAACCTAACCATAGCATGAAACATATGGATCCAAATCAGCCCCTTATGAAGCAACGCATAAACTAGGGTTTAAGCTTCTGTCACTCTAGCAACCCATCATCTACTTATTACTTCCCAATGCCTTCCGCTAGGCCCAAATAATGGTGAAGTGTCATGTAGTCCATGCTCACATAACACCACTAGAGGAGAGACAACATACATCTCGTCAAAATATCAAACGAATACCAAATTAACATGACTACTTATAGCAAGACTTCTCCCATGTCCTCAGGAACAAACGTAACTACTCACAAATCATATTCATGTTCATAATCAGAGGGGTATTAGTATGCACAAAGGATCTGAACATAGGATCTTCCACCAAATAAACCAACTAGCATCAACTACAAGGAGTAATCAACACTACTAGCAACCTACAGGTACAAATATGAGGTTTTGAGACAAAGATTGGATACAAGAGATGAACTAGGGTTTGAGAGGAGATGGTGCAGGTGAAGATGTTGATGGAGATTGATCCCCTCCCGATGAGAGGATCGATGGTGATGATTTCTCCCTCCCGGAGGGATGTTTCCCCGACAGAACAGCTCCGCCGGAGCCCTAGATTGGTTTCGCCAGGTTCCGCCTCGAGACGGCGGCGCATCGTCCCGAAAGCTTCCTTCTGATTTTTTCTAGGACGAAAGACTTCATATAGCAGAAGATGGGCACCGGAGGCCTGCCAGGTGGCCCACGAGACAGGGGGCGTGCCCCCCATCGTCGTGGCCAGGGTGTGGGCCCCCTCTGGTTGATTCTTTCGCCAGTAATTTTTATTAATTCCAAAACGTGCCTCCGTGAAGTTTCAGGACTTTTGGAGTTGTGCGGAATAGGTCTCTAATATTTGCTCCTTTTCCAGCACAAAATTCCAGCTGCCGGCATTCTCCCTCTTCATGTAAACCTTGTAAAATAAGAAAGAACAGGCATAAGTATTGTGACATAATGTGTAATAACAGCCCATAATGCGATAAATATCGATATAAAAGCATGATGCAAAATGTACGTATCAACTCCCCCAAGCTTAGACCTCGCTTGTCCTCAAGCGGAAGCCGATAACGAAAAATATGTCCACATGTTTAGAGATAGAGGTGTCGATAAAATAAAATACGGACATGAGGGCATCATGATCATTGTTATAAGAGCAACATATATATATTGTCATATGATTTCTTATGCTAAAGTAACAATCTATTAACAATATAAAGTATGAATCAGAAACTTTATTGAAAACTAACAAACTATAATCTCGGTGATTGAAGCAATTGCAATTTATCATAACATCGGAAAGAGTCAATATAAGAGCTTTTCAGCAAGTCCAGATACTCAACTATCATTTAATCTTTCACAATTGCTGACACTCACGCAATACTTATGGGTATGGAGTTTTAATCGGACACAGAGAAAGATATGGGCTTATAGTGTTGCCTCCCAACCTTTTACCTAAAAGGTAATGTCAACAATAATAATTCATGATAACTTACATCCAATTAGATATATATATCAGGATCTTTCCAACACAATGTGCTTGCCAAAGGATAAAATGTAAAAAGGAAAGGTGAAGATCACCATGACTCTTGTATAGGGTATAAGACAAGAAGAAGATAGGCCCTTCGCAGAGGGAAGCAGAGGTTGTCATGTGCTTTTATGGTTGGATGCACAAAATCTTAATGCGAAAGAACGTCACTTTATATTGCCACTTGTGATATGGACCTTTATTATGAAGTCCATCTCTTTTATTTCTTCCACATCACAAGATCGTATAAAGCTTATTTTCTCCACACTAATAAATCATACATATTTAGAGAGCAATCTTTATTGCATGCAGCAATGACAACTTAATTGAAGGATCTTACTCAATCCATAGGTAGGTATGGTGGACTCTCACGGCAAAACTGGGTTTAAGGTTATTAGGAAGCACAAATAGTATCTCTACTTGGTGCAAAGAATTTGGCTAGCATGAGGGGGAAAGGCAAGCTCAACATGTTGGATGATCCATGACAATATACTTTATTTCGGATATAAGAAAACACAACCCATTACGTTGTCTTGCTTGTCCAACATCAACTCTTTAGCATGTCATATTTTAATGAGTGCTCTCAATCATAAAAGATGTCCAAGATATTATATTTATATGTGAGAACCTCTCTTTCTTTATTACTTCCTATTAATTGCAACGATGACCAAAACTATGTTTGTCAACTCTCAACAACTTTTATTCATCATACTCTTTATATGTGAAGTCATTACTCTCCATAAGATCAATATGATCTCTTTATTTCTTTTTATTCTTTCTTTTTCATTTATTCCATCACGATCATAGCAAGATAATCAAGCCCTTGACTCAAAACTAATATTTATTATATATATAGCTCATGGACTCGATTAAATAGAAGGATCATAAAGCAAAACTCAAAACTAAATTATACTAAATTTTTTATTCTACTAGATCAAGATATTACTAAAAGGATCGAACTAAGAAAAATGGTAAAGATAGGAGTGTGATGGTGATACGATACTGGGGCACCTCCCCCAAGTTTGGCAGTTGCCAAGGGAGTGCCCATACCCATGTGATTATGTCTCTTTCTTCGGAGGTGGTGTTGTGATATTCTTGGCGATGATGCCCCTCAGGATACGATTCTCCTCCTCAAGCTTATTGACTTGCTGCTTGAGCACCATTTTTTCCTTGCAGAGCTTACCCGTGACGGCTAAAGCTCCTTTCACCCAAGGATGTTGCATAGCTGCGGGCGAACAAGTAACACTCTTTTTCATATTTTCATAAGAAACAAATCTAACATTGGAAGGGATGACCGAGTTTGGAATAGCCGAGCTCTGCAGTTCCCCCATCGTGAATCCGGCTCGGAAACGAGAAGTGACTTCTTGATCCTGTTCCATGGCATCTATCCTTTTCAAGTCGGCCTCCATCTCTTCCTCCGTTGATGGCCCAAAGTGATCAGCATCACTGTTTGCTCCAAGTCCCGGTGTCGGATGAGACACCCGACTCTCCCCAACTCACTCTTGAGAAGACATCTTGCTCTAATCTGCGGTAGAAACAACTCAAAACAAAAACAGAGGATATTTGCGTGGTACGGCGGTCAAAACCTTCGGGAGATTATATAATGAATTTATACCGACCAAAAGAAGTATCGTGCAAGAAAACGGAGTCCAGAGAGCATACGTGGTGCCCACGAGGCAGGGGGCGCGCCCTCCACCCTCGTGGATGCCTTGTGTCCCTTTCAGACTACTTATTATTTTCCTATTTTCTTAAATATTCTAAAACGGAGAAAAATTGCTATTAGAACTATTTTGGAGTCGGTTTACTTATCGTACCACATACCTATTCAGTCGGTGTACAAAAATAGGGGTCCCTTTTTGCACCCCTTTACTTGTGCGCGGGCAGTCGCAGCCCCACGCCCCTGGCCACCCTTGGCGGGGCAGAAGAAGCAAAACCACAAGACAACCAGAGCAACGCCAAGACAGAAACACAAAGAGCAGAGGGGCGAGGTGGACTCCCCCGGCAAGGCCCTTGCCGGGGCGACCTCCACAGCCCCGGCAAGACCCTTGCCGGGGCAACTTGCCCGACGCCCGCAGAGCCGCCACCCTTGAGCCCGAGGGTTCCAATGCCATCAACCACATTGGAATCAAGGCTCGGGAGGCGCCTTTGTGGTGGCATGCAGATCTTTGTGAAGACCAAAAGCGTACAAGACTAGATAAAGAACTAGAAGACGACGATCCTCGGCAAGATCCTTGCAGAGGAAACCCACGAGACCCCCGGTAAGATCCTTGCCAGGGACGACCGCGACTCCGCGGCAAGACCTTTGCCGGGGCCTCGGCAAGCCCCTTGCCAAAGACATCCGCAGGGCCACAACCCGGCCCACATCTGCCAAGTTTCCACCGCCGTTCACATGCAGCTGCCAGCCCACCAACTAGGCGAACACCTGCGTGGCGACGTGCGGCCTCTAGGCCAACTCAGCAAGCACCTATGTGGTGGCATGCAGATCTTTGTGAAGACTCTGGCACCGCACCAACTCAGTGGCCAGCCAGCCAGCGTGGCACTACATGCCTCATCAGTTTGGACGCGCGTCGAAGCCAGGCGAGGCGACGACGGCTGGGACGAGCTTCCTTGCCGTCCCCGATAAAGCAAGAAGGGCATGTTGGCAGGGCATTAAATGCGTTCGTCCTACGGTGCCAGAGGATAGACTCAACCACTATATAACTTTCCACCTCCTGTGTGCCACTGTGGCAGCCCATTTTGTCTATAAAAGGAGGCCCGCAACGTACTGGGAGAGGATTCGGACTTTTTGGACCCTGCACGCCTTGTAGCTAGTCCAAGAACACCAGATAAACAGAAACCAGTAGGAGTAGGGTATTACGCATCACTTGTGGCCCGAACCTGGATAATCCCCCCCCGTGTTGATCTCTCAATACTGCTCTTTCCACAGCCCCGCGCCCGTCAACTGTAGAAGGGATTCCAGTGATCCCAGAGGTGTCGTTTCCCCCGACATCTTTGGCGCGCTAGGTAGGGGGCGCAGGCTGTGAAAATCCGGTTAGAAGGTTAGCACACCGACTTGATCATCACCATGGCCCCCAAGAAAAAGGGGATCACAGCGATCGGCTCGTCCGTGGCTGGCCCATCCGCGCCAGCGTGATCAAGCGACCGGGTGCCCACGGATGGGGCCGGAGACGTGACCCGTGAGCATCCAAGACATTCTGGCGACCGGAGCCAGGCGAGCGGCATCGTCCGGATCCGAGATGACGAGCCACACGACGCTGGGTCCGGAGGCGGAGCCATGCTACCCACGGGTGGCGCAGCAGCCTCTACGGCACCCCAGCTGGCGCCCGCGCCGCGCCCTACCCAGTCCGTGCGCGATGAGCAACACCGCGATGCCAGAGCCCCCGGGCACCGCCACGGAAAGAGGCTTGTGCGCCACTCACAGGACGAACCAAGCCGGCGTGCACGCTCATACGCACGTGCGGGCAGCGTGCGACCGCGAGACCGCGACAGAGCCCCTTCTAACCCGGTTAGAAGCCTGAGCGCGTTACGGTCTACGCAGGTCTTGCCGCCGCCTACGCCAGCAGAAGCACTGGCGCGCCTGCAGCTACTCCTCGACTTCCCCCCTGCTACGGAGAACCTCGACTAGTGGAGAGCCACCATTCGAAGCCTTGTCAACTTCGCCAACAAAGATGAGCCGCTCCCGACGGGACCCTCGCACCGGTGTCCTGACGAGCTGGTGCATGCCGGCGGTGGGGAGACTAGAGACACTGCGACCACGGTGCACTCTCCCCCCCCCCCCCCCCCCCCCGTGGCCGCGACAGCAGCCACCGGGCCGTCGAGCCGACGTCGCTGACAACGTCTCCACAGCGTCGTCCGACCCGCGAACACGCCGCGACCAACATCAAGTCCTTCGGGAACGAGCTCAGGAAGACGCTCGAACTACCATCGAACGACGACGAGAGACGCGCCATCAGTCAGAACGGCGTGCGGGGCCTACTATGGACCACCCGGCGCCTGAGGTCCCCGGCGACCTGCCTTACATGGTGGGTTGTCCAGCCTTTACCCGAGAGTTGTGGCAGTTGCAGTGGCCCTCCCACCGCACGTTAAAGCACGATGTTGGCAAGAAGTACAACGGCAAGACCCACCCGTCGGAGTTCCTCAGCATCTACACCATGGCGATGCAAGCCGCTGGTGCTCGCGACGACAAGGTGCTTGCCAATTACTTCCCGTTGGCTCTCAAACCCAACGTCATGTCATGGTTGATGTACTTGCCAGCCGATTCCATTTCTTCTTGGTCGGATTTGTGTCATGAGTTTGTTGGCGCCTTCACCGGAGGCCACCAAGCTCATGGCCAGGCAAGCGATTTGCATATCATCCCCTGGAAAGAAGGTGAAAACCTGCGCAAGTACATACAGAAGTTCAGCCGGGTGCAGTACAACATCCCAAACGTTCATCCCACCGCCATTATCAGCGCATTCCATCAGAATGTGCACAACCGCAAGATGCATGAAGAGCTGGCGATGAACAAGGTCAAGGATGTGGCCGAACTTTATGTTCTGGCCGATAGATGCGCTCGAGATGAAGAGGGGAGGAAGTACCCGGGCGAGGATGCCGGTGTGGAAACCGACTCCACAGATGAAGACACTGCCGCCCTGGCAAAGAAGGGTCGGCACTGCAACAGAAAGCACAAGGGCAAGACTGTGCTTGCCGTTGAGGGATCGAGCGAGCTCAGCGCCGCCAATAAGGCCAAGGCTGACGACCCCGGCAAGGAGATTGCTGGGTGCGCCGCCTGCCTAGACTTGGCGGCCGCCGGCAAGCCAGGAGGCTCCGACAAGCAGTACTGCAAGATCCACCGCACCAAGGGCCATGACCTCCAGAACTGCCGACAACTTGAGCTGCTTGTAGAAAAGCAGAAGGCTGAATATGAAAGGCGAGACAAGGATAAAGGTCAGGATGGTACTGAGGGATCTGGCAAGAAGCGTATCGGCCAAGGGGGTCACCGCGGCAAGGGTAACCAACAAGAGAGGCCCGCTCGGCTACAGAGGCTATGTGCGTCGACGGTGGCGCCTCGTTGCACACCTCACACCGCCAGCTGAAGCAGTGGGCACGTGAGGTCACTGCGGCGGAGCCATCTTTCGACGCCCAGAAGCCATTGAAGTGGTCCCGTACGCTCATCGTTTTTGACACCGAGGATCACCTTGACCGCACAACTGCGGTCGGATGTTTGCTGTTGTTGGTTTCACCAACAATACGCAACCTCAAGGTGACAAGAATGCTGGTGGACGGTGAGGCCGGTCTGAATTTGATCTCGCCCGCAGTGATCAAGAAGGTGCAGATTCCTGATGGAGACCTCGACGAAACGGGCACGTTTCAAGGGGTCAACCCCGGAAGGAGCCAGCCTAAAGGCAAAATCACGCTGCCGGTTACGTTTGGGGGTGAGCTAAACTATAGGAAGGAGAAGATGGTCTTCGATGTCGCCGAGATACCCTTGCCATATAATGGGATCCTTGGCCGCCCAGCGATGGCCAAGTTCATGGCGGCGTCCCACTATGCCTACAATACGTTGAAGATGCCAAGGCCGCTGACCGTCATCACCGTCCCCTCTGACAAGAAAGACGTGCTTATCTGCGCCGACCAACTCTACCGAGAGGCAGTTGCAGCAACTGCTGCCAGGGTACTTGCTCCTGCCGCTGAAGCTCTAGGGAGGAAGAAGGCCGGCAAGACCTCTTCCGTCAAGACCTCTTGCACCCACTCCGGCAAGCGCACCTCTTCGGAGTGTTGTGCTCCCGCTGAGGACGTGCCAGAGAGCTCCACCGGAAAGAGCAAGAAGTCCAAGGCTGCACCACCAGAAACCAAGAAGGTGTCCGTCAAGGAGGACGGTACGGGCGGGGCTTTCACTATAAGCTCCACCCTTGACAACAAATAGGAAAGCACCCTCGTCGCCTTCCTGCAGGCGAATGTCGATGTATTTGCATGGCAAGCATCAGACATCACCGGCGTTCCCAGGGAGGTGATTGAGCACCATCTTGCTGTATATCCTCACGCGCGGCCCGTCAAGCAGAAGGTTAGGAAGCAAGCTTTGGAGCGACAAGAGTTCATCATTGAAGAGATCAGGAAGTTGGAGGCGGGAGGCCTGGGGAGAGGAGTACTCCACCCCATGTGGTTGGCCAATCCGGTGGTGGTGCGTAAGGCAAATGGGAAGTGGAGGCTGTGTATTGATTACATAGACATCAATAAAGCCTGTCTGAAGGATCCTTTCCCTCTGCCACGCATCGACCAAATTGTTGACTCCACTGCCGGGTGTGACCTGCTCTCCTTCCTTGATGTCTATTCGGGGTACCACCAGATCTTCATGATGAAGGAAGACGAAGAGAAGACCGCGTTCATCACCCCATGTGGTACATACTGTTTTGTACGAATGCCTTTCGGGTTGAAGAGCGTTGGTTCGATTTTTTCCTGAGCAGTCCAGATTGGTTTTGAGCCCCAGCTGCACAGAAATATGGAAGCTTATATGGATGGCATAGTGGTCAAAACCAAGGACAGGGCCACGCTCGTGCAAGATTTAGAAGAAACATTCACAAACCTACGCAAGATCAACCTCAAGCTCAACCCAAAGAAGTGCATGTTTGGTGTCCCCTCTGGCAAACTTCTCGGGTTCTATGTGTCTCAATGCGGAATCGAGGCAAATCCCGACAAGATCAAGGCGATCGAGCAGATTGAGGCGCCGAAACAGGTCAAAGACGTCCGTAGGCTCGCCGGCTGCATTGCTGCCCTTAGTATGTTCATCTCCAAATATGCTGAGCGCGCCCTCCCCTTTTTCAAACTTTTGAAAAAGGCGGGACCAGTAAAATGGACTCTGGAGGCAGAGGCAGCACTGCAAGATTTGAAGAGGTACCTCTCCTCCACGCCAATACCAGTTGTGCCTAAACCACGGGAGCCGTTGCTGTTATACTTAGCAGTGACGAATCAAGTGGTCAGTGCCGCGCTGGTGGCGCAGAGGGAACTAGAGGGAGAAGCAGCAGTTGCAGCAGAGCCATCGGATGGCGAGCCAGGGCCTTTCTTGGCAGAGCCTGACGCCGGCGAATCGAGACCCCCAACAAGGCTCGGACCCGCCGAGGCAGAACCTAAGCGGATGGGCGAAGAGGGACAAAAAAAGAAGATGGTGCAACACCCAGTGTATTTTGTCAGTTTCCTCTTGCAGGGGGCTAGGTCAAGATATTCTGGGATCCAGAAGCTACTTTTCGGCCTCCTCGTGGCCTTGAGAAAGCTGCGCCACTATTTCTAAGCACACGAGATAACCGTCGTCACTCGCCTCCCTTTGCAGCGGATTTTGCACAATCCAGATGCGACACAGAGGATTGTAGAGTGGGCACTGGAGCTATCGAGCTTCGGCCTCAGATTTGAAAGTACTTCTATGATCAAGAGCCTAGGTTTGGCGGAGTTCATAGCAGAGTGGACCGCAACGCTCGACGAGGAGACGAGCAGTGAGTGGATCATGTACTTTGACGGAGCTTTCTCACTTCAAAGTGCTGGTGCTGGCGTGCTACTCGTCGCACCCACCGGAGAGCACCTCAAGTATGTAGTCCAGATGCACTTCCACCGGGAAAAATCAATGAACAATACGGCGGAGTACGAGGGGTTGCTTGCCGGTCTCAGGATAGCGGCAGACCTCGGAATCAATAAGCTCATCATGAGAGGTGATTCGCAGCTCGTCGTCAAGCAAGTCAACAAGGATTACCAGAGCCCGTTGATGGAGGCCTACGTGAATGAAGTGAGGAAGTTGGAAGAATGTTTCGACGGCCTACAGGCAGAGCATGTTCCCCGAGCGAAGAACAACATTGCCGATGACCTGTCAAAACGCGCTACCCTCAAGTTGTCTGTGGAACCAGGTACCTTTGTACTTCAGTTAATACAACCATCCGTAGAGCCATCAACAGGGCAGAACAAGCAAAGGAAGACAAGCCCCGGAAAGTACCTTCCCGCTGACCTCCCAGAAGCCGCCGGCAAGGAGGCTGCCGGGTGCCCCGAGCCTGCCGAGGGGTAACTACCTCCGACGGGGCCCCAGGCCCTGACCGTAGAGGCAGCTGCCCCCGCGGCCGAAGATGTGCCTTTGGTCCCTACCGTCGAGCCCCAGGCTCCGGCATGGGTGCAGCCCACCGTTCATTTCCTCCAAACAGGAGGCTCCCCGAGGAGCAGGAAGAAGTAGAGAAAGTAGCCCGTCGGTCCAACATGTACGAGTTTGTGGATAATACCCTCTACCGAAGGAGGCCGAACGGAGTCAGGCTAAAGTGCATTCCTCGGGAGGACGGACTAGAGCTGTTGGCAGAGATACATGGAGGTATGTGTGGCTCCCACGTAGGGTCAAGGGCCCTTGCCGGCAAGGCATTTCGGCAGGGTTTTCTTCTGGCCCACAGCCCTCCAGGATGCAGCTGCGCTAGTAACTATGTGTGAAGCGTGTTAGTTCCATTCGAAGAAGCTTCATCAACCAGCTCAAACTCTTCAAACAATCCCTCTCTCCTGGCCATTTTCCGTCTGGGGGCTCGACATACTGGGCCCCTTCCCCCGTGCTGTCGGGGGCTTTGAGTACTTGTACGTCGCAATTGACAAGTTCACAAAGTGGCCCGATGTGGAAGCAGTAAGGAAGGTGACAACACAGTCAGCCATCAAGTTCTACAAGGGGTTAGTTTGCCGTTTTGGTGTGCCGAACAGAGTCATCATCGACAATGGCACGCAGTTCACAAGCCGCGCCTTCATGCAATACATTCAGGACCTCAGTAGGAAGGTCTGTATCGCTTCAGTGGCACACCCACGGAGCAACAGCTAGGCAGAGAGGGCAAATGCTAAAGTACTGCGAGGCCTGAGGACAAACACTTTTGACAGGCTGCAGAAGTGCGGAAGGCACTGGATCGATGCGTTGTCGACGGTTCTTTGGTCGATCAGAACGACGCCAAATCGAGCCACCAGCCAGACACCCTTTGCCCTGGTATACGGGGTAGAAGCAATTCTCCCCACAGAACTCACATACGGATCACCTCGAGTGCTCGCTTATGACAAGCTTGAGCAAGAGCAGTTGCGGCAAGATGACGCGACGCTCCTTGAGGAAGATCGTCTTCGGGCGGCTGTGCGAGCTGCACGCTACCAGCAGGCCTTGCGCCGCTACCATAGCAGCAAGGTTCATGCTCGAAGTCTTGAGGAAGGCGACCTTGTTCTTCGGCGCGTTTAGTCGGCCAAGAATTCCAACAAGTTGACGCCGAAGTGGGAAGGCCCTTATCGGTTAAAATGAGTCACCAGGCCCTGTGCAGTCCGCCTGGAGACCGAAGATGGTATCCCAGTGAGAAACTCCTGAAACATCGAACATCTTCGTAAGGTTTACCAATGAGGTGCAGTTGCTGGGCCTCCCGGCAAGCCACCTTTTGTACGAGCCTTGCCGACAAGGCATGTAACCCTGTGTACAAAGCCAGGCGCAGACCCTGAGCATAAATAAATGAAGCGCTGGCGCCCTAAGTTTTAGCATGCATGCTAGGTTAAGTCTCTCTTTGATAGGGTTGATAGTGCCCGGCGGCATCTAACCCCTAGCATAGAGGTCGGGTGTGTGTCTTTCCGTCCTTTCCAGTCTTTTCTTTGGTTCGCAGGCTGCACAGGTGTTCCTTCCAAGCCATTTAAGGGGAGGAGGACAGATCAACAACCCCGACCCCGGCAAGCCATTGACGGGGGACTGCAGATTCAAGCATCCGACCACGGCAAACCAGGGTTGCCGGGGGATGCAGATCCAGATAAGTCCTTTATCCCCTGTTATGCACTTCCGTATGGAATTGGGACGTATGAAGCCTCGTTAATTCCTAGACCACCGTGCTCCCCCTTTCCTGTGCCCACGAACTATTCCCTGGGCCGGAACTTGGTTGTAGTTGCGGTGACAAGGAAGCAAATGAAGGGCCTAACCCTACTTTTCCCTGCCTCAGCCGAGAGCGTGAGTATGGTCGTGAATGAAGTGAGGGGACGGCAAGGCCTGTTGCCGGGCGACAATGTTTATCTTAAAAATAACAAGGATTCGTTCCTTGGCATGGGCCTCGCTCACGCACAAATAACCCGCTAAGCACCCTTTTTCATTAATACGTTCCAAACAGGTACAGTTCATACGGAATGCAAACATGAGCAAGGGGAATACAAGGTTTAAATCTAATAGGAGCCCGCAGGCTTAAAAACTAAAAAAGATAAGTGCCCCGTGATCTCCGTTCTTGCCCCTTTCCTCCCAGGTGCGGCAGGTGAAGGCAAAAAGGTGGCGACGGGGAACGCGCCGATGGAGAGCTTGACGAGGAAGGCCCTTGGCAGGGCGCATGGCCGAGGGGGGGGGAGAGGGGCGACGTGGACAGTCGAAGTCTGAGTCGGCGACCTCCTGCTTGACGCCCTCGTCGTCGCTGTCCTCCTCGTCACTCCCGCTCGAGGAGGAGTCTTCATCATCTGAGGAGCTCTCCACGCAACACTTTAGGAGAGTTCCAAAGTCCCCAAAGACCATGACGGAGAGCAGTCCGTTCTCCATTAATTTGAAGTAGAGAACGAGCCCCTCCAACAGACTGTGGGTGCGAGCGAAGGTCTTCCATCCGCGACAAAGATACATGACGTGAGGGGCGGGGAAGTCGACATCGACCCGCATGCTACCATTCCTGCAGCCCCTCATATGCAACCTCAGAGCCTATGGCGGGTCGAGCTCCATCTCCCGAGCGAACGAAGTAGGGAGGCGAAGACGACGGCGCACTGGCCGGTGCAGCCTGATGATGAACTCACCGGGCTGGTCTCCGACGTGGCCCTCCATTGGAGGAGGGGCCGCTGGCGGAGGCGAGGCCTCGTCCTCGCCCCTCCCCCTTCCTCTCACGGCCGGCTCTGCCTGCACGAGCTCTTGAGAAGGAGGGGCGTGCTGTCGAGCAGAGACCCTCCTCGCCGCCATCAAAGTTTCGGCGCGCCGTCTCGCCATAGCACAAGAAAGGAAGGAGCCAAGGTGGAAGGAGATGAATGAAGAAAGATTGAGGGGTGCCATCCACTCCCATTCATATAAAGGGGCGGGGCCGGGGCTCGGGCGCCCCACTTAACCAATCCAGCCACCAGGGGCGTAGGGAAACGCGACCGACCCGCTGCTCCAATCAGCGACGACCCGATTTCCCGCCTCATCATTCGAAGCCCGTGATTGTGGGGCACTAGAGCCTTGAAGGCCGCGACTCGAGTCCACTTAGTAAATGAGCCACGCCCTTGCGTCCTCCTCTTTTTTATGGGGAAGGCGCTAGCCGCCTCTTTACTACGATCTGATGCGTGAGGGCAGCGACCGCCCCATGCACGACCCCCACGTCACACCCGACCCCCACGTCGCGCGTTCAACGCGGGTCATGGGGAAGCGCAGCGGGCGGGGGAGTTACTGCGGTAACAACTCCGCCGCATGCGCGCCCGCGCACCGTTCTTGGCCTGGCCCAATAATGCCCCGCGCTTATACGTGGCCCAGGCCCGGGGGCTCCTGCCGGTGTACAAAAATAGGGGTCCCTTTTTGCACCCCTTTACTTGTGCGCGGGCAATCGCACCCCCACGCCCCTGGCCACCCTTGGCGGGGCAGAAGAAGCAAAACCACAAGACAACAAGAGCAACGCCAAGACAGAAACACAAAGAGCAGAGGGGCGAGTGGACTCCCCCGGCAAGATCTTTGCCGGGGACGACCACGACGCCTTAGCAAGACCCTTGCCGGGGCCCCAGCAAGCCCTTTGCCAAAGACATCCGCAGGGCCACAGCCATGCCCACATCTGCCAAGATTCCACCGCCGTTCCCATGCAGCTGCCAGCCCACCAACTAAGCGAACTGCCAAGATTCCACAGCCAGGCCCACATCTGCCAAGATTCCACCACCGTTTCCTGCGTGGCAATGTGTGGCCTCTAGGCCAACTCAGCAAGCTCCTGGGTGGTGGCATGCAGATCTTCGTGAAGACTCTACCACCGCACCAACTCAGCAGCCAGCCAGCCAGCATGACACTACACGCCTCGTCAGTTCGGACGTGGATCGAAGCCAGGCAAGGCGGTGACGGCTGGGACCAGCTTCCTTGCCGTCCCCGATAAAGCAAGGGCATGCCGGAGTGCATTAAATGTGTTTGTCCTATGGTGCCAGAGGATAGACTCAACCACTGTATAACTTTCCACCTCCTGTGTGCCACTGTGGCAGCCCCTTTTTTCTATAAAAGGAGGCCCGCGGCGTACTGGGAGAGGATTCAGACTTTTTGGACCCTACACGCCTTGTAGCTAGTCCAAGAACACTAGATAAACAGAAACCAGCAGGAGTAGGGTATTACACATCACTTGCGGCCCGAACCTGGATAATCCCCCCCTGCGTTGATCTCTCAATCCCGCTCTTTCCACAGCCCCGCGCCCGCCAACCATAGAAGGGATTCCAATGATCCCATAGGTGTCATTTCCCCCGACATATTCCTTTTCGAAGTCTAAAATGTTCTAGAAAGTGTCCCTTATGTATTCCTTCGGGATTACGGTTTCAATAACATTAGTTTCAACATTTATGGTATTTACCTGAGATATAATGTTTGATTCTTTGACCGTTCACCACCTTCGGGTTTGTGCCTTCGAAGTTGTTGATTTTTGTGGCACCGGAACGATAGACCTCCTCGATAACGTAAGGACCTTCCCATTTAGAGAGGAGTTTTCCTGCAAACAATCTTAAACGAGAGATGTATAGCAAAACATAATCACCTACATTAAACTCACGCTTTTGTATCCTTTTGTCATGCCATCTTTTATCTTTTTTAAAACAATTTGTCATTCTCATAGGCATGTGTTATCCATTCATCAAGTGAGCTAATGTCAAATAATCTCTTCTCACCGGCAAGTTTGAAATCATAATTGAGCTCTTTAATGGCCCAATATGCTTATGTTCTAGTTCGAGAGGTAAGTGACATGCTTTTCCATAAACCATTTTATACAGAGACATACCCATAGGATTTTTATATGCACTTCTATAGGCCCATAATGCATCATCAAGTTTCTTGGACCAATTCTTTCTAGATCTATTAACAGTCTTTTGCAAAATTAATTTGATCTCTCTATTACTCAGTTCTACTTGACCACTAGACTTTGGGTGGTATGGAGATGCAATTCTATGATTAACATCATACTTAGCTAGCATTTTACGAAAAGCACCATGAATAAAATGTGAGCCACCATTAGTCATCAAATATCTAGGGACTCCAAACCTCGGAAAAATAACTTCTTTAAGCATCTTAATAGAGGTGTTATCATCAGCACTACTAGTTGGAATAGCTTCTACCCACTTAGTAACGTAATAGACAGCAACTAAAAAATGTGTATAGCCATTAGAGGAAGGAAACGGTCCCATATAATCAAAGCCCCAAACATCAAATGGTTCAATAACAAGTGAATAATTCATAGGCATTTCTTGAGGTCTACTAATATAACCAATTCTTTGACATTCATCACATGACAAGACAAACTTACGGGCATCTGTTCCTATTCATGCTCAGGTACACAACGTCTAATGACACCATCTACTCCTTCTTTATATAGGTGTGGGTCATCCCAGAAGTAATGCCTTAAATCATAGAAAAACGTTTTCTTTTGCTGGTATGTGAAACTAGGTGGTATAAATTTAGCTACAATGTAATTAGCATAATCAGCATACCATGGAGCAGTACGAGATGCATTTATGACAGCTAATTGTTCATCAGGAAAGCTATCATCAATAGGTAGTGGGTCATCAAGAACATTCTCTAACCTAGACAAGTTGTCTGCAATGGGGTTCTCAACTCCCTTTCTATCAATAATATGCAAATCAAATTCTTGTAGCAAGAGAACCCATCTAATAAGTCTATGTTTAGCATCTTTCTTTTCCATAAGATATTTAATAGCAGCATGATCAGTGTGAACAGCTACTTTGGAATCAACAATATAAGGTCTGAACTTATCACAAGCAAATACAACTGCTAAAAGTTATTTTTCAGTAGTAGCATAATTTCTCTGAGCACTGTCTAGAGTTTTACTAGCATATTGAATAACATTTAATTTCTTGTCAACTCTTTGTCATAGAACAGCACCTACAGCATAATCACTAGCATCACACATAATTTCAAAGGGTAAATTCCAATCAGGAGGCTGAACAATAGGTGCAGAAATCAAAGCTTTCTTAAGTATTTCAAATGCTTCTACACAATCATCATCAAATATAAAAGGAACATCTTTTTGTAAGAGATTAGTCAGAGGCCTAGAAATCTTTGAGAAGTCCTTAATGAACGTCCTATAAAAACCGGCATGACCAAGGAAACTTCTTATACCTTTGATGTCCTTAGGACACGGCATCTTTTCAATAGCATCAACTTTAGCTTTATCAACTTCAATACCTCTTTCAGAAATTTTATGCCCCAAGACAATACCTTCATTAACCATAAAGTGGCACTTCTCCCACTTTAAGACAAGATTAGTTTGTTCACATCTCTGCAAAACTTGATCAAGGTTGCTCAAGCAATCATCAAAAGAAGTTCCATATACGGAGAAATCATCCATGAAAACCTCAACAATCTTTTCACAAAAATCAAAGAATATAGCCATCATGCATCTTTGAAAGGTAGCAGGTGCATTGCATAAACCAAGGCATACGTCTCTAAGCAAAGGTACCAAAAGGGCAAGTAAAAGTGGTCTTTGTGAGAAACCAGAGTAACCATCTAAAAGGCAAAAATGTCTATGTTTGGATAATATTTCTAGCATTTGATCAATAAAAGGTAAAGGGTAATGATCCTTTTTAGTAGCTTTATTTACTTTACGGAAATCAATTACCATTCTATAACCTGTAACAATTCTTTGTGGGATCAATTCATCTTTATCATTAGGAACAACAATAATACCTCCCTTCTTAGGGACACAATGGACAAGACTTACCCACTGACTATCAGCACTAGGATAAATTATACCTGCCTCCAGAAGCTTTAGTATTTCTTTTCTTACCACTTCTTTCATCTTAGGATTTAACCGTCGTTGGTGATCAACAACGGTTTAGCGTCTTTCTCCAATTTTATCTTGAGCTGGCATAAAGTGGGACTAATGCCCTTAAGATCATCAAGAGTATATCCAATAGCAGCACGGTGCTCCTTCAAAGTTTTCAATAATTCCTTTTCTTCCCGCTCTGAAAGGTTAGCACTAATAATAATAGGATATATCTTTTTCTCATCAAGATAAGCATTTTTAAGAGTATCAGTGTAACGCCCACGATGCGGCGATATCTCCCACGTGTCGAGGCATGACTTAGAGGCATAACCGCATTGTGGTTTTATCGCAAGAAGGGTCATCTTCACACAATCCCATGTAATGAACAAGAATGGGATAAAGAGTTGGCTTACAATCGCCACTTCACACAATACATAATTAAATCATACATCATTCAAGATACACACATAGGTCCAACTACGGAACCAAAAGAAAAGAAGACAACCCAACTGCCAGATCCCCGATCGTCCCAACTGGGCACCACTACTGATCGATATGAAAAGAAACAACACAACGAACAAGATCTTCATCGAGATCCCACTTGAGCTCAGTTGCGTCACCTGCACTGGTCTCATCGGCAACTGTTTGGAAGTATCTGTGAGTCACGAGGACTCAACAATCTCACACCCGCAAGATCAAGACTATTTAAGCTTAAGGGTAGGAAAAGGGTAGTGAGGTGGAGCTGCAGCAAGCACTAGCATATATGGTGGCTAACATACGCAAATAAGAGCGAGAAGAGGAGAAAAGGAATGGTCGTCAACTAGTATTGATCAAGAAGTGATCCTGAACTCCTACTTACATCAAACATAACCCAGAAACCGTGTTCACTTCCCGGACTGCGCCGAGAAGAGACCATCACGGCTACACACGCGGTTGATGCGTTTTAATTAGGGTCAAGTGTCAAGTTCTCTACAACCAGATATTAAAAAATTCCCATCTGCCACATAACCACGGACACGGCTCTCGAAAGTTTATACCCTGCAGGGGTGTCCCAACTTAGCCCATTATAAGCTCTCACGGTCAACGAAGGATATTCCTTCTCCCGGGAAGACCCGATTAGTCTCGGAATACCGGTTACAAGACATTTCGACAATGGTAAAACAAAACCGACAAAGCCGCCCGATGTGTCGACAATCCCGGTAGGAGTCGCACGTACCTCATTCTCAGGACACACCGGATGAACACTACGTACAACTAAAACCAGTCCTCAAGTTTCCCCGAGGTGGCACTGCAAGTGGCTCTAGTTTGGACCAACACTCCGAGGAGCACTGGCCCGGGGGGGTAAAATAAGATGACCCTCAGGATGCGCGACTCCCAAGGGAAAAAGGCTAGGTAAGGCAAATGTAAAACCAAGGTTGTGCCTTGCTGGAAGAGTTTTATTCAAAGCGAACTGTCAAGGGGGTCCCGTAAATCACCCAACCGCGTTAGGAATGCAAAATCAAGGAACATAACACCGGAATGACGGAACTAGGGCTGCCAGAGTGGAACAAAAAACCAGGCATAGGGCCGAGCCTTCCACCCTTTACCAAGTATATAGATGCATTAATTAAATAAGAGATATTGTGATATCCCAACTTAGACATAATCCAACATGGAGCAATCTTCATCTTCACCTGGTACTAGCAACGCTATAAGAGGGGCTGAGCAAAAGCGGGAACATAGCCAAACAACGGTTTGCTAGGAAGGGCGACAAAGGTTAGAGGTTCATGGCAATTTGGGAGGCTTGAAGAGCAAGTGAATAGGTAGCGCAGCATAGCAATAGAGCGAACAACTAGCAAGCAAATATAGAAGCGATTTCGAGGGTATGGTCATCTTGCCTGAGATCCCGCAAGGAAGAAGAACGAGTCCATGAAGAAGACAAGCGGACGTAGACGAACGAATCCTCACAACTCCGGAACGAAACCGAAGCTAACGAGAGAAGCAACCCGGAAAGAAACAAGCAACATAGTAAACAACCACCACATACACATGGCATGATGCACAATCAAGTATGATGCATGTCCGGTTTAGAAAGGCATCGCATGGCAAAGTGCACAAACGAAACTACCAGTTAAGTGGAGCTCAATATGCAACGAGGTGCATGTTGACGAAACACCACAACACTTGTTTAGTTCTCTCGGTTATAAACCCAACAATATTAAATGTTGATTAACATGGCAAGAGGTGAAGCATAAGTAAACTAACTATCTAGGCAATTTAAATGAGGCCGGAACAACAAACAATAATTCTGGGAAATCCTCATGTCATTTAGCAATTATAATGCAAACATCAATTGTAGGCATTTAAATGTTGTTACCATAATGCGAATGACATATGCAAGTTTTTAAGCAATTTTATAAAACGTGGACAAGAGCATGTTATGAAGCATTTGTTACCGTGGTGGAACGAAAAAGGGTGCCACGGCAACGATAACGAAAATGATGCCACGGCAACATATCGGTTCCGATAGCTCATGGAGATACCGACGCAAAAGAGAATTGTGCGGATGTGTGGAACACGCAATAGATGGTGGGGTGCTCCCGGTAACCGAGTTCCCACGGTTCGACGGCATGGCAAGGAAACGAGTGACAGCGTGCGACGAACAAGTCGGGCACGGTGCAAACGCAAGCAACTCAAACAACACATGCTTTCGTTCCACAGACGTCGTCTTTGGTTATACCTTCGAGGCGTGACTTTTCGGAACGGATCAAGTTCGTAGAGGAAGTAGTTGTACATGGCGACGGTATTAGAAGTAGTGGTTCACATCTCGCAATCGTGCAAACTCCGTAGATGTTCGGGGTCGTCGGTAGAGGTACGTGACGCAATCCATGCAAACGGTGCTTGTTCGGGCATCGGTCTTGACGAAGGTGTACTTGGCCAACGTAGTGGTACTCGACGTCTTGTCGAACCCAAGCGACGGTAGTCGTACGTGACGCGTTGTGGAAGTAGTTGAACTCGCGGTCTTCGCGGCGACGGTAGTCGTACACGTATTGACGAGGTACTTAATGTTTCAGTGTGTAGTCGTTCGAGCGTCCGTGTGGTCTTGCCGATTCCAAGGTTCTCGGTGGAGGCCATGGCACTCCCTGGTGGCACCGAGGTTGTCTAGCAGCAGCAGCAAGGGCGTCGGGGAGGTGATGGCCGTGGCAGGACTTGGCGCACGGAGGAGGTTCGAGGCGGCAGCGTTGAGGAGGAACACTGGCGACGCGGCTGCGGGCACCAAGAGGCATGGCTCCGACGGACAGAGCCGGAGACGAGGTGCAGGAGGGCGGAGAGGGACTCGGCGGGACGGCCTGAACCTGCTGCTGATGGCGCTCGTGGCCATGGGACGCGGAAGCCGAGGTCGAAGGCGAGGCGCGGTGGAGGTCCGAGCGCGGCGTGTCTCCGGCGGTTGAGGCCGAATGGAGGGAGGAGGCAGAGGTTGCGGCAGCCGGAGGTGCGCGGCGTGGCTCCTCTAGTCCATGGCAGGAGGCCATGGCGGCGGTCGATGGAGGAAGGCAAGGCGACGCGACAGCGAAGGGGCATGGCTCCGGCGGAGCTGTTCGCTGGCGGCGGCTGGAGGCAGAGGCGGGGAGGCGTGAGGAAGGAGGGGCCTGCATGGGCGCGCGCACAGGGCGGCGGCCTTCTGGACGACGGGAACTCGCGGGCATGCCAACGGCAGAGGACTGCGCGCGGGGCTCTGCTCCTCTCTGCATGGATGGCAGCGCGAGAGGAGGACGATGGGAGAGGGGATCGGGCGCAGGGAGACCCTGACTCGATGCGTGCGTGCGTGCGTGTGGCGGCGGGCAGAGGGAACGAGAGGGAGAGATGGGTTAGGGTTAAGAGGGCGCGACTGGGCCTTAGAGGCCGGCCCAGTAGAGAGGGAAGTGGCCAGAGGCCTGGCGGCTGGGCTCTCTCTTCTCTCTCTCTCTCTCTCTCTCTCTCTCTCTCTCTCTCTCTTTTTCTTTAACAGAAAAGAATTTGAGAGAAGAAAATAAAGAGAGGGTTAGGGAAAGAAGTTGGACATGGGGATTATTTTCCCGGACTCACAAAAATATGCTCGTTCCAAGAAAAATGGAGTGGGTAAGATTGCACGGTTTAAATTCAAATGGTTTGAACAAGGAGTAGGATTACAAAGTGTCCAAAATGTTGAATATTTAGGAAGGGCCTCGATAAGAGGGAAAAGAACTGTTGGCAAAGCTTGGAGGTGAAACTTGAAGTGGAAAATAGGCATGGGAATTATTTTGCAAGTGTGTTCCGGTTAATTCCAAACTAATGGAATATTTATAATGGCTCCATAATTATTAGGAGGATATGTTATAAAGAGAAATCACCATGTGAATTCCCTCGATTTAAATGGATCGAAAAACCATGCAATTTATTTAGTTGAGTTTTTAAAAAAAATTAATGACATGATGGCATGATGACATGATGCAATGAAAAAAAATAAAAAAAAGAGCAAGCACAAAAGAAACACACGGCGATCACGGAAATAAGGAAGTCTTCTGAAGCGTCGGTCTCGGGGCGTTACAACACTCCACCACTACAAGATGATCTCGTCCCGAGATCTAGGATGGCACGGGAGATAAACGGAAGGGGAAGAGAAGAGGTAAAACTAATTGCTTCTTTGACAAACGAGTGAAACCAAAGAACCTTGAGAGGTCGCAAAGCTTGAGGAAATGACACAACGGAGATAAGCGAATTGAGAGCACTCCGTAGTAAACGGAAACAAGGAACACCATGAGAACCTTGAGGTTAAGTGACACGATAGATATTTACACCACTCCGGTTAAAACAAGATAGGAAGGAAATAGAATGGTATAATTTGGGCAGCACTCCGACTGTAAATGGAAGGAATTGAACATGATCTTGACAAGATGAGAGGATGCTCGATGAAATTAACAACACATTGCCTCCGGAACTAATGAAAGAATGGCACAAGGGGTAAGAAAGATTTCAGACAGCACTCCGGTTGAGGACGGAGACGAAACTAGATAAGATGAGTGAACTCAAATGAAAACACGACACTCCGGTTAAATGGATAAGTAAGAAAAGAACACGATCCTCACAATTCGAGAAGATGAGGGAAGAGAGCAACATCACCATGCCTCCGGAAGAAAAAAAATAGAAGATAGATCATTGGAATAAAGAATGGACAACTTCCGCCACAAATGAGCTTGGAAAGCATCCTTCCAAGAAGGTTATAACGGAGTTGTTGGGAAATCAACAACGAAAAGAACAAGCTTGTTGTGGCCTTATGGAACACATCTCAAAATTATGAGGTGACAACCCGCCACTAACGGAAACAAATTATTGGATTGATATCAACAAGGAGATGAAAACTTCTATACCGAGATGAGAAGGAGAAAATTTGGATCATTGATAACCACCACAAATAGCTACATTCCTTAGGGAAGGCTTTAGGTGAATTATAACCCAATATAACTCCAACAAAAAGATTGATTGGTTGAAAAGATCTCTTGAATGAAACAGAACATGATGGATTTAAATATCTCATTCCTGACAACTTGTGAATCATGAAACCTGAAGGAAATTATCAAGAAGGACATAGCACCACCTCAAAAGATCAGGAAGAAAGAATTGCACTTCGGAATGCGAGATGAAGAATGCTTGAACTCCTCAAGTCAAACATGTGTTGAGCACCATGTTTATTTTAGAGTATAGCTTGACGGATCTTAACTTCGAGAAAATCTTGAAGAACAATTGAAGAATGAAAAGAATCCTTGCAATGATTTAGATGGAGCTTCGCGTGAGTTAACTGGGAGAGATTGGAACTCCGGAAACAAAAGGTGAACAACTTAGCACCGACAAATTGATATCACGAATGAACTCCAAAAGAAGGGATTAAACACTTGGATGAAACAAGAATAAGAATTACGTTATGCGTATCCTTCACCAATTTAAATTGATGACAAGCAACGGATCTTGCATACTACTTATTCTCGTAGAAAGGATTAACATAGATATTGCGCAAACTTGTGAAGGTCTTCATCGAAACACCGGTAGGATTGAAACAACGAATAAATTGATATGATAACGAGGGAAGAGAAATCTTGAATGAACCACCGTGAGAATTGAAAATGAAAGTAACAAAGGCACGATTCAACAGAAAGAATTAGAAAATGAATGAAGATACTTGACCGAATTTAGATACACGAGAACAAAGAGATCATGAACTGATTAGAGGATATTTGAGTGATGCACCGGTATGATTAGGAGAACGAGAGCTGAAAGCTTGAATGAATAATTCTGAGGTGATGGGCTCCGAAGAATCAAACTGAAAAGACTTGTGAAATGCTCTGGGTAGGTGAAAATAATTCTCACAATCGAAAATAATTATGAGAGGATGGCATAAGCTAGAACTATGAATCTTCAAGAGAACGGACCAAGATTTAGGAGAAATTCTTCTTCGATCTTCAACTGTTGAGAATGATGATGCGAAACACCGCCAAGAATTATTGAGGCTCTCCGGAATGAAAAATTAGAAAGGTTGAACCAACGATGAAAAGAATCTGAAAGATCTTGGAGAAAGACATTTGACTGATGATAATTCATTCTTACGTCAAACTTTGCAATGAATTTGAGAATAACTCCAGAAAAATTAGAAGAGTCAGGTAAGATCCTGGGAAAATAACCTATGGGTTAGGGCCCACTCAAAAGAAACACCGTTGAAATGATTACTTGAAAAGGAGATTTCACCGGTTGAATTAAATGGCTCAAAAGAGATAACAACCTCGAGATAGCTTGAACGGATTGGGAATGGAAAAGCGAGTCTCCTAAGATATCTTCAGCACTCCAAATAACATGAATAGCAAGAGGTGGCTGATTAAGAGATACACCGGCATGAGAAAACATTTGAAACAGGGAAAGGAATGTGACCAACATTGAAGGCTTGAATTTAGTCCACCGGAGAAGAAAAAGAATGAAGAATGATAAACTTGAAGAACATCTTCATGAGAACCACCGGGTAAGAACATTGATTGAAAAGAATGAAGGGACTTCACGTGAATAAAATGGATACTTGATTAAGAAATCTGAGTCCTTGAAGAAAAGGGTGGGAGGGCGGGAAAACAATGAAAACTTGGGGCAGATGAAACAAACAATGTTGAGAAAACTTAGAATTGAATCTTGCGAACGTTGGAATGACTGGATGCACTTGAAGAGAAACACGCTGGTTGGAAAAGAATTTAACATGACGACTTCGAGATCAAAAAGGATTAGTATCCGTATAGAAATATGAGAACACCGTTTAGGAAAGGTATGGATCAACACTTGTCATTGAAGCAACTCGAATACCACAAAACAAAACAAAAACAAAGGATTTGGCTTGCAAAATAAGCCGGAACAAACATATGATAGAGATTTCGTCCGAAGTTTTCGTGGTGGGGCCCACACGGGCTCGATCGTACAGCACCATCTTGTACAAGGCAGTGCACATGACATACGAAGCGTCCCCGAGTCGGCATAGCCAAGGACTCTTTAAGACACTACGAGACCACTTTAAAACCAACCGTGTACAGGCGGACCACTAGACGTCGAACCCCAATCTCATATCATGCGTCTGTCGGAAAGATATCCTAAGAGCTACTTGAATTCCCACTTGTAAACTCCCGAAACTTTCTGGTTATGCAATCAGGTGTTGGGGATAGAGGGGACACAAAATATATCACCCAAACTAACAATACCTAGATCCAGCTGTATGCATCCTTCAACACATAACCAAGAAACCTTCGGAAATCATTTACCTCAACCTTCGAAAAGCATCCGTTATACGAGTTATGGCAATACTCCCGAACTCCCGCCCCAGTACTGGGTGGCGTCGAGGTGATCTCACCAACAACTTCATAAAAGAGATTTCGATGTCGGCGAAACTCAGGTATTCCAGAACTGCAACGATAAAATTGTGACGACAACACCTCGGAGCTCAACTCCCCGGGACACTGCCACAACCCCTAAATGTCAGGAGGCACCAAGAACAATGTTCTCGTCACAAAACCATCGGAACGATTCTAAGATACCCGCGTGATCCTAAATTTTTTTTAGTGAAATTTGAGGAGAGAATAGTCAAAACTTCTACGTCAGGAGACCTCACCAGAGCGACGAAGGGACTCAGGAGTAAAAAGAATCCTACTCTCCGATATATATAATCCTAAGACTCAAAACATTTTTGTTCTAGACTCAACAACGCCAGCGATTCGATCAAGCAGGGGGCTCCTAAGTCGGGGATGGCTCTGATACCAACTTGTAACGCCTACGATGCGGCTATATCTCCCACGTGTCGAGGCACGACTTAGAGGCATAACCGCATTGTGGTTTTGTCGCAAGAAGGGTCATCTTCACACAATCCCATGTAATGAACAAGAATGGGATAAAGAGTTGGCTTACAATCGCCACTTCACACAATACATAATTAAATCATACATCATTCAAGATACACACATAGGTCCGAATACGGAACCAAAAGAAAAGAAGACAACCCAACTGCCAGATCCCCGATCGTCCCAACTGGGCACCACTACTGATCGATATGAAAAGAAACAACACAACGAACAAGATCTTCATCGAGCTCCCACTTGAGCTCAGTTGCGTCACCTGCACTGGTCTCATCGGCACCTGCAACTGTTTGGAAGTATCTGTGAGTCACGAGGACTCAGCAATCTCACACCCGCGAGATCAAGACTATTTAAGCTTAAGGGTAGGAAAAGGGTAGTGAGGTGGAGCTGCAGCAAGCACTAGCATATATGGTGGCTAACATACGCAAATGAGAGCGAGAAGAGGAGCAAAGGAACGGTCGTCAACTAGTATTGATCAAGAAGTGATCCTGAACTCCTACTTACGTCAAACATAACCCAGAAACCGTGTTCACTTCCCGGACTCCGCCGAGAAGAGACCATCACGGCTACACACGCGGTTGATGCGTTTTAATTAGGGTCAAATGTCAAGTTCGCTACAACCAGATATTAACAAATTCCCATCTGCCACATAACCGCGGGCACGGCTCTCGAAAGTTTATACCCTGCAGGGGTGTCCCAACTTAGTCCATTATAAGCTCTCACGGTCAATGAAGGATATTCCTTCTCCCGGGAAGACCCGATCAGTCTCGGAATACCGGTTACAAGACATTTCGACAATGGTAAAACAAAACCAGCAAAGCCGCCCTATGTGTCGACAATCCCGATAGGAGTCGCACGTACCTCGTTCTGAGGACACACCGGATGAACACTACGTACAACTAAAACCAGTCCTCAAGTTTCCCCGAGGTGGCGCTGCAAGTGGCTCTAGTTTGGACCAACACTCCGAGGAGCACTGGCCCGGGGGGGTAAAATAAGATGACCCTCGGGATGCACGACTCCCAAGGGAAAAAGGCTATGTAAGGCAAATGTAAAACACGGGTTGGGCCTTGCTGGAAGAGTTTTATTCAATGCGAACTGTCAAGGGGGTCCCATAAATCACCCAACCGCGTTAGGAACGCAAAATCAAGGAACATAACACCGGAATAACTGAACTAGGGCGGCAAGAGTGGAACAAAACACCAGGCATGGGGCCGAGCCTTCCACCCTTACCAAGTATATAGATGCATTAATTAAATAAGAGATATTGTGATATCCCGACATAAACATAATCCAACATGGAGCAATCTTCATCTTCACCTGCTACTAGCAACGCTATAAGAGGGGCTGAGCAAAAGCGGGAACATAGCCAAACAACGGTTTGCTAGGAAGGGTGACAAAGGTTAGAGGTTCATGGCAATTTGGGAGGCTTGAAGAGCAAGTGAATAGGCAGCGCATCATAGCAATAGAGCGAACAACTAGCAAGCAAAGATAGAAGTGATTTCGAGGGTATGGTCATCTTGCCTGAGATCCCGCAAGGAAGAAGAACGAGTCCATGAAGAAGACAAGCGGACGTAGACGAACGAATCCTCACAACTCCGGAACGAAACCGAAGCTAACGAGAGAAGCAACCCTGAAAGAAACAAGCAACATAGTAAACAACCACCACATACACATGGCATGATGCACAATCAAGTATGATGCATGTCCGGTTTAGAAAGGCATGGCATGGCAAAGTGCACAAACGGAACTACCAGTTAAGTGGAGCTCATATGCAACGAGTTGCATGTTGACGAAACACCACAACAATTGTTTAGTTCTCTCAGTTATAAACCCAACAATATTAAATGTTGATTAACATGGCAAGTGGTGAAGCATAAGTAAACTAACTATCTAGGCAATTTAAATGAGGCCGGAACAACAAACAATAATTTCGGGAAATCCTCATGTCATTTAGCAATTTTAATGCAAACATCAATTGTAGGCATTTAAATGTTGTTATCATAATGCGAATGACATATGCAAGTTTTTAAGCAATTTTATCAAACATGGACAAGAGCATGTTATGAAGCATTTGTTACCGTGGTGGAACGAAAAAGGGTGCCACGGCAACAATAACGAAAATGATTCCACGGCAACATATCGGTTCCGATAGCTCATGGAGATACCGGCGCAAAAGAGAATTGTGCGGATGTGTGGAACACGCAATAGATGGTGGGGTGCTCCCGGTAACCGGGTTCCCACGGTTCGACGGCATGGCAAGGAAACGAGTGACAGCGTGCGACGAACAAGTCGGGCACGGTGCAAACGCAAGCAACTCAAACAACACATGCTTTCGTTCCACGGACGTCGTCTCGGGTTATACCTTCGAGGCGTGACTTTTCGGAACGGATCAAGTTCGTAGAGGAAGTAGTTGTACACGGCGACGGTATTAGAAGTAGTGGTTCACATCTCGCAATCGTGCAAACTCCGTAGATGTTCGGGGTCGTCGGTAGAGGTACTTGACGCAATCCATGCAAACGGTGCTTGTTCAGGCATTGGTCTTGACGAAGGTGTACTTGGCCAACGTAGTGGTACTCGACGTCTTGTCGAACCCAAGCGACGGTAGTCGTACACGACACGTTGTGGAAGTAGTTGAACTCGCGGTCTTCGCGGCGACGGTAGTCGTACACGTATTGACGAGGTACTTGACGTTTCAGTGTGTAGTCGTTCGAGCGTCCGTGTGGTCTTGCCGATTCCAAGGTTCTCGGTGGAGGCCATGGCACTCCCTGGTGGCACCGAGGTGGTCTAGCAGCAGCAGCAAGGGCGTCGGGGAGGTGATGGCCGTGGCGGGACTTGGCACACGGAGGAGGTTCGAGGCGGCAGCGTTGAGGAGGAACACCGGCGACGCGGCTGCGGGCACCAAGAGGCATGGCTCCGACGGACAGAGCCGGAGACGAGGTGCAGGAGGGCGAAGAGGGACTCGGCGGGACGGCCTGAAACTGCTGCTGATGGCGCTCGTGGCCATGGGACACGGAAGCCGAGGTCGAAGGCGAGGCGCGGTGGAGGTCCGAGCGCGGCGTGTCTCCAGCGGTTGAGGCCGAATGGAGGGAGGAGGCAGAGGTTACGGCAGCCGGAGGTGCGCGGCGTGGCTCCTCTAGTCCATGGCAGGAGGCCATGGCGGCGGTCGATGGAGGAAGGCAAGGCGACGCGACGTCGAAGGGGCATGGCTCCGGAGGAGCTGTTCGCTGGCGGCAGCCGGAGGCAGAGGCGGGGAGGCACGAGGAAGGAGGGGCCTGCATGGGCGCGTGCACAGGGCGGCGGCCTGCTAGACGACGGGAACTCGTGGGCACGCCAACGGCAGAGGACGGCGCGCGGGGCTCTGCTCCTCTCTGCGTGGATGGCAGCGCGAGAGGAGGACGATGGGAGAGGGGATCGGGCGCAGGGAGACCCTTACTCGATGCGTGCGTGCGTGCATGTGGCGGCGGGCAGAGGGAACGAGAGGGAGAGGGGAGAGGAGGGAGAGATGGGCTAGGGTTAAGAGGGCGCGGCTGGGCCTTAGAGGCCGGCCCAGTAGAGAGGGAAGTGGCCAGAGGCCTGGCGGCTGGGCTCTCTCTCTCTCTCTCTCTCTCTCTCTCTCTTTCTTTAACAGAAAAGAATTTGAGAGAAGACAAGAAAGAGAGGGTTAGGGAAAGAAGTTGGACATGGGGATTATTTTCCCGGACTCACAAAAATATGCTCGTTCCAAGAAAAACGGAGTGGGTAAGATTGCACGGTTTAAATTAAAATAGTTTGAACAAGGAGTAGGATTACAAAGTGTCCAAAATGTTGAACATTTAGGAAGGGCCTCGATAAGAGGAAAAAGAATTGTTGGCAAAGCTTGGAGGTGAAACTTGAAGTGGAAAATAGGCATGGGAATTATTTTGCAAGTGTGTTCCGGTTAATTCCAAACTAATGGAATATTTATAATGGCTCCATAATTATTAGGAGGATATGTTATAAAGAGAAATCACCATGTGAATTCCCTCAATTTAAATGGATCGAAAAACCATGCAATTTATTTAGTTGAGTTTTTAAAAAAATTAATGACATGATGGCATGATGACATGATGCAATGAAAAAAATAAAAAAATAAAAGAGCAAGCACAAATGAAACACACGGCGATCACGGAAATAAGGTAGTCTTCTGAAGCGTCGGTCTCGGGGCGTTACAACCAGGTAATGGTTTAAGCTCAAATACAGGATCACCGTTGGGCGGAGGGGGATCCCCTAGGGTTTCAACAGGCAAGCTGTGTTTCAAAATAGGTCCCTGCTTAAATAATACTTCATCTATTTCCCTTCTTTCATTTATAAACATATCATTTTCATGGTCTAGCAAATATTGTTCTAAAGGATCATTAGGAGCCACGACAATAGAAGCAAGACCAATAATTCCATCTTTACTAGGCAATTCTTTATCGTGGGGTTGTCTACGAAATTCAGCAAAATTAAACTCATGAGACATATCCCCCAATCCAATAGTAACAACATCCTTTTTGCAACCTATATTAGCATTAACTGTATTCAAGAAGGGTCTACCAAATATAATGGGACAAAAGTCATCTTGTGGGGAACCAAGAACAAGAAAATCAGCAGGATATTTAACTTTCCCACACAAGCCTTCAACATCTCTAACAATCCCAAGTGGTGAAATAGTGTCTCTATTGGCAAGCTTAATTGTAACATCAATTTCTTCTATCTCAGCAGGTGCAATATCATGCATAATTTCTTTGTATAAGGAATGAGGTATTTCACTTGCACTAGCACCCATATCACACAAGCCATGATAACAATGATCTCCTATTTTAATAGAAACAATAGGCATGCCAACAACAGGTCTATGTTTACCGTTAGTATCGGGTCTAGCAATTCTAACAGCTTCATCACAGAAGTAAATAACATGCCCATCAATATTATCGGCCAAGAGATCTTTAACCATAGAAATACTAGATTCAACTTTAATTTGCTCAAAGGGTGTAGGTGTTCTAGTATTACTCTTACGAACCGCAGTTGAAGCTTTAGCATGATCCTTTATTCTTGTAGGGAAGGGTGGTTTCTCAATATAAGCGGTAGGAACAATAGGATCAACATTATAAGTGATAGTCTTTTCTTCAACTTTAATAGGTTCAATTACTTTTACTTCAATGGGAGCATTATATTTAAACCACTTCTCCTTAGGGAGATCAACATGAGTAGCAAAGGATTCAGAGAAAGAAGCTACTATCTCAGAGTCAAGTCCATATTTAGTGCTAAATTCACGGAAAAGATCGGTATCCATAAAAGATTTAACACAATCAAACTTAGGTGTTATACCTGACTCCTTACCTTCGTCGAGATCCCGATCTTCAGAGTTGCATTTAATTCTTTTGAATAAATCCCATTTGAATTCAATAGTCTTCATCATAAAAGAGCGACTACAAGAAGTATTGAGCATGGAGCGATTATTGAGAGAAAGCCGAGCATAAAAATTTTGAATAATAATTTCTCTTGAGAGCTCATGATTGGGCATGAATATAACATTGGCTTAAGCCTCCCCCAAGCTTGAGCGATGCTTTCTCCTTCGCGAGGCCAAAAGTTATATATATATATATAATTATGATCATGATGAACAAGATGCATAGGATAAAACTTCTGATGAAATTCCAATTTCAATCGGTTGTATTTCCATGATCCCATATCATCGCATAGCCTAAACCATGTCAATACCTTTCCCTTCAAAGATAAAGGGAATACCTTCTTCTTGATAACATCCTCGGGCATACCTGCAAGCTTAAATAATACACAAACTTCATCCACATAGATTAGGTGCAAATCGGGATGCAATGTTCCATCTCCTGTAAAGGGTTAGCTAGCAGTTTCTCTACCATACCCGAAGGAATTTCAAAGTAAAAAATTTCAGTAGGTTCAGTAGGTTGAGGAGCAACTCTTTGCTCTACTGGTCGGGGTGAAGATACGCCAAACAAGCCCCTCAAAGGATTACTTTCCATAGTAACAAGTGACAGTAAATTTCAGCACACTATATACATTTTTCCTTACCAATTTCCACTTACCAAAGGTGCTTGTCAGGACCCTGATCCTAACACACCGATCTAGCATGTAACACTTCATATCACTTTGTGGCCTCACGCACGGTATTCCCACGGGTGCCACCTTACCTGGCCTGGGACCGTTTGCGCCTTTTGGCTCATGTATATGATAGTGTCGCTAGCATCCATATGACAGAGAACCCGGGCCGACATGACTAGTCGTGAACCCAAAGTGGCACTAACTTACGGGGACAAGCATACATGAAACAACATCGAACATGTCGGTCATCAGCGTGTGAATCCGGGCTGTAGCAACTAGGCTAACAGGACTCCGGGAACCCGAGCTGTAGCAGGCTAGCAGGACTCCGGAAGTCACCGCGTGACATTTCCCCGAAGGGACAGAAATAGGAACAAAGTGAATCACATGCTGGCCAGTCTAAGTGTTCTGGAGCAGTAGTACTGGGCTAGCAGGACTGCGGTAAACCGGGCTGTAGCAGACTACCAAGGCTCAGTGGAAGCACCCGACTACATTTCCCAATAAGAGAGGCTACCAAGGATAAACAACTAGGTTGTCGGATCCCACACATACCAAGCATTTCAATCATACACACAATATGCTCGATATGTGCAAATACAACATGGCATCACAACAAGACTCTACGACTCAGAGTATTTATTCATTAGGCTCCGACGAGCCAAGTATTACAAACATGGGTCTCATGACCCAACATATAGAGCATACAAGCAACAAGCACATGCGTAAGCTTAACTTGTCTGAGTACAGACAACTACAAATGAAAAAGGCTGAGAAGCCTGACTGTCTACAAGACCCTGCCGAGGGCACATGATCGTAGCTGAGGTAACAAGCTAAAGGCTGAAGTCCACGCGGAACTACTAGCGAGACTGAAGTCTCTCTGCAAAAAACATAAATTGAGCAAACGTGAGTACAAATGTACCCAACAAGACTTACATCAGAGCTAGCTACATATGCATCAGTATCAACAAAGGGGGTGGTGGAGTTTAACTGCAGCAAGCCAGCTCTGACTCGGTGGCTATCCTGAACTACGACTGCAAGTAACTCTTTTGAGGTGGCGCAGACGAGTCCACATATTCACCGAGTCAATACACCACTATGGATCCGCTCCTGTCTCCCTATGAGAAGGCCATCCATAGCACTCACGCTTATCTTGCGCATTTTAGAGTATCCACTTTCACTTGTCTAAGAACTGTACAGGCAACCTAGAAGTCCTTTACCGCGGACACGGCTATTCGAATAGATGATGTTAACCCTGCATGGGTGTACTTCTTCACACACGCTCTCGCCACTTACCACCATGTACACGTCGTGTATCTCGGGAACCTTCAAGCGGAAGCCTGGCGAGGGAGTCGGCCATGACCTGACTAACCACACAAGTCTCTAGTCCAGGTTTATCGCCTATTCGGGTTCCATCCGCAAGGAGATCCAGCCGGGGTGTCGCTCACGGCCCCAAATGATGTGAGCAGGGTTCCCAAGCCCACCATCCGGGTGCCACTTGGTACACCGTGCCACTGTGCCTAGTCTGTCCAATGCCCACCTATACCGTGTGCCACTTGGTAGACTACTAACACTACCTACAAACACCAGAAACTAGTTGCAACTCCTGGACAGAGATGAGGTTGATTAATAAGTCGAGAGGGGCACTTAAGCATTCCAATGTGTGGTTGTAACTTTTCATGGATCACAAACACAGAACTCTGTTCCTGAGGACGGCTGCAATGAGACAACCCACCATGTACTCCTACATGGCCTCTCGCCGCTACCTTTACCAAATCGTGTTCACACACTTAGCTCACAACAGTAGGACATGTTCACCACATTCCAATTCATCCCCGATGAATCAGACCTGACTCAACTCTAAGGAGTAGCAGGCATGACAAACAAGCATGAATGAGTAGGAACATCAGGGCTCAAACAACTCCTACTCATGCTAGTGGGTTTCATCTATTTACTGTGGCAATGACAGGTCATGCAGAGGAAAGGGGTTCAATTACCGCAGCATGTAACAGTTGAAACGTTGTTGTCCTAATGCAGTAAAAGAGAGCAGGAGCGAGAGTGTGGGATTGCATCGGAATGAACAAGGGGGTTTTGCTTGCCTGGTAGTTCTAAAGATAGTATAGCTCTTCACCGGTGTCATCGATCACATCGTCGGCACCATGTCTATCGAGAGGGGACAAACACCGGCAAACAAGGAAGAACACAGTCAATGCAATGCACAATATGATGCATGATCATGACATGTCAATATGCTATGATTTGAGCTAATGCAACTAGCAACAGGTTCAATGAGGTTGGTTTGAATCCAAGATTCAAATTCAAACTCCATATGTGGAAATTCAAATGCCATTCACATGATTTGTCCTAAACAGCAGCTATAAGTTGTTCGAACATGCATGAAAAATGGTACAAATGGATAGATTGGATTTTTCTGATCATTTTTCATATATAATTTATCCTATTTGGAGTTATAGATAATTTTCTATGAATTATAGAAGTTTTGGGTATTTTCTGAAAATAATAAATCATTTCTGATTTATTAAAATCCCAGAAAACATTACTGCATCAGCACCACGTCATGACAACGTCAGCAAGTCAACAGGGGCTGGTCCAGGTCAAACTTTACCAGTGGGGCCCGCACGTCAGTGTATCAGGGCAGGAACAGAGGCTGACTAGTGGGCCTAGGTCAACAGCCACGTCAGCACGGTCAAAGCTGACGCGTGGGGCCACTGTGCTTAGTTAGAGCTAAACAGGAAATAAACTTTGATTAATTAAGGGCGCGGGGCCCACTGTCAGTGACTGCGGGGAGTCATCAGCGCGGGTTTTGACCCGGTTTGACCGGCAGTTAGCCGCCGGCGAGGCCGAATGCGGCGGAGGCGCACGGGAATCGCCCTCCGGCGACCAAATGGATGGCCGAGACCATCCGCGCGGAGCCTGGACTCGCGCGCATCCAACTATGCGAGAGGCAGCGACTGGGGTGGCCGGCGTAGGCAGTGGCAGGTAGCTTGGCGGCGGCTGTAGTTACGGCGTCGAGCGGAACGGGGCTGCGGAGCACGACAGGAGGAGTTGGGGGATGCGTTCGGCTCCTGGGAGCTCGGTGAGCACGGCTACACGCTCAACGGCGGGCGGAGGCGGCTGTTGCCACAGCAACGACATGGCTCGTCGGCGGCAAGCTTTGTCCATGGCGGGAAACGGCGTTAGAGGACGCGCTAAAGGAGGGGGAAATGGGGGATTGGAGAGGAGCTCATAGAGGACTCGCAGAGCAGGTCAGTGGGCTCGGGGGTGGCCTGGAGACGGTGAATCAGAGCCGGCGATCTTCGGTGCCCATCGGTAAAGACGACGATGTTGGCGTCACTCCAGGGCTCCCGGCGTCGCGTGGCTCGGCGATGAAGAAGAGGGCGACGCGTCGGATCCGTTGGGCGGCACGGAGAGGGGTAGGGTGGCCGGTGGACATGCGAACGGCGGACGGCGGCGACGAGCTCCGCTCGGGCGTGTGTGGGGAGAGAGCGGAGGAGGGGGAGGAGCGCGGGGAGAGTGAGAGGGTCCGGGGGGTTGCGTAGCGTCGCAAAAGGCGTCCAGGGGGAGGAGGGGCCGGGGAAGCAGGAGGTGGCTAGGGCAGCATCGGCGCTCGCCACGCACCTGTTTCTCCTCCAGGCAGAGGAGGAAGAAGACATGGGAGCCCCTGGTGGGCTGGGCCAGCAGTGCCAGGCTAGGTGGCTGCACAGTAGTTGGGCCGCAGGTAACACAGGTAGTCTCTCTCTCTCTCTCTTTTATTTCTGTTTTTCTATTTTCTGTAATTGTGTTTGGCTTTATTAAAAATGCCAGAGCATTTCAAAAAATCATGCAACTGACTGTGGCTACTGTTTGGAATATTTCCAATAGTATACATTTCAGTTTGTGATTATTTGGGCATTTAATATATTTACAGGATTTAAATGCCCTAATGCAAATACTATATGATTTAATTCAGTGACCCCCAATTGACCTAGAAAAATGTGCAATATTTTTGGCAGAGGTTCAAGACCAATCCAAAGATGATGAACATTTTTTGGGAAGGCATTTTGGGTTCATTGAAAATATTTTTATTTGAACCTAGTTAAATTCTTTCTGATGCTAGGGTTTGGTCAGTCCCCATTTCAACTTAAATAGAATGTAAACATGATGCAACAAGATGCAAAACACCAGGCAGTACCAGAAGCTAGGGATGTGACAACTCACCCCCACTAAACAAGAATCTCGTGCCGAGATTCAAGACGTGAGGTAAGTTGAAAGAGGGGACACAAAGATAACACGATCTCATGATCCAAACTGTCCTTCTGGAAGATGTTGATTTATTCCTTCAAATTGATCTTGACGTGCTTGCTTTTGAGATCTTCATCCAACTATGATGACGGAACAGAGGAAACTCGACAGAATTCGATCTTCACAAAGATCAAGCGATACACGATCAACTCATGGAATGAGGCGAAAGAACGTCTCTGGAGCCGAGACACAACACATAATGAGAGGGATGGAAATAAATAGATGACGAAGGTTCAATTTGGTAGGCAACAATCCCACACTGGAGTAGGATGGTGCAAGGTTTCAAAGTATGATTCCATAACGGGGCACCTTAGGGAAGGTGGCTCGTAGAAATATTCCCTTAAGTGGCAAAAAGAATTACTTTCGATCCAGAGATCATTGAATTTCTCTATACCAGCCTAAGGCAATTCCCAAATGATCGTTTGAAGGAGTTCGAAGAAATGGCATTCTCAGATCGGAAAGGAAACGATGGTTATAGAACAACTCGGCAAACGGGAGGAACATCCCAATTGATACCGAGGATATAACCTAGTGACTGAGTGTGCTCTCAAGAACTTGAGCATTTCAATACTCATCAAGGTCTTACCAACATCTGTGTCGAGGATCCTGGCAACACATCTTACTACCATGATGAATAGTGATGGACAATACAGATGCAAAGGAAGACAACACTTTCTCAGATTTCACCTTAGCAATGCCAAGGGAACGAAATTTGGATGATCGACCAAGAGACATTTAGCACTCCGCTTCTAATGTTCTCCTTGATGTACCAGCTTAACCCAATACCATTCAGTATCTGGAACATCAAGTAAAGGTCTGACTTCTGGAGCTCAAGGAGCCCATAAGGAACAACTTATGTACAAAGTCATACCAACTCCTCATGGAAAAATGGCCAAATTGCCGACTCAAGATACTACAATAAGGGATCTCCCGGATAAGTGTGTTGGCCATGACATCCACTTAACTGTTCAAAAGACCAATATTATAATTCTTGGGAACGTCCCAACCATCATATCTACCTGAGATTCAGATCTGGTTGGCGTTAGGATATTCCAGACTCAGCATGTTTGGAAGGAAAGTTTTCGACCAAAACCGACGAGATGACGTTGCGAGATTCTCGGGAAATGAACTACGATAGCAAGCTCCAAAACACGAGCTGGTTATGCTACATACATGTGAACACGCTGTCCCAGACAAGCATGACCACATAGTAGTCTTATTATATAATAAAACACTACCAAGTTCAGGTTGGGAACCATCATTGAAGATAACGAAGTCGTGTGCATGACCTAGGATTAGCACAATCATAATCCTTTTTCTTGACCAAATCAATCAGTGCCTTGGTGTGCTAGGAAATACATGTGGAACGGAGGTAGCTAATCTCACAAACTGATGTATACTTCACACATGCATGACTAACTTGGGATGATTCCAAGTGAGGCAACATTGACTTTCTCGAGTTCACGGCGGCAACTTGCATCAAATGCACATGAATTAGAGGAAGTCACTTCTCTCATCCGAAGATAATGCTTATAAAAGTTTCCAACACTACTTAGATGTTCGACATGAATCATGGACAAGATGAAAATATTTTCAATGGGCTCAACAAAAAATCATCGATACTTCCATGAGGATGGAATTCCAGAACTATGTGAACAAGGTGATAGCATTGGTCAAACCCAAAAGATGTAATGATGTATGCTCGAGGATACAACCACGAGTAAGACAACATTACGAACATCGTTGGTTCTGATTTGATTTGACAATAGCCCACACTCAAATAAAAGGAATGATAAGATAATAGCGCGGACAATTGATCATGTGGATCAATCGATGAAGATATCATCTTTCTTCAACACAGATACAAGATATCCCTTAGGGATGAGCGTGGTCGGACAAGCTTTTACCTTCCAACTCTCCAAGTTGTTGTTAAGCTTAACCAACTAGCTCAGGGGTATCCAACACAGATTCTTGGAGAAAAGGGTGGCTACAAGTAACCAACTTCATCACGAACTCAACATAGCGGTCAGGTGACAACCTGGTGATACCTCCGAGAAGATATTCGGAAAATCATGAACCACCGATAGGTTACTAAGCTCGAGAACAATCTTGCTTTTCAGGGCAAGACGATATGATCAACAGAGCAAGGGTTTGACAAAATCCTAATTCATTGATCGAAGAGTGCACCAAAAATAAGGACTAGGTAGCACGATCAATCTTAGGATGATGATTTCATAACCAGCACACTAAGAATGAGAGTGTTGTCCATTAACTACCAAGCAACAAGGTTGCTAGGAGTATTGATTTCGCACATCACAGTACTCTTGTCGGCATTCCGGTTACAATAACACGGAAACCGAGGAATGAATAATGATGGCAAGAAGTATCACTACGGCAAGAATCCATAAGAGGTGGTGCAATTCTCATGAAATTCTTGACATAAAGATGGTAACACTCCAAGGTAGAATAGAACAAAAGCTGGATTGGCATTTGTTCTGCGGAATACAACTACTTGGACCCAATCCCAGAAATGGACGAGGTACTAGAGTTTGTTTCTCTTAGTCATTCCGAAGTAGAATGGCTTGGAGGACCATAAGAGTAAAAGGCATTGATGAACAAGGATGCACAAATACTCCTAACTATCAACAGATACACGAGGGCTAGAATACAACTAAAGAGGGACATCTTAAAGGAACATGTATCTTTCTGAGTTGTGGATTCATAGATTAGTATGTCGAGCAAAGCTCAACATTTCTTCCGGATAACCCATGCAGAAAGGTAGAACTGGCAGATTCACAATGTAGAATGGAGAACTCATCAAGAGCACTCTGGTTGTGGTCTTTTGGTTCAAAAGAATTTCTGCCATAAGCAGCATGGTATTAGGAAGATGGAAATACCACGGACCTCAAGAACTATCGCAAAGGTTACTAATATCCTAAAGTTACGAGCAACACTATCAACACGAGGTAAGTAGAGTGAATCTTGGGCTTAAGAACCCAGAAATAGAAGGCCTACTAACTAAATGGCATCACGGGATGCTTTCGAGAATGGGGGCCAGAATGATCACACTAGGAACACAAAAGATTGCTAGATTACTGAGTGGTTCTCGAAGACACCTATGCTCATAATACTAACTCCAACATACATGTCAAGGCAACGGAGTACCTCAACAGACCGATTAGTGTGCTTAAGCGGGCCCAAAGGAACATCGAGAACGGGAAGAAGGGATTTACAAGTGCATCAGATTGTTTAGAAACCTGGGATGACTCGGACAGCATAACGGCTGTAAATGCTCAAAAAGATTTGAGACATCCTACAAAATGGTGGCATAACCACTCAACATCACAATATTAAGGTTCCGAGATCAACTGTCAACACACGGAAATAGTAGGAACTGAACCAAGGCATGAAACCAACAATCCTATGAATCTACGGATTAGTAACACGTGAACCTGATAGAAAGATGAGAAGCCTAGTTCTTAACCCCGTAGGAATGATAGGATGACTCAGATCAGAAGGACATAAGGCATAAGGAGTAAAAAGAGCCTTACGTTCCCTTCCACAATCAATTCCCTTATATAACTAAAGCATTTCTAGACACGACTTCGACCAGTTGGCTTGGTAATCCTATAGGCAGTCAGGCTCTGATACCAAAGCTGTCAGGACCTCGATCCTAAGTCACACCGATCTAGCATGTAACACTTCATATCACTTTGCGGCCTCACGCACGGTATTCCCACGGGTGCCACCTTACCTGGCCCGGGACCGTTTGTGCCTTTTGGCTCACGTATATGATAGTGTCGCTAGCATCCATATGACAGAGAACCCGGGCCGACATGACTAGTCGTGAACCCAAAGTGGCACTAACTTACGGGGACAGGCATTCATGAAACAACGTCGAACATGTCGGTCATCAGCGTGTGAATCCGGGCTGTAGCAACTGGGCTAACAGGACTCCGGGAACCCGGGCTATAGCAGGCTAGCAGGACTCCGGAAGTCACCGCGTGACATTTCCCCGAAGGGATAGACACAGGAACGAAGTGAATCACATGCCGGCCAGTCTAAGTGTTCCAAAGCAGTAGTACTGGGCTAGCAGGACTCCGGTAAACCGGGCTGTAGCAGACTAATAAGGCTCAGTGGAAGCACCCGACTACATTTCCCCATAAGAGAGGCTACCAAGGATAAACAACTAGGTTGTCGCATCCCACACATACCAAGCATTTCAATCGTACACACAATATGCTCGATATGTGCAAATACAACATGGCATAACAACAAGACTCTACGACTCAGAGTATTTATTCATTAGGCTCCGAGGAGCCAAGTATTACAAACATGGGTCTCATGACCCAACATACAGAGCATACAAGCAACAAGCACATGCGGAAGCTTAACTTGTCTGAGTACAGACAACTACAAATGAAAAAGGCTGAGAAGCCTGACTGTCTACAAGACCCTGCCGAGGGCACATGATCGTAGCTGAGGTAACAAGCTAAAGGCTGAAGTCCACGCGGAACTACTAGCGAGACTGAAGTCTCTCTGCAAAAAACATAAATTGAGCAAACGTGAGTACAAATGTACCCAGCAAGACTTACATCAGAGCTAGCTACATATGCATCAGTATCAACAAAGGGGGTGGTGGAGTTTAACTGCAGTAAGCCAGCTTTGACTCGGTGGATATCCTGAACTACGACTGCAAGTAACTCTTTTGAGGTGGCCCACACGAGTCCACATATTCACCAAGTCAATACACCACTATGGATCCGCTCCCGTCTCCCTACGAGAAGGCCATCCATAGCACTCACGCTTATCTTGCGCATTTTAGAGTATCCACTTTCACTTGTCTATGAACTGTGCAGGCAACCCAGAAGTCCTTTACCGCGGACATGGTTATTCGAATAGATGATGTTAACCCTGGAGGGGTGTACTTCTTCACAACCGCTCTCTCCACTTACCACCATGTACATGTCGTGTATCTCGGCAACCTTCAAGCGGAAGCCTGGCGAGGGAGTCGGCCACGACCTGACTAACCACACAAGTCTCTAGTCTAGGTTTATCGCCTATTCGGGTTCCATCCGCAAGGAGATCCGGATGGGGTGTCGCTCACGGCCCCAAACAATGTGAGCAGGGTTCCCAAGCCCACCATCCGGGTGCCACTTGGTACATCGTGCCACTGTGCCTAGTCTGTCCCAAGCCCACCTTTACCGGGGGCCACTTGGTAGACTACTAACACTACCTACAAACACCAGAAACTAGTTGCAACTCCTGGACAGAGATTAGGTTGATTAATAAGTCGAGAGGGGCACTTAAGCATTCCAATGCGTGGTAGTAACTGTTCATGGATCACAAACATAGAACTCAGTTCCTGAGGACGGCTGCAATGAGACAACCCACCATGTACTCCTACATGGCCTCTCACCGCTACCTTTACCAAATCGTGTTCACACACTTAGCTCTCAACAGTAGGACATGTTCACCACATTCCAATTCATCCCTGATGAATCAGACCTGACTCAACTCTAAGCAGTAGCAGGCATGACAAACAAGCATGAATGAGTACGCACATCAGGGCTCAAACAACTCCTACTCATGCTAGTGGGTTTCATCTATTTACTGTGGCAATGGCAGGTCATGCAGAGGAAAGGGGTTCAACTACCGCAGCATGTAACAGTTGAATCATTGTTGTCCTAATGCAGTAAAAGAGAGCACGAGCGAGAGTGTGGGATTGTATCGGAATGAACAAGGGGGTTTTGCTTGCCTGGCACTTCTGAAGATAGTATAGCTCTTCATCGGTGTCATCGATCACATCGTCGGAACCATGTCTATCGACAGGGGACAAACACCGGCAAACAAGGAAGACCACAATCAATGCAATGCACAATATGATGCATGATCATGACATGTCAATATGCTATGGTTTGAGCTAATGCAACTAGCAACAGGTTCAATGAGGTTGGTTTGAATCTAAGATTCAAATTCAAACTCCATATGTGGAAATTCAAATGCCATTTACATGATTTATCCTAAACGGCAGCTATAAGTTGTTCTAACATACATGTTAAGGTACAGATGGGTAGATTTGATTTTTTATCATTTTTCCTATATAATTTATCCTATTTGGTGTTATAGATAATTTTCTATGAATTTTAGAAGTTTTGGGCATTTTGTAAAAATAATAAATCATTTCTGATTTATTAAAATCCCAGAAAGCATTACTGCATCAGCACCACGTCATGACGACGTTAGCATGTCCACAGGGGCTGGTCCAGGTCAAACATTACGAGTGGGGCCCGCAAGTCAGTGTATCAGGGCAGGAACAGAGGCTGACTAGTGGGCCCAGGTCAACAGCCACGTCAGCACGGTCAAAGCTGACGCATGGGGCCACTGTGTTTAATTGGAGCTACATAGAAACTAAACTTTGATTAATTAAGGGCGCGGGGCCCACTGTCAGTGACTGCGGGGTGTCATTAGCGCGGGTTTTGACCCGGTTTGACCGGCAATTAGCCGCCGGCGAGGCCAAATGCGGCGGAGGCGCACGGGAATCGCCCTCCGGCGACCAAATGGATGGCCGAGACCATCCACGCGGAGCCTGGACTCGCGCGCATCCAACTATGCGAGAGGCAGCGGCTGGGGTGGCCGGGGTAGGTAGCGACAGGGAGCTTCGCGGCGGCCGGAGTTACGGCATCGAGCGGAACGGGGCTGCGGAGCAGGATAGGAGGAGTTGGGGGATGTGTTCGGCTCCTGGGAGCTCGTTGAGCACGGCTACACCTCAAAGGCGGGCGGAGGCGGCTGTTGCCACAGCAACGACATGGCACGGAGGCGGCGAGCTTCGGCCATGGCGGGAATCGGCGTTACAGGACGCGCTAGAGGAGGGGGGACATGGGCGATTGGAGAGGAGCTCACAGAGGACTCGCAGAGCAGGTCAGTGGGCTCGGGGGCCGCCTGGAGACGGTGAATCGGAGCCGGTGATCTTCGGTGCCCGTCGGTGAAGACGACGACATTGGTGTCACTGCAGGGCTCTCGGCGTTGCGTGGCTCCGCGATGAGGAAGAGGGCGACGCGTCGGATCCGTTGGGCGGCACGGAGAGGGGTAGGGTGGCCGGTAGACATGCAGACGGCGGCGATGAGCTCCGCTCGGGCGCGTGTGGGGAGAGAGCGGAGGAGGGGGAGGAGCGCGGGGAGAGTGAGAGGGTCTGGGGGGTTGCGTGGCGTCGCAAAAGGCGTCCAGGGGGAGGAGGGGCCAGGGAAGCAGGAGGTGGCCAGGGCAGCATCGGCACTCGCCACGCACCTCTTTGTCCTCCTGGCAGAGGAGGAAGAAGACACGGGAGCCCCTGGTGGGCTGGGCCAGCAGTGCCAGGCCAGGTGGCTGCACAGTAGTTGGCCCGCAGGTAACACACGTAGTCTCTCACTCTCTCCCTCTCTCTCTCTCTCTCTCTCTCTCTCTCTCTTTTATTTCTGTTTTTCTATTTTCTGTAATTGTGTTTGGCTTTATTAAAAATGCTAGAGCATTTCCAAAAATCATGCAACTGACTGTGGCTACTGTTTGGAATATTTCCAACACTAAACATTTCAGTTTGTGATTATTTGGGCATTTAATATATTTTATAGGATTTAAATGCCCAAATGCAAATACTATATGATTTAATTTAGTGACCCCCAATTGACCTAGAAAAATGTGCAATATTTTTGGCAGAGGTTCAAGACCAATCCAAAGATGATGAACATTTTTGGGAAGGCATTTTGGGTTCATTGAAAATATTTTTATTTGAACCTAGTTGAATTATTTCTGATGCTAGGGTTTGGTCAGTCCCCATTTCAACTTAAATAGAATTTAAACATGATGCAACAAGATGCAAAACACCAGGCAGTACCAGAAGCTAGGGATGTTACAACGCTTCACTCCCCGGCAACGGCACCAGAAAAGAGTCTTGATGACCCACAAGTATAGATGATCTATCGTAGTCCTTTCGATAAGTAATAGTGTCGAACCCAATGAGGAGCAGAAGGAAATGACAAGCAGTTTTCAGTAAGGTATTCTCTGCAAACACTGAAATTATCGATAACAGATAGTTTTGTGATAAGGTAATTTGTAACAAGTAACAAGCAACAAGAGTAAATAAAGTGCAGCAAGATGGCCCAATCCTTTTTGTAGCAAAGGACAAGCCAGGACAAACTCTTATATAAAGTAAAGCGCTCCCGAGGACACATGGGAATTATTGTCATGCTAGTTTACATCACGCTCATATGATTCGCATTCGTTACTTTGATAATTTGATATGTGGGTGGACCGGTGCTTGGGTACTGCCCTTCCTTGGACAAGCATCCCACTTATGATTAACCACTCTTGCAAGCATCCGCAACTACGACAAAAGAAGTATTAAGGTAAACCTAACCATAGCATGAAACATATGGATCCAAATCAGCCCCTTACGAAGCAACGCATAAACTAGGGTTTAAGCTTCTGTCACTCTAGCAACCCAGCATCTACTTGTTACTTCCCAATGCCTCCCCCCTAGGCCCAAATAATGGTGAAGTGTCATGTAGTCGACGTTCACATAATACCACTAGAGGAGAGACAACATACATCTCGTCAAAATATCGAACGAATACCAAATTCACATGACTACTTATAGCAAGACTTCTCCCATGTCCTCAGGAACAAACGTAACTACTCACAAATCATATGCATGTTCATGATCAGAGGGGTATTAATATGCATAAATGATCTGAACATTGATCTTCCACCAAATAAACCAACTAGCACCAACTACAAGGAGTAATCAACACTACTAGCAACCTACACGTACCAATCTGAGGTTTTGAGACAAAGATTGGATACAAGAGATGAACTAGGGTTTTAGAGGAGATGGTGCTGCTAAAGATGTTGATGGAGATTGATCCCCTCCCGATGAGAGGATCGATGGTGATGATTTCCCCCCCGGAGGGATGTTTCCCCGGCAGAACAGCTCCGCCGGAGCCCTAGATTGGTTTCGCCAGGTTCCGCCTCAAGACGTCGGCGCTTTGTCCCGAAAGCTTCTTCTGATTTTTTCTAGGACGAAAGACTTCATATAGCAGAATACTATATGATTTAATTCAGTGATGTTTCCCCGGCAGAACAGCTCCGCCGGAGCCTTGGCTGCACAGTAGTTGGGCCGCAGGTAACACAGGTAGTCTCTCTCTTTCTCTTTTGTTTCTGTTTTTCTATTTTCTGTAATTGTGTTTGGCTTTATTAAAAATGCCAGAGCATTTCAAAAAATCATGCAACTGACTGTGGCTACTGTTTGGAATATTTCCAATAGTATACATTTCAGTTTGTGATTATTTGGGCATTTAATATATTTATAGGATTTAAATGCCCTAATGCAAATACTATATGATTTAATTCAGTGACCCCCAATTGACCTAGAAAAATGTGCAATATTTTTGGCAGAGGTTCAAGACCAATCCAAAGATGATGAACATTTTTTGGGAAGGCATTTTGGGTTCATTGAAAATATTTTTATTTGAACCTAGTTGAATTCTTTCTGATGCTAGGGTTTGGTCAGTCCCCATTTCAACTTAAATAGAATGTAAACATGATGCAACAAGATGCAAAACACCAGGCAGTACCAGAAGCTAGGGATGTGACAACTCACCCCCACTAAACAAGAATCTCGTGCCGAGATTCAAGACGTGAGGTAAGTTGAAAGAGGGGACACAAAGATAACACGATCTCGTGATCCAAACTGTCCTTCTGGAAGATGTTGATTTATTCCTTCAAATTGATCGTGACGTGCTTGCTTTTGAGATCTTCATCCAACTATGATGACGGAACAGAGGAAACTCGACAGAATTCGATCTTCACAAAGATCAAGCGATACACGATCAACTCATGGAATGAGGCGAAAGAACGTCTCTGGAGCCGAGACACAACACATAATGAGAGGGATGGAAATAAATAGATGACGAAGGTTCAATTTGGTAGGCAACAATCCCACACTGGAGTAGGATGGTGCAAGGTTTCAAAGTATGATTCCATAACGGGGCACCTTAGGGAAGGTGGCTCGTAGAAATATTCCCTTAAGTGGCAAAAAGAATTACTTTCGATCCAGAGGTCATTGAATTTCTCTATACCAGCCTAAGGCAATTCCCAAATGATCGTTTGAAGGAGTTCGAAGAAATGGCATTCTCAGATCGGAAAGGAAACAATGGTTATAGAACAACTCGGCAAACGGGAGGAACATCCCAATTGATACCGAGGATATAACCTAGTGACTGAGTGTGCTCTCAAGAACTTGAGCATTTCAATACTCATCAAGGTCTTACCAACATCTGTGTCGAGGATCCTGGCAACACATCTTACTACCATGATGAATAGTGATGGACAATACAGATGCAAAGGAAGACAACACTTTCTCAGATTTCACCTTAGCAATGCCAAGGGAACGAAATTTGGATGATCGACCAAGAGACATTTAGCACTCCGCTTCTAATGTTCTCCTTGATGTACCAGCTTAACCCAATACCATTCAGTATCTGGAACATCAAGTAAAGGTCTGACTTCTGGAGCTCAAGGAGCCCATAAGGAACAACTTATGTACAAAGTCATACCAACTCCTCATGGAAAAATGGCCAAATTGCCGACTCAAGATACTACAATAAGGGATCTCCCGGATAAGTGTGTTGGCCATGACATCCACTTAACTGTTCAAAAGACCAATATTATAATTCTTGGGAACATCCCAACCATCATATCTACCTGAGATTCAGATCTGGTTGGCGTTAGGATATTCCAGACTCAGCATGTCTGGAAGGAAAGTTTTCGACCCAAACCGACGAGATGACGTTGCGAGATTCTCGGGAAATGAACTACGATAGCAAGCTCCAAAACACGAGCTGGTTATGCTACATACATGTGACCACGCTGTCCCAGACAAGCATGACCACGTAGTAGTCTTATTATATAATAAAACACTACCAAGTTCAGGTTGGGAACCATCATTGAAGATAACGAAGTCGTGTGCATGACCTAGGATTAGCACAATCATAATCCTTTTTCTTGACCAAATCAATCAGTGCCTTGGTGTGCTAGGAAATACATGTGGAACGGAGGTAGCTAATCTCACAAACTGATGTATACTTCGCACATGCATGACTAACTTGGGATGATTCCAAGTGAAGCAACATTGACTTTCTCGAGTTCACGGCGGCAACTTGCATCAAATGCACATGAATTAGAGGAAGTCACTTCTCTCATCCGAAGATAATGCTTATAAAAGTTTCCAACACTACAGTAAAGCGCTCCCGAGGACACATGGGAATTATTGTCATGCTAGTTTACATCACGCTCATATGATTCGCATTCGTTACTTTGATAATTTGATATGTGGGTGGACCGGTGCTTGGGTACTGCCCTTCCTTGGACAAGCATCCCACTTATGATTAACCACTCTTGCAAGCATCCGCAACTATGACAAAAGAAGTATTAAGGTAAACCTAACCATAGCATGAAACATATGGATCCAAATCAGCCCCTTACGAAGCAACGCATAAACTAGGGTTTAAGCTTCTGTCACTCTAGCAACCCAGCATCTACTTATTACTTCCCAATGCCTCCCCCCTAGGCCCAAATAATGGTGAAGTGTCATGTAGTCGACGTTCACATAATACGACTAGAGGAGAGACAACATACATCTCGTCAAAATATCGAACAAATACCAAATTCACATGACTACTTATAGCAAGACTTCTCCCATGTCCTCAGGAACAAACGTAACTACTCACAAATCATATGCATGTTCATGATCAGAGGGGTATTAATATGCATAAATGATCTGAACATTGATCTTCCACCAAATAAACCAACTAGCATCAACTACAAGGAGTAATCAACACTACTAGCAACCTACACGTACCAATCTGAGGTTTTGAGACAAAGATTGGATACAAGAGATGAACTAGGGTTTTAGAGGAGATGGTGCTACTAAAGATGTTGACGGAGATTGATCCCCTCCCGATGAGAGGATCGATGGTGATGATTTCCCCCCCGGAGGGATGTTTCCCCGGCAGAACAGCTCCGCCGGAGCCCTAGATTGGTTTCGCCAGGTTCCGCCTCGAGACGTCGGCGCTTCGTCCCGAAAGCTTCTTCTGATTTTTTCTAGGATGAAAGACTTCATATAGCAGAAGATGGGCACCGAAGGCCTGCCAGGTGGCCACAAGACAGGGGGGCGCACCCAGGGGGTAGGGCGCGCCCCCCACCGTCGTGGCCAGGGTGTGGGCCCCTCTGGTTGATTCTTTCGCCAGTATTTTTTATTAATTCCAAAACGTGCCTCCGTCAAATTTCACGACTTTTGGAGTTGTGCAGAATAGGTCTCTAATATTTGCTCCTTTTCTAGCGCAGAATTCCAGCTGCCGACATTCTCTGAGAATAGACATAAGTATTGTGACATAATGTGTAATAACAGCCCATAATGCGATAAATAGCGATATAAAAGCATGATGCAAAATGGATGTATCAACTATCCCTAGAAAAAAAGATCTTGACTAACTATATTTCAATATGGCAGCACGCGTAATTTTTCCATTCTACCCAGCCATGAAGAAGGCGCCCACCCATGAGCTATTAATCAGTAAGTATCAGGAACAACCTAGTATTTATAATCTGTACTTACAAATTAATAAGCAGTGTACATATATTTAGTTATCATGCAGATGCTGGTTACGCCTTTATAAATGCAAAAGAAATGTGTATCCTGGTTCTAAGTTTGAGATACTAATTCTAAATTTCCGATATATTTTTCCTTGTATGGCCTGAATAGTAAAGCAAATATTGGTCATTCACATAACTCATTTTTATTTCTCTTATACCTATGACACTATATTCCCTATGGACGTTTTTTTATGGAAACAAGTGATGGAATATTGGCTGCTGGTACCTATGCACAGTAACTTAAGTATGTCCCTAGGAACACTAAATACTCAGCAATCATATAGAGGGCTTCTATGCCACATCCATGGCCACTTCTGGGAGTCGATTGGTGGTCTTCACGTTCCCAAATGCTACTTTTATATATTAGATAAGTGTATTCCTCATTTTGTGCTCGAGTGTGCATAGCGCATATATGAATTATGTCTGTATTCAATTTCATAAGTTAATTGAACATTCTAATAATTGAGACTTCTTTAACTTCTGTAGGAAGCAAACATAAGCAAATGAACCATCAAGCCGGCGATCCGCGTCAACTGGATATTTTAGCTTTCATTTTGTACAAGTGATGTCTCATACTTGCATCTTTTTGTTGTCCTTCTGTAAACCTGATGTATGGTGTCTTGTCTTGGTGCTTAGAACAGACTGAACCGTATGTATGTGACAGTTAGTTAATGGAATAAAAATGGTTTGGTACACCTGATGTGAACCTGATGTATGATGTCTTGTGATTATGCTTAGAACACATGAACTATATGTATATGACAATCAATACCATATACTAATTAAAGTCGTGGTTGGCTAAACAAAATGTTGACGAACTATTGGCCGGGAAAAGAAAACGCCAACAGATTGTTGGTCAGCAAAACGAACGCCATCAAATAGTCGGTCGGGAAAGGCTAACACAAGGCCCAACAAAATGTTTGTCGGGAAAGAATACACATCTGAAAGTCGGTTGGGAAATGCCCATGGTTACCCTAACAGACTGTTGGTCGGAAAAGGCCCATGGCAGGCCCAACAAACTGTTGGTCGGGAAAAATACCCCTTAGCCATCAAGCAGTTGGTCGGGAAAGATTTGTCGGTCAGGAAAAGGCTTTCCCGTCTGGACTTTCCCCAACTGACAACATTGGTCGGCAATAGTCTTTCCCAACCGACTGTCTGTTGGCGGACGTTGTTTTTCCGACCCACTTGTGTGTTGAGGATGTAGTGTTGTGGTGTAGTGGCTCCAGGAGTTCTCTTTATTGATATAAAAAATCCTCGCAAAGTTTTGTTCCATTTCGAGAACTTTTATTTCTGCACAAAAACAACACCATGGTAGTTCTGCTGAAAACAGCGTCGGTCCAGGGTTAGTTTCATTCAGATCATGCAAATTAGAGCCCAAAACAAGAGGAAAAGTGTTAGGCAAAGTAGATACGTTGGAGACATATTAACAGGCACCGTGTCCAACCCCCGCTCACGCGAGGCCTAGGGGAAGGCCACAAGTAGTATTTCTGATGAGTTGAGTAGCCATCCTGAGGTTGATGCTACCCATTGGGCACCCTTAATTGTTTATCCACCAGCGCGGAGCATGGGGCTTGCACTGGGCGTGGGCCTGGCCGTATTCGACCGTTTCCGCCAGAGCTGAGCATGGGGCTTCCAGTGGGCATGGGCAGGAGCTCTGTACTAGAGCTTCTGGGGCGTGTACAGCCCTCATTCGTACGCGTGACTGGCACGACAAAACATGCGGAGGTGTTTTTAGACGCTCGTGAACCACTGCGGGGCTCAGGAGGTCCTACCTGAGGCGGGTTGCGCCTAGCTCCTGGTGCGGTCGCACGCTTGTGAAACCTGAGTTATGAAAGCGACCTATGCCAAATGAAATGTCCGGAGGCCATTGCATGAAAAGGCTAGACACCAAGGACCCATAGGAGGTGACATGTACGGGTCCGGCCCGTCAGACAGAGCTCGGTCACTTTGGTTTATCGATGCTGTAGGGACAGACCCTAGCACAGACGACATGCCATGTCTTCTCATGTAACGATCCGAGGAGGAACACTCGGCGCGTGGTGCCCGCGGTGGTGAGGCACCATGATCGCGGTTGTACTAACCGAGCCGCACACTTACTCACCTACTCGAGAGGAGAAGGCACCAAGGACTCTAGGAGGTGATGTGCATGGGAGCTGGCCCGCGAGATAGATCTCAGTCGCTTGGATTTAACAATGCTGTAGGGATGGACCTAAGCATAGACACCATGCCAGCTCTTGTGCGGTCGAGAGCGGGTTCGTGAGGGAGCGGCAATATTCACAGTGACGAAGTACCGGTCATGCAAATTAAGCCATCGAGAAAATTTTATCAAGGAACAACTGAATCCGATACATGAGCAAAAACAACGCAGCCATAGGGGAGGACCCTGACCAGCCTACGGATAATGCAGCCCGAGGGGCGCCCTCAATTGAACTAACCAAAAAGTCACCTCGCAATGTCGCTACGGGAGCGTCAGGGTAGTCGGTGAAGCGTGTCGTGGAGGTTCACTCCTCACCAGTCGGACGGCTCGTGAGGCTCGGGAGGCTAGCGAGGGGTTGGGGCCTCATGAGGCGCCAGCGCCAAGCGCCGAGCCTCATGAGACGCTGATGCAAGCTACGCAAACCACTGGTACGTAGCGCTCGCATTCAGCATGCCGAAGGGCATGTGGATGTAGTTGCAGGGAAAACCCCCGCTCCGGCTGACATGTGACGGCCAAAAGAGGTCCTGAGAAGCGACCCTGTTGAGGCCTGGGATGTTGACGCAGACCCGCAGCTCGCCGCTCGCATTGGTAGCGGCAGCCGAGCCGGTGGGGCATGCGGGGTGACGCTCGCCACGCATGGTCCTCGCTTCCTGAAGCTCGCCGATCGCCTTGGTGATGAACTCTCGTGCTCCTAGCGCTTCGCGCTGTGTTACTTGCCTACGGGGGTGCACATCGAAGCACACCTCCAAGTGGTCCCTGAGCGCCTCCCTCGTCGCACTACTCAGGTCATATGCTCTCCAGGTGGAAGCCCCTGAGCCTGTCCTAAGGGAGGCATCGGGCGCGCCTTCCTATGCGGGAGGGAGGCATGCCCCAGCGCCTGGCGCGATAACTGAGGTGTCACGACAAGTTCCTTCTTTGGCTCAGGACGGCTCTTGGGGAGGAGCTGCTTCTTCTTCACGGGGCATCCTCAGGGGGTGCGACATCACCTTCGCCATCGGAATTCTTGGCCGCTGCGGCCCGGTAGGCATGTTCGAGGGAGCAGACCACATCCTTCTCATCACAGGCGACGGTGATAATGCCGCTGCACCCTGGCATCTTTAGGACATTGCAGCCATGGTGGGTAGCCTCCATGAACATGGCGAGAGCAGGATACCCCAGGATGGCATTGTGAGGTAGACCGATGTGGGCCACGTCGAAGTCGATGAGCTCAGTGTGGTAGTTGTCATGCATATCAAAGGTGACTGAGAGGCGCACCTGCCCTAGGGGAGTGGTGGAGCAATCGTTCAACCGATAGAATGGCCTGGTGGGCATGAGCTCATTGTAAGGCACTTGAAGCGTCTCGAAGGTCTCGACAGAGAGCACGTTAAGGCCGGCGCCGCCATTGATGAGGGTCTTGGTGGTTGAGACGTTGCTGATGGTGGGCGTGCATAGCATGGTGAAAGTGCAACTAATCCCCGAGTGGTTTTGATAATTCATAACAACATATAGCTCATTGAACTAATATCTATTCAAGCCTAATATTTTAGAAAGTTCAGTGAATGGCGTGGCATGGACTAGAGATGTGGACCATCAAAATGCTAAGGACACGTATTGGAAAAAGCTCAAGACTCTACATTTCATTTTTTAGTGATCCAAGATCCCATTTGAGTCCATAGGAAAGCCAATACTATTAAGAGGGGATGAGGTGTTGCTTAATGGCTTGCTTGCTCAACCACTTCTCATTCCAAATATTTTAAAACCCTAAACTCTAACTCGGCCCCACCGATATTTCATATCCGGAGCCACCGAGTTTATATGACATAGCCACTGCCAGAAACCCTAACAGTTTGTCACACCGATACAGATCTCGGTCTCACCGAGATGGCCTTGCCAATTCTTTGTTGCCTATTAAAATTATTTTGGTCCCACCGAAATAGCAATCTGTCTCAGCAAGTTGGCTTGACATTTTCTCTGTTGCCTTATTGCTTCACTTCGGTCTCACCGAGTTGACGCAATCGGTGCCACCGAGTTTATTTTTTCCCTAAGCCCTAACACATCGGTCCCACCGAGTTTTTCCAGTCGGTCCCACCGAGATTCCTAACGTTCAAATTTTGAACTAAATCGGTCTCACTGAGTTCATCTATTCGGTCTGACTGAGTTGGGTCAAATGTGTGTAACGGTTGGATTTGTTTGGAGGCTATATATATATACCCCTCCACCCCCTTCTCCATATGTGAGAGAGCCATCAGAACGTGCCTACGCTTCCAGCTTACATTTTCTAAGAGAGAACCACCTACTCATGTGTTGAGATCAAGATATACCAATCCTACCACAAGAATCTTGATTTCTAGCCTTCCCCAAGTTGCTTTACATTCAAATCATCTTTCCACCATATCCAAATCTGTGAGAGACAGTTGGGTGTTGGGGAGACTATCATATGAAGCACAAGAGCAAGGAGTTCATCATCAACACAACATCTATTACCTTTTGGAGAGTGGTGTCTCCTAGATACGTTAGGTGTCGCTTGGGAGCCTCCGACAAGATTGTGGAGTTGAACCAAGAAGTTTATAAGGGAAAGGAGATCGCCTACGTCGTGAAGATCTACTCGAGTGAGGCAAGTCCTTTGTGGGGGATAGCCATGGTGGGATAGACAAGGTTGCTTCTTCGTGGACCCTTCATGGGTGGAGCCCACCATGGACTCGCGCAACCGTTACCCTTCGTGGGTTGAAGTCTCCATCAACGTGGATGTACGATAGCACCACCTATCGGAACCACACCAAAATTCTCCGTGTCTCCATTGCGTTTGCACTCTCCAAACCCTTCCCTCTACCTTCACATGCAATGTTTTACTTTCCGCTGCTACACTCTTAGAATTGCATGTGTAGGTTGATTGCTTGACTTGTGCTAATTGCTAAAATCTGCCCATGACTAAAATTGGGAAAAGGCTAGATTTTTATTTGGTCAAGTAGTCTAATCACGCCCCTCTATACCTAATTTCGATCCAACAAGTGGCATCAGAGCTTTGGTCTCCATTTTCCTTGATTTCCATAGCTTTGGTGATCATAGCCTTAGTTTCACAACCTAGGAGAGTATGGCGTCTAGCAAGGGAAATTACCATCGTAGAGGTATTTACTTTGATGGTACTAATTTTGCTAGTTGGAAGAATAAGATGAAAATGCTTATTCTTGGGCATAAACCCTTCATTTGGGATATTGTGCGCATTGGCTTGCAAGGTGATTTCTTCGAGGATGGAAAAGAACCGTATCATGAAGCGTCCACAGAAGAAATGAAGATGTTGCAATACAATGCTCAAGCTTGCGATATTATCTTCAATGGATTGTGCCCCGAAGAATTCAACAAAATTAGCCGCCTTGAGAATGCAAAGGAAATTTGGGATACTTTGGTTGATATGCACGAAGGTACCAAGTCCGTCAAGTAATCCAAATTGGATGTGCTTCAAAGTCAACTTGACAAGTTCAAGATGAAGGATGGTGAAGGAGTCGCTGAGATGTACTCTAGGCTTGCTGTCATCACAAATGTGATTGTCGGCTTAGTAAGCAAAGTGATGACCAACAAATTCATCATAAAGAAGATCCTAGGAGCATTGGATGGAAAATATGATACCGTGTGCACCTTGATCCACATGATGCCCAATTACAAAGATCTCAAGCCCATGGAAATCATTGGTAGAATCGTTGCTCATGATATGTCACTCAAGGATAAGGAAGAGCTCCACAACAAGTCAAGTGGTGCTTACAAAGCTTCAAGTGATGCTCCTACAACATCAAGTGATAAGCAAGTCTCCAATGAAGAATTGGGCTTAATGGTGAAGAACTTCAACATGTTCTGCAAGAATAGCAGCAAAGATAGAAGCTCCAAGTCAAGATCCTACAATGCCAAAAGATGTTCTAGTCGTGATTGCAATTGCTAAAATCGTGGAAGACTGAACACTACTCCAATGAGCGTATGGCTCCCTACAAGAAAAGAGAAGATTCACCAAGAAGGAGAAGTAGAAGAGATGAATCACCACCAATAGAGAGAAGGAGTAGAGTTGATCGTTATGAACAAAGACCCTCTCTTAGAAGTAAGGATTCGGAAAGGAAGGACAAGTCATGAAAGAGCTACACAGGACGAAGACATCAAGCTCACGTTGGTGAATGGGTATCCGGTTCCGACCCCGACAACTACTCTTAGAGAAGCTATCACTCTGACTCCGAATATACTCAAGATGATGGTTTTGCCGGTCTTGCACTTGTGTCATACAACTCCTACGACATATTTGACTCACCAAATGAAGGAATTCGAAGATGCTTCATGGCTAAAGGCCCTAAGGAATCACACCCCAAGTATGTTGATTTCAATAGTGATGAAGATGATTTGCTAGGTGATGATGATTTACTTGTTGACAACACTAGTGATGAAAACTATGATGAACTTGCTAGTATTCATGACAATCAAGATGAAATGAATGGCAATGATAAGAATGAGATTGAGCGTCTATCTAAAGAACTAAACACCCTTAAGTTAGCTCATGAAACAACTCTAGAGGATCATAGAGAGCCCCTAAGGACTCATGAGAAGCTACGCTTCGAGAAGCTAAATTTAGAGCAAGAGCATGAGTTCCTAAAAGCTATCAATGATTATCTTCTAAAGAAGAGTTCTTCTTATCTTGCCAAACGTCTCCTCTTGTCTACTTGTATTCCACAAGTAAAATCTAGCAATAAGAACAAGAAAGATTCTTCCTCCAGTAGTAACAATAACCATGTTAAATCCAATATTGTTGCTACTAGTAGTTCTCTTGATTCCACTAATGATTCTCTTAGCCAAGTTACACTTGAGCAAGAAAATAGCTTATTGAAGGTAATTATTAAGAAAGGTGTTTACAAGAGCTTTGCTGGAAGTAAGCAAGCAAGGAAGGCACTGGAAGAATCAAGGTGCTCATTTTGAACGAAAGTTCAATTCCAATGGAGTTGAGTGCGAAGAAGATCAATACCCCAAGACTAAGTTTGTTCCTCAATAAGAGAAGTATCATCCCACTTATTTCAACGGAACACAAGCTCAAGATGATCTTCCACCACAAGACCACAAGCAAAAAGGCAAGGACAATCTTCAAGAACAGATTGGTTCATTTGAAGAAGCTCCTAATTTGAAGAAGCTCCTAAGGCTATGGTCAAGTGGGTTCCCAAGACTAAATCAAATTCCACTTCATCAAGTACGACTACAACTCCAAGGATTCCGATCAAGTGGATGTGGGTCCCAAAGAATAAGAACTAGAGTGTTCTTGAGGGTGACTCCGCAAAAATACTTCACTGATATTCAGTTTGGCAAGGACATGTGCAATCAACTTCCATATCTTGCACTAGTTCACGGAGTCACAAACCCTCTTGTCGGTAAGACAAGCGAAAAGGTAACCAAATGCTTTCATGGACATCATCATATGTGTGTTTCAATCTATGTCTATGGATATCCTTGTATGTTCCTCGTGGGACTAACCCATGTAGGTATTGAAAGTGCAACACTCCAATGGATTGCTCCCAATGATCTACATCAACATCGAGCATCCACATCTTCAACATCTACATGAAGTCATCATTGAGAAAACACAAGGTTAGTTCATCCCTCTTAGGGGGGATATCACATCTAGGGGAGTTTTCCCTAAAAATTGAGCTAAAGAAACTCTAATGGTGTGAACACAACAATGCTTTATGTAAAAGTGGTAACCCCACTTGTGCTTAAATGATGAGTATGACCTATGATCAAATGTTCTCATTTGACTCCTAAGTCAATATATGTGCATGCTTTGTCACATGTTTTATTTGCTATCTTATTGTGTGAGCATGTCGGTTACATAATTTTCTCCATTCGAGGACATCCATTTGTAGTTTCGATTGTTTTTTTTGGCCAAATGGATGGACAAGAACGCCTAAGAACTCCCTCGAGCTATCTATGCTTTTTCTCTTCTCAAATTCTATTCATGCTACATCACAAAATTTGAACAAGTCTTTTTTAGATCCTCCGGGTGAGGAGCACTCAGAGTCACAGATCCGTCCAGGGCTGACTTCCAAAACCTCTTAGTGAATTTTTGTCAGACTAGCACATTCATATTTTGTCCCAATGAAACTACTAGGTTGATCTAGGTTTTCATCCCGGTGCCATCGATTAGAACTATTCGGTCTCACGGACTTGAAGCAACTGCAAGTAGTTTTGTATCTCGGTGCCACCGAACTGTTCCACTCATCGTGAGCGATAGCCAATGGGTATATATACTCCGCGGCCCGTCGTTTGGAAAATTCTTCAAACTCTCGAGCCCGCGCCCCTCCCCCATTGTTTCTGCTCTTGGTCTTCGGATCGTCGCCGTCTCCAACTGTGCGCCTTCATCTTAGGTCTCCGCCATCGTCAACAGGAATCGCCTCCGCCGATGTCGCTGTAGAGATCCATCACCAAGTTAGGGTATGGTTCGACCCCTTTGTGCAATTTCCATGCTCCGATTCAATGCACAAACTAAATGCATGTATTCTTGCCACGATTGAGAACTTTCTATCCACACAAAAACTCCTCTATATTAGACTTGATGCAAATCTTAGGGTTAGGATTTGGCCGAACTCATCTCAGACCGACCGAATTGAAGTTTTCGGTCCCACCGGTAGGCCCGGGCCATTGCCCTAAGTCCAACTCGGTCTGACCGAAACGTACAGATCGGTGAGACCGAAAGTAATTTCCAAGTGAAACCGTAGCATTTCGGAGTCACCGAACTGCAACTCGGTCTGACCGAAACTGCATCTTTAGACTCTGTTAAGTGCTTCGGTGTCACCGAGATTATCAAATCGGTAGCTCCGAAATGCTTTCTGCAGAAAACTAAAGTTAAGATTTTGAGTCATTTTTTTCAAAAAAAACAGATGTTTTCTGTGATGCTCATCCACTCTACCTACATCCATCTATTCACAGGATCAGTTGGAAAGATGTCCGATGCTAGTGATAGTCAGAACATGTCAGAGGAGCAAGTCAACCTCAGTGAGGGCACAAGCCCTACTGGTAGCTATGATGAGGGCAGTAGAAGCACTCCTAGCAACTTGCAAAAAGCTGCTACCAGACAGAGGAAGAAGAGGAATTCTGACAATGAAGATGAGGATTTTGTGATTGAGGAAGAAGTGACTTCCAAGAAGAAAGTTGTTAAGAAGGAATATGTTGGTGTTACTATGACCACCAAGCCAACACTAGTGAAAAAAGTGCTAGCCACAACTTTCGTTGGTGGCGTGGCATTTTCCATCCACGCCAGCACTTTTTTTTCAAATAGTGCTGGTGTAGGCCAAATACGTACGCCAGCTTTACAAGCATAGTGCTGGCGTTGATTGTTTTGTAAAGGCCACAAATCTATTGGCCCATATACATTCACCGTTTGGAAACCACTAGTGACGTTGGTTTTCTTTGCACGCCATACTTATTTTGTTAGTGCTGGCGTTATTATTCTGTGCACGCCATAGTATATAATTATATTATGCTTGTTTTGCCATCATTTAATTTGGCCTGTGATTAGCTATGGCATTGATATTTTATCCAACGCCGGCAATGACCTAGTAAAATACCCAAGTCCACCGCTCGCTCTTATTTCACACCCAGCCGGCCCGGTCGTAGCTAGCTAGACACAAACTCCCGTTGGACCAAAGGCGCCGCCGCCACCCCCGCCGCCGCGCCCGTCGCTGCCGCCCATCACCGGTGCCCAGGTTAGATCCACTCCTCCATTGGCGGATTTGAGCAAGTTTAGTAGAAATTATGTATAGGTTGACTGGTATATGTAAATCAAATTGTTTTTTCAAATTGTTAAAATTGTAGATCAGGGTTCCATTGTTTACTCCCATAAAAGAACATAATTTCCTTTGTTTACTTGAGAAGTTGACATGCCTCTGTATAGATCAGTTAGGTTGTAGAACTTGTGTAAGTGTATTAGAATCACTTGCCATACTTTGATTGGAATTATTATCAACTTGCTTGTTATTATTGTTATGTTTGGTTCTTTTCAGCACTAAGGAAATTAATTCTTGTTTGACATTGTGATGCCATCTATATATTTTTTTGTAGTGATCGACAAAAGTTATTATTTATATGATAGTATGTGTATGTATAGAAGTCAATTTGCTATATCTTATTTATCAAAATAGATTCATAATTTTATCTATTCTACTTAATTAACAAAACCATATCTTTCCAACACATGAACTATTTTACATTGCATATTATCTTCATCATATATATACACGACGTGTTTGTAGATCATGGCCAATTCTGGATGCAACAACGTTAACGAGTCGGTATGTGATGTGGACATGACCATCAATGAATCCTTAAACACTTTTGAGTATTTTATCAAGAGCATGCAAGGGGCAAATGACGATCTAAAGGGGGAATTAAAGAGATATGCAAGGATGTTGTTCAGCTCATTCAGGAGACTAATCAGCTTAGGGACGAGAGGGATAAGCTCGTCGAGGATCGGGATAAACTGAAGGAGGATAGGAGACGCCTCAGGGGTGAGAGGATTGACATGAAGATGGACATAGATCATTTCAGAAGAGAAGGAGAGGCAGATAGAAAGAAGCTAATGCAGCTGGGCATAATGCTTGCTGAAGATTAGTGTTTTTAAGTAGCTAGCTAGCTCATCTTATTAGTTGATGATGATCAAGTAACTAGATTACTTGAGTGAACTTTTGTGAAGTTTAATACAAACTTTTTGAGTTCATGATCCTCTTTATGTAATGATTATCTATTAAGTAAGTATCTAGTGTTGATGAGTATATTTTGTTCAGTAGTATCTATTAATTAAGTTGCTAGCTAGTGTGATGAGTAATTTTTTTATTACAAAAAACCATTTGCTGGTGTTGGACAAGTAGGCACGCCAAGGTTACGATGGATTTAGTGCTGGCGCTGGACTGGTGAGATGCCAGCATGATGTATGATACTGCTGACGTGTCGTCCAACGCCACCACTACATTTTATCAATGGCGCCATATTAGTGGCGTCGTGTGTCTATGCCAGCAAGGCCGTTCTTAGCACGCCATAGCTAGGATTTTTTCCACTAGTGGAGGCCTTCATAAGAAAGCTCCTGCCATGAGAGCTCCCATGTCCAATGCCAGAAAATCTACTACTGCCCATGAGACTATGGAGTTCACACTTGAGCCCAGAGAAGAAGATGAAGCTGCTGGTGGAAAGAAGAAAATGAAAGAGAGAGTCAACAAGACTATGGCCAAAGTTATTGGTAGACCATCCATGATGAAGGATGGGGATGAAGATGAGGAGCAGGAAGAGCCTGTTCCATCTCCTACAAAGTCTGAAAAGTTGATGGTTGATGCCATCAAGACTGGTGTTGCTCCCTCCAAGCCCAAGACAAAGCCTCCACCTGCTGCAACCAAGCCTTCTACTCCAAAGAGATACACTAGAGACATATCAGCTGCAGAGAAGACCAAGGTCCCAGTGCCTACGGTCCAAGAGGATGTTGAGCCACTAGGGCTAAGGAAACTAAAGCTAAAGATTCCAGATGTCGATGTACAAAAGAAGGGGCGCACCTTTCTATCCCTTTACCTGTGCACGGGCAGTCGGAGCCGCGCCCACGGCCACACCAAGCAGAGCAGGGGAGGTGAACCGAGGTAAAACTGAAGCCCGAGGCAGCCAGAGCAACGCCAAGACCAAGAACACAAAGAGCAGAGGGGCGGAGCAGTTTTCCCCGGCAAGACCATTGCCGGGGACAGCCCCAGCAGCCCCGGCAAGACCCTTGTCGGGGCAGCATGCCCAAAGACCAACGGAGCGAGCCACCCTTGAGCCCACGTCCTCAACACCATCAACCACGTTGGGCCAGGGCTCGGGAGGTACCTCCATGGTGGCATGCAGGTCTTTGTGAAGACAAGGAATATTCTAGATCAGAGGAGGATTAGAAGACGACGATCTTCGGCAAGATCCTTGCCGAGGAAGGCCACCAGACCCCCGGCAAGATCCTTGCCAGGGACGACAGCGCGCCACGGCAAGACCCTTGCCGGGCCACCCGGCAAGGCCCTCGCTAAGGACGCCAGCAGGACCACCACCAGGCCCACACTAACCAAGTCTCCGCCGCTGTTCGCATGCAGCTGCCAGCTCAACCAGCTGAGCAGGCACCTGCGTGGCAACATGCAGCTCCCGGGCCAACTCATCAAGCGCCCACGTGGCGGCACGCAGATCTTCGTAGAGGCTCCACCACCGCGCCACCTCAGCTGCCTGCCTGCCTACATGGCGCTGCACGCATCGCTGGCCAGGGCGCGTGTCGAGGCGAGGAAGAGCGGCGACGGATGGGACGGGCCTCGCCCCCGTCCCCGATAAAGCTAGGGGACACCTCAGCGGCGCATTAAATGCATCTTGTCCTGTAATACGAGCGATAAGCTCGCAGTACTGTATGCCTTTCCACCTCCTGTATGCCACCGTGGTAGCCCCTTTCAACTATAAAAGGATGCCCATGGCATACTGGAGGAGGATTCGGCTCCTTGGAACCGCGCTCCCTATCGTAGCTAGTTCGAGAGCTCAAGAACTCTCTGAAATACACCCACCAAAGCAGGACTAGGGTTTTACGCATCCTCGCGGCCCGAAACTGGGTAAACAATCCTTGTGCCGGTTACTAATCCTGCTCTTCTCGCAACCCTGCGTCCCGGCAACCGTAGTAGGGATTCTTGTGATCCCATAGGTGTCGTTCCACACCGACATCTTTGGCGCGCCAGGTAGGGGGGCAATTGTGAGAATCTGGTCTAGTAGCGGGCCTAGCGTTTCTTCATCGCCATGGCTCCCAAGAAGAAGACGACCACAACGATCGGCTCGTCGGGGGCCGAACGGCCCGTGCCAGTACGGGCGAGCAGCGGCCCGGTCACGGACACGACCCGGGCCGCGGTCCGCGACCACCAGCGTCGCCCTGGCAGTCAGAGCCTGGCGATTGGCGTCTTTAGCGCCAGACGACCGGCCGCACGTCGCCAGATCCAAAAACGGAGCTGGGCCCCCCGCAGGCGGCACGGGGCCCTCCAGGAGTGTCGTTGTGCCACCCCTGGGCGGCGCAGCGACCTCCAAGACGCCCACGCCAGCGACCACTGTGCGCTCTTCCCATGGTGCACGCGGCGAGCAGCGTCACCACGCCGGTGACCCCGGCCGCCACCGCGGGAAGAGCCCCGTGCGTCATCCGCGGGATGAAGGAGTTCAGCATGCCTGCTGAAGTGCCGGCGAAAATGGCGCACAACCGTTGGGTTGTGACGGAGCTCCTTCTAACGTGGTTAGAAGTCGAAGCGCGCCGCGATCCACGCAGCTGTCGTCGCCGCCCACGCCAGCAGAACCTTTGGCGCGCGCGCAGCTGCTCCTCGACTTCCCTCCTGCTACAGAGAAGCTCGACGAGTGGAGGGCCACCATCCGGAGCCTCGTCGCCGTCGCCAACAAAGACGATCCGCGACCGGCAGGGCCCTCGGGTCGGCGCTCCACCGAGCCACCACATGCTGGCGCTGGGGGGACCGGGGGATCTGCGGCTACAGTGCATTCTCGTCCTCCTCGCCAGCCGCCGCGGGCGTCCGCCCGTCGAGACGACGCTTGTGATAACATCTCTATAGCACCGTCCGACCCGCGGACCCGCCGCGACCAGCGCCAACTTCTTCGAGAACGAGCTAACGAAGATGCTCGGACCACTATTGAGCGCCGGCGTGATACACGCCACTAGTTGGACAAGCAGGAGGGACCAGCTATGGAGCACCCAGCACCAGGGGGCTCCGGTGGCCTACCTTACGAGGTGGGCTGCCCGGCCTTTACCCGTGAGCTGCGGTAGTTCCAGTGGCCGTCCGACCGCACGTTCAAGCCCAACGTCGGCGAGAAGTACACTGGCAAGACCCATCCGTCCGAGTTCCTCTGCATCTACACCATTGCGATGCAGGCGGCCGGAGCTCGCGACGACAAGGTGCTTGCCAATTATTTCCCGCTGGCACTGAAGCCCAATGTTATGTCTTGGTTGATGCACTTGCCGGCGGATTCCCTTTCTTCTTGGTTAGATCTGTGCCATAAGTTCGTTGGTGCCTTCACAGGAGGCCACCAAGCTCATGGCCAGGCCAGTGATCTGCATATCATTCCCCAGAAGGAAGGGGAAACCCTGCGCAAGTACATCCAGAGATTCAGCCGGGTGCAGTACAACATCCCCGACGTTCATCCCGCTGCTGTGATCAGCGCGTTCCATCAGAACATGTGTAACCGCAAGATGCGCGAAGAGCTGGCGATGACCAAGGTTAAGGATGTGGCCGAGCTCTACATTCTGGCCGATAGATGCGCCCGGGCTGAAGAGGAAAGGAAGTACTCCGGCGAAGACGCCGATGCGGAAACCGACTCTACCGACGAAGACGCCGCCACCCCGACGAAGAAGGGCCGGCGTCGCAACAGGAAACGCAAGGGCAAAGCCGTACTTGCCGTCGAGGGGTCTGACTACACCGGCACTGCCAAGAAGGTCAAGGCAGACGGCCTCGGCAAGGAGATTGCCGGGTGCGCCGCCTGCCGGGCCTTAGCAGCTGCCGACAAGCCAGGGGGCTCCGGCAAGCAGTATTGCAAGATCCACCGCACCAAGGGCCACGACCTCCAGAACTGCCGACAAGTCGAGCTGCTTGCTGAAAAGGAAAAGGCCGAGTATGAAAGGCGGGACAAGGAGAAGGGTCAGGACGGTGCCGAGGGATCCGGCAAGAAGCGTGGCGGCCAAGGAAGCCGCCCCGGCAAGGACAACCAGCAAGAGAGGCCCGCCCGGGGCCGTGACAAGAAACAAGAAGACGATGATCGCGACGAGGACGACGAGTCCGGTGAGCAAGAGTTCCAGAAGGCTATGGAGGCTATCTGCGTAGACGGTGGCGCCTCGCTGCATACTTCTCGCCGCCAGCTCAAGCAGTGGGCGCGTGAGATTACAGCAGCGGAGCCGCCGTTCGATGCTCGGAAGCCTTTGAAATGGTCCAGCACGCCCCTCATCTTTGACACCGAGGACCACCCTGACCGCACAACCGTGGTCGGGTGTTAGCCATTGTTGGTCTCACCAACGATATGCAACCTCAAGGTGAACAAGATGTTGGTTGACAGCGGGGCCGGCCTGAACTTGATCTCGCCCGTCGTAATCAAAAGGCTGCAAATTCCCGATGGGCACCTCGAGGAAATGGGCACGTTTCAAGGGGTCAATCCAGGGAAATGTCAGCCGAAGGGGAAGGTCATGTTGCCCGTGACGTTTGGAGGAGAGTTGAACCACATGACGGAGAGGATCGTCTTCGACGTGGCCGAGATCCCCTTGCCCTACAATGGGATACTCGGCCGCCCGGCACTAGCTAAGTTCATGGCGGCTTCACACTATGCCTACAACGTGATAAAGATGCCCGGGCCGTTGACCATAATCTCTGTCCCCTCCGACAAGAAGGACGCGCTGATTTGCGCCGACCAACTCTACCAGGAAGCAGTTGCAGCAGCCGCCGTCAAGGCACCTACTCCTGCCGCTGAAGGCCCGGGAGGGAAGAAGAAGCCCGGCAAGACCTCTCGCACCCACTCCAGCAAGCACACCTCTTTGGAGTGCTGCGCTCCTGTCAAGGACGTGCCAGAGAGCTCTACCGGCAAGAGCAAGAAATCCAGAGCCGAACCGCCGCAAACCAAGAAGGTGTCCGCCAGGGAGGATGGCACGGGAGGGGCCTTCACCATAGGCTCCACCCTGGACAACAAATAGGAAGGCGCGCTCATCACCTTCCTGCGGGCGAATGTCGACGTGTTTGCATGGCAAGCATCTGACATCCCCGGTGTTCCCAAGGAGGTGATTGAGCACCACCTAGCTGTCTGCCCTCATGCACGGCCCGTCAAGCAGAAGGTCAGAAAGCAGGCTCTGGAGAGGCAGGAGTTCATCATAGAGGAGATCAGGAAGTTGGAAGCGGCAGGTTTGGTGAGAGGAGTGCTCCACCCGACGTGGTTGGCCAATCCGGTAGTGGTGCGCAAGGCGAATGGGAAGTGGAGGCTGTGTATTGATTACACAGATATCAATAAGGCTTGTCCTAAAGACCCCTTCCCGTTCCCGCGCATCGACCAGATTGTTGACTCCACGGCCGGGCGTGATCTGTTGTCATTCCTCGACGCCTACTCAGGCTACCACCAAATCTTCATCACAACAGAGGATGAAGAGAAGACAACATTCATCACCCCATGCTGTACGTATTGCTTTTTACGGATGCCTTTCGGGTTGAAGAGTGCTGGCTCGACGTTTGCAAGAGCAGTCCAAATTGCTTTTGAACCTCGGCTCCATAGAAATATGGAGGCATACATGGATGACATAGTGGTCAAAACCAAGGATGGGCCAACTCCTGTGCAAGATCTGGAAGAGACATTTGCCAACCTGTGCAAGATCAACCTTAAGCTGAACCCTGAGAAAAAGTGTGTCTTTGGTGTTCTGTCTGGCAACCTTCTCGGATTCTTTATGTCGTAGAGCAGGATCGAGGCAAACCCAGACAAGATCAAAGCTTTTGAGCGGATTGAGGCGCCCAAGCGGATTAAAGATGTGCGTCAGTTCACTGGCTGCGTCGCTGCCATGAGCCGATTCATCTCCAAGTGCGCCGAGGGTGCCCTTCCCTTCTTCAAAATCTTGAAGAAGGCAGGCCCAATGGAGTCGACCCCAGAAGCCGAGGCAGCGTTGCAGGATCTGAAGAAGTACCTTTCCTCCACGCCAATACTGGTTGCGCCTAAACCACAAGAGCCGTTGCTGCTGTATCTGGCGGCGACGAATCAAGTGGTCAGCGCCGCACTAGTGGCGCAGAGGGATGTCAACAAAGAAGCAATGGCCACGGCAGAACGAGCGGATGGCAAGCGAAAGACTCCACTGGCAGGGCCTGATACCGGCAAAACAAGCCCCCCGACAGAGTCTGATGCCACCGAGGCAGTGCCTGCGCAGCGGGTTGAGGTGGTGCCGAAGAAGAAGATGATGCAGCACCCGGTTTTCTTTGTCAGCTCCCTCTTGCAGGGGGCTAGGTCGAGGTACTCCGGTGTGCAAAAATTGCTCTTCGGCCTCCTTATGGCCTCGAGGAAGCTGCGTCATTACTTCCAAGCCCACGAGATCACTGTCGTCACCCACCTCCCATTGCAACGGATACTGCATAACCAGATGCAACCGGAAGGATTGTGGAATGCGCCTTCGAGTTGTCAAGTTTTGGTTTGAAGTCTGAAAGTACCTCGACAATCCAGAGCAGAGTGTACCGCGACTGGATCATGTACTTTGATGGGGCTTTCTCGCTGCAAGGCGTCGGTGCCGGTGTGCTGCTTGTCGCACCCACCGGCGAGCACCTCAAGTATATGGTCCAGATGCACTTTCCCAGGGAGATGTCCACCAACAACACCGCGAAGTACGAGGGGCTGCTTGCCGGTCTCAGGATCACGGCAGACCTCGGGGTTAAGAAGGTCATCGTCAGGGGTGACTTGCCGCTTGTTGTCAGACAAGTCAACAAGGATTACCAGAGCCCATTGATGGAGGCATACGTAGATGAGGTGAGGAAACTGGAGGAGCACTTCGACGGTATCCAAGCGGAGCACGTCCCCCGGACAGAGAACAACGTCGCCGATTACCTGCCGAAGCGCGCTACATTCAAGCTACCTGTGGAACCGGGTACCTTCTTGCTCCGGTTGACTCAACCATCCTCCAAACCATCAACAAGGCAGAACAAGTGGAGGAAGTCAGGTCCCGACAAGTACTTTCCTACTGAGCCCCCTGGGGCTGCCGGCAAGGGTGCTGCCATGGACGCTGAGCTTGCCAAAGGGCAAATGGCTCTGGCAGGGCGTCCAGCCCTGGCCGTGGAGACAGCCGCGCCCATGGCTGAGGAAATGCCTTTGGTCCTTGCCGTCAAGCCTCAGGCTCCGGCATGGGCGCAGCATACTGTCCGATTCCTCCAAACAGGGGAACTTCCTGAGGAGCAGGAAGAAGCGGAAAAAGTAGCCCACCAGTCTGCCCTGTACCAGTTCGTCGACGACGTCCTGTACAGGAGAAGGCAGAATGGTGTGAAATTGAAGTGCATCCCCCGGGAGGAAGGACTGGAGCTGTTGGCAGAGATACACGGAGGCATATGTGGCTCCCACATAGGGTCGAGGGCCCTTGCCGGAAAGGCGTTCCGGCAAGGTTTCTTCTGGCCCACCGCCCTCCAGGATGCGACGTCACTAGTAACGAAGTGTGAAGCGTGTCAGTTCCAATAAAAGAAGCTTCATCAACCAGCTCAAGCCCTTCAAACGATCCCTCTCTCCTGGCCATTCTCGGTCTGGGGGCTCGACATACTGGGCCCTTTCCCCCGTGTCATTGGGGGCTTTGAGTACTTGTACGTTGCAATCGACAAGTTCACAAATTGGCCAGAGGTAGAACCAGTGAGGAAGGTGACAGCACAGTCAGCCATCAAGCTCTTCAAGGGACTAGTCTGCCGATTTGGTGTGCCAAACAGAGTCATCACCGACAACGGCACGCAGTTCACAAGCCACACCTTCATGCAGTACATTCAAGACCTCGGCAGCAAGGTCTATTTTGCTTCCGTGGCACACCCACGGAGGAGCGACCAATCAGAGAGGGCGAATGCTGAAGTGTTGCGAGGCCTGAGAATGAAGACCTTTGACAGGCTGCATAAGAGCGGAAGGCGCTGGATTGATGAATTGCCAGTGGTTCTTTGGTCGATCAGAACGACGCCAAATCGAGCCATCGGCCAGACACCCTTCGCCCTAGTATATGGGGCGGAGGCAGTTCTCCCCACGGAACTCATATACGGGTCACCTTGAGTGCTCGCTTATGATGAGCTTGAGCAAGAGTAGTCGTGGCAAGATGACGCGATGCTCCTTGAGGAAGATCGTCTTCGGGCGGCTGCGCGAGCAGCACGCTACCAGCAAGCCTTGCGCCGCTATCATAGCCGCAAGGTTCATGCCCGAAGCTTTGAGCAAGGCGACCTTGTTCTTCGGCGCGTTCAGTCGGCCAAGAATTCCGACAAGTTGACGCCAAAGTGGGAAGGCCCTTATCGGGTAATACAAGTCACCAGGCCCGGCGCAGTCCGCTTGGAGACTGAAGATGTTGTCCCAGTGAGCAACTCCTGGAACATCGAGCATCTTCGCAAGTTTTACCCATAAGGCGCGGCTTGCCAGGCCTCCCGGCAAGCCACCTTTTGTACAAGCTTTGCCGGCAAGGCATGTAACCCTTTGTACAAAGCCAGGCGCAGACCCTGAGCATAAATAAATGAAGCGCTGGCGCCCTAAGTTATAGCAAGCATGCTAGGTCGAGTCTCTTCCTTGGTTAGGGTTGATGGTGCTTAGCGGCGACTAACCCCTAGCCTTGAGGTCGAGTGCGTGTCTCTCTGTTTCTTTTCTGTCCTCTTTTGGTTCGCAGGGCATATGAGCACTTCTGCTGAGCTACTTGGAAGAAAGGGCACGGACCGGCGTCCCGACCCCGGCAAACCAAAGTTGCCGGGGGCTGTAAGAACAAGGATCCAACCGCGGCGAGATGAGATCGCCGGGGGCTGCAGATCCAGATAAGTCTTTTATCCTCCGTCATGCATTTCGTTATGAAACTGGGATATATGAAACCTCATTTTATTTCTAGGCCACCGTGCTCCCCTTTCCTATATCCGAGGATTATTTCATGGGCCTGGATTTGGTTGTAGTCGCGGCGGCGAGGAAATAGAACGAGGAGCCTAAACCCACTTATTCCCTGCCTCCGCGAAGGGCGCGAGAATGGTCGGGCGAAGCGGGGGGACGGCAAGGCCTATTGCCGGGCGGAAAACATTTATCTTAAATAGTAACAAGGATTCGTTTCTTGTCGTGGGTTCCATCCACGAACGTAAACCCCCAAGAAACACTCCTTTTTCATTAAAAACATCCCATACAGGTACAGTTCATATGAAATGAAAAACATGAACAAGGGGGATTACAAGCTTTAAATTTAACAACGCCCGAAGGCTTACAGACTAAAAAAAGAGATGAGATGCCCATAATTCCTTTCTTTTCCCTCTCCTCAGGAGGCAGGGCAAGGAGGCGAAAGGGCAAAAGGGGCGCCTAGGCGAGCTACGAGCAGCAGAAAGCACCAAGAGAACATCTCGGTGGCCGCCCACGGATTGGCCGGTGATGACGGTGCCGGGAAAGGAGCTGGAAGACGAGGCGGCAGGACCGGCAATACGTGATGAAGGCGTCGGTGCCCACGTACTCCGAGTTGACGGCCTTGTCGCGTGCCCTCTTCCTCTTCCGCAGCCTCCCGACGCCAGCCGCCCAAGGAGACGGCCCGGAGAAGTTCAAGGAGCTGGCCCCTCCCCCGGCAAAACTCTGCCAGAGGAACGGCCAGGTGCGGATGCTGCTGCTGCCGCACTAGCCCAGGCGCGGGGCGTCCGACGCCTAGTCGGAATCGTCCCCGTCATTCGCCCCACTGTCCTCCTCATCACTTTCGCTCGAGGAAGAGCTTCCATCGTCGGAATCTCCGTCAGAGAAGCTCTCCACACACCACTTCACGCGGGTCCCGAAGTCTCCGAAGACCTTGACGAAGAGCAGGCCGTCCCCCATTAATTTGAACTAGAGGACGATCCCCTCCGTCAGGCTGTGGATGCGAGCGAACGTCTTCCATCCACGATGGAGGTCCATGACCCGAGGAGCCGGGAAGTCGACGTCGACCCGCGTGCCCCCATTCCCACAGTCCCTGATGTGTAATCTGAGGGATTGGGGCGGGTCACGATCCATCTCCCGGGAAAACAGGGCGGGAAGACGAAGACAGCGATGCGGAGGCCGGCGCAGCCTCATGAAGAACTCGCGGGGCTTGTCTCCAACATGGCCTTCAATCGGAAAAGGCATCATTGGCGGGGGCGAAGCCGGCGCGTCGCCGCGTCCTCCCCTTCCCCGAGCACCACGACCTCTGCCCCGGCCTCGCCCACGGCCTCGCCCCCTCCCCCTTCCCCTCGTGGCCGGCTCCACCGCCGCGGGCTCAGGAGGAGGAGGGACGCGCTGTCGAGCGGCGACCCTCGCCGCCACCGTCGAGGGATCGGGATTCCCTTTCTCCATGGTGAGTGACAGGAAGAAGTAGAAGCAGGAAGAGATAGATGGCAGAAGAGTGCGGGATGCCATCCCCCCTTCCCCCTCGTTATAAAGGGGCGGGGTCGGGCCTTGGCCGCCCTGCTCGGCCAATCCAGCTACCAGAGGCACAGGGAATCGAGACCGACCCGCTGCCCCAATCAGCGACGTCCCGGTTTCCCGCCTCCATCGCTTGCCACCCCAAGCGCATGGAGGACGCGTGGCGAACATGCAGAATCAAGGGGACAGGTGACACGACCTCTCCCCACCCTGCGATCGTGGGGTGTGGATGCATTGAAGACCATGACCCGGCCCCGCGCAGTAAATGAGCCGCGCCTCCACGCCTCCCTCTTTTTTATGGGGAAGGCGCGAGCCGCCTCTTTACTACGATGTGACGCATGCGTGCGGGAACCACCCCACGCATGCCGCCCACGTCACGCGCACCCCTCCACGCCACGCCACGCTGCGCGCGGGTCGTGGGAAGCGCAGCGTGCGAAATTTTTTACCGCGGTAAAAACCGCCCCGCCTGCCCGCGCATCGTTTCTGGGCCTGGCCCAACAACGTGTCGCGCTTATGTGTGGCCCAGGCCCGGGGGCTCCTGTCGGTGTACAAAAGAAGGGGCGCACCTTTGTACCCCTTTACCTGTGCACGGGCAGTCGGAGCCGCGCCCACGGCCGGACCGAGCAGAGCAAGGGAGGTGAACCGAGGTAAAACCGAAGCCCGAGGCAGCCAGAGCAACGCCAAGACCAAGACCACAAAGCGCAGAGGGGCGGAGCAGTTATCCCCAGCAAGACCCTTGTCGGGGACAGCCCCAGCAGCCCCGGCAAGACCCTTGCTGGGGCAGCACGCCCAAACACCAATGGAGCGAGCCACCCTTGAGCCCACGTCCCCAACACCATCAACCACGTTGGGCCAGGGCTCGGGAGGCACCTCCATGGTGGCATGCAGATCTTTGTGAAGACAAGGAATATTCAAGATCAGATGAGGATTAGAAGACGACGATCTTCGGCAAGATCCTTGCCGAGGAAGGCCACCAGACCCCCGGCAAGATCCTTGCCAGGGACGACAGCGCGCCATGGCAAGACCCTTGCCGGGCCACCCGGCAAGGCCCTCTCCAAGGACGCCAGCAGGGCCACCACCAGGCCCGCACCAACCAGCTGAGCAGGCACCTGCGTGGCAACATGCAGCTCCCGGGCCAACTCATCAAGCGCCCACGTGGCGGCACGCAGATCTTCGTAGAGGCTCCACCACCGCGCCACCTCAGTTGCCTGCCTGCCTACATGGCGCCGCACACATCGCTGGCCAGGGCGCGTGTCGAAGCGAGGAAGAGCGGCGACGGACGGGACGGGTCTCGCCCCGTCCCCGATAAAGCTAGGGGACACCTCAGCGGTGCATTAAATGCGTCTTGTCCTGTAATACAAGCGATAAGCTCGCAGTACTGTATGCCTTTCCATCTCCTGTATGCCACTGTGGCAGCCCCTTTCAACTATAAAAGGAGGCCCATGGCATACTGGAGGAGGATTCGGCTCCTTGGAACCGCGCTCCCCACCGTAGCTAGTTCGAGAGCTCAAGAACTCTCTGAAATACACCCACCAAAGCAGGACTAGGGTTTTACGCATCCTCGCGGCCCAAACCTGGGAAAACGATCCTTGTGCTGGTTACTAATCCTGCTCTTCTCGCAACCCTGCGCCTCGGCAACCGTAGTAGGGATTCTTGTGATCCCATAGGTGTCGTTCCACACCGACACCAGATCACAATGCTTATCATCCAGTGGCTAATAACATGAAGTTGAGGAAGGATCATGATCCGAGATTATGGAGACAGACAGATCCATATGCCACAAGGAGGATGACTGTTGTTGACTACCGTTTTCATACCATAGAACAACAGGACTTCTATGAGACTGTGTTGCTAGAAAAGAAGCCCATAGTGTGACATCAAATGGGTTGACTGGGAATAAGTTGATGAAAATGAAGTCTATTTTCCCCATCTTCATGAGAGATTCAGGCTGAATAGAGTTGATGGTTTTGTTGGACAAGAGCTCGCCAAGTGGAACAATGAGATGATAATGCAATTTTACTCCACTGCCCACTTCTATCCAAATGGACAGCTAGTGTGGATGACTGAGGGCACCAGGTACCAGTCGTCAATCTCTGAATGGGCTGAGCTCATCAATGCTCCCAAGGAAGAAGAAGATGATCTTGATGTTTATGAAAAACACAGGAAGTATCACAACTCCATGGATAACATGTATAAGCCTATTCCTGATGCAGCCTTCAAGACTCACAAGTTGGGATCAATCTACTACCTGCTTGCTGGATTGACCACCATGAACACCATCTTGAGGCATATATTGTTGCCCAAGTCTGGAGATCATAGAATGATACGTGGCCATTCCATCATCTTGCTACACCTGTTTGATGTTCCCCAAAAGTTCAAGGTAATGTGCTTGATAGTTGAGACAATCAAGAGGACAACAGTTGACCAGAAGAGGTCATGTGGATATGCCCCACACATTTAGATGTTGATCAAATCCAAGGTTGGAACTCGGACATATCTTCTTGACAAAGAGCATCTACCTCTTAGGCCTGATTTTGAGCACAATGAAGTTTTCATGGATGAATCACATCCTACTTTAGTAGAGACCCATGATAAGATTGAGAAGGCAAAGGGTGCAACACTGGTACGCGTCGGTGCTGTAAAAATGGTTTTTTACCCCTTTCCGCGACGGCATTTGGAACCGTCGCCATGTGGGTGTGGGCGATAGGGGGTCCTTCCCACACGACCCAGAAACCGTCGGGGATGGGCGAGGGGCTACTGACGATCGCCTTAGAATAAACATACGAGAAGCTGCCCCAGTCCCACACGTTACATCTCGACGTTACGTTTCTGATCAGAGAGACATCCCAAACGATTACACCGCTATAGTCGCGTGAAAAAGGTGGACATCAACATTTAATCTGCCGATATGTTTGTGATAGGTACTTTATCGCACACGGTACCTCTACTAACACCTACGTGTCCATTTTCATAACTGTGTGCGATTGGTATTCCTATCACACACACACACACAGGTTTGAACCGTTTGCCTTATTACCATGGATCACACACACATATGATACGAAACCATGTGTGCGTCCGTCGGGCATCCCAAATGTTTCACGTCAAAGAACCGTCTGTTCACTTTTTTCATCACACAAGCTGATTTCTTTCTAACCGTGTGCATGTTATTTTATTAGCTCCTGTATATTTTTATTTTTGCCTGTAATTTATTATTCGAATTGGAAATTTTGAAATATGGAACGTGTAATTCAAATTCTTAGTACAATGGTTCAACAACGAATCCATAAATAAAATTGTCAGTACAATATGTTTAGTAATTACAGGATTACAGGATTAGAAAACAATTAACTATGATTGACCACAATATTTAAAGGCTGTAAAGGTGAAGAGACAAGTATAAATCATTTTGACTGCCGATGGTGTTGAAGAAGCGGAATGCCCATAATGTGCCTTCTTGCATGCCATAGGCACGAACCACTTTTGTCCAACCCCTTGTGACGATCGCTCGCCATCCTTGACCGCCTTCAGGAAGACATCTAGAGCATTATCATGGTAGCATGAATTATATACTTTAACCTTAGTTGCCTCCACTCCGGTTATGTAGTTTCCAAGGTAATCATCAGTAATTAGCTTCGGAAACCACTAAAAAGAGAAAATATCAGATACTGAGGTCTAATAGAGTAACTTGTCGTGGGCAGGGGAAAAGCCAGCACATTACATACCATCCTAAAGTTCACTGTTGTCTTGGACAAAGTGTGAATAAAGAGCTTAATTCCAATCACCCGTTTGTTTTGCCCAACAATCTTTCTTAGTTTCCTCACTTGACGCTTGTTCATGAATATCTCATTGCCCCATACGCAAAAGGGATCGAAGCGTGGATCAGTACCGCTCATATATGTACCTACAAGCAACCAGTAAATGTTAGAAGCTAAACTGAGATGGAAAAAATGATGTAAAATAGAACTACCTATGTTCATAAGTACAAGTATTTTTTAGAGATTTCAATATGAACTACATACAGATGTATATAGAATTATAGATATTGTTTAGATTAGAATCTAGATTCACTCATTTTGCTCCTTATGTAGTCTATATTGGAATCTCTAAAAATACTTATATTTAGGAATAGATGGTGTATAAGACATGTGATGCAGCTAACCTCGACGGCAAACTACAGCATCACCCATTGTAGCCCTGTGTAAGTACATGGAAAGCCAATGTTAACTACAACAAGGTTAACATCCACCAAAATAGCAAATGGTAATAAAACGGCAGCATCTGTAGTGATATCTTCATTGCAAAAGAGTAGCACGGTAGCAAAGGGGTGGATTAAAAAATGGATACAACTGTTAATTGCAACAGGCTTAACAGCATCTTAATTCATGTTTTGTAAGTTTGTGGCCATTGAAATATAACTCTTTAAAAATGGATACAACTATTAATTGCAATAGGCTTAATGGCCATTGAAACCGGTATTGATAAAAATGCAATTGGCAGAGTTAAACATCACAAGGTAGGTGCTACCAGAGCAGATAATGGCCGAGTTGTCTATAAAAAGGTACGGGGAATAGCTAAAACATGTTAGGCATGTTTACTACAACATGCTTAATATATCTACCGTACAAAACATAGCCATTAATTGAAACTGGTATTGGTAAGATTGAACTGGTGAGTACATACTTGGTAAGTCATGAGAGGTAGTTGCTGGGGCACTTCATCTTGTCCAGAGCCCACCCAAAGTCAGCGGCGGCGGAGGCGAGTTGTTCCTCCAGGTTGAAGCGTGCATCGGTGCCACTGACATGTGTACCTACAGGCAACTAGTAAATGGTAGAAGTTAAACTGCTATTGCACAAATGATGTGAAATACTGTAAGACATGGGATGCAGCTAACCTCGACGGCAAACAACAACATCGGCCGTTATGACCCTGCGTAAGTACATGGACAGGCATGTTAAGTACAAGAAGGTTAGCATCCACCAAAAATAGTAAATGGGCATCATCTCTAGTATATCTTCATTGCGGAGAGTAGCATTGTAGCAAAGGGACAGATTAAAAAATGGATACAACTGTTAATTGCAACAGGCTTAACAAAATCCTAAGTCATGTTTTTTAAGTTTGTAGCCGTTGAAATGCAACTATTTAAAAAAGGATTCAACTATTCCTTGCAACAGGCTTAACAGCCATTGAGACCGGTACTGATAAAAATGCAATTGGCAGAGTTAAACATCACAAGGCATGTGCTCCCAGAGCAAAGAATGGCCCAACTGTCTCTAAAATGGTAGGGAAAGTAGCTAAAACGTGTTAGGCATGTTTACTAGAACATGCTTAATACATCGACCATACAGAACATAGCCATTAATTGCAACTCATATTGGTAAGATTGAACTGGTCAGCACGGTGCTGCGGGATGCGAGGGCACGGTACCCCATGCCTCAGAAGCTCTTGCTAGTGTTCTTGGTGGCCTCGCGTAAGCTGCGTCACTACTTCCAAGGTCACCCAATGAAGGTCGTCTCGGCCTACCCCCTGGAGAGGGTACTCAGGAGCCCCAACGCTGCTGGAAGAGTCGCTGAATGGAACATCGAGCTGCAAGCATTCGAGCTGGAGTTCAGCACAACGAGAGTCATCAAGGGAGCCGCGCTCGCCGACTTCGTGGCAGAATGGACCGACACCCCTGGGCTTGAGGCAGGCGAGGACCGATCCCTCTCGCCAGGAAGTGAAGCACCAGATGGCTGGATCATGTATTTCGATGGCGCATTCGTGCGCCAGGGCGCGGGAGCTGGAGCAGTGCTCATCTCGCCCACTCAGGACACGCTCTACTACGCCGTGCCGCTCTGCTTCCAGCAGGGCGAGAAGGTCTCCAACAACATCGCGGAGTACGAAGGCCTCATCGCTGGCCTTAAGGCAGCGGTGGCCCTAGGGGTGAAGCGCCACACCGTCAGGGGTGACTCGCAGCTCCTCGTCAACTTCTCCAACAAGGTATATGAGCCGAGGGACGAGCACATGGAGGCATACCTCGCGGAGGTATGTAAAATGGAAAAGTAGTTCATGGGCCTAGAATTATAGCACGTGCCCTGTGGCACCAAGAAGGAGGCCGACGACATCGCCAAAAGGGCATCCAAGCACCAGCCCCAAGAGCCTGGCGTCTTCGAAGAGCGGCTCCTCAAGCCTTCGGCAGCACTTCCGCCTTCAGGGTCGGCGCCGCCTCGGGAGGAACTCCCCCAACCACCTACCTCGGGAGCCCCGGCCTGCGGCCCGACCTCGGGAGCGCGCCTGCTCCTGGCGCTCGAGCCTCAGCTGGTGTGCTGGACCAAAGAGTTCAAGGAATACATGACGCAAGGGACGCTGCCGGAGAAAGAGGAGGACGCGGAGCGCGTGGCCCGATAGGCTACGGCATACTGCATCCAGGACGGTGAGCTATACACGAAGCGGCCAAATGACGTTTCCTTGCGATGCATCTCCAAGGAACAGGGGAACGAGTTGCTAGCTGACATACACGGCGGAGACTGCGGGCACCACTCGTCGTCATGAACCCTCGTCAGCAAGGCGTTCCGCAGTGGGTTCTACTGGCCTACGTCACTCAACGACGCGACCGAGCTAGTGAAGTCCTGCGAGGCCTACCAATTCCACACCAAGCAGATCCATCAGCCAGCTCAGGGCCTCCAGACCATCCCTCTCTCATGGCCATTCGTGGTCTGGGGGCTGGATATCCTAGGCCCGTTCCCTCGAGCGCCTGGGGGCTACCGCTACCTCTACGTCGCCATCGACAAGTTCACCAAATGGGCGGAGGTAGAAGCTGTCCGCACCATCCCGGCCGGATCGGCGGTCAAGTTCATCAAGGGTCTCGTGAGCCGGTTCGGGGTCCCCAACCACATTATCACCGACAACGGCTCGCAGTTCACTAGTAATCTCCTCAAGACATATTGTGCTAACCTTGGAACGTAGATCTACGACGCTTCGGTGGCGCACCCCAGGAGCAATGGCCAGGCCGAACGCGCCAACGCGGAAGTCTTGAGAGGCCTCAAGACCAGGACCTTCAAGATGAAGCTCGAGGCCTGCGGTAGGGGCTGGCACGACGAGCTCCAGTCTGTGATGTGGTCCATCCGCACGATCGCCACCAAGCCAACAGGCGAGACCCCGTTCTTCCTCGTATATGGAGCAGAAGCGGTTCTCCCTCACGAGGTCAAGCATCGCTCCGCGCGGGTCCTGGCGTTTGATGAGACGCAGCAGGACGCCATGCGGGGGATGGACCTCGTGCTGGGGGAGGAACGCCACCGTGAAGCCACGCTCCGAGCGGCAAGATACCAGCAGGCGCTGCGACGGTATCACTGCCGCAGCGTCCGCTCCAGGACGCTCGAGGTGGGCGACCTCGTCCTAAGGCGGGTGCTCTCCAGGGAAGGGCTGCATAAGCTCTCGCCCATGTGAGAGGGCCCATTTAGGGTAGCCCACGTCTCCAGGCCTGGCGCCGTGCGCCTGGAGACGCAAGACGGGGTCCCCATCCAGAATGCCCGGAAGTTCTACCCATGAAGCAAGGCCCAGCGCATGTGAAGCAAGGCCTAGTGCCTGTGAAGGTCTCTACTCGTGACACTCTCACGTAATAATGGGTGGGGCTGTACACGCCCCGGAGTGTCAGGAGTACCGCCCTCGGGCCTCGGGGGCTCCCTCCCACGTCCTAGTTGCAGCACATAGCTCCGCGCTAGTGAGAAGACTAGACTAGGTGCCAGACGCGGCTTTTCATTTGCTTTCCGTAGTTGGCTTGCCCCTCTTTAATGGAAATTCGCATTCTGGTGTTTCTTGTCGGCTTGGTTCAGTCGCCTTTTTCCTCTGTTCCTTCTCTCGGTTCTTTGTTTTGACCCGTACTGTCCCTCGCATGCCTCGCGAGGGGGCTGGATAGGTGCACTCGTGAGCGTTTGAGTGTTTTCCCTGGTCTTAGCGAGGCACCCTTGCTCGAGCTCGCAAGCTGGTGCACCTCCCTCTCTTAAGTGCGTGCCCCTCGGGTACCGCGATGCGGAACGGTGGGTCCTGGCCGGCTACGCCTAGGGCCCTGGGCTTGGAAGAATAAGAGTTTCTTATCAAATTTTTGCAGTTCCTCGACGCCTCCCAAGCCTACGGCAAGGAGGTCTCGGATGCGCGCCTCATGAGGCGGAAACTACTTCAGACACGCCGAGCTAAGTTATCTCTACACGTCTACATAAAACACTGATGCTGCAACACGACACGGGAACAATAAACATAACATAGCGACCTGGAAATCACGGTTCACTTCACGCCCTTGCAGGGCCCCATACTTGTTTCTTTTTCAAATGCAGGAATAAAGGAAGGAACAAAACAAAAGCGGCGCGCGCCCCCGCAACGGTTCATGAGGGTAAGCCCTTGGCACCCTTCTGGACTCAGCCAGACCCCTCCTCGCGCTTCACTGGGGCGCGACAATGAGACGACCCGCTACCGCCCTCGTGGCGTGCAAGGCGGCGTGGCAGCTGGTCATAGCCGCCACTGCTAGAGCTGTCACTGGAGGAAGAGCCGCCGTAGCTGGACGAGGCACGGCCGGCGCCAAGGGCAAGTCCACCTTCACCCTCATCACGACCGTCGCCAAGGCCGAGCACCTCGCCGCCGTCGTTGTCCTCAGGGCAGCATCTGACGCGGCGACCATCTTCCCCGAATACCCTCACATAGATGGTCGTGTTGCTGTCATACTTGAAGTGGAGGGTACACCGCCTGCCCAGGCCGCGCGTGCGGGCAAACGTCTGCCAGCCGCGGACCAGGGCTGCATTGCCCGCGATGGATACCTCTACCGCGACCCATGAAGTCTTGCTGCAGAAGCCATCCGCCTGCAGCCAGAGACCGCTTGGATCCATGGTCGGCAGTTCGCCGACGAAGAAGCGCGGGAGCTGAAGCCAGGTGCCGGCCAGGTTCTCCGACCACACGATGAACTCCGGCAGCACCTCCGTCGAATGGAAGCACGACCGGGGAGGCCGCGCAACCATGGCGCGCCTCACTTCATCGACGGGGCTGCTACGACCTAGGCGGCTCCCACCGCGCAAGGAGGCGCCGCGGCGGCGGCAAGGGGCCATGGTGGGGGTCGCGACGTGCTTACATGGGCGACCGCGTCCCCTCTTGGGCGGCGGCGAGCCGGTCCCCTCCTGGCGGGCCTTCCCCTTCTCTGCGGCCAAGAACCCCTTCACGGGTGCAATGGGTGTTGCTGCTAGCAATGAAGCAAGGAAGAAGAAGCGAGCGGAACAGGAAGAGATGGGTGACGGGGGCTCCACCCCCTCCTCATTTATAGCAGGAGTAGGCCAACCGGCGACCCCCACGATCACAGGTAATGATGGTTTTCTCTGCATGCACCAGGGACTCGTCAAATCGGACAGTTGCCGGGGCAGCGTGAGGAAGCGGAGACGCCCACGTCCCGTCAGTCGCCACGTGTCAATCAAGGCCGCAGGGGGTTGGGGCCCACAGGGCTCCGCACTTGCCCTTTGGCTTCTCCTTGAAGCCATGTTTGAGCGCGCCTTGGGCCCGGGGGCTACTGTCGGCGTTCTGGGAACGGGGGTCCCCAGACTTGCCTGCCTGCGGCCCATGGCATTGCTCCAGCAGCGGCCTGGTATGGCCCATCTTCACTAGCAAGCACACAAGACCCTCGTGAGGGGCCAAGCCTCGCGAGGCGGACGACTCAAGACCTCCTCAGGGTCGACCTCACTAGGCTGGCTCGTGAGGAGCGGAGAGATCAAGGCGAGGGGCACCTCGTGAGGTTCCCATGACGTGAGTCATGACGACCAAGGCCAGGCGGGCGCCAGGCGGGCGCCAGCGGGCGCAGAGTACTCGTTGCCTCTTTGGTGCTAAAGAGGCAAGCGCAGGCGAGGAGTCCTGAGGCATCAGCCAAATGTTTCCATATATGTGCAACGAGACCAGGACCAGCAGGACGGCAGGACGGAGTTCATCGCGGAGCCCATGACGGCGTCACCACCAGAGCCTTTGGCAGGCGAAGACCACCTTTTGTCAGGATTGCTTGTACTAGCTGCCCCCCTTCAAATTGGCCGTTGTGGGATCCCTCCCCGCCTAATATTTGGGGAGTGGACCCGGGCCTCTATAAATAGGACTAGCCACCACCTTAGCAAATGAGTGATCATTCAGATCATCCTCAGCCACACAAGCTCATCGAGGCCAAGAGCACCTCTCCTCAGGAGGCTGTTCTTCCCTTGTACTTGTTCATCCTCAGCCTACAAGGCAATCCACCACACCACACTAGAGTAGGGTATTACACCGCATCGGTGGCCGGAACCAGTATAAACTCTTGTGTCCCCTGTTCTTCGAGTTCGACGGGCTGAGCTTTGAGATCGTGGTGATTAAGCAAGCTAGAGGGAGGGAGAGATCTTCGTGCGCACCCCAGTGTTCGAACCTTAAGGGTTTTGTCGGAACCCGAAATCCGACAGTCACCAAGACCCTCATCGATGGTGGTGCGTGGCTCAATGTTCTTTCCATCGAGACGTTCGACCGCCTCCAAGTGCCATATGATCAGCTGCAGCCCAGCAAGCCCTTCTCAGGAGTGACCGACGGCTCCACCACCCCGATAGGGCAGATCCGCATCCCTTTCACCTTCGCCCAGCGTGACAACTACCGCACCGAGCTCATCGACTTCGACATCGTCCACATCCGCCTGCCGTACAATGCCATCCTTGAGTATCTGGCCCTGGCCAAATTCATGAAAGTGACCCACCATGGCTACAACATCCTCAAGATGCCAAGGAACCGCGACATCATCACGATCGCTTGCGAGGAGAAGGACACGGTGTGCTCCCTCGAGCGCGCCTACCAGGCTGCGGCGATTGAGGACCCAGACAGCGAAGGCGCCATCTACCCTCCTGAGGCAGTCCCCATGAAGAAGAAGCAGCTGCTCCGCCAAGAGCCACAGCAGAGCGGTGTCTCCAGCGGCACCACCTCAGGACCGGCGTCGGCAGGTGGGGCGCCTCCCTCCCTTGCATAGGAAGGAGCGCCCGGTACCCTCCTTGGGCTGGGCTCGAGGGCTCTCTTCTGGAGGGCCTTGGACTTAGCCAACGTCACGAGGGAGGCGCTCGGACACCACATGGAGGCATGCTTCATCGCACGCTTCCCCAGTGAGGGCACAAGGCATGGAATGCCTGGTGTCGTGGAGTTCATCACCAAGGCGACTGAGGAGCTTCAAGAAGCAAGAGCCATGTGCGGCGACCGCCGCCCACCACCTGGCGCAGCTCCCTGTCCTGGCAAGGACGACAAGCTGCACATCTGCGTCAATATCCCAGGGCTCAACAGAGCCGCATCCCAAGAGTACTTCTGGCCTTCACACATTGGTCGGTGTGAGGGTCCCCCGCACAATTACGTTCGCATGCCTCTCGGCCTGACGAACGTGGCTGTCGCCTACTAGCAGGTGGTCCTGGCAGAGATGGCGACAGTCCTTCATGAGCCTCCCAAGCCGCCGAGCGTCCCGAGGTTCAGGACCCAAGCGGCTCATGAGGAGCGGCTTCTTCAGCACGCGTCTTCAGCTACTTCAACATTTCTCCAGCAACGGTGCTAGGTGACTCTTTTCAGTTCACTCAGTTGGGGGCGCCCCTCGGGCTGCATTATCCCCAGGTCGCATGGGCCTGTCCTTGCGACATGTATCCTTTTTGCATCTTTAACTTACTCTTTTGGGGGTGCCCCTCGGGCTGCATCATCCCCAGGCCGCATGGGTCCGTCCTTGCGACATGTATCATTCTTGCATTCATATGAACTAGCTTGCCTCCTCCCATGAGTTACTTTATGATTATCACATGCTTGCCTGTTGCCCCTCGCGGCCTCCTGCTCATCCCGCAACGGGGGCTCCACATGCTAGCACGGCGCTTGTGCTCGGGTTCGTCCCTGCAGCGCTGACAAACCTGAGAGATCGAGCTCTGGCTCGCGGCCTGCCCTGCGCACGTCACCTCTCCAGGTCCTCAATGCCTTCATCTTCTTGCGGAAAGATCAGCGGCAGGGCAGCAAACGCGATTATGAGCTATATTCTCCCCTCGAACTAACCCGCAGGAATCTCCGGAGCTTAGCCGCGGGCAGCCATGCCGGCTGCCCCCTTTTCACGTGATTCGCTTGCGCGTTCAAGGGGGGGCTTCTGAGCATCGTGCCTTAGGAGATCTTACTGACTCTCCAGCCCTCACCCCTGGCCTTGACCACAGCATCGCGACCTGGCATACCAGCGGCGGCTGAGCCTCACTCGAGGGTCAGGACCCGAGGACGCAGAGCATTCAAATGAGCGAGGAAGGGGGAGGCCGGCGTGAGCCTTACCTAGAAGCACCACCACTGAAGCGCAAATCGGGCACCGCGCAGGGAATCACCTCAGAACCATCAAGATAAGTCACATATTCAAATTAGCGCGACGCCACAATCCGGAATTTTTGACTCTTGCAGCCTTGCTCCGGCAATGCCGCCTTCCTTTTCAGCTTTCAGGAAGCTGCTTGCACGCCAAGGGGGCCTCTTGAGCATCGTGGATCAGGAGCTCTTACCAGACCTAGGGCCGCTCACCTCCTGGCCTTGACCACGGCATCGCGAGCTGGCATACCAGCGACATCTGAAGCTTGCCTGGGGACTGGGACCAGCCAGCGTAGAGTGCTAAGCTACCGCTAGGATGAAAAGGGGGACAGTGCCAAATCAAGGCATGCAACCACAGCTTTATAATAGGAATAATAAACATCAGAGCAACAGCATTATAGGTTCTTTAGGCACCCCCACGGGGTTCGTCTCTATTCCTCGCAGGGAACAAAAGAAGAAAAAATCTCAAGGAGCCCTGGCTACGGACGTTGTCGCCGACGCCGTCACCAACAGTAGGCCACGAGAGGTCGACGCCAACCCCATCCAGATCATCGACGACGACGGGCAGATGCCTCTCCCGTGCTCCGGGCATGGCGATATCTCTGTCGCGCGTAACTGTCGTCGCTTGTCTCCGGGGACTCGCTAGGCTCGGGAGAGTCGCTAGACTCCCAGGAGTCATCGCTGGTGCTGGAGGAGCTACCGGTAGGATGGGGGGCTGGCTCGATGCCTGCTGCCATTCCATCCCGGCGGTTTCCTCCGGGGCAGCACTCCAGGCGGCGGCCTTCCTCATCGAAGACCTTGTAGAACAACGTGGATGCGCCCTCGTACTCAAAGTGGATGGCGAGTGCCCCCTCCACGCGGCAAGCGCGGGCGACCTCGCCCCACCCTCGGGTCATGAAGATCTTGCCCTGGGGGGCGGCCTCGACCTCTGCCCCTGTGGCCAGAGTGCAGCACCAGCGCGTGCTACAGCCACAACTCAAGTGGCCCCCTCGGCGGCATCTCCTTGGCAAAGAACCACGGGAGCTGGATCCACGTGCGCGGTAGCATCGCCGCCCACACGACAAACTCACGCGAGGGGCCCTCGGCGTGGGTTCGTGGGCCGGCAGCTCATGCAGCCACAGCCCGGCCACCATGGCCACGACATGCGCGGCGCAAGGCACTCCCGCCTTCTCCGGAGCCTGGCGCTTGGGCGTACATGGGAAGCGGGTAGCCAGGAGGAGGCTACTCGTACCAAGGTCACGTCACCCCCAGCCTCAAGTCAGTATCGCGGGGGTGGCTAGACCTGTTCTTCCGTGGAAGTGGCCCTTGCTCCTCGCGGGGGGGTTTCGCCTTGTCCGCGGCGAAGAACCACCTTATCGGTGCCATGAGCATCGCGGCAAGGCAACGAGGCGAGGAGGAAGTAGGAGGAGCAGGCAGAGAGAAGAAGGAGATGAGCAAAGGGGGCTCCGCCCTCTCTTCATTTATATCCAGGGGAGGGAAACTGCCGGCCTCCACAAACGCACGTAATGATGGTTTTTTCTCTGCATGCAGCAGAGTCTCGTCAAGTTGAATTATTGCCGAGGCAGCATGGGGAAGCGTAGGTGCCCACGTCCCATCCGTCGCCACGCGTCAACCGAGGCCATAGGCGGTTGGGGCCCGCGGCGCTCCGCACTTGCCCTTTGGATTCGCCTCGAAGCCAAGTCCGAGCGAGCCTTGGGCACGGGGGCTACTGTCGGTGTACTGGGAACGGGGGTACCCAGACTTGCCTGCCTACGACCCATGGCGTGGCTCCATCAACGGCCCGGTACGGCCCAGCTTCAACAGCAATAACTCAAGACCCTCCCCAAAGGCCAAGCCTCGCGAGGCGGACGACACCAAGACCTCCATAGGGGCAGCCTCACCAGGCTGGCTCCCAAGGAGCGGAGATATCTATGCAAGCTGCACCTCGCGAGGTTCACCTGACGTGAACCATGACGACCAAGGCCAGATGGGCGCCAGCGGGCGCAGTGTACCAGTTTCCTCTTTCGTGCTAAGGAGGCAAGCGCAGGCGCGGAGTCCCGAGAAATCAGGCAAAGGTTTCCATTCCAGTGCGACAAGACCAAGACCGCCGGACAGCAGGACGGAGGTCATCGCGGATCCCACCACAGCGCCACCACCAGAGCCTTTGGCATACGAAGACTACTTTTGTCAGGATAGCTTGTACAAGTTGTCTCCCTTCAAATTTCGCCGTTGTGGGATCCCTTCCCGCCTACATTTGGGAAGAGGACCAAGGCCACTATAAATAGGACGTAGCCACCACCATAGGGAGGCAACTAGCTTTGAAGCCATTCCACCCTCACTGGGCATCGAAGCCATTCCACCCTCACGAGCTCATCGAGCTCAAGAACACCTCGCCTCCTGAGGCTATTCGACCACTATATTAGTTCATCCTAAGACCCTCGAGGCCATCCACCACAAAGCTGGAGTAGGGTATTATACCGCAATGTGGCCTGAACGAGGATAAATCTCTGTGTCTCTTGTTCTTGGGGTTCGCGAGCTAGGCCGTGGGATCACCAAGCAAGCAGGCTGGGTAGAGAGTGTTCTCTGTGCACACCCTAAAGTTTGAACCTCTCAAGGGTCTGCGGAACCCGTAATCCGACAGTTACTCCCATATTTAAATCTAACTCTGTTATTTCAATATATCTAATTTACGATCTTAATTTTCATTTCAAGCAGTACATCCCTTGCTTTGCAAGAACAGGAGTAGAAGGAAATCTTGGGCTTTACTTTGTTGATGACCCCCAGGATGTCATATTGACAACGCATCATGGATTTACAATGATGGTTAGCGTAAAACTTGAAAAAGATGGTCACTCCTATTTTAATGCGGGTCTTTGGAGAAAAAAGTCTAAGTGTTATGAACTGAAAGCTGGCAATAATATTCTACTGCGTGCACCACACCCTGGCCTAATTAACTTGGTTGTTTACTTCCCCAACGTCATTTGCCGATCAAAGTCTAATCGAGGTTAGTGTCCTTTCAACTTTCTCCATGCTGTCATATTACTTAGCAAAATCGGGGTATTTGTTCTGACTAATTGAGTACTATTTAAGCAACCAATGGTGATTTCATATTCTGACTCCGTTCCCAGGCAGTAACAAATTATATTTACCAATTTAGGTGCACTATATATATTCTTCTGCCATGTTCTGAATAAATAATACCTTTCCACCTTTTAAGCAGGATATGTTGGATGCATAGTGAACAATATATATGTTACAAAGCGTACCACATTTCACCGAAAGGACTTCAAGCATGTTATAAACTTTGTTGATAATCTGACAGAGATAGCACATAGTATGAACGCTGGGTTTTGGATGGGAATAATTAGACCTATGGTGCACACATTGAACAAGACCAATTGTGTGCACAAAACGCTGGTAAAAAGTCTTATTTTAATGTTGATGCTCATAAACTATATATATATATCCAACAATATGTTACAACTGGTTTTTATTCTACATGTCAACAGAAATTGCCAGCTGTAGCAGTTGCTGGATCGATTTCGCGGCATGGTCGAATTACACTTGTGCCTGCTTGTAACGCCAAAGTGATTGCAAGGTACTGCATTTCCCGCGGAAATGGAAACATTCAAATTAACAAGTTCTCGCATGTCATGGCAATGCATCCATATTGGAAAATTGGAGACACTGTTCTACTCATGCTCTACCAAGGCACAAGAAGGCTCTTCCTTTTCATTGACGAGATGCCGAGTCGCCGTGATCAAGCTGCTTCCAGCGGATAGTTGTGGTTGTTGGCCCTCTGCCTCTTAAAATGTGCTAACTGTTACTATGTTAAGTATGTAGATATGGACCATATGGTTGTTGGCCCTTAGCCTCTTACAATGTGATAGTTGTTACTATGTTAAGTATGTAGATATGGACCATATGGTTGTCAAAATCGTGTTACGAAGATCCTCCTTTTGTCGAATAGTGTCACCACTATATATATGTTACTCAAATGCTATTACCCAAGTTCTTAAATTTTCATGGAAAGTATTAGTATCGTACATAGTTCATTGAGTTTAAGCATGTGCCCAATGTCCAGAAGACATTTGCATATTAACTGTCCATATTGCAAATTCACACACATGTTAACATAAGGAAACGTATGTGTAACTTACTAATCATCGCACACGAGTACTCGCATACGCATCGTGTGCGATATTCCTAATCACCGCAAGCAACTAGTTTGCATTTTTCAAAGTTTTTTGTACACACATAATCGCACACGAACTAACTATATTAATGGTCTGTGTTGTAATTTCTCATCGCAAACAGTTCATCCGAGTCGGCTATTTACCATGTATCACACACATCTTGTTTCCACGACTCGTTTGCGTTCTTTTGGCTCAACACAAACAGTTCATCCATGTGAACTGTATGCCGCATATCACACACATCTTGTTAAGTTGAACCATTTCTGTTGTGTTCCCTAATCGAAAATAGTTCGTCCAAGTGAACCATATGCTGTATATCGGACACTCATTGATATGGCTGCCCATTTCTGTTGTTCTGCCTATTGCAAACAGTTCGAATGGATTAACCGTGTGCCCTGCATCGCACAGGCAACTAAAATCTAAACCATGTTTGATGGCTCCACCATCGCAAACGTTTTGCATCTTTCTTGACGGGGTTTTTACACCACCGTTTGTGATTGTTGCATCACACACAGTTTCGGCAACGGGCCTCTGATCGTAGTGTCACGTTAGCAGTAACCTGCAGTAGTGCAAAAGCAGCAAGTGCTCTAGATGCTTCCATAGTGAATCTCAAGACTAAGCAAGATCAGCTCACATACTTGCTAGAATGTAAAACCTTGGCCACCTTGACTCAGAATCAGGAGAGCTTGGAGAGGATTGTGGAGGACAAAATGTACAACCTTGATGTGAAGGTCACAGAGATTCAGACCATAATCGACAAGCCGAGGGATGATGCCGAGGACAATGATGACAGACCCACTACAGACAGATTCCAGTCAGTGCCAAGGGCACAGAGATCTGCTACTGAGCCAGTTGCAGATTTGAGACCTGCTCATTCTGCTCCTGCCACCACAACCATAGTTGCTCCTCCAGTATCTACTCCACCAGCTCCACAGACTTTAGCTACAAGATAGAAGACCCCTTCAGGAGCTCCCGGAGATTGTGCCTAGAGTGTCGTATAGCACTATACATTTTCAAACTTTTTGGTAACTTGTTGCCAAAGGGGGGGAGTGTATAGATCATAGGCTTCGAGAGAGAGTGTGTCTTTTGCTTTTGTTGGTTTTATTTGCCTTGCTACTTGCTACTTTGGTTTGGTTGGTTGTTGCTACTTATGCTACTTGTGTGTTTGATCATACTACGCTTAATGTGTGCTTGCATGATTATATCTATGAATGTTTCTATATGATCAATCACTTGTATCTTTGGTGATGAGTGCGTGTTATTTAATTCTTATCATTTTGTGCGCTCCACCAAGATTTATGTGACATTGAAGAGTGACCCATGATCCTAATCGATTGTGCATTTGCATTCAAATGCAAATTTTAAATAATGCACAAATTTAGGGGGAGCTCTTGCTTATCACATACTCTCAAAGGGACAATGTATTTCATTCATATTATCATTTGTCGAAGCTTTGATCTATATGTAGTCATCAATTACCAAAAAGGGGGATTTGGAAAGTGCAACTAATCCCCGGGTGGTTTTCGTAATTCATAACATATAGCTCATTGAACTAATATCTATTCAAGCCTAATATTTCAGAAAGTTCAATGAATGGCATTGCATGGACTAGAGATGTGGACCCCTCAAAATGCTAAGGACACATACTAGCAAAAGCTCAAGACTCTTCATTTTCATTTTTAGTGATCCAAGATCACATTGAGTCCATAGGAAAGCCAATACTATTAAAAGGGGATGAGGTGTTGCTTAATGGCTTGCTTTCTCAAATGCTTACTGATATTGCTCCCAAGCCCTCAACCACTTTCTCATTCCCAGTATGTCAAAACCCTAAACTACAACTCGGCCCCACCGATATTTCCTATCCGAACCAGCGAGTTTATATGACATAGCCACTGCCAGAAACCCTAACAGCTTGGTCACACCCATACGGACCTCCGTCTCACCGAGATGGCCTTGCCAATTCTTTGTTGCCAATTGCAATTATTTCGGTCTCACCTAAATAGCAAATGGTCTCACCGAGTTGGCTTGACATTTTCTCTGTTACCTTATTGCTTCACTTTAGTCTCACCGAGTTGATGCAATCGGTGCCACCGAGTTTATGTTTCCCTAGGCACTACCACATCAGTCCCACCGAGTTGTTCTAGTCAGTCCCACTGAAATTCCTAACGTTCACATTTTGAACTAAATCGGTCTCACCGAGTTCATCTATTCAGTCTGGCCGAGTTGGGTCAAATGTGTGTAACAGTCTGATTTTGTGTGGAGGCTATATATACCCCTCCACCCCTTCTCCATATGTGAGAGAGCCATCAGAATGTGCCTACACTTCCAGCATACATTTTCTAAATGAGAACCACCTACTAATGTGTTGAGATCAAGAGATACCAATTCTACCACAAGAATCTTGATTTCTAGCCTTCCCCAAGTTGCTTTTGTCGGCTTTCTGGGAACGCGGGTACCCAGACTTGCCTGTCTGCGGCCCACGGCATGGCTCCATCGGCGGCCTGGTACGGCCCACCTTCAGCATCAACAACTCAAGACCCTCGTGAGCGGTCAAGCCTCGCGAGGCGGACGACACAAAGACCTCCAAGAGGAGCGACCTCCTTAGGCTGTCTCCCGAGGAGCAGAGATTTCTATGCAAGTTTCACCTTGTGAGGTTCAAATGACGTGAGGCATGATGACCAATGCCAGGTGGGCACCAGCGGGCGCAGGACAACAGTTTCCTCTTTGGTGCTAAGGAGGGAAGCACAGGCGCGGAGTCCCGAGGAACCAGCCAAAGGTTTCCTTTCCCTTGCAACAAGACCAACACCATTAGGACGACAGGACGGAGGTCATCGCCGAGCCCACCGCGGCGTCACGACCAACGGCTTTTGAAGTCGAAGACTACTTTTGTCAGGATAACATGTACTAGTTGTCTCCCTTCGAATTTGGTCATTGTGGGATCCCTTCCCGCCTTCATTTGGGAAGAGGACCAAGGCCATTATAACCAGGACCTAGCCACCACCATAGGAAGGGACCGATCCCCATTGGATCCATTCCATCCTCACCAGCTCACTCGAGCACAAGAACACACCTCCTGAGGTTGTTCTCCCACTTTACTAGTTTATCCTCAAGCCCACGAGGCTAATCCACCACAAAGCAGGAGTAGGGTTTTACACCGCAAGGTCGCTCGAACCTGGGTAAATTGCTGTGTCCCGTTTCCTTCCCGTTCATCGAGCTAGGCTGTGAGATTGGCATCTAGGCATACTGGGGAGGTTGAGTTCTTCGCACGCACACTAGAGTTTAAACCTCTCAAGGGTCTGCGGAGCCCGAAATCTGACATTTGCCACGCCAGGTAGGGGTGCGTGGGAGCCTCTCTTCTTCCAGTCGATCTGACGCTCCGAGGGATCACGTTGAGCACTGGGCTGTTCGGCCTCCCCGGGAAGTGTCGTCCACCCAAGAGGATCTCCACTCTACGTTCCTCGCGGCCTGTAAGCCACCCGACAACTTTGGTCGCGGGCGGCGCGGGCCGCCGCCGCCCGCCCTCGCGTCGCGTCGTAGCCGCGCCACCACACGATCTTTGAGCTATGCCGCAGCGACAGTGCCACACACTCGCCGGGAGCAGGCAGACATACGAGCGGCGCTCATCGTGGCGGGGAGCGGCTACGATGTAGGCTCGCGGAAGGCGGCCGCGATGCCCTGCTGGAGCAGGTCGCCGAGCTGCTTGATGCCCCCTGAAGGGGTGCGCCAACCTTCTCCACCCTGCCTACGTCGCAAGCGGTGCCGGGAGCGCGTGCCGGCCCCCTCCACGCCCGTGCACCCCTCCCTAGAGTGCCTGTGGGACCCAACGGCACCGACCCGGCCCGCAGCGCCGCTCATCCTACCCAAGCTATGCCACCCCGGGGTGAGGCAAGCTCGGGCAGTCCCTCTTAGGGCCACACCGGGGCGCCACCCTATGCCCGTCGAAACCTGGCGCCGGGCCTAGTGGCCAACAACGCGAGACGGCCAGGTGACCACTCTGGCATGACAATTTCAGATGCCTACGTGCCTCCCATGATGGACCTGCAGTACACGTCAAGGGAAGGCCCCGGCTAGTTCCCCTCACCAGGCTGGGTGTCGGGGGCACATGAATCCGAGGCTCTTCGCGAGCCGCTTCGGAGCTTCGCCGATAACAGCCGCTGGGTACATCAAATATCTAAGGAGCATGATTACACCAACCATGGACCGCAGGTGAACCAAGCCACAGCAGCAGCCAGAGATCCCAGGGCGATGGCCCCACTGCAGGCGGGCGGAGTTAACTGGGGGCTGCGCGGGGGGAGCCCGGAGCCAGCGCTTCCCCCGTGTCGCGTGGAGGAAGGCGCTACACGGAGGTAGGTCCTCTGCCAGGGAAAGCGCCGGTGAGCCCTTCCCCCGACGGAGGGCCTGTGGTCGCCGAGGGCACCGGCAGCGTCCCCCTTGCCCCTTGGTCTCGTCCTGGTTTCCAAACACCCCAACGGTGGTCGGGGGAGGCGCAGGGTGGGGCCCTCGTCAGGCGCCATGAAGCAAGGCCCCGTGCCTATAAAGGTCTCCGCTCGTGACACTCTCACCTAATAATGAGTGGGGCTATACACGCCCCGGAGTCTCCTGAGTGCCGCCCTCGGGCCTCACGGGGGATCCCCCACAAGTCCAAGTGGAAGCACCATGCTCCGCGCTGGCCGTCGACACTGTCTTCCAATGACTATGCCCAAGCCCGGTGGAAGCACTTAGCTCCGCGCTGGTGAGAAGACTAGCTAGGTGCCGGACGCGGCTGTTTGCTTTTGACCTCTTTCTGTAACCCAATTCGCCATCTTTTGGAATGAGATTTGGAGTTTTGTCTGCTTATCAAAAGAAAAACGGGGGGAATTTTTCTTGACTTGTGGCGATTTCTTGCTTTCTGGCTTCGTGTTTAAAATTGAGGCTCACGCCTGCTACACCCTCGCGAGCGCCCCGTGAGCGGGGGCTGGGCATGGTATGCGCGCGTCGAGCATGCTCGGGCTAGCCTAGGCGGCGCCAAGCCCCCCCCCCCCCCCCGAGGTCATGAATGCAACCGCCGCAAGATCACCACGCGCATACCTTGCCGCAATCTGGCAATCGGCTCCTCGCGAGGCTCTCTTCGATGGGCTAGCCCGAGCGTGCCCTTGGAAGGCTCACTTCAGGGGAAGGATTCTTCTACAGTGACATGGCCCGCTTGGGACCCACGAGACCGAAGATAAGTCGCAGCAACTACTCCCCCCAGGTCCACGACAACACATTCCCCATCCTATTTTCAAAGGCATAACGTCATTTCATACATTATAAGGGGCTCCCCCTTCAAAAATGCTTTCACGCCCCGCGGGGCCGTGTCCAATGGTTTTTGCATACAGGTCAAGGCAAAGGGAAATGCAAGCCTAGCTGGATGTGCTGCCTCCGACGCCGTCCTCGTCGTCTTCATCCGTGCCACCCGTGTTGTCATCGGCGTCGTCCTCGTCATCATCATCCGCACCTCCTTCTTCGGCCACGATGATGACCGCGTCATCCTCGGGAGCGAACTCTGCGACCAGGGCGTCCACCTGGTCGTCCCCCTAGTTCTCCAAGTTGTCTTGGATGACCCTGGGCACGTGGGATATGGCGGCGTCGAAGTCAAAATGAGGGTCAAGGTTGAGGAGGTAGCTGAAGACGCGTGGGAACGCGTGCCCGAGAAGGCCCCGGCTTCTATCTTCAACGAGCTCGCGAGCCCTTGCGGCCCAGTCCTCCAGACGTGTCACGATGTCGGTGAAGAGGCAGAGGTGGCTGGCATTGTCATCCTCGTGCGGGTCAGAGATGCTCTCCTCGCAGATGGTTTCCAAGGCCCGGTTGGCCCTGACCCTGAGGCCCTGGAGCATCGAGGAACGCGCTCGCTGCATCGTCCGACGGCGGCACGCTTCGTTCGCGTTCTCCTCTGTGAGAGATGCAGCACCCTAGACCTGCTACTGAAGTGAAGACAGGTCGGCGCGAGCGGAGGCCAAGTCCACTTGGGAAGAGGCCTGAGCTTCCTTAGCGACCCTCTCGTGCTGCTCCGTCGCGTCCAGCTTTGTCTTGAGGGCAGTGGTCCTGCCCTTAAGCTCGGCCTCCAGGAGCTCCAACTTCACGCGATGCTCCTTGGCAAGAGCCGTGCGAATCTTCACCACCCTCTGGTCGACCTCCTGCTGGATCCAGGCCTCCCGGGTGGCGATGGCATCCTCAGCCGTGGCTACCAGGCACTCCCTCACCTCCAACCGCTCAAGCTCCAGGCTGCTCTCCAAGACCTCCAGCGCCAGCGCCTCCTCACGTTCCATGACCTCCTTCTCATCAGAGGGGGCTTCGCTCAGCGATGCTGCCAGGGCAGCCCTGCGCGCTTCGATCTGCCGCTTGAGGGTGGCGTTCGAAGCTTGAAGCTCCCGCTCCCGCTCCTCAGCCGCCTCACGACAGCTGTCGGCGGCCCTGGCTTCCTCCTGAGCACGGGCACAAGCCTCGTGAGAGTCTGCAAGGGACACCGCGGCGCTTGCGAGGGCACACTTGTGCTGAAGATGCCCAAGGTTTATGGCGACCTTTAGCTGGCGCCACTCGTGCGCCAAGCGGAGGCCCTCCGTCTCAAGGCGGGCGTCGACATCGGCAAGCCCTCCTCCAAGCTAGCTCAACGCGCCCATCGCCTCCCGGAAAAGCTCATGGCGGACGGCGCTACGCCCGCGCGCGAGCTCTAGCGCACGACCGAGCCCGTCCTCCTCGCCGGGGGCTACCGGAGAGGCGCATAGTGGCTTGCCTGCCTCCGGCACGGGGCTGGAGGCCGGCGCCTTCCCGGCCGCCCGCCGGGCCTTGGCGAAGGCGCTGGGTGACACTGTCTCACTGCTCGAACATGAAGCCGATGCTATGGTTTCACAGCCACCGGTGATGACCAATGGAGGAGCCCTCTACACGCCTCGTGCGCCCCAGAACTGGCTCCGAAGGAAGGAAGCTGGGAGGACAGGCTCATGGCCTCCCAGAGGCGCACCCACCTCGCGGGCTGGCCCTGCGCCTCACGCGTGTGTCTGGTGCAGGGGATCGAAACCATGAGTGGACCATGAACCTCCGAAGGTTGCTTCGCAGAAGGTTTTGCCGCTGCGGCCGGAGGGATCCTGAAGAACCAGGGTCAGGAAGGAACGCGACACGCAGAAAATCACAATGATGAGGTACATACTCGTGTACGGCTATGTATTTCCTCAGCTTCAGCGGCCGGTAGGCATTACCACTACAGCTTGGAGGCCCCGTCCTCTTGCGGAGTGCTTCAAGGTTCAGGCAAAGAGAGCCAAGGTTCGGGGCATGACCCTTGGTAGCTGGAGCACTCCAGAGGCTTCAGGGGCGGCGGCCTCAGGAGCTTTTGGCCGCACCTGTTCACCAGCCTCAGGAGTATCGGGCGCACCAGCTCATCAGCCTCGGCCTCAGGAGCATCAGGCCGCACTTGCTCACCAGCTTCAGGAGCATTAGGCAGCACCAGCTCTCTAGTAGCCACTTTGGGAGCGCTCGTCGGAGCTTCAGGAGCGGTTACCTCGGAAGCGCCTGGCGACGCCCGCTCCCCAGTGGTCGCCTCACGAGTACTCGAGGGTGTTCGCCCCCCTGCATCCTCATCCGAGGCGCACGCCGCGGGGTGGACAAGAACGGGAGCCACCAAGACAGGGTTCTCACGAGGCCCTTCAAGGCCCGCCGGGCCAAGCCCCCACTCGTCGAAGAGAGGCATCTGCCTCACGATGTCCTCTTTGTTCGAGCAAAGGTACCAGAGGAAACTATCCTCCGGAAGCGCGGCAGGCACGGGGTCGCCTGTAAGGAGCTCGAGCATCACGCACAACGTATTGGGAGGAAGCGAAGGCACGTGGAGCCTCATAGGATCCTTGGAGCCGGTGAAGTCCCGCATTGGGCGAGAATGGCGCTGGAGCAGGGCGATGCGCCGCCGGACGAACTCCTTCACCACCATCGGTGCCGTCACCCCGGCCTTCTTCAACTTGTCTAGCCTGGACCAGACATGGGCAAGCCGATGGTCGACGAGCTTCATGTGCCCCCCAACCGGAGCTGGGCACTGCCGGCACTCGTGGGAGCGGGAGCAGGGGCTGAGCATGCCGACATCCACATATACCCACTGCTTCCGGAATACCCTCACATTTGGGTAGAGCGTGATGTCAATGTCCGAGCCAGACGTCGCCGCTATGGGCTGGAAGGCCATGCACCCGAGTGCTGACGGGAGTCGACGAGGTGGAGGGAGAAGAAATGGTGAAACAAGCCAACAGAGGGAGAAATTCCCACCATAACCTAGTATCGGAAAGCAAATCTGTGAGGAGGATGATGGATTAAGGGTCCAGATGCAGCGCCTAGATCTGGTAATGCGAGATTATGGCATTGAAGAAATCAGAGAAAGGGGGGATCAGGCCAGCCAATAGGGCATGAAGATGGATGGGTATCTCAGTGGCCTCCATGTCGACCAAAGCCCGGGAGGCAGGCCAAGCCGTCGTCACTTTCCATTCGTTGGAATCGGCGGCAAGGGCCGGCCGGACTTTGGCCAACCCCTCCTGATTGATCAGCATCGGCCGCTCAATAGCAGGCTCAAAGACTGGCCGAGATTCTGCCGGGGCACAGGCCTTTCCCTTCTTCTTCGACCGCGGGGCCATGGCATCGCAAGAAGATTGGCGCCCGTGTCGAGTCTGGGAGAAGAGTTGCATGGTCATAGAAAAGAGGAGGAGCCAAGGGCGAGCACGGCAGGCAATGATGCAAAGTTGCACTAGCAACAGGCGACCACCAAGACTGGCAGTTATCGAGGCTGCATGGGGAAGTGGGGGCACCCATGTTCCATCAATCGTCACGTGTAGATCAAGGCCACAGGCGGTTAGGGCCCGCGGCGCTTCGCCCTTGCACTTTGGCTTCGCCTCAAAGTCAAGTTCGAGCGCGCCTTGGGCCCGGGGGCTACTGTCGGCGTTCTGGGAACGGGGGTACCTAGACTTGCCTGCTTGCGGCCCACGGCATGACTCCATCGGCGGCATGGTATGGCCCACCTTCAGCATCAACAACTCAAGACCCTCGCGAGGGGCCAAGCCGCGCAAGGAGGACGACGCCAAGACCTCCACGAGGAGTGGTCTCTGTCGGCGTTCTGGGAAGGGGGTCCCCAGACTTGCCTTCCTGCAGCCCACAGCGTGGCTCCACCAACGGCCTGGTACTGCCCATCTTCACCAGCAAACACTCAAGACCCACGCGAGGGGCCAAGCCTCGCGAGGCGGACGACACAAGACCTGCTCGGGGGTGGCCTCACTAGGCAGGCTCGCGAGGGGCGGAGAGATCAAGGCAAGGGGCACCTCACGAGGTTCCTGTGACGCAAGCCATGACGACCAAGGCCAGGCGGGAGCCAGCGCGCGCAGTGTACTCGTTTCCTCTTTGGTGCTAAAGAGGCAGGCGCAGGCGAGGAGTCCCGAGGCATCAGGCAAAGATTTCCATATCGGCGCAACAAGACCAAGACCGGCAGGACGGTAGGACGGAGGTCACCGTGGAGCCCAGGATAGCGTCACCACCAGAGCCTTTGGCAGGAAAAGACCGCCTTTAGTCAGGATAACTTGTACTGGTTGTCTCCCTTCAAATTTGGCCGTTGTTGGATCCCTTCCCACCTACATTTGGGAAGAGGACCAGGGCCTCTATAAGTAGGACTAGCCACCACCATAGGAGGGGCAGATCATTCAGATCATCCTCATCGACACAAGCTCATCGTGCCCAAGAACACCTCTCCTCAGGCAGCTGTTCTTCCCTTGTACTTGTTCATCCTTAGCCTACGAGGCAATCCACCACACCACACTCGAGTAGGGTATTACACCACATCGGTGGCCCGAACCAGTATAAACCCTGTGTCCCTTGTTCTTCGAGTTCGACGTGCTGAGCTTTGAGATCATGGTGAGAGCGTGAGCTAGGGGGAGGAGAGATCTTCGTGCGCACCCCAGAGTTCGAACCTCAAGGGTTTGGCCGGAACCCAAAATCCGACATTTGGCGCGCCGGGTAGGGGCGAATCGCAGCTGCTCGTCAACTTCTCCAACAAGGTATATGAGCCGAGGGATGAGCACATGGAGGCATACCTCGTAGAGTTACGCAAAATGGAAAAGCAATTCTTGGGCCTAGAGTTGCAGCACGTGCCCCGAGGCACCAGCAAGGAGGCCGACGACATTGCCGAAAGGGCATCCAAGCGCCAACCCCAAGAGCCTAGAGTCTTCAAGGAGCAGCTCTTCAAGCCTTCGGCAGCGCCTCTGCTTTCAGGGCCGGCGCCGCCTCGGCAGGAACTCCCCCAAACACCTAACTCGGGAGCCCCGGCCTGCGGCCCCTCGGGAGCGCGCCTACTCCTGGCGCTCGAGCCTCAGGAGGGGTGCTGGACCAAGGAGTTCAAGGAATACATGACGCAAGGGACGCCGCCGGAGAAAGAGGAGGACACGGAGCGTGTGGACCGACAGGCTACAGCATACCGCATCCAGGACAGTGAGCTATACACGAAGCGGCCAAATGATCTTTCCTTGCGATGCATCTCCAAGGAACAGGGGAACGAGTTGCTAGCTGGCATACACGACGGAGACTGCAGGCACCACTCGTCGTCATGAACCCTGGTCGGCTAGGCGTTCCGTAGCGTGTTCTCCTGGCCTAAGGCACTCAACGATGCGACTGAGCTGGTGAAGTCCTGCGAGGCCTGCCAATTCCACGCCAAGCAGATCCATCAGCCAGCTCAGGGCCTCCAGACCATCCCGCTCTCGTGGCCATTCGCGGTCTGGGTGCTGGATATCCTAGTCCCGTTCCCTCAAGCGCCTGGGGGCTACCGCTACCTCTACGTCGCCATCGACAAGTTCACCAAATGGGCGAGGTAGAAGGTGTCCGCTCCATCCCGGCCGGATCGGCGGTCAAGTTCATCAAGGGCCTCGTGAGCCGCTTCGGGGTCCGCAACCGCATCATCACCCACAACGGCTCGCAGTTCACTAGTAATCTCTTCTAGACATATTGTGCTAACCTTGGAACGCAGATCTGCTACGCTTCGGTGGCGCACCCCAGGAGCAATGGCCATGCCGAACGCGCCAATGCAGAGTTCATCAAAGGCCTCAAGACCTGGACCTTCAAGAAGAAGCTCGAGGCCTGCGGCAGGGGCCGGCATGACGAGCTCCAGTCTGTGCTGTGGTCCATCCGCACCACCGCCACCAAGCCAACAGGCGAGAACCCGTTCTTCCTCGTCTATGGAGCAGAAGCGGTTCTCCCTCACGAGGTCAAGCATCGCTCCGCGCGGGTCCTGGCGTTTGATGAGACGCGGCAGGACGCCATGCGGGGGATGGGCCTCATGCTGGGGGAGGAATGCCGCCATGAAGCCACGCTCCGAGCGGCAAGATACTAGCAGGCGCTGCGACGGTATCACTGCCGCTGCATCCGCTCTAGGACACTCGAGGTGGGTGACCTCGTCCTAAGGCGGGTGCTCTCCAGGGAAGGGCTGCATAAGCTCTCGCCCATGTGGGAGGGCCCGTTTAGGGTAGCCCACGTCTCCAGGCCTGGCGCTGTGCGCCTGGAGATGCAGGACGGGGCCCCCATCCAGAATGCCTGGAACATCCAGCACCTCCGGAAGTTCTACCCATGAAGCAAGGCCTAGCGCATGTGAAGATGGCCCGGTGCTTGTGAAGGTCTCTGCTCGTGACACTCTCACATAATAATGAGTGGGGCTGTACACGCCCCGGAGTCTCAAGAGTGGCGCCCTCGGGCCTCGGGGGCTCCCTCCCACGTCCTAGTGGCAGCACTTAGCTCTGCGCTGGTGAGAAGACTAGACTATGTGCCGAACGCGGCTTCTCATTTGCTTTCCGTAGTTGGCTTACCCCTCTTTAATGGAAATTCGCATTCTGGTGTTTCTTGTTGTCTTGGTTCGATCACCTTTTTCCTCTGTTTCTTCCCTAGGTTCTTTGTTTTGACCCGTACTCTCCCTCGCATGCCTCGCGAGGGGGTTGGACAGTTGCACTCGTGCACTCGTGAGCGTTTTCCCTGGTCTTCGTGAGGCACCCTCGCTCGAGCTCGCAAGCTGGCGCACCTCCCTCTCTTAAGTCCGTGCCCCTCGGGTACCGCGATGCGGAGTGCTGGGTCGTGGCCGCGATGCGGAGTGCTGGGTCGTGGCCGGCCATGAATAGGGCCCTGGGCTTGGAAGAATAAGAGTTTCTTAACAAATTTTGGCAGTTCCTTGACGCCTCCCAAGCCTACGGCAAGGAGGTCTCACGAAGTGCTGGGAGATGCGCGCCTCACGAGGCGGAAACTACTTCAGACGCGTCGTGCTAAGTTATCTCTACACGCGTACATAAAACACTGATGGTGCAACACGACACAGGAACAATAAACATAACATAGCTACATGGAAATCACGGTTCATTGCACGCCCTTGCAGGGCCCCATACTTGTTTCTTTTTCAAATGCAGGAAGAAAGGAAAGAGCAAAACAAAAGCGGCGCGCGCGCCCCCGCAGTGGTTTGTGAGGGTAGGCCCTTGGGGGCCTCTTGGACTCAGCCAGACCCCTCCTCGCGCTTCACTTGGGCGCGGTGACGAGATGACCCGCTACCGCCTTCGAAGCGGGCACGACGACGTGGCGGCTAGTCATAGTCGCCGCTGCTGGAGCTGTCGCCAGAGTAAGAGCCGCCGTAGCTAGACGAGCCGCGGCTGGCGCCGAGGGCAAGTCCACCTTCACCCTCGTCACGACCGTCGCCAAGGCCGAGCACCTCGCCGCCGTCGTTGTCCTCAGGGCAGCATCCGACGCGGTGACCATCTTCCCCGAATACCCTAACGTAGAGGGTCGCGTTGCCGTCGTACTTGAAGTGGAGGGTACACCACCTGCCCAGGCCGCGCGTGCGGGTAAACGTCTGCCAGCCGCGGGCGAGGGTTGCGTTGCTCGCGACGGAGACCTCCACCGTGACCCACGAAGCCTTGCTGCAGCAGCCATCCGCCTGCTGCCAGAGACCGCCTGGACACGTGGCCGGCAGTTCGCCGGCGAAGAAGCACGGGAGCTGAAGCCAGGTGCTGGCCGGGTTCTCCGACCACACGACGAACTCCGGCAGCACCTCCGCCGAATGGAAGCGCGGCCGGGGAGGCCGCGCAACCATGGCGCGCCTCACTTCATCAACGGGGCTGCCACGACCTGGGCGGCTCCCACCGCGCGAGGAGGCGCCACCACGCCCGCTAAGCGCCCGAGTGAGAGGCTTGCTCACCACTCGGTAGGATTTTTCAAACTTAGGCGAGTACTGGACTGCAGCTAAGCCCCCGAGTGGGAGGGTTGCTCACCACTCGATAGGATTTTACTAACTTAGGCGAGTACTGGACTGCAGCTAAGCCCCCGAGTGTGAGGCTTGCTCACCACTCGGTAGGATTTTTCAAACTTAGGCAAAACGGATTCGCGGCTAAGCCCCCGAGTGAGAGGCTTGCTCACCACTCGGTAGGATTTTCCAAACTTAGGTGAAACGGATTCGCGGCCAAGCCCCCGAGTGAGAGGCTTGGTCACCACTCGATAGGATTTTATAAACTTAGGCAAAACGGATTCGCGGCTAAGTCACCCACTGGGGGATTTCAGACACAAGTATAAGCAGCGACAATGATTTTTAGAAGACTATAAAACTCTTGTCTCTAATAAACAAACTACAAAGGTATTTCTTATTACAACTCAACAGAATGAGCGCTTAAGTATAAAAGGGGCGGAGCAGCTCCGCATTCCAAGCCCGTGGCTCGTCTTTCTGATGTTCGACATTGTAAAGATGATACGCCCCATTGTGGAGCACTCTGGTGACGATGAAGGGACCTTCCCAAGCAGGGGCGAGCTTGTGTGGTTTCTGCTGATCCACTCGAAGAACCAAGTCTCCCTCTTGAAACGCTCGACCTCTCACGTTTCTGGCGTGGAATCGACGCAAGTCTTGCTGATAAATGGTCCACCGGATTAAGGCCATCTCTCTTTCCTCTTCTAGGAAATCAACTGCGTCTTGCCGGGCCTGTTCTGCTTCATCTTCAGAGAAAAGCTTGACTCGGGGTGCAGTGTGGAGCAAGTCACTCGGTAGAACAGCTTCAGCTCCATAGACCAAGAAGAATGGAGTTCGACCAGTCGACCGATTGGGAGTTGTCCTCGATCCCCAAAGAACTGATGGAAGATCATCGACCCAGGCGCCTGCTGCGTGCTTGAGATCACACATCAATCGGGGTTTCAGTCCTTTGAGAATCAAGCCATTTGCTCTTTCCGCTTGTCCATTCGACTAGGGGTGGGCAACTGAAGCATAGTCGACTCGAGTACCTTGGGAAGCACATAAGGCTCTGACCTCATCAGAATCGAAGTTCGACCCGTTGTCAGTGATGATGCTGTGCGGAACCCCATATCTGAATGTCAACTCTCTGATGAAGCTGACGGCAGTACTGGCTTCAAGATTCTTGGTAGGCTTGGCTTCAATCCATTTGGTAAACTTGTCGACTGCTACAAGCACATGAGTGAAGCCGCTCCTACCAGTCCTCAGGGGTCCAACCATATCTAACCCCCAAACAGCAAAGGGCCAGACGAGTGGAATGGTCTTCAGGGCTGACACAGGCTTGTGGGACATGTTGGAGTAAAACTGGCAGCCTTCACATTTGTCGACTATATCTTTCGCCATTTCATTTGCTCGTGGCCAATAAAATCCAGCTCGGTATGCTTTGGCCACAATGGTCCGAGAGGACGCATGGTGGCCACAGGTCCCCGAGTGGACGTCGTTGAGGATCACTCGACCTTCTTCTGGTGTTATGCATTTCGGGCTGACTCCAGTTACACTTTCTCTGAACAGCTGTCCTCTTATCACAGTAAAGGCTTTGGATCGACGGACGATTTGTCGAGACTCCTCTTCATCCTCTGGGAGTTCCCTCCTAAGGATATACGCAATGTATGGCATTGTCCAGTTGGGAGTGATGACCAAAACCTCCATGATCAAGTCGACCACGGCTGGGACTTCGACTTCAGTCGGATCTGTGGCACTCTTAGGCTACGGGGGCTCTTCAGGGAAAGGATCTTCTTGAACTGAAGGTGTATGAATGTGTTCCAAAAACACATTGCTGGGAATGGCTTCCCTCATGGAACCTATCTTCGCCAAATCATCGGCTGCTTGATTTTTCAGTCAGGGTATATGATGAAGCTCTAACCCCTCAAACTTCTTTTCCAACTTCCTCACTGCATTACAGTAACCAGTCATAGCTGGGCTTCTGACGTCCCTCCTTCAACACATGATTGATTACCAAATCTGAGTCGCCGTAGACCATGAGGCGACGGACACCGAGTGAAATGGCCATACGTAACCCATATAAGAGTGCTTCATATTCAGCTTCGTTATTGGAGGAATCAAAGTGAATCTGGAGAACATATCTGAGCTTGTCTCCTCGGGGGGATACCAGTACCACCCCAGCACCGGAACCATTCAGCATGTTGGAGCCATCAAAGAACATGGTCCAGTGCTCCGAGTGGACTTGAGTCGGTAGTTGCTGTTCGATCCACTCGGCGAGGAAATCTGCTATTGCTTGGGACTTGATAGCTTTCTTTGCCTCATACTTGATATCCCAGGGAAGGAGTTCAATCGCCCACTTTGCCACTCGACCAGTTGCATCTCTGTTGTTCAGAATCTCTGATCAAGGAGCATCGCTGACGACTGTAATGGAGTGGTCAGAGAAATAGTGTGCAACCTTCTTCGTGGTCATATAAATCCCATAAACAAACTTTTGATAATGTTGATATCTTTGCTTGGATGGAGTCAGAACTTCAGAAACATAATATACTGGGCGCTGAACTTTATAGGCTTTTCCTTCTTCTTCCCGCTCGACCGTGAGTACTGTACTGACAACATGTCCAGTGGCTGCAATGTGAAGCAGTAAAGGCTCTTTCCTGATTGGGGCAGCAAGCACCGGCTGGGTAGAAAGCAGGGCTTTGAGCTCTACAAACGCTGCATCAGCTTCAGGAGTCCACTCGAACTTATCATACTTCTTCATCAGTCGGTAAAGAGGCAATGCCTTTTCGCCGAGGCGAGAAATGAATCGACTTAAGGCGGCCAAACAACCAGTAAGCTTCTGGACATCGTGCACACGCACAGGGCGTTTCATCCGGAGTATGGCACCAACTTTCTCTGGGTTAGCGTCGATCCCTCGTTCAGAAACGAGAAAACCGAGTAATTTTCTGCCAGGAACTCCGAATGTGCACTTTGATGGATTAAGCTTGATATCATACCTTCTGAGGTTGGCAAAAGTTTCAGCAAGGTCAGCCTGCAGACCGGAACCCTTACGTGACTTGACTACAATGTCATCCATGTATGCTTCCACATTCGGACTGATTTGAGTGAGCAAACACTTCTGAATCATCCTCATGAATGTGGCTCCGGCGTTCTTCATGCCGAATGGCATGGTGACATAACAGAAGCACCCGAATGGGGTGATGAAAGCTGTTTTTATCTCATCGGGTCCATACAGTCGGATCTGATGATACGCGGAATAGGCGTCCAGAAAAGACAATCGCTCACACCCCGCAGTCGAGTCGACAATTTGGTCAATGCGGGGGAGAGGAAAATGATCTTTCGGGCAGGCCCGATTGATATGCTTGAAGTCAATGCACATGCGAAGTGAATCGTCCTTCTTGGGGACCATGACAACATTGGTGAGCCACTTGGAGTGGTAGATTTCTCGGATGAACTCAGCTGCCAGGAGCCAAGCTACTTCCTCACCAATTGCTTTCCTCTTCTGTACGGCGGACCGTCGAAGATGTTCCTTGACTAGTTTTACCTTCGGGTCGACTCGTAAACGATGCTCACCCAGTCCCCTGGGTACACCCGGCATGTCAGAAGGTTTCCATGCAAAGATGTCCCAGTTCTCACGGAGGAACTGGATGAGCGCTTCTTCCTATTTGCTGTCGAGCGTTGTTGAGATGTGAGTCGGAGCAGCATTGGGATCGGTCGGGTGAATGTGAATCGGCTTTGTTTCACCGGATGACTGAAATGCAGAGTCTGTGGCAGGCTTCTTGGCTCGTAGCAAATCACTCGGATCTGCATTTTTCTGATACTCTTGCAATTCTACTACTGCCATTTGTCCATCGGCGATCTTTGAGCCCTTCTGGAAGCACTCTTCTGCCTTCTGCCGATTGCCAGTGATAGTGATCACTCCTATGGGACCAGGCATCTTCAATTTGAGGTACACATAACATGGTCGAGCCATAAAACGTGCATACGCAGGCCTACCCAGAATAGCATGATAAGCACTCTGGAAATCCACAACTTCAAACGTCAACTTTTCCCTGCGGTAATTCTTGGAATCACCGAAAACCACATCGAGGGCGATCTGGCCGAGTGATTCAGCCTTCTTGCCAGGTATAACCCCATGGAAACTCATATTGCTTTCACTGAGTTGGGACATTGGAATGCCCATCCCTTTCAAGGTTTCAGCGTAAAGTATATTCAGGCCACTGCCACCATCCATTAGTACCTTAGTCAGCCGAGTACCTTCAACAACTGGGTCGACCACCAACGCTTGCCTCCCAGGGGTGGCTATGCATGCTGGATGATCAGACTGGTCGAATGTAATGGCAGTATGAGACCACTTCAAATAACGGGGTGTCACCGGAGCGACCATATTCACCTCTCTGTTTATAACTTTCAATCGACTTTTGCTTTCAACATCAGCAAAAATCATCAGAGTAGAATTGACGTTGGGAAAACCATCATCATCTTCTTCTTTATCCTCACCCTTGTCCGACTCCTTTTCCTTCTCCTTGGGCTGTTTCTCTCGGAACTGTTGAATCAGGAGCCGACATTGTCGAGTGGTGTGTTTAGGGTAAATCAGGTTACCCTCCTCATCTTTCTTGGTATGAATGTGACAGGGTAAATCCAACACATCATTTCCGTCTTGATCTTTAACCTTCTTGGGGTTCCATGGCCCTTTGGGCTTCCCCTTGAACTTTCCTTGAGTCACGGCTAAGGCTTCACCAGGAGCAGCTGGCTCGGCTTTGCGCTTCTGCTTCCGACTGGAATTCCCTCCTCCGGTTTCTTGGGAAACTGCTTTGTGCTTGCCACTCCGGAGTCGATCCTCCTGTTCACCATTAGCATACTTGGTGGCAATCTCCATCATCCGACTCAGAGACATATCTCCGGTCTGACCGAACTTCAGGTTCAATGCTCGATACTTGACACCTTCCTTGAAGGCACAAACTGCTTGGTGATCTGACGCATTCTCCACCGTGTGGTGCAACGTGATCCATCTCTGGATATAATCTCTCAAGGTTTCATTCGGTTTCTGCACACAGGACTGCAACTCTGTTAACCCTGCTGGTTGTTTGCATGTACCTTCAAAGGTCCTAACAAACACTCGGGCAAGTTCCTCCCAACTATATATGCTGCCAGGTGCTAACTGATTCAACCACGCTCTGGCCGAGCCCTCCAACATTAGAGGAAGGTGCTTCATGGCCACTTCATCATTGCTGCTACCAATCTGAACAGCCACTCGGTAGTCCTCAAGCCAAGTGTCAGGCTTGGACTCACCAGTGAACTTGCTGACTCCAGTCGCCAACCTAAAGTTGGGAGAAATCACTGCAGCCCTGATGGCTCTGCTGAAACACTTGGGACCTGAAACATGCACTCTGCTGCCAGTCGGGTAATCTCTGTCATGGCCTTCTCTGTGCGCTCTGTTCCTGTCAACCAGACCTTGAACGAGAATAGATCTCGCATCAAAGCCCGGCTCCCGGGGGTCGACAGGAATCCTTCGCCCACCACTGTGAGGGCGTCTGCCATCGTGTTGCCGAGGCGCATATGACCCACTCCTTGGGGGAGGCGTGGGCACTCGACGACGATCATCGTGGTCGAGTCGGTGATCATACTGCTCACGGTTTCTGTATTGATCCCGCCGATCTCCACGTCCCTCACGCCTTGGAGGCGATCTTGGGCTGTGAGCCGACTGAACTGTGTCTGCCATCACAGATCTGCTATGAATCCTATTCCGCGACTGAGACACTGCTGTGTTATGCTCTCCCGCTGCCCGGAGTAAAGCCCAGATCTGCATCAAACCTCTACCAGCTTCCGAATGGGAAGGCTGAATCGACTTTGCTATTCGGGCGGCAGCTGTGAGATTCTGAATCGGAGTTCGATATACCTGAGTTGGAGGCGGAAAAGGCTGTCGTCGACTGGACTCAGGAATCCGCTGCCGAGCACGCTCATCGAGTGCGTGCTGGAGGTTCTCCAGTCGAGTGCGCTCAGCCAAGTTGGCCAGGCGCGCCTCCTCCAAGGCCCCAGGCCTCGAGGGCTTCTCCAACGATAGGAGTGTGAAGTGCATCCATGTTACGGCGGCGAAGTTCTTCCCTCTTCTGTGAACAGAGGGGCTCGGGGCGGTACTCCTCGTGGACGCGCGACGGATCGCCTCCGCCATCGCCACCGTCGTCGGGGGGGGGGAAGCCAGGAGGACTGCACGGTCCGTTGACCATCAGGACTTCCGCCGCGGGGTCACTGTTGTCGCACTTGGATGCTATCTCGACGGAGCCAGTCAAACAGACTATAGAGAGCTTCATCGGGCTCGATTGCCGCGACTTGTGGGGTGGCTGACTGGCGAGCCACCGCGTGCCTCACCCACCGCTGGAGCCGCGACCGACTAGAACGCTTGCACCGGCGAGCAGCAGGGAGTGAGGACGCCACAGGAGCCGACCGATACTGAGTCGACGTCTGCTGCAGAAGGACGCCGCGGAAGCATGCATGAAAGTGCGTTGCCCCGCGGACGGGGAGCACCTCGACGTCGAGTGGAGCCTCTTGGAGCCAAGCGGAGTCGTCGGCGACGAACACGAGCGCGCCGAGACGGATCTCCGGCCCTCGGCCAATCCTCCGCCAAAATCCATGATGATGGGGATCGGAAAAATTGCAACTTCTCCAACAAGTCGCTAAACACCCGCCCCATGGTGGGCACCAACTGTCGTGGTACTAAGACTGACAGTAGAATAGGGGGTAAGTATGGAGAGGCAAGATCCTAGCTATGGCGAAGTTGTACACACGAGTTTTACGAGTTCAGGCCCTTCTCGGAAGAAGTAACAGCCCTACGTCTCGGGCCCCGGAGGCGGTCGACTGGATTATGTATATGTGTGTTTACAGGGGTGCGAACCCTTGTGCATGTGGAGGGGGGTGGCTTATATAGAGTGCGCCAGGACCCCAGCCAGCCCACGTTACAAGGGATTTAAGGTACATCAAGAGGGGGCGTTACTGGTAACGCTAGTAATAAAGAGAAATAATGACCATTAAAGCTATGATGTAATGTCCGACCATTGCAGTTCGGAGTGGCTTTACATCTTCTAGCGGTCGAGTGACAGTCTCCATGGTCGAGTGACTTCGAGTCTTCCGAGTGGAATGCTTCATGGTCGAGTGGATGATGACTCCTCTTCGAATGCTTCTGGTTTTAGGGTGATGTCCTTGGGGAGGGGCCTATGACCCTACCCTAGGTACATAGCTTCATCAGCCACTGCTTGTGCGGTCGCGTCCGTGTCCGGCTATGCCGCTATTGCGTCGCGAGCGGCGACTGGAGCGAGGGCGGTGACCTCGAGCTTCAACCCCGCTATGGTGTGGAGGTTAGCTGGGCATTGCCGCTTTAAGTAGCACATTCCGGTGAGGCCAAAGCGTCTGGGCGCGTCATTATGTCGCTAGAGTTTGTTCTCGGGCACCGAGCCTCTTAACGACGGCATACGGACGGACGGCATGAATGCGGGCAGTTGGCGCCGGCTGGGAACGCACCGCATGACGGCGTGAGGGACGAGGGTTTTTGGTGTGCCAGGGTAGTCAACTATGGTCGTGGCAACGTTGGAGATGGCCTTTGCTCACATGCGACCCCACATGTCATTGAAAAAGCAAGACGACCCGCCATACTCTCAGGTCCTGGGGATGCAGTTTGCCGCTACACCACTCCGCGGAGGCGTCGCGGCGCGCGCGCACTTTTGCGCCCCATGCATCCTCGACGAGTCGGGTGTTGATCTGTTGGTCATGCCACAGTGCTAACGCCACCCTCGGCACACTGAAACCGACCATGTCCAGCGACGATGAGCGTGTCTCTCACCGCAGTCGCCCTGTCCAGAGGCGGTGCTGGAGCTGCGCCACGTTGCTGGCCCCCACGACCCACATGAACGGTTGCCGGTGGCGAGGAGGTCGTGGGCCAGCACTTCCATTGGACTAGTCTGTGCCACGTCGTCCCGATAGGTGTGCCCCACATGTCGGTTTCCCTGTTTTCCTGACCATATTCGAGCGTCAGTGCTCCGCGTTGCACATTAGGCGCAGAATAGGTGGTTTTTGTGCCCTGGTTCAAATGTGGTACAGTACCAAGTTGTTTTTGTGCCCTAGCCCCAAGTGTGGTGGTTTTGGGTACGATGCCACCCTTTTCCTTTTCAAGTAGTGAAGCGTAACACTTGATTAAGTAGATGTATGGTGTGCTAAATGTAGGTGTCTGACTGTTTGAAAGAATAATTGAGGTGTGCCCGGTCCGTGCCTGCATTTAGGGGTCCAACTTACCATGTTCTGGCAGTAGTAACTATACTAGTCCCTGCATACTCCCTCTATTTTTATTTACTCCGCATTATAGCTTTGCTCAAAGTCAAACTTTGTAAACTTTGACAAAGTTCATAGACAGAAATAATAACATATACAATAACAAATCAATACCATTAGATTCATTATTGAATATACTTTCACATCATATATATTTGCTATTGTAAATGTTCATATTTCTACTCTTACTAGCAAGATGCCCGTGTGTTGCACGTAACATCAAGATGCATTTGTATGACTAGTTTATCTTGTGAGAGAAAAGGATGAATGAGGGAAGGCCTTATTTGCAATTGTGGAGAGGTGTGTAGGTACCTTTTTGCACAATTGACATAGTTTCCTTCCTATCCGTCACATATAAATCGGACGGCCTATATTGCTGGATGGCAGGCACACCATCATCACCAACTCTGTTTTTTATAAGAGTCCGTCCGATTTATATCTGACGGATAGGAAGGAAACTATGGCAATTTTGCAAAAAGATACCCACACCCCTCTCCACATTTGCAAATAAGGCCTTCCCTCATTCATCCTTTTCTCCCATAAGATAAACTAGTCATACAAATGCATCTTGATGTTCCATGAGACGCACTGGCATCTTGCTAGTGTACATAAAAAGCAGAGTTGGTGATGATGGTGTGCCTGCCATCCCGCAATATAGGCCGTCCGATCTATATCTAACAGATAGGATGGAAACTATGACAATTTACCCACACTCCTCCACAGTTGCAGATAAGGCCTTCCCTCGTTCATCCTTTTCTACCACAAGATCTTGATGTTCCGTGCAAGGCACGGGCATCTTTTTAGTTTTCTATAAACTTGGTGAAATTTTATGAAGTTTGACTTCAGTCAAACCTAATATGCAGAGTAAATAAAAACAGAGGGAGTATCTTACTCTGTGACCAAGACGGTAGGGAAACGAGACAACTTATTGTTTATTTGAGCTGTTCAAGTATAATCATGCGGCGTTGCTTATTTCTCATTCCTCTCCAACCCTCTTCTCCATCGATCATGCCACCCTCCGGTCGAGTCCATCCTCCCGCATGCGTCATTTGAACATTCCGCCGAGTATCATTCGCTTGTATTTCCAATGTTGTAATTTGTACCACATGCATACAAACAAACGGTTCGTTTAAAGTTTCACTTTGCCTCCACTATGTGTCGCTTCCCATCTTAGTTTTGACATCCCATTCGGTTCATGCCCCGACACATCTTGAGGAGATTGATTGATGTTTGAGAGATCAATTGTGTGTCGTGCAAGGAGATAAAGGTTTGGTCTGTTTCTATGATAGAATGATAGAAATGACCCGCGGGGGGGTGGGGGGTCTGTGGGGATCAAAGGGAGTATATTGTACGTTCATTAGCGAAACGAACGTATTGTACCCACCCTAGTCCTCTTTCAATCGATCACCGGACCCCGAGATGAAATCGATAGAAAACGAGTGGGTGCATGTGTGATACCTAAGGCGGATTCAAAATTTTGAACCGGTGATCATAACATCCGCAAATCATATATAAAGGGTATTCGATGTTTGTTTCACTTTTGAACGTACAATATACTCCCTATGATCATTTCTAGTTTACATATAGGTTTTATGTGTAGTCAAAGTATCTCTACTTTGATCAAACTTAGAGAAAAAAGTATCAATATTCAACAACGCCCAATAAATATTATTAGATTCATACGTACTCCTAGATTTGTATTCAAACAGAGATGGTTTCCAATTTGTTTTCAACCACGTGAATGTGCTTGTTCTCGCCCATGCTCTTCCTACTAGGATTTCCCCACGTATAGCCAGTCCAATAGTACTAGTGGAGTACTGACAACATCTGTAGTAGAGTATGCAGTGCTCATAGTACTCCCTCCTTCCATTTATATAGGGCTTAAGAGCAAGTCTAATAAGGCCAAGTCAGCAGGCTATAAGACTTGTCATGTCATCTGGAGGAGTGAGAAGAGAGGAGAGAGAGTGAAGCGGGCTCTTATATTCTACAGCCCGGCCATAACACATAGATCAAGAAAAAAAGTATGCATGCAACTCTCTTCCAATCATATACCTTGCTCATGCAAATATTAAATGCTTAGAGCCAACCTAATAGCCATTAAGTCCCAACTTACATGGCACTTTCGCTGATGTGAAGGAGAGAGATGTGAAAAAGTAAGGGGACTGAGCTCTCATGCAAGAGCCCAGCTATATACGCATTTCTAGGTAAATATAATAAATATGAAGAAAGAGATAGTAGAGAGGAGATGGGAAAAAGTACTAATACAATAGCTGATCACCCACAAGTATAGGGGATCTATCGTAGTCCTTTCGATAAGTAAGAGTGTCGAACCCAACGAGGAGCAGAAGGAAATGATAAGCGGTTTTCAGCAAGGTATTCTCTGCAAGCACTAAAATTATAGGTAACAGATAGTTTTGTGATAAGATAATTTGTAACGAGCAACAAGTAACAAAAGTAAATAAAGTGCAGCAAGGTGGCCCAATCCTTTTTGTAGCAAAGGAATAGCCTGGACAAACTCTTATATAGAGAAAAGCGCCCCCGAGGACACATGGGAATTATCGTCAAGCTAGTTTTCATCACGTTCATATGATTCGCGTTCGGTACTTTGATAATTTGATATGTGGGTGGACCGGTGCTTGGGTGCTGTCCTTACTTGGACAAGCATCCCACTTATGATTAACACCTATTGCAAGCATCCGCAACTACAAAATAAGTATTAAGGTAAACCTAACCATTGCATGAAACATATGGATCCAAATCAACCCCTTACGAAGCAACACATAAACTAGGGTTTAAGCTTCTGTCACTCTAGCAACCCATCATCTACTTATTACTTCCCAATGCCTTCCTCTAGGCCAAAATAATGGTGAAGTGTCATGTAGTCAACGTTCACGTAACACCACTAGAGGAGAGACAACATACATCTCATCAAAATATCGAACGAATACCAAATTCACATGACTACTAATAGCAAGACTTCTCCCATGTCCTCATCAACAAACGTAACTACTCACAAAGCATATTCATGTTCATAATCAGAGGAGTATTAATATGCATATAGGATCTGAACATATGATCTTCCACCAAATAAACCAACTAGCATCAACTACAAGGAGTAATCAACACTACTAGCAACCTACAGGTACCAATCCCAGACTTAGAGACAAGAATTTGATACAAGAGATGAACTAGGGTTTGAGAGGAGATGGTTGGTGAAGATATTGATGGAGATTGGCCCCCTCCCGATGAGAGGAGCGTTGGTGATGATGATGGCGATGATTTCCCCCTCCCGGAGGGAAGTGTCCCCGGCAGAACAGCTCCGCCAGAGCCCTAGATTGGTTCCGCCAAGGTTTCGCCTCGTGGCGGCGGAGTCTCGTCCCGAAAGCTTGCTTATGATTTTTCTTCGGACGAACGACTTCATATAGGAGAAGATGGGCACCAAAGGGCCACCAGGGGCCCCACGAGGCAGGGGGCGCGCCCAGGAGGGTAGGGCGCGCCCCCACCCTCGTGGCCAGGGTGTGGGCCCCCTCTGGTATTTCTTCTGATCAATATTTTTTATTATTTCCAAAAGTAACTTCCGTGGAGTTTCAGGACTTTTGGAGTTGTGCAGAATAGGTCTCTAATATTTGCTCCTTTTCCAGCGCAGAATTCCAGCCGCGGGCATTCTCCCTCTTCATGTAAACCTTGTAAAATAAGAGAGAATAGGCATAAGTATTGTGACATAATGTGCAATAACAGCCCATAATGCAAAAATATCGATATAAAAGCATGATGTAAAATGGACGTATCAACTCCCCCAAGCTTAGACCCCGCTTGTCCTCAAGCGGAAGCCGATAACGATAAATATGTCCACATGTTTAGAGGTAGAGGTGTCGATAAAATAAAATACGGACATGAGGGCATCATGATTATTCACATAACAGCAACATGTATGGATATTGTCATATGATTTCTTATGCTCAAGTAATAATCTATTCACAATGGAAAGTATGAATCAGAAACTTTATTGAGAACTAACAAGCTATAATCTCAGTCATTGAAGCAATTTCAATTTATCATAACATCGGAAAGAGTCAATATAAGAGCTTTTCAGCAAGTCCACATACTCAACTATCATTTAGTCTTTCACAATTGCTAACACTCACGCAGTACTTGTGGTTACGGAGTTTTAATCGGACACAGAGAAAGATAGGGGCTTATAATTTCGCCTCCCAACCTTTTACCTAAAGGGTAATGTCAACAATAATAGTTCATGCTAACTCACATCCAATTAGATATATATATATATATATATATATATATATCAAGATCTTTCCAACACGAGGTGTTTGCCAAAGGATAAAATGTAAAAGGGAATGGTGAAGATCACCATGACTCTTGGATAAGGTAAAAGTAAAAGATAGGCCCTTCGCAGAGGGAAGCAGAGGTTGTCATGCGCTTTTATGGTTGGATGCACAAAATCTTAATGCGAAAGAACGTCACTTTATATTGCCACTTGTGATGTGAACCTTTATTATGTAGTCCGTCGCTTTTATTTCTTCCACATCACAAGATCGTATAAAGCTTATTTCCTCCACACTAATCAATCATACATATTTAGAGAGTAATTTTTATTGCATGCACTGATCACAACTTACTTGAAGGATCTTACTCAATCCATAGGTAGATATGGTGGACTCTCACGGCAACACTGGGTTTAAGGGTATTTGGAAGCACAAGTAGTATCTCTACTTGGTGCAAAGAATTTGGCTAGCACGAGGGAGAAAGGCAAGCTCAACATGTTGGATGTTCCATGACAATATACTTTATCTCAGATATAAGAAAACATAACCCATTACGTTGTCTTCCTTGTCCAACATCAACTCTTTAGCATGTCATATTTTAATGAGTGCTCACAATCATAAAAGATGTCCAAGATAGTATATTTATATGTGAAACCTCTCTTCCTTTATTACTTCCTATTAATTGCAACGATGACCAAAGCTATGTTTGTCAACTCTCAACAACTTTTAATCATCATACTCTTTCTATGTGAAGTCATTACTCTCCATAAGATCAATATGATCTCTTTGTTTCTTTTTATTCTTTTCTCTTTTATTTTACTCACTCAAGATCATAGCAAGATAATCAAGCCCTTGACTCAACACTAATCTTTATTATATAGCTCACGGACTCGATTACATAGAGGGATCATAAAGCAAAACTCAAAACTAGATCATGCCATAAACCTGATTCTACTTTATCAAGATACTACTAAAAGGATCGAACTAAGAAAAAGGGTAAAGATAGGAGTGTGATGGTGATACGATACCGGGGCACCTCCCCCAAGCTTGGAAGTTGCCAAGGGGAGTGCCCATACCCATGTGATTATGTCTCCTTTGCTGGTTAAGGGGTTGTTGATGATGTAGGCTTGTCGTCCATCTTCCAAGGCATAGGCTCACCATCATAGAAGGATGATCGAGTCTCCGGGATCCTTAAATCTGCAGCCAAACTCATCCTCTTGAATCTATATTCATACTCACAGTTTTGGTTTTGCAGGTCATAGATTTGGGCTTGGAGGTGCTCGATTTTCTCGTGGAGCTTGAAGATGGCCTCCCCAATGTCCTTGGCATCCAGATTGTGGTTGTTGGTGAACTCTTCGATCATCATGTGATTGGAGTCAAGTGCATGCTCCACCATCTCCTGACACTTGAAAACTTGTTGCTCCATTGCCTCGAGCCTCGTCTCCACGCTTCCGGTCCTCCTTAGTCCCTCAACATCATGGATGTGCAGCACCCCCTCATGCATCTCAATGGTTTGAGGGTGTTGCAGCTCCTCCGCAAGATAGGGGTTGATGACCTTCTCGAAGAACTTGTCCTTGGGGGCACTTGGAGACGTCATGATGATCTAGATCTGTCAGAAAAAACACCTCGAAACAAGAACAGAGGATATTTGCGTGATACAGGAGTCAAAACCTTCGGGAGATTATATAATGAATTTTTACCGACCAAACTACGTATCGTGCAAGAAAACGGAGTCCGGAGAGCGCACGAGGTGCCCACAAGGCAGGGGGCGCGCCCTCCACCCTCGTGGAGGCCTCGTGTCCTTCCCGGACTACTTCTTATTTTTCTATTCTTCTAAATATTCCAAAATGGAGAAAAAATGCCTTTAGAACTGTTTTGGAGTCGGTTTACTTACCGAACCACATACCTATTCCTTTTCGGAGTCTGAAATGTTCTGGAAAGTGTCCCTTGTGTATTCCTCCGGGGTCACGGTTTCAATAACATTAGTTTCAACATTTATAGGATTACCTGAGATATAATGTCTGATTCTTTGACCATTCACCACCTTCAGATTTGTGCCTTCGAAGTTGTTGATTTTTATGGCACCGGAACGATAGACTTCCTCGATAACGTAAGGACCTTCCCATTTAGAGAGAAGTTTTCCTGCAAAAAACCTTAAACGAGAGTTGTATAGCAATACATAATCACCTACGTTAAACTCACGCTTTTGTATCCTTTTTTCATGCCATCTTTTAACTTTTTCTTTAAACAACTTGGCATTCTCATAGGCTTGAGTTCTCCATTCATCAAGTGAGCTAATGTCAAATAGCCTCTTCTCACCGGCAAGTTTGAAATCATAGTTGAGCTCTTTAATGGCCCAATATGCCTTATGTTCTAGTTCGAGAGGTAAGTGACATGCTTTTCCATAAACCATTTTATACGGAGACATACCCGTAGGATTTTTATATGCAGTTCTATAGGCCCATAATGCATCATCAAGTTTCTTGGACCAATTCTTTCTAGATCTATTAACAGTCTTTTGCAAAATTAATTTGAGCCCTCTGTTACTCAATTCTACTTGACCACTGGACTGTAGGTGATAAGGAGATGCAATTCTACGATTAACATCATATTTAGCAAGCATTTTACGAAAGGCACCATGAATAAAATGTGAACCACCATCAGTCGTTAAATATCTAGGGACTCAAACCTTGGAAAAATAACTTCTTTAAGCATCTTAATAGAGGTTTTATGATCAGCACTACTAGTTGGAATAGCTTCTACCCACTTAGTAACATAATCAATAGCAACTAAAATATGTGTATATCCATTAGAGGCAGGAAACAGACCCATATAATCAATGCCCCAAACATCAAATGGTTCAATAACAAGTGAATAATTCATAGGCATTTCTTGACGTCTACTAATATTACCAATTCTTTGACATTCATCACAAGATACGACAAACTTACGGGCATCCTTGAAGAGTGTAGGCCAATAAAAACCGGATTGCAATACCTTATGTGCAGTTCTATTTCCAGCGTGGTGCCCTCCATAAGCCTCGGAGTGACACTTGCGTAGGATCTGTTCCTGTTCATGCTCAAGTACACAACGTCTAATAACACTATCTACTCCTTCTTTATAAAGATGTGGGTCATCCCAGAAGTAATGTCTTAAATCATAGAAAAACTTTTTCTTTTGCTGGTATGTTAAACTAGGTGGTATAAATTTAGCAACAATGTAATTAGCATAATCAGCATACCATGGAGCAGTATGAGAAGCATTTATGACATTTAATTGTTCATCAGGAAAGCTATCATCAATAGGTAGTGGGTCATCAAGAACATTCTCTAACCTAGACAAGTTGTCTGCAACGGGGTTCTCACCTCCCTTTCTATCAATAATATGCAAATCAAATTCTTGTAGCAAGAGAACCCATCTAATAAATCTAGGTTTAGCATCTTTCTTTTCCATAAGGTTTTTAATAGCAACATGATCAGTGTGGATAGTTACTTTAGAATCAACAATATAAGGTCTGAACTTCTCACAAGCAAATACAACTGCTAAGAATTCTTTTTCAGTAGTAGCATAATTTCTCTGGGAATTGTCTAGAGTTTTACTAGCATATTGAATAACATTTAATTTCGTATCAACTCTTTGCCCTAGAACAGCACCTACAGCATAATCACTAGCATCACACATAATTTCAAAAGGTAAATTCCAATCAGGTGGCTGAACAATAGGTGCAGAGATCAATGCTTTCTTAAGTATTTCAAATGCTTCTACACAATCATCATCACAGACAAATGGTATATCTTTTTGTAGTAAATTGGTCAGAGGCCGAGAAATTTTTGAGAAGTCCTTAATAAACCTCCTATAAAAGCCAGCATGACCAAGGAAACTTCTTATACCTTTGATGTCCTTGGGACACGGCATCTTTTCAATAGCATCAACTTTAGCTTTATCAACTTCAATACCTCTTTCAGAAATTTTATGCCCCAAGACAATACCTTCATTAACCATAAAGTGGCACTTCTCCCAATTCAAGACAAGATTAGTTTCTTCACATCTCTGCAAAACTCGATCAAGGTTGCTCAAGCAATCATCAAAAGAGGATCCATAAACGGAGAAATCGTCCATGAAAACCTCACAAATCTTTTCAAAAAAGTCAGAGAATATAGCCATCATGCATCTTTGAAAGGTAGCAGGTGCATTACATAAACCAAAAGGCATACGTCTATAAGCAAAAGTACCGAAAGGGCAAGTAAAAGTGGTCTTAGCTTGATCATCAGCGGACACAGGTATTTGAGAGAAGCCGGAATAGCCATCTAGAAAGCAAAAATGTGTATGTTTGGATAATCTTTCTAGCATTTGATCAATGAATGGCAAGGGGTAATGATCTTTTTTAGTAGCTTTATTTAATTTGTGGAAATCAATTACCATCCTATAACATGTAATAATTCTTTGCGGAATCAATTCATCTTTATCATTAGGAACGACAGTAATACCTCCCTTCTTATGGACACAATGGACAGGACTTACCCACTCACTATCAGCAACGGGATAAATTATACCTGCCTCAAGGAGCTTTAGTATTTTCTTTCTTACCACTTCTTTCATCTTAGGATTCAGCCATCGCTGGTGATCAATAACTGGTTTGGCATCTTTCTCCAAATTTATTTTGTGTTGGCATAGAGTGGGACTAATGCCCGTAAGATCATCAAGAGTATATCCAATAGCAGCACGGTGCTTCTTCAGAGTTTTCAATAATTTTTCTTCCTCCTTCTCTGAAAGGTTAGCACTAATAATAACACGATATATCATCTTTTCATCAAGATATGCATATTTAAGAGTATCAGGCAATGGTTTAACCTCAAACACGGGATCACCCTTGGGTGGAGGAGGATCCCCTAGGATTTCAACAAGCAAGTTGTGTTTCAGAATAGGTCCCTGTTTAAAGAATACTTCATCTATTTACCTTCTTTCATTCATAAACATATCATTTTCATGGCGTAGCAAATATTGTTCTAAAGGATCACTAGGAGGTACGACAATAGAAGCAAGACCAATAATTTCATCTTTACTAGGCAGTTCCTCTTCACGGTGTTGTCTACGAAATTTAGAGAAATTAAACTCATGAGACATATCACCTAGACCAACAGTAACAACATCCTTTTCGTAGTCTATCTTAGCATTAACAGTTTTTAAGAAGGGTCTACCAAATATAATGGGACAAAAGCTATCTTGTGGAGAACCAAGAACAAGAAAATCAGCAGGATATTTAGTTTTCCCACATAAGACTTCAATATCTCTTACAATTCCCATGGGTGAAATAGTATCTCTATTGGCAAGCTTAATTGTAACATCAATTTCTTCTAACTCAGTAGGTGCAATATCATGCATTATTTCTTTGTATAAGTCAATAGGTATTGCACTAGCACTAGCACCCATGTCACATAAGCCATGATAACAATGATCTCCTATTTTAACAGAAATAACAGGCATGCCTACCACAGGTCTATGTTTATCTTTAGCACAAGGTTTAGCAATTCTAGCAGTTTCATCACAGAAATAAATAACATGCCCATCAATATTATCAGCCAAGAGATCTTTAACAATAGCAATATTAGGTTCAACTTTAACTTGCTCAGGAGGTGTATAAGTTCTAATATTGCTTTTACGAACCACAGTTGAAGCTTCAGCATGATCTTTTATCCTAACAGGAAAAGGTGGTTTCTCAACACAAGCAGTAGGAACAATAGGATCATTATAAGTGATAGTCTTTTCTTCAACATTAATAGGTGCAGCTACGTTTACTTCCATGGGAGGATGATATTTAAACCACTTCTCCTTAGGGAGATCAACATGAGTAGCAAAAGATTCACAGAAAGAAGCTACTATTTCAGAGTCAAGTCCATATTTAGTGCTAAATTTATGGAAAACATCGGTATCCATAAAATATTTAACACAATCAAATTTAGCTGTCATACCTGACTCCTTACCTTCGTCGAGGTCCCAATCTTCAGAGTTGCGTTTAATTCTTTCCAATAAATCCCATTTGAATTCAATAGTCTTCATCATCAAAGAGCCAGCACAAGAAGTATCGAGCATGGTGCGATTGTTATCAGAAAGCCGAGCATAAAAATTTTGAATAATCATTTCTCTTGAGAGCTCATGATTGGGGCATGAATATAACATTGATTTAAGCCTCCCCCAAGCTTGAGCGATGCTTTCTCCTTCGCGAGGCCAAAAATTATATATATAATTACGATCACGATGAACAAGATGCATAGGATAAAACTTCTGACGAAATTCCAATTTCAATCATTTGTAGTTCCATGATCCCATATCATCACATAGCCTATACCATGTCAATGCATCTCCCTTAAAAGATAAAGGGAAGACCTTCTTCTTAATAACATCATTGGTCATACCTGCAAGCTTAAATAATCCACAAACCTCATCCACCTAGATTAGGTGCTCATCAGGATGTAATGTTCCATCTCCTGCAAAAGGATTAGCTAGAAGTTTTTTAACATACCCGAAGGAATTTCAAAGTAGACATTTTCATTTTCAGTAGGTTCAGTAGGTTGAGGAGCAACTCTTTGCTCTACCGGTCGGGGTGAAGATACCCCGAACAAGCCCCTCAGAGGATTACTTTCCATAATAACAAGTGACAGTAAATTTCAGCACACTATATAAATTTTTCCTTACCAAATTCCACCTACCAAAGGCGTTTCACACCCCGGCTACGGCGCCAGAAAAGAGTCTTGATGACCCACAAGTATAGGGGATCTATCATAGTCCTTTTGATAAGTAAGAGTGTCGAACCCAACGAGGACCAGAAGGAAATGTTAAGTGGTTTTCAGCAAGGTATTCTCTGCAAGCACTGAAATTATAGGCGCCAGAAAAGAGTCTTGATGACCCACAAGTATAGGGGATCTATCGTAGTACTTTCGATAAGTAAGAGTGTCGAACCCAAAGAGGAGCAGAAGGAAATGATAAGCGGTTTTCAGCAAGGTATTCTCTACAAGCACTGAAATTATAGGTAACAGATAGTTTTGTGATAAGATAATTTGTAACGAGCAACAAGTAACAAAAGTAAATAAAGTGCAGCAAGGTGGCCCAATCCTTTTTGTAGAAAAGGACAAGCCTGGACAAACTCTTATATAGAGAAAAGCTCTCCCGAGGACACATGGGAATTATCGTCAAGCTAGTTTTCATCATGTTCATATGATTCGCGTTCGGTACTTTGATAATTTGATATGTGGGTGGACCGGTGCTTGGGTGTTGTACTTACTTGGACAAGCATGCCACTTGTGATTAACTCCTATTCCAAGCATCCGCAACTACAAAAGAAGTATTAAGGTAAACCTAACCATAGCATGAAACATATGGATCCAAATCAACCCCTTACGAAGCAACGCATAAACTAGGGTTTAAGCTTCTGTCACTCTAGCTACCCATCATCTACTTATTACTTCCCAATGCCTTCCTCTAGGCCAAAATAATGGTGAAGTGTAGTCGACGTTCACATAACACCACTAGAGGAGAGACAACATACATCTCATCAAAATATCGAACGAATACCAAATTCACATGACTACTAATAGCAAGATTTCTCCCATGTCGTCAAGAACATACGTAACTACTCACAAAGCATATTCATGTTCATAATCAGAGGAGTATTAATATGCATATATGATCTGAACATGTGATCTTCCACCAAATAAACCAACCAGCATCAACTACAAGGAGTAATCAACACTACTATCAACCTATAGGTACCAATCCCAGACATAGAGACAAGAATTGGATACAAGAGATGAACTAGGGTTTGAGAGGAGATGGTGCTGGTGAAGATGTTGATGGAGATTGGCCCCCTCCCGATGAGAGGAGCGTTGGTGATGACGATGGCGATGATTTCCCCCTCCCGGAGGGAAGTGTCCCCAAGAGAACAGCTCCGCCAGAGCCCTAGATTGGTTCCGCCAAGGTTCCGCCTCGTGGCGGCGGAGTCTAATCCTGAAAGCTTGCCTATTATTTTTCTTCGAACGAAGGACTTCATATAGCAGAAGATGGGCACCGGAGGGCCACCAGGGGGCCCACGAGGCAGGGGGCGCGCCCAGGAGGGTAGGGCGCGCCCCCACCCTCGTGGCTAGGGTGTGGGCCCCCTCTGGTATTTGTTCCGCTAAATATTTTTTATTGTTTCCAAAAATAACTTCCGTGGGTTTCAGGACTTTTGGAGTTGTGCAGAATAGGTCTCTAATATGTGCTCCTTTTCCAGCCATGAATTCCAGCTGCCGGCATTCTCCCTCTTCATGTAAACCTTGTAAAATAAGAGAGAATAGGCATAAGTATTGTGACATAATGTGTAATAACAGCCCGTAATGCAATAAATATCGATATAAAAGCATGATGTAAAATGGACGTATCAATAGCCAACCTTTTATATTATTATTTTGCGGGAAATAGCCAACCTTATAGCCCACACTATTGTATGAGTGCATATGGATGATGGCTATAGATGACATTGCAGTTCCTTATAGCCATCGGCTGGCTATATTATTAACCATGCTCTAATGTGTTTTTCAAAACCGCCTTTGACTATTGACAAGATTAATAGTACATGAGATGTATAATGTGAAAATTATATCATTGGAAGCTCCTTTCACATACGAATTTGACCGTATGCTTTGTGTAAGTTGCATGTCATATATTATTACTCTAACATTTGGTCAAAGTTAGCCTCGAAAAACGCATTAGGCCTTGTAGATGGAAGGAGGGAGTAGTACTGGAAGTGGAATCTCTAATGTAGGATCCCTGCCTTACCCTCCCTTTCGTTCACTTACTGGCAGACCCATGCTTGCTAGGCCCCGCATGTTAGTTACTCAATGGGTTCGGCCATGTCAGGGGATCCTCATCTGTAGTATACTCCCTCTATTTTTATTTACTCCGCATAAAACGGAGGGAGTGGTAGTGTAAATGACACGGGCCGAGGAGGGGTAGGGACGTTGGTTTGCTCTCAACTGCGGTCCCACTAGCGAGTGAAAACACAAGACGAAGCGTGTTCCATTCGGTGAATGACGTGGAGGGTCCAGCGTGCCGGGGTGCAACGGGAACGCGACAAGAGCAATGTACAGTCAAAACCGATTGACCTTCGCTGCTTGGCCGGAACCACTATTCACACCAGAACCTTTGCTACTCGGCCTACGCCAGCTACTGCCCCAAAACCACACCTCCTCTCCAGCCCATTCCCCCACCTTTCGAGCCCCTAGCCCGCATCAAGCATCCCCTAGTTCACCGGAAAGCCATGGTGCGCCACAAGATCACGTACTACAAGATGCTCATGCCAGAGCGCCACGCAGAAATCGCGGCGGCGGTCGGCGCCACAGACCTTCGTTCCCAAGCTCGCTTTGCGGTGGGCAAATCCCCGAGTTCTCTGGAGCCAAGCTACGAGGAGGAGGAAGCCGATCCAATGTTCATGGCAGAGGTCGCGGCGCAGAAGGCCCTCGATGGTTATGACACGATGGACGTCGACTTTGTGCCGGCGTCTGGGTCCCCCATGGTGCAGGCGGACCAGCGGTTCAACCTGGCAATACTAAAGGAGGTCCGGGAGGCAGAGGCTCAACTCGACGCGGAGCGCGTGCATGCCGCTGCCATGGAGGCTCTCCTGCAGGCGGAACCGGATGTCGTGGATGTGAAACGGGCGGCCGAGGCTCAACTTGACGCGCAGCGCATGGATGCCACTGCCATCGAGGCCCTCCTGCAGGCGGAACCGAACGTCCTGGACTTGAACCGGGTGGCGGAGGCTCAACTCGACGCGGAGCGCGCGGATGCCACTGCCATTGAGGCCCTCCTGCAGGTGGAACCGGACGTCCCCGATTTGAACCGGGCGGTGCTCTCGTCTGTGCAGAGCACCCGCACGCTCCGCGTGAACGAGTAGCTGGAGGCCGAGGACAACCACGGTGCGGAGACACACGTCGGCAGCTACGGCTGGTTCGCGCCGGCAGCGAAAGACGACGAGGCCGTCTCGTTCCGCGAGCAGTGATAGTTTTTCTTTATGTTGTTGTTTTTTGGGATCTTTTGCTGTGTAAAACATATATTGTTATGCAAGTCGCCTGACTTATATCTGGGTCGGTCTACCATTTTAGGCAGTTGGATGAGTATCCTACGTCTCCTAACCCTTCTTCCTCACCTCTTCTTCTTCCCCAACAGACCACCGCACGGGCCATACGGATCCACCCCAACATGCGGTTGGATAAACATAATGTATAAACGAAAATTATCTATCAGCGGTAGCACGTATCAGTGAGGGTGCGTTCCCTTGGTTGGGTTTGTGGCGTGCAGGAGCGACCGTGTGAGGGTGTGGTGCGACCGCGGCGTGCAGGAGCGACCGTGTGAGGGTGCGGTTCGATACAAATCATCGTTTGACGTGTCAATTAATGCATATTTTTTTCTCCAATGCCCAAAGAGCTAACCATCTCACTCCTCATCGCTTGATTAATGTATCGCCATGCAAACAAACCTTCTCACTTCTGCATGCATGCAAGGGTATATTAATGTCCTTGGTTGCTAGTACGAGGCAAACCCCATCAATTTTGCCTCGATTAGTGTTAGTGGCCTTTTGCAAATTGTAATTTTGATATACTGTCCTGGTGTACAAAAAATGGAGGTAGTAACTATTTGACTTCCTTCCCCATTGCGGTGACGTCGATGATATCTCGAACGTTGTGGTTTGGCGAAGTGCGTTCAACGAAGAACACCATTGAGGGAGACCACCGTAAGTCGTTCGCAAGTGCCGCCTGCAAGCCGAGACAACCACCTTATTTGCATCCAGGAAGTCCGATGAACCAAAGGACGCATAAATGTACTAGTACTACTAGTACACAATAGCGTCGTCCGTCCAGCTTAGTGCGATGAGGTGGTTTCTCGAAGAAGACGATGGAGAAGTGGAGTCAGCGAAGAGTGAAATGATGGTTGCTTCGTCCTTGCTTTGTGACTTGACGCCTCACTGCTTTGTGATTTGTGATAGAAGGGACAGGGGAGTAGACTCTGTGCTCTATACTGTACATGCGTCCAAGCACGGGAGAAAGAGGAGAGACGTTGCATTTTTCTATTCCTTCAATATATCAATCAGGGAGCTTCGGTTCCATCTTTTTGGCTTTGGTAGCACCGTCCGCAAATGGTTCCCATCGATGACAAAAGTTATTTTCACATTTGGCTACACATTATGGATGCCCTTAACCGTACCACTTGGTTTTGCTCCTGTGTGCTATCTATACAAATCTGAATTATATTGATCTAAAAAATTATAGAATCAAGATTAGTAAAAAGGAGGTGATTTTGCCGCGTGGATGGCGGGGGAGGTTTCTTATTTTTAGAGGACGTTGGCCTGGCGGTTTGTTAACATGCGGTCCTATGTGTCAGTGCTTTACCAAGCCGATCCGCACCCCACATGAGGCAGAATAACGGCAGAAGCAACACGAAGAAGATGAGGGAGAAGCGGATTCAGCAACGAGTGAAATGATGGTTGCTTCGTCCCTCCAACTTCTTTTTTTACTAGCATTATTATTACTTTGTCCCTCCAACTTAACTGCGGGAAAGGTGCAGCTTTCTGATTTGACGCCTCATTGCTCATTACTACGCCGGCGTCATGACTGGGGTGCTTCACCCCTGCTGCTCTGTACTGTATTTCGGTATGGCACGTGGACCCGGTAGCTTGATGTCCCACATGTCGGCGAAAGGGACTAGAACATTTATGAAAGTTAGCGCTCCAGTCTTGTATTGTATACTAGTACTATAGTTCTGCTATTTCGCACGATCCATCGATACAAACCCGATTAAACAGGAAAGGGCGGGATTTTTCCCGCGCGGTAGATGATACTAGCCATACATTTTAAAGGCAATTTTAATGTATGCAAACTGAATAATTAAGTAACAATATGATATCTAGTAAAACTAAAAAAACATATGATTTATTGTGTTAGAGTGTAGTAGTAGTGTTGTATTGCATATTGTTAGATGTAACATGCGAGAACGTGTAGAGATGTAGTTTTGGAGGGCCTACAGAGAGAAAGCATAATACGGTCACCGAACTTCAGAATACGCTCATTACATTCACTATATACGTTTTGCGGTGATTATACGGTCACTTGCTCAACGTTCAGCATCGGATTGCACTCTATTGACCGGCCAAATAGTCTGCGTGGCACCATGTTGACTAGTTAAATTGACCACGTTCCTTATGGGTCCCACCTGTCAGTTCGCATAGGAAAAAGGTCAGATAAACACAAATTTACGCAGGCGCGACAAGACTCCAACCCGTGCACGGGAATCACCTAGTTGTGTATGTGTCTATCAGGGCCTGATGTGTGCGCATGCACGTGTAGGTTGAGCACTTGAGCGTGAGAGTGTGTGTTGGTCGTGTGGTGTTTGCATGCATGCGTGTGTGTGTGCGTGTGAGTGTTACGTGCGTGCGTGGCTGCGTGTGTACGTGTGAGTGTTGCGTGCGTGCGTGGCTGCATGTGTTCGTGTGAGTGCTGCGTGCATGCAGTTCGTGTGCATGCCTGCGTGTGTGTATAATGACCACACCAGCTCCTGTGTGTTAAAACAGACGGCTCAGCATACCAATACAAGGCCACCTTGTCCGCTGTGCCCGCGATCATGACTTCGAACCACCGTCAGATCTTTTTTTGTCGTTTGTTTTCATTCTTACTAGCAAGATGCCCGTGCGTTGCACATAACATCAAGATGCATTTGTATGACTAGTTTATCTTGTGAGAGAAAATGATGAACGAGGGAAGGCCTTATTTGCAAGTGTGGAGAGGTGTGTGGGTACCTTTTTGCAAAATTTCCATAGTTTCCTTCCTATCCGTCAGATATAAATCGGATGGCCTATATTGTAGGATGGCAGGCACACCATCATCACCAGCTCTGTTTTGATAAGAGTGTAGAAGAGTAGATACAAGCCAACAGGTGGGCCCAATGGTAGTGAGATAATGTGATGCAACACTAGAGGTGCCACGTGGAGCGTTTAACTGGTCAACTAGTCATGTCTTGAGCAAATACAGAGTTGTACGGTGAGCCCGTGACTGTATAGTAAGCACAAAATGTAAATGGTGACCGTAATGAGTGGGTTCTGAAGTTCATTGTACGTATCGTGCTTTTGCTCCAAATACAACGATCGTCACTGTATATATCGCGAGAGAAAGATGAAACATGCGTGAATGTGCTGGGGGCTTAATTTTAGAGGAACTGGAGGTAATTTGTGTGCGTACGTGAAAGAGACGTAGAGGGGGTGTATGCGATGGGGAGAGAGATGCTCTTCGTTTCTCTTTATTATGACTAACTTTATATATAGTATAAAAATATAAAAATTCACAGTGCGGAATAAATATCATTGAGGGCACCATGCAACAAATTAACGTTCATACTCCTCCATATAACTTTGTAATGTTGTATATATGTACAAATTCTAAAATAATTTTTTGGCCACACTTTATTCAAAAGGAATGTTGTATGTGAAATAAACGTGAAGAGAGGGCTTTTTAGATCAATTGGGTACGTGATGTAACATGTGTGAATGTGTAGTTGATGTATTTGGCAGGGCCTAGAGAGGTATGTGTGTGTATTACGTATTCGAGAGAGGCATGGATAGAGGGGCCAGCGGGGGGAGGGGGCGTGGGAGAGATAGCACGAGAAATGAGAGAGGTCTAGAGAGAGAGAGACTAATATGATATCACGGCGAGAGATTCCCTTTAGTGTGTATATGCAAGGGGGGAGGGGATAGAGGCACGAGGAGATTTTTTTGTGTGGTGTCTGTGTTGGTATGTGTGGGTGTGAGAAGATAATGAGACCTGGGGGCAGAGGGTGTGTCACCGCATGAGGTCCGGTGGGTTGAGGTGAGGCCCTTTGTTCGGTTCCTGTGCCACATGGGTCGGCCCGTGACGCATTTAGGGAGACCCATGGATGACTTGTCGTACAAGACAACGATAGCAAAATTGTGAAGGACTCTGTGTCCACTAACAAAGCCGGCTAGGATTAGTAACCCTGGGTTCTCGGACTAAGGTAACCCCTTATCTTTGATATTACTATTCATCCAACCAAATTTTAAGGGGCATCCTACAGAATGCTCTGCTAGAATCATACTCGTCGATTAGGAAGAGAGGTGTGAGACAATGCGTGAGAGACAGACTTAAAGATAATGTGCATACAGGAGACATGTAGGCAGTTCTATGTATATAGAAAGGGTCGATGGGGATTGTGCGTGTGTATGCTTGTGAGAGGAAGAGTGCTTGTGATACAGTTTAGTGAAAACAGTCGTAAATGGTTACGAGAGGGAGGGAGGGTTATATCGAGAGCATGTATGCGAGAAAGACACCTCGAGAGAGAGTGTGTGAGCATGTGTGGGAGACCACCGATGGAGAGTGAAACTACACGTAAAATACTGATGTACACATTGATTAAAGATATAAATTGTATCCAAATATTAGGATGGGATCATGATATTTGCAATTCGCGTAAGGAGCGGTCATTGATCCATCACACATCTAGATTCTATAGAATTTGAGCATGTCTATCTTATTATTCGACATAATTGATCCACATAGTTGGTATTTTGAACTCCAGACAATGCATCGCTTTAGCAATCGAATATAAACGTGAGTATAGTTCATGTTGTGTGTGTAAAGCACATTATACATACGGAAGTTACACAATAAACATTATAAATAGCTAGCTATGAACTAGTATACATTTGAATTCAACTTCAGGTGGTTTAAAAAAATTGAATTCAACATGAAGTCCATTCAATTATATGAATTCGATATCATGGCATTTGTAAATCATACCTAAATTATGGGGGCACCAATCTTTGCTCTGATTTTGTACATAATAGCATATATAGTTGATACGTCTCCAACGTATCTATAATTTTTTGATTGTTCCATGCTATTATATTATCTGTTTTGGATGTTTAATGGGCTTTATTATGCACTTTTATATTATTTTTGGGACTAACCTACTAACTGCAGGTCCAGTGCAAATTGTTGTTTTTTGCCTATTTCAGTGTTTCACAGAAAAGGAATATCAAACGGAATCCAAACGGAATCCAAACGGAATGAAACCTTCGCGAGGATCGTTTTTGGAACAAACGCAATCCAGGAGACTTGGAGTGGACGTCAAGGAAGCAACGAGGCGGACACGAGGTAGGAGGGCGCGCCACCCACCCTCGTGGGCCCCTCGTGGCTCCACCGACCTACTTCTTTTGCCTATATATACTCTTATACCCTGAAAACATCCAGGAGCACCACGAAACACTTTTTCCACTGCCACAACCTTCTGTACCCGTGAGATCCCATCTTGGGGCCTTTTCCGGCGCTCCGCCGGAGGGGGAATCGATCACGGAGGGCTTCTACATCAACACCATAACCTCTCTGATGATGTGTGAGTAGTTTACCATAGACCTTCGGGTCCATAGTTATTAGCTAGATGGCTTCTTCTATCTCTCTGGATCTCAATACAAAGTTCTCCTCGATTCTCTTGGAGATCTATTCAATGTAATACTTTTTGTTGTGTGATCATCGAGATCAGATGAATTGTGGGTTTATGATCAAGACTATCTATGAACAATATTTGGTTCTTCTCTGAATTCTTATATGTATGATTTGATATCTTTGCAAGTCTCTTCGAATTATCAGTTTGGTTTGGCCTACTATATTGATCTTTCTTGCAATGGGAGAAGTGCTTAGCTTTGGGTTCAATCTTGCGGTGTCCTTTCCCAATGACAGCAGGGGCAGCAAGGCACCTATTGTATTGTTGCCATCGAGGATAAAAAGATGGGGTTTATATCATATTGCTTGAGTTTATCCCTCTACATCATGTCATCTTGCTTAATGTGTTACTCTGTTCTTATGAACTTAATACTCTAGATGCATGCTGGATAGCGGTTGATGTGTGGAGTAATAGTAGTAGATACAGAATCGTTTCGGTCTACTTATCACGAACGTGATGCCTATATACATGATCATGCCTAGATATTCTCATAACTATGCACTTTTCTATCAATCGTTCGACTGTAATTTGTTCACCCACCATAGAATTTGCTCATCCTGAGAGAAGCCAGTAGTGAAACCTATGGCCCCTGGGTCTATTTTCCATCATATAAGTTTTCGATCTATTTTATTTTGCAAACTTTACTTTCCAATCTATACCATAAAAATACCAAAAATATTTATCTTATTATCTCTATCAGATCTCACTTTTGCAAGTGGTCGTGAAGGGATTCACAACCCCTTTATCGCGTTGGTTGCAAGGTTCTTATTTGTTTGTGCAGGTACTAGGGATTTGCGTGTAACCTCCTACTGGATTGATACATTGGTTTTCAAAAATTGAGGGAAATACTTACGCTACTTCACTGCATCACCCTTTCCTCTTCAAGGGAAAACCAACGCATGCTCACGAGGTAGCAAGAAGGATTTCTGGCACCGTTGTCGGGGAGGCTTATGGCAAGTCAAGTCAAGATTGAACTCCCGCCAACGTGCGATTTCTGGCGCCGTTGCCAGGGAGATCTACACACAAGTCAAGACATACCAATTACCCATCACAAACTCTTATCCCTCACATTACATTATTTGCCATTTGCCTCTCGTTTTCCTCTCCCCCACTTCACCCTTGCCATTTTATTCGCCTCCTTCCCGTTTTCCTTTCTTTCGCCATGGCCGAATCGAAAAGGGTTAAGGGTTCTCTCCCGGGTTTTAGTACTTTGGATAGTCCCTCTGTCCTCTCTAAACTCATAAATATTGATGCTATGGAAAGACCTACCGGGGTTATCAATGAGAGTTTGAATAATTTCGATGAAGATGATCCCGGAATCTTTCGTTATTTACTTGATGAGTCTTTGAAAGATGCTTGGGATAGGCTATTAAGGATCCGAGCCAGCTATGTGCCCCAATATCAAATTGAGATATACCTAAAAATCTTTTATGTTGGTTTACCCTCTTCGTTCAAGAAAGTTTTAGATTCTATTTTGGAAGAAGGTTTTCTTGAGGGGGATGCCATAGATACCTATGAAAAGATGAAAACTATATTTGGGCACCCCATGAGTGAGAAGGTTGAATCCGCCTCTATTTTGTGCTTTTATCAAAATGAAATTATCAAAGAGATGAAGGCTAGCTTAGATGCAAACTTCCATAGCGTGCTTAATCTTTCTTCCACCATTAATGGCCATGTGCTTTCTCAAAATAGAAAGATAAATGCTATAGATAAGAAATTTTCTCTTTTCTTTCCCAATACCAAAGATGGCAATACCTAGATCTATTCTTGTTTTTATGCCTAGCTAGGGGCGTTAAACGATAGCGAGGCAGCCCAATTTTATTTTTGTTCCTTGCTTTTTGTTCCTGTTTAGCAATAAATATTTCATCTAGCCTCTGGTTAGATGTGGTTTTATGTTTTAATTAGTGTTTGTGCCAAGTAAAACCTATAGGATCTTCTTGGGTGATAATTATTTTTTGACACTTAATGGGTGATAATTATTTGATCTTGCTGAAAAAGACAGAAACTTTATGCTCACGAAAACAATTGTTAAAAATCACCAGAAAGTGATAAAACACTTATTCCAATTGCAGTAGATCAATAAACAAATTATTTAGGTCGTCCTATTTTCACAGAATTTTTGAGTCACAGAAGTTTTCGTTTGATACAAATTACTACAGACTGTTTTGTTTTTGACAGATTCTGTTTTTTGTGTGTTGTTTGCTTATTTTAATGAATCTATGGCTAGTATCGGGAGGTATGAACCATAGAGAAGTTGGATTACAGTAGGTTTAACACCAATATAAATAAAGAATGAGTTCATTACAGTACCTTAAAGTGGTGGTTTGTTTTATTTCCCTAACGGAGCTCATGAGATTTTCTGTTGAGTTTTGTGTTGTGAAGTTTTCAAGTTTTATGTAAAGATTTGATGGATTTTGGAATAAGGAGTGGCAAGAGCCTAAACTTGGGGATTCCAAAGGCACCCCAAGGTAAAATTCAAGGACAACCAAAAGCCTAAGCTTGGGGATGCCCCGGAAGGCATCCCCTCCTTTGTCTTCGTCTATCGGTAACTTTAATTGATGCTATATTTTTATTCACCGCATGTTATGTGTTTTGCTTGGAGCATCTTGTATGATTTGAGTCTTTTCGTTTTAGTTTACCACAATCATCCTTTCTGTACACACCTTTTGGAGAGACACACATGAATCGGAATTTATTAGAATACTCTATGTGCTTCACTTATATCTTTTGAGCTAGATAATTTTGCTCTAGTGCTTCGCTTATATCATTTTAGAGCACGGTGGTGGTTTATTTTAGAGAAATTTATTGATCTCTCATGCTTCACTTATATTATTTTGAGAGTATTTTATAACAGCATGGTAATTTTCTTCGGTTGAAATTTTAGTCCTAAAGTGATGAGCATCCAAGATAGGTATAATAAAAACTATCATATAAAGTGCATTGAATACTATGAGAAGTTTGATTCTTTATGATTGTTTTGAGATATGAAGATGGTGATATTAGAGTCATGCTAGTTGAGTACTTGTGAATTTGAGAAATACTTGTGTTAAAGTTTGTGATTCCTGTAGCATGCACGTATGGTGAACCGTTATGTGATGAAGTCGGAGCATGATTTATTTATTGATTGTCTTCCTTATGGGTGGTGGTCGGGGACGAGCGATGGTCTTTTCCTACCAATCTATCCCCCTAGGAGCATGCACGTAATACTTCGTTTCGATAACTAATATATTTTTGCAATAAGTATGTGAGTTCTTTATGACTAATGTTGAGTCCATGGATTATGCGCACTCTCACCCTTCCACCATTGCTAGCCTCTCTAATACCGCGCACCTTTCGCTGGTATCATACACCCACCATATACCTTCCTCAAAACAGCCACCATACTTACCTATTATGGCATTTCCATAGCCATTCCGAGATATATTGCCATGCAACTTTCCACCATTCCGTTTATTATGACACGCTCCATCATTGTCATATTGCTTTGCATGATCATGTAGTTGACATCGTATTTGTGGCAAAGCCACCGTTCATGATTTTCATACATGTCACTCTTGATTCATTGCATATCCCGGTACACCGCTGGAGGCATTCACATAGAGTCATATTTTGTTCTAAGTATTGAGTTGTAAGTAAATAAAAGTGTGATGATCAGCATTATTAGAGCATTGTCCCAAGTGAGGAAAGGTTGATGGAGAATATGATTCCCCCACAATTCGGGATGAAACTACGGACTAAAAATAAAAAAGAAAGAAATAAAAGAGGCCATAAAAAAGAGAAAGTCCCAAACAAAAAAAAGAAAAAAAGAGAGAAAAAGAGAGAAGGGACAATGTTGCTATCCTTCTACCACACTTGTGCTTCAAAGTAGCACCGTGATCTTCATGATAGAGAGTCTTCTATGTTATCACTTTCATATACTAGTGGGAATTTTACATTATAGAACTTGGCTTGTATATTCCAATGATGGGCTTCCTCAAAATGCCCTAGGTCTTCGCAAGCGAGTTGGATGCACACCCACTTAGTTTCTTTTGTTGAGCTTTCATACACTTATAGCTCTAGTGCATCCATTGCATGGCAATCCCTACTCACTCACATTCATATCTATTGATGGGCATCTCCATAGCCCGTTGATACGCCTAGTTGATGTGAGACTATCTTCTCCTTTTTGTCTTCTCCACAACCACCATTCTATTCCACATATAGTACTATGTCCCTGGCTCCCGCTCATGATTCCTGAAGATTGAAAAGTTTGAGAACATCAAAAGTATGAAGCAATTGCTTGGCTTGTCATCGAGGTTGTGCATGATTTAAATATTTTGTGTGATGAAGATAGAGCATAGCCAGACTATATGATTTTGTAGGGATAACTTTCTTTGGCCATGTTATTTTGAGAAGACATAATTGCTTTCTTAGTATGCTTGAAGTATTATTATTTTTATGTCAATATTAAACTTTTGTCTTGAATCTTTCGGATCTGAACATTCATGCCACAATAAAGAAAATTACATTGAGAATTATGCTAGGTAGCATTCCACATCAAAAATTATGTTTTTATCATTTACCTACTCGAGGACGAGCAGGAATTAAGCTTGGGGATGCTTGATACGTCTCCAACGTATCTATAATTTTTGATTGTTCCATGCTATTATATTATCTGTTTTGGATGTTTAATGGGCTTTATTATGCACTTTTATATTGTTTTTGGGACTAACCTACTAACCGGATGCCCAGTGCAAATTGCTGTTTTTTTGCCTATTTCAGTGTTTCGCAGAAAAGGAATATCAAACGGAATGAAACCTTCACGAGGATCGTTTTTGGAACAAACGCAATCCAGTAGACTTTGAGTGGACGTCAAGGAAGCAACAAGGCGGCCACGAGGTAGGAGGGCGCGCCCAGGGGGTAGGTGTGCCCCCACCCTTGTGGGCCCCTCATGGCTCCACCGACCTACTTCTTTTGCCTATATATATATATATATATATATATTCTTATACCCTGAAAATCCAGGAGCACCACGAAACACTTTTTCCACCGCCGCAACCTTCTGTACCCGTGAGATCCCATCTTGGGGCCTTTTCTGGTGCTCCGCCGGAGAGGGAATCGATCACGGCTACATCAACACCATGGCTTCTCCGATGATGTGTGAGTAGTTTACCACAGACCTTCGGGTCCATAGTTATTATCTAGATGGCTTCTTCTCTCTCTTTGGATCTCAATACAAATTTCTCCTCGATTCTCTTGGAGATCTATTCGATGCAATACTTTTTGCGGTGTGTTTGTCGAGATCCGATGAATTGTGGGTTTATGATCAAGATTATCTATGAACAATATTTGGTTCTTCTCTGAATTCTTATATGTATGATTTGATATCTTTGCAAGTCTCTTCGAATTATCAGTTTGGTTTGGCCTACTAGATTGATATTTCTTGCAATGGTAGAAGTGCTTAGCTTTGGGTTCAATCTTGCATTGTCCTTTCCCAATGACGGCAGGGGCAGCAAGGCACATATTGTATTGTTGCCATCGAGGATAAAAAGATGGGGTTTATATCATATTGCTTGAGTTTATCCCTCTACATCATGTCATCTTCCTTAATGCGTTACTCTATTCTTATGAACTTAATACTCTAGATGCATGCTGGATAGTAGTCGATGTGTGGAGTAATAGTATTAGATGCAGAATCGTTTCGGTCTACTTGTCACGGACGTGATTCCTATATACATGATCATGCCTAGAAATTCTCATAACTATGCACTTTTCTATCAATTGCTCGACAATAATTTGTTCACCCACCGTAGAATTTGCTATCTTGAGAGAAGCCACTAGTGAAACCTATGGCCCCCGGGTCTATTTTCCATCATATAAGTTTCCGATCTATTTTATTTTTCAATCTTTACTTTCCAATCTATACCGTAAAAATACCAAAAATATTTGTCTTATTATCTCTATCGGATCTCACTTTTGCAAGTGGCCGTGAAGGGATTGACAACCCCTTTATCGCGTTGGTTGCAAGGTTCTTATTTGTTTGTGAAGTACTAGGGATTTGCGTGTAACCTCCTACTGGATTGATACCTTGGTTCTCAAAAACTGAGGGAAATACTTAAGCTACTTTGCTGCACCACCCTTTCCTCTTCAAGGGAAAACCAATGCATGCTCAAGAGGTAGCAATAGTCGTGTACAAAATAGATTCAAATTTAGCTCCTCCATTCCAAAATAATCATAGTTATAGGATTTTCAAGTTTGAAAATTTCAAAATGAAGCGGATAATTTAATGAGGTTTTCGGACATACAAGGTCAAATTTAACTTTCTCTATTTAGGTCAATCCTCAAAGTTCAAGAGTACTCTAAACGTGAATGCTTCTGTTTCAAAATTTCAAACGAACCGCCACAAGAGCCTCTACCCGCCCGAAACCGCGTGAGACCAATGTTTGGTAGTAGAAGGAAATTACTTTTCTAACTCCGAACCGTCAAACCTACCGACATGACGTCCAAACGTCTAAACTGGGGTAGGCTTCTAGCTTCATCTAGACGCCACGCAACCGCCTCCGAAAAACATTCATACACAATGGCCGCCTAAGCACACATTTGGGACACCTGGGATTACCATCCTACCCCCGACCCGCAGTAGGTCCGAAATTTAAGAGGGGGCAAAGTTTGTAGTTTCCACAAATTTCAAACAAGCGCGTCCCATATGTTCCAAAAAGCAAAAAACAAGCGCGTCCCGGACCGAAACATGGTTCTCCCTTAGCTCCCCCTGCCCCCCGTCCGATTCCCCATTCGTACTCTGTGGCGCCAAAACTACCTCTCCACCAGCCGCGAAATCCCGGCGTCCTCCGTCCGCCACCCCATACCACCCATCAACCACCGCCCTCCTCCATCACGCCGGAGCCGATACCGCGACGTCGTCCTCCACCGCAACCTCAACCGCAACGCCCTCCAAGGCTAGTAGTTGAAGCCGAGGCCGAGCCGTCCGTACCCAAGCCAGTTCAACCATGCTGCCGCTCCAACTTCGCCACCGTCCACCGCACCAGAGCTGTTCCTGCCATGTCGTCCTTCCCCGCCTTCCCCTCCACCGACATACAGCCACGACAACATAGTCAACAATTTGGCCATGGGTTCGTCCAAGCCCGCACCCTCCTCCAAAACATCAGTTTCCCCGGCAAAAAGAAGAAGATCGGCGCGACATGTGGAGGCGACCACACTAGAAACCGGAAATGGTACTCCACTTCCCTTATTTGTGCAAATCTTACGTGTCTGCTTGCACAGTATTCATCCCACAGAAGACACTAGTTGACCGCTTCTTCTTGATACTAGATGTTCCTAGTTACTCGCGATGCACAAGGTTTCTGCTCATATACTATTTCACCTTAGCTAGAGGTCCGTCGCCCCCCTGGATTTCAGTTCCTGGTCAGTTGATTCCTAATTAATGGAAGCAGCGCCTCGGTGTTTATCTTAGGGGCGTGTGGGGCCTAGAGCTGCTGGCGCCCGATCTGGAGGTCGGCCTGGATTAAAGGGATGGCCTGGGGGCGCTGCCAAGCACGGTGGTGGTGTGAGGTCGAGGGGAGGGCTGGGTGGCGGAGGCAGGGCTCTGGGCCGGTGGTCGCTGGCGGTTCGAGAAAGATCGTCAACAGTGACTGGCGGGAGGTAGACGAAGGCCATTTGCCTGTTCCTTATAGATCGGACGGTTCATAACAAAATTGATTGACCTATTTATTTTCAGTCAACTGTTATTTTAATAGGACCACATGTGGTGGTGTGCTGGAGGAGTACCTGCATTTCCTATGCTCATATATTACAAAATCATACGGAGTAGAAGCTAATTTTGTTTTCCATGCAATGTTGTAGAGCCATCATATGTCTCATGTCATTTATTTTTTAGCCACCTGCTATCTGCTACTTTTACAGTGCAGTAGTTCTGCACACACTTAACCCATACTCTCACTATTGTGTTTTTATGCAAGGGTATTTCAGACTCTACTACCTTCACAGAAGCAGAAAATAAAAGAGAGAAATTGCTCTAGCATGGTACGCGGCTAGGCCAGACACATTTCAGCCATTTAAAGGCTGCAGTGTCACCAGATGGAGACGGTAAACGTAGCTCTGGAGTTGATGACCTCGCTCCGAATGAACCACCATCCCAGGTGCCTGATTTAACTTCGCGGTGTCATATGTGGTTATATGTTGCATATGGTGTCTAGCTTGTATTCGAAAGGCCGAAGTCGGTCTTTATTAAGTTAAGGAAAGATATTTTTTACATGAACCACCATCCCGGGAGCACCAGAAGTCAAATGGCTAGTCAGGGCACTGGCCGAGCCAGTGACAAGCCCAGCACAGACATGCATCACCTGGAAGCCAACTAAAAAGCCACGATGGTGGCGAAGCAACCCGCCTCCCACCAGGCTTTCAGGTCCTAAATGATCATGCTCACCACTCCAGCCGGATGTCTAGCTTGTATTGCTTCCAATTTGGTTAAATTGCATTTGCTTAGCTTACACACTATACCTTTGAATATGACACGCCTTCCTGTTTTTGGTACATACTAGTACATCTGTCTATTAACCATGTTCTTACATCAAACTATTGTTCTTGTGTATCCCTCATCAATCACCTATGATGAGGCAGTCAGGCAAGTGGACTACTGTGAGAAAATATCCTCACTTAAAGATTGCAGCGTCAGCCTCCCCACACAAGAAACAGCAAGGCTAGATGAAGATAGTGAACATAGCTCTATAGTTGATTACCGCATTTCCCCTACACTAGCATCGCAGGTGCTTGCTCTAACTTGGCAGCGTGATATGTGGTTGCATGTTGCATATGGTGTCTAGATTGTAATTCTTCCAATCTGGGTAAATTGCATGTGCCATTCTGCTTAGTTTATACATTATACATGTTAATGTGACATGCCTTCCTGTTTTTAGTACATAGTAGATCTGTCTATTAAGCATCTTCTTACATAAAACTATTGTTTTTTTGTATCCCGCATAAATCAATATGACGAGACACCTTTAGTATATGGAGTGTGATATTAGTTGCATCTTTCATATGATTTATAGCATGCGCTGCTTCTAATTTTTTGAAAGGCCATTTACACTACAGGAAACAGCTACTTTGCCGTCTGCCACGGCGGACGGCAAAGGCTCGAAAGGTGGACGACAAAGACCTTTGCCGTCAGCCGCGGACGGCAAAAGGCTCCGGCAAAGAAGGCTACGGTAAACAGCTGCTTTGCCGTCTGGTTCCTGGCGGCGGACGGCAAAGGCTCTTTGCAGTCTGCGGCGGACGGCAAAGAGGGCGGACGGCAATAATTGCGCTGTCAGTCCGTTAAGTGGCTAACGGCAGACCTTTGCCGTCCGCCGCTGATGGCAAAATTTCTCTGGTCTTTGCCGTCTGCCGTATGATGTCATCTACACGTCACTAGATGGCAGGTTCTTTGCCGTCTGCCACAGATGGCAAAGTGCAGGTTCTTTGCCGTCTGCCACAGAAGGCAAAGTGCAGGTTCTTTGCCGTCTGCCACAGATGGCAAAGTCTTTGCCGTCTGCCACTGTAGGCAAACTGACCAAATGGGTCAGCTCCCAGGAAGCACAGTTGGCTGCCACGTGGCTTCTTTGCCGTCCGTGGCAGACGGCAAAGAGCTCTTTGCCGTCGGTGGCAGACGGCAAAGAGCCTGCATATTGGCTGTTTTTTCTGTTTTTTATTAAATCCCACAATTTGCACAGAAAATATATATGACATATATAGATATATTTCCATATCACATATCCAGCACATAAGTTTCATATCACATATCACATATCACATCAGTTTCATCCATACACATTGTTCATACATAAGCAAGTTCCATCCATACACATTGTTCCATCCATATATATATTACAATGCAAAGTTTCATCAAGATAGCAAGTTCCATCATAGCAAGCTAGATACAATGCAAAGTTTCATCAAAGGAAAAGCAAGCACTCCATCATAGCAAGCTAGCTTCCATGAAGTGAATGAAATCTGCAAAATGGTAAATAAGAAAGTTAGAAATAGGTGACTAGAACAAGAAGTATAAACTGGATCATTTATAAGCTAACCTAGGAGCTACTCAGGTAAATTGGGTCATTTTAGAGCTAACTTGGATAAACTGGATCATTTATAAGCTAACCTAGGTAAGATGGGTCATTTTGGAGCTAACCTAGGTGAAATGGGTCATTTTGGAGCTAACCTAGGTGAAATGGGTCATTTTAAAGCTAACGTAGGTAAAATGGATCATTTAGGAGCTAATCTACGTAAAATGGGTCATTTTAGAGCTAATTTAGTTGAAATGGATCTTTTTGAGCTAACTTAGGTGAAATGGATCATTTAAGAGCTAATTTAGGTGAAATGGATCGTTTTTTAGCTCACTTAGGTCAAATGGATCGTTTATGAGCTAAATTAGTTGAAATGGATCGTTTATGAGATAACCTAGGTAAGATGGGTCATTTTGGAGTTAACGTAGGTGAAATGGGCCATTTTAAAGCTAACGTAGGTAAAATGGATCATTTAGGAGCTAATCTAGGTAAAATGGGTCATTTTTGAGCTAACTTGGATGAACTGCATCATTTATAAGCTAACCTAGATAAAATGGGTCATTTTGGAGGAAAATAAGCTAACTCTAGGTCATTATGGTAAGCATATTGGAGGAAATAAAGCTAAGTCTAGGTCTTTATGCATTTGTTAAGAAAAACACTAGAGAAACTTACCGTGATCAGGGAGGTGTAGGAGCGGGGTGGCTAGTGCCGCTACCTGGAGAAGGATCGTGCGATGCGTTTCTGGAGTTAAGCTGCACCAAAGATCATTTCCAATGTCTCGTTAGCATTACGACACTCAAATGTTAAGACTACCAAGTAATGTCCATTCAAACTAAACTCACCGTGCTCCCAGGAGCAATCACTGGCATCGGCGGAGCGGGCTGACAGGACTTCTCGCACACAGACTGCACATTTGGTTTTCAGAACAGAGTCATACTAGTTAGTAATGAGACTCAAATGTTAAGACTAGCAAGTAATCTGCAGAAGAAACTTACCACAAGGAGCTCGTACATGGCCCTTGCCTGCATGTCATTCCGTGCCCTCTCCTCCTCCATCATCTTTCTCGTCCTCTCCTCCATCTCCCGCTGCCTCTCCGCCGCCTCCGCCAGAAGTTTCTCCGTTCTATCTCTCTCAGTCTGTATAGCAGCCTGCAACACCACTCACATGACCATTTGTAATCATTGATGGAAGTGCACACAATGTAATGGAGAAAGATAACTGAGTACGTATCACTAACCTTGATGGCGAGTTGCACTGGCCGTTCACGAGGCCTTATCTCAGGAGCGGAGCTCGACTGGCGCGCCTTGATCTCCGGGAGAGTGCTAGGACAACGGATAAGTCCATCTCCAATGGCTATGGAGCCATGGGACCTCCCGCCACCAGATATCATCACCAGCTCTGGATCAATGGGACCCTGGCTCGGGTTAAAGTCCTCCCCTTTCCTCGCCTTCCCCTCATCTCTATATCTCACGAGCTTGTTGTGGGAGGAGATGTTGGTGAAGTTGTTTGCATCATCGAGGTCAGACTGAGAGAAAGCCTTGACTTTCTTGAAAGAGCCAGTGTGGGCCATGGCATACAGGTCGTACACCTCTGGCACCTTATCCGCCTTATTGTGGCGTGCCTGAAAGAGAGAAACAATGAAAATCAGTAATTAAAGGGCTCAAGCTAGCATGATGAATGAATTGCATGAATCATGACGCAAACCACATACCCAGTTGCGCCCGAACTGATATAAGTTGGAGCTGCCTTGATGGTGTGGCACACCTTCCATTTGGGCACTTTTGTCCTTGGCCTGGTTGTGGAGGGCTAGCCATTCTTGTGAGCACCACTCATCGACCAACACCTCCCAACAATCCATCAGATCCGCACACCATCTCGGAGGCGCCTAAGTTAGCAAATAGAAACTTGAGCGCTAAGGCTAAGAATTACTAAATGAAGGAACTTAAGTAGAAGGCCTTAAGAATTACCTTCATGTACTGCTCCTTACTCAGGAACTTATCGCGGCACGCCGGCTTGGTCTTCTTGATACCACGCAAGGCGTAGTAGTCTCGAACAGCCTGCACCCGAGCCTCGTGCCGTAAGTTCTGGAGTAGGCGCTTGCAGACGTTCTGGATAACATTTGCGCTGTCCTCCTCGTATCCCTCCTCACACCTGTAGAATGTCTGCAACCAAATGAGACAATATTGATTAGTACAATTAATAACTAGCTAGTTGAAGATTTTGAAATGTGTAAAGGAGAAATTACCCAGAACGTCCTGATCACCATGTCTGCCCTCGTGTCGCACACGACACCGTCGATAATGACATCCGGCGGGGCCGGGGCAGCCACGTAGTGCTCCCAGCTCCTCGGGGTCAGGGGGTTAGGGGGTCGGGGGGTCGGGGTGTCGTGTCGGGGTCAGGGGGTTAGGGGGTCGGGGGGTCGGGGTGTCGTGTCGGGGTCAGGGGGTTAGGGGGTCGGGTGTCGGGGTGGAGTCGGGGTCGGGTGTCGGGGTGTGGTGTCGCGGTTGGGGGTCAGGGGGTCAGGGGGTCTTCTCATTCTTCTACTACTTCTACTTCTTCTCATTCTTCTACTTCTTCTCATCCCCCGTCTTCTTCTTCTTCTTCTTCTTCTTTCTCCTCCTCCTCCTCTTCTTCTTCTTCTTCTTCTTCTTCTTCTTCTTCTTCTTCTTCTTCTTCTTCTTTCTCCTCCTCCTCCTCCTCCTCCTCTTCTTCTTCTTCTTCTTCTTCTTCTTCTTCTTCTTCTTCTTCTTCTTTCTCCTCCTCCTCCTCCTCCTCTTCTTCTTCTTCTTCCCCCTTCTACTTAACCTTAACCTAAACTAAAAACCTAAACTAATTAAAACTAAACTATTTAAACTAATTAAACCTAAACTAATTAAACTAAATAACCTAAACTAATTAATTCTAAACTGAAAAAACTTAAACTAAAAAACCTTATCTAAACAGAAAAGAAAAACAAAAAAACAGAAAAAAATGGGAGGGGCTCACTGTGGGGGGCGGCGACGGGTCGGGGAGGGGCCGGCGACGGGGGGCCGGGGCGGGGCGGTGGAGGAGGCGGGGCGGCGGGGGGCCCGGGCGGGGGGGGGGGTACCTGCCGTTAGTCAAGTGCCCTCTTTGCCGTCCGCCAGCCTTTGCCGTCCGCCTTTTTGCCTCTTTGTCGTCTGCTAGCGGACGGCAAAGAGGTGGGTCGTTAAGATTTTTTCAAACGAGCGGGGGGTGGGGGCCACCACACTCTTTGCCGTCTGCCAGCGGACGGCAAAGATTCTTTGCCGTCTACTGGCAGATGGCAAAGAGCTGGCAGATGGCAAAGAGCTTCTTTGCCGTGTGCCTGTTCTTTGCCTTCTGCTTTTGGGTAGCTGATGGCAAAGAGCTTCTTTGCCGTCAGCTAGCAGACGGCAAAGAGTTGGCAGATGGCAAATTAGCTGATTCCAGTAGTGTTATGATGGGACGCTTTTAACTTGGCAGAGTCATATTGGTTGCATCTTTCATGTGGTGTCTAGCTTGCATTGCTTCTTATTTGTTGAAATGGTTTCTGCTTAGTTTACACAAACAATTCTGAATATGCCATGTCGTCCTTTTTTTGTATAATTCCATCCTAGAATCATCTGTTTGCCTTACATCAAAGTAGTGATTGTCAGTATCATGCACGAATGAGTTCTGAAGAGTGAATTTTATTGCTTTTTCTTGTCAGTTTTACTTGACAATTCAAAATCAATAAAGGGGAAGGAAGTTAGCAAGGCAGCGGATGATGGTGCTCCTTCCAAACGGAGGACGTCTACCGATTCTACTCCTCCACCCCCCAAGATGATTTCCAAGACAACACATGCATAGACACTCAACGTAGCGGTGTTGATGATGAGCACGTCTCCCCTAGTGCACCATCATAGGTGCTCCCTCTGGCTTGGCACTGTTATATGTGGTTGCATGTTATGTATGATGTCTAGCTTGTATTGCTTCTAATTTTGTTGAATTTCTTCTGCTTACTTCACACATTATACTCGTGAATAAGACACGTGTTCCTGTTTCTAGAACATACAATATCTGTCTATCACACCATGTTCTTACATCAAAGTACTACTGTTGTGTAACCTGCAACAATCACTTATCATAAGACACGTTTGACTTGGGAGTGTGATCTAGGTTACAGCTCGCATTCTTTTCTAGCTTGTACTACTTCTAATTTGTTGAAATGGCACTTATAACGCGACAGTTTTAACTTGGTAGAGTGATATTCTTTGCATCTTTCTTATGGTGTCTAGCTTTCATTGCCTCTAATTGGTTGAAATGCCTTCTCCTTAGTTTACACATCATAAGCTGTGAATATGCAATGCTATGAATATGCAATGGCACTAATGACGAAAGACCTTTAACTTGGTAGTGTGATGTTTTTTACATCTTCCATATGATTTATTTCTTGTACTGCTTCACATTTGTTTAAACAACATTTATGATGAGACACTGTTAACTTGGCAGAGCGATATTTGTAGCATCTTTCATATGGTGTCTACCTTCCATTGCATTGCTTCTAATTTAGTGAAATGTCTTCTTCTTAGTTTACACATCATAGTTCCGGTTATCTCATGTTGTCCTGTTTTTCGTACATTTTACATCCTCCTATCATGTGGTTGTCTAACATCAAAGTTCAGTTCGTCTGTATCACACATCAATTTGTTCTGAAGAACTAAATTGTTATTCTTTTTCTTTCCAGCTTGACTTAACATGGCACAGAGAAAGAGGAAGCAACACAGAACGACAGGGAAAGGGAAGCGGAAGAATCCTGCAGATTCTGCTGGTACTGATGGTGCAATAGAAGGTCAAAGTCCAGTGGAAAATTGTACCGACAGGGTATCACGTGCTACACGAGCTCCAGAACAAGCCAAACAGAAACAAATAGCTTCCACCAAACAAGCAGAGACATCCCTAGTTGTTGCAACACCTTCCATAGTACCACCAGCTGCACGATTTACTCGTTGGTCAACTCAGCTATCAGCACGTTCCCAAGCTCCCTTGCCACCTGACACTACTTCTGAAGCACTCTTGACACAAGATGAGTTGGCAAGATCAGATGAACTTTGTGAGCTTCAACAGCAAGAAGGTAGTTGCTGGAGTCAAGTTACAGTTCCATGCTTCTTTATATGTAGTCTCACAGTTTGATGTACACTAACACTTCCTACGTTTGTTGTTCGACTAGCACCTAGGCGCAAGAGGAAACAAACATCTGGGATAATGCTCGATAGGTTAACTAAATCTAGAGGAGGAAGAATGGAGATCCGTTTTGAGGCAGGTTTAAAAAGGCCACGTGATGCTACAGAGTCAGCCAAGTTAGTATCAGAGGCAGCGGTTGCTGTTAGGTGTCATGTACGTATCCTCCCAACATGGATTCAGTACAGGAATGACAAAGACGAAACCCAGTTCAACACCTTCCTCGACCATTTATCTGTAAGTATGGTTATGTATGGAAACTAGTAATATCGTCTTGCTCTGTCCAATACTTTCTAGGTTGCTGATAATGAGACTCCCATAATTTTCAACAGATGAGGTTCAAGTTGGATAGCCAAGATGATGCAACCAGACAAGCTTGCATCCATGTTTTCAAGTCTGCTCTATGATAGTATCCGTATAACTTGAGGAAAACTCACTTTGAAGGCAAGGCTAACAGTGAACTTGCCCAAACATCTCCAGTGGAAAATATATCGGATGAAGACTGGAGAGGCCTAGTTAAACACTAGTCCAATCCAAAGTATCAGGTACATTATATATATGTGATCAGATCACTTGTTGAAGTCCTATTTACGCATGTGCCACACAAATCTATCTTCTTGTAGGTGAACTGTTCAAAGAACAAGGCCAACCGTACGAAAGTGAAATTCCAACAGACGACAGGATCTCGTAGCTATATTGCACACTGCGATGCTCTTGTAATTAGCTGTTGTTTCACTCTTTTCGCTGTACCATATTATCAGATCTATATTAACTTGTTCCAAATACAGAGGAAAGCCCGCAAGGACCAAAAAGTACCTGAACCAAATGCTATGGAAATCTTCAAGGACTGTCACACCAGCAAGACGAAGGGCATGACTACACCATTGAAAGCCGTTGTTGTAAGTCCTTAATCCTCATGCCTTTTAACTACTACTTACTTTGACTCGTGCCTTGAACTGCATGGTTTGCAGCCAATGTCTATTACTCTTTAAAATTTTATACACAATTGTCTTAGCGTAGCATTGCACCTTACAAGGTTTAAAAGAGAGGAGTGATGTTCCTTTGATCTTGACCTGTAATCTAGTTCCGTGCTGGACTTGCCCACACAACGTTACAATTGCCTGTTTGTCTGTTCTCAGTTGTTTTGTGATATGAATGATGTCATATTATGCTTACCGTATTATAAACTTTGTCTCTTTATCCTTAGCTGTCAATACAATGTGAAGAAATAGAGAATACATTAGCCATGGTACATGGTCATATGTTTGGATCCTACTTTTATTATGTACTTTGCAGTAAAATACAACTAATATTTTACATGGGTTCACCAGAATAAGTTCTGTATATAGACCAAAGCTATATTGTTTGGTTTTGCTGCCTCCTTAATATCTTCTGTTCTGGTACTAATGTAAAAACTCAACTTTTCAGCAAGCTATGGAAAAATTGGTGGAACCGCCACCTTCTGAAGGTGGCGAGGCAACTATAACCTCAATGTCAGCTCTTGCTGCAGTGGGTCAGTACCTGTCCACTAACAGTGCCAAAAGCACGTTCCTACATAATATTGGGTTGGTTTTTAAGGCAATCTCGTCCAAACTGCCTCATGATCAAGATATGCAAGCTCAAAACAATGTTATATCTGCGCTCTAGACACAAGTCTGTTCCCTAACAGAGAACCTTTTTGAAACAAGGACAGACATTGTTCGATGTCGTCAAGATATGCACAGTTTTGAAACCAGACTATCAGACATTTGCTATGTTGTTCAGGAGCCTAGGAGAAATGAAGGCAAAGGTTATGGTGCTCCATCGGACAATACGACATGAAAACGTAACAGTCAGGTCAAATGAACTGAGCTTCTGAAATTCTGGTAGTGCATTTATCTGCCAGGCTGTTAACTTCTATGCCAACCTTCCTTTTGTTTTATAGTTGTAAGTTGTTTTGTTGCGATACAAAATTTGTTCTTAACGTGCAGCCACCGGCTGAAGAAAACAACAAGCCATTTTTTATACTGTAGGGTGTTCCCTATATTTGCATTGGTGGCGATCTTTGATGCCTAGTGGATGTAATCCGTGCAATCACCTTAATAGCCTAGCGTTAGTTTCGGGCTTATTTATTTCCTAGTCTTCTTTTTCCCTGGTTTTTAGTGGCCGCAACAACCATGGGCCATATACGGACCGTGGTAACCATGACCCTGCAACGGGCTATAAGATCCATGGGCCTCCTACGGGCCGTCTTTACATGGGCCTCCAACACGGCCGTAAAATCGGTGGGCCTCGGGCCGTCGGATAAATGGGTCTACATGGGCCGTAAACGAGCGTAATTGGTATCAACCCAGCATGGTAACGGGCCATTAACATGCCGGAGGACAGCAAAGGCTTAATTCTGTCACAGGCATAACGGGTCGTTAATGGGCCAGAATATAGGACGGGCTGGAAACGGCGCAACGGGGTAACAAGCCAGGAACAGGCCGACTCGTGCCACGGGCCGAATTTGGCCCATTAGGGGAACATGCCAGTAACGGTCGGAAGTAATCGAGGGTAGGAAAGGAGCCCAAGAACGTATGGGCTGTCAGTAGGCTAAAAGCTAACATGGGCTGGAAAAAACCCATGTGAATCATGGGCCGTTAAGGGTACAAAGAAATTTACTGTTTTTTCTGGGCTAGAGTCACCGTGGGCCTTTAAAGGGCCTAAAGATACGAAGGCCTCATATGGGCCGAAAGACGTCATGGGCCATACATGGGCCGAAAGTGAAACGGGCTGGTGTTATATTCGACGGCCCACATGATGTTGTTGGGCCGATTTCGGGTAGGCCCTAACAGCTGTGTGTTACCGGGCCGTCAAATGGGCTATTTGCGAAGAGACCGTTAACAGGCTTTTCATGGGCCAGCCCGCTAACTTTTGTCCAAGTCAAACGGGCCTGCCTTTGTAAGCTAAATTGGCCGGTGGTGGGTCATCGCACGTGTCTACATATCATAGGCGCCTATCTGACCCACTGACGAGCTGACACGTGTATCCTCCGGCCAATCAGAATTTTACATGTGGAAATTTCCCATTGGTCCGGGCTGTTAACGGGTTATCGGATCCAAAACCGGACAAGATAGCTTAACGGTGACCCGTTACGGTGGATGCCACGTGTCGGTCACCCTTGACGAAAGCACTACTGTGATGCACGATTTATCGTCATGGAAGTGGACACTTCCGTGATGATAATTTTGGTAATGTCATGGAACACTTCTATGACAACACAGGTATGACTATCTTGATTCTATCATAAAATCGTCATGGAAGTGTCTTTTTTTGCAGTGACTACCGGCACCGACAGAAGACAAGCGACGTTATGATCTACGTCGTCACCCATACCGAGCACCGCTTCGGAGGCCATGGCGTGGGCCCAACTCCTGTTAAGATTTCTGCCGGTAGCCGATCAGATGGATGAGTGGAGAGCCACCATTCAGAGTTTGATTGGTTTCGCCGAGGCAGGAGGATCACAGCGAGGGGGCCCGTCACGGCCTCCACAGGCGGAGACAACGGCCCGAGCTGCTGGACGTCCCAAGGAGGCCACCCCCACGGTGCAATTCCCTCCACGGCAGCCATCGCAGGGACCGCGGACAGAGCCATGCGACAAAGAATCGGACGATGTCTCGATGGCTTCATTCAACCCACGAGCGCGACGGGACCAGTGGCGAGTCCTAGAAGACAGGCGGAGGGAAGACGCGCACGTCACCATCGAACGGCGCCGCGACACTCGCCACTAGTCTGATAGACGCAATGGCCCCGACATCGATGAGCCCACGCTCGGTGAAGGTGGGTACCTACCTTTCGAGGTTGGGTGCCCTGCCTTCACTCGTGAGTTGCAGCAAGTCTGTGGGTGATATGTCTCCTACGTATCTATACTTTTTGATTGCTCCATGCTATTATATATTCTGTTTTGGATGTTTAATGGGCTTTATTATACACTTTTATATTATTTTATGGACTAACCTATTTACCCAAGGCCCAGTGCAAATTGCTGTTTTTGCCTATTTCAGTGTTTCGCAGAAAAAGAATATCAAACGAAGTCCAAACGGAATGAAACCTTTGGTAGCGTGATTTTTGGAACAAACGTGATCCCGAGGACTTGGAGTGGACGTCAAGCAATCAACGAGGAGGCCACGAGGTAGGGGGCGCGCCTACCCCCCCGGGCGCGCCTACCCCCCCGGGCGCGCCCTCCACCCTCGTGGGCCCCTCGTGGCTCCACCGACCTACTTCTTCCTCCGATACATACCTACGTACCCTGAAACCATCGAGGAGCACCATGAAAACCTAATTCCACCGCCGCAACCTTCTGACCTCGTGAGATCCCATCTTGGGGCCTTTTCCGGCGCTCCGCCGTAGGGGGCATCGATCACGGAGGGCTTCTACATCAACACCATAGCATCTCCGATGATGTGTGAGTAGTTTACCACAAACCTTCGGGTCCATAGTTATTAGCTAGATGGCTTCTTCTCTCTCTTTGGATCTCAATACAAAGTTCACCTCGATCTTCTTGGAGATCTATTTGATGTAACTCTTTTTGCGGTGTGTTTGTCGAGATCCGATGAATTGTGGGTTTATGATCAAGATTATCTATGAACAATATTTGAATCTTCTCTGAATTCTTTTATGTATGATTGGTTATCTTTGCAAGTCTCTTCGAATTATCAGTTTGGTTTGGCCTACTAGATTGATCTTTCTTGCAATGGGAGAAGTGCTTAGCTTTGGGTTCAATCGTGTGGTGCTCGATCCCAGTGACAGTAGGGGAAACGACACTTATTGTATTGTTGCCATCGAGGATAAAAAGATGGGGTTTATATCATATTGCTTGAGTTTATCCCTCTACATCATGTCATCTTGCCTAATGCGTTACTCTGTTCTTATGAACTTAATACTCTAGATGCACGCTGGTTAGCGGTCGATGTGTGGAGTAATAGTAGTAGATGCAGGCAGGAGTCGGTCTACTTGTCACGGACATGATGCCTATATACATGATCATGCCTAGATATTCTCATAATTATGCACTTTCCTATGTATTGCTCGACAGTAATTTGTTCACCCACCGTAATACTTATGCTATCTTGAGAGAAGCCACTAGTGAAGCCTATGGCCCCCGGGTCTATTCTCCATCATATTAATCTCCCGTCAACAAGCTATTTCTGGCGCCATTTATTTTGCAATCTTTACTTTTAATCTTTATCGTAAAAATACCGAAAATATTATCTTATCATCTCTATGAGATCTCACTTTTGCAAGTGGCCGTGAAGGGATTGACAACCCCTTTATCGCGTTGGTGAAAGGTTCTTATTTGTTTGTGTAGGTACGAGGGACTTGCGTGTGTCCTCCTACTAGAATGATACCTTGGTTCTCAAAAACTGAGGGAAATACTATGCAACTTTGCTGCATCACCCTTTCCTCTTCAAGGGAAAAACCAACACAGTGCTCAAGAGGTAGCAAGAAGGATTTCTGGCGCCGTTGCCGGGGAGTCTACGCACAAGTCAAGACATACAAAATTTGATGGATCATGGAAGAAGGAGTGGAAAGAGCCTAAGCTTGGGGATGCCCAAGGCACCCCAAGGTAAATCCATGTACACCAAAAAGCCAAAGCTTGGGGATGCCACGGAAGGCATCCCCTCTTTTGTCTTCGTCCATCGGTAACTTTACTTGGAGCTATATTTTTATTCACCACATGATATGTGTTTTGCTGGGAGCGTCTTGTATGATTTGAGTCTTTGCTTTTTAGTTCACCACAATCATCCTTGTTGTACACACCTTTTGGGAGGGACACACATTAATCGGAATTTGTTAGAATACTAATTGTGCTTCACTTATATATTTTGAGCTATATAGTTTTTGCTCCAGTCCTTCACTTATATCTTTTAGAGCATGGTAGTGGTTCTATTTTGATAGGAATATTTGATCTCTCGTGCTTCACTTATATTATTTTGAGAGTCCTTTAGAACATCATGGTAGTTTGCTTTGGTTATAAAATTAGTCCTAATATGATAGGCATCCAAGATTAGTATAATAAAAACTTTCATATAAGTGCTTTGAATACCAAGAGAAATTTCATACTTGATGATTGTTTTGAAATATGGAGGTAGTGATATTAAAGTTGTGCTAGTTGAGTAGTTGTGAATTTGAGAAATACTTGTGTTGAAGTTTGCAAGTCCCGTAGCATGCATGTATGGTAAACGTTGTGTAACAAATTTGAAACATGAGGTTTTCTTTGATTGTCATCCTTATGAGTGGCGGTCGAGGACGAGCGATGGTCTTTTCCTACCAATCTATCCCCCTCGGAGCATGCGCGTAGTGCTTGGTTTTTGATGACTTGTAGATTTTTGCAATAAGTATGTGAGTTCTTTATGACTAATGTTGAGTCCATGGATTATACGCACTCTCAACCTTCCATCATTGCTAGCCTCTTCGGTACTGTGCATTGCCCTTTCTCACCTTGAGAGTTGGTGCAAACTTTGCCGGTGCATCCAAACCCCGTGATACAATACGCTCTATCACACATAAACCGCCTTATATCTTCCTCAAAACAGCCACCAAACCTACCTATTATGGCATTTCCATAGCCATTCCGAGATATATTGCCATGCAACTTTCCACCGTTCCGTTTATTATGACACGCATCATCATTGTCATATTGCCTTGCATGATCATGTAGTTGACATCGTATTTGTGGCAAAGCCACCATGCATATTATTTTATACATGTCACTCATGAGTCATTGTCCATCCCGGTACAACGCCAGAGGCATTCATATAGAGTCATATTTTGTTCTAGTATTGAGTTGTAATCATTGAGTTGTAAATGAATAGAAGTGTGATGATCATCATTAATAGAGCATTGTCCCAAAAAATGAGACATGCCAAATAAAAAGAAGGCCCAAAAAATAAAATAAAAATAAAAAGGGGCAATGCTACTATCCTTTTTTCCACACTTGTGCTTCAAAGTAGCACCATGATCTTTATGATCGAGAGTCTCTTGTTTTGTCTCTTTCATAAACTAGTGGGAATTTTTCATTATAGAACTTGGCTTGTATATTCCAAGAATGGGCTTCCTCAAATGCCCTAGGTCTTCGTGAGCAAGCAAGTTGGATGCACACCCACTTAGTTTCTTTTGTTGAGCTTTCATATATTTATAGCTCTACTGCATCCGTTGCATGGCAATCCCTACTCCTTGCATTGACATCAATTGATGGGCATCTCCCTAGCCCGTTGATTAGCCACGTAAATGTGAGACTTTCTCCTTTTTTGTCTTCTCCACGCAACCCCCATCATTATATTCTATTCCAGCCATAGTGCTATGTCCATAGCTCATGCTCATGTATTGCGTGAAAGTTGAAAAAAGTTTGAGATTACAAAAGTATGAAACAATTGCTTGGCTTGTCATCAGGGTTGTGCATGATGAGAGCATTCTTGTGTGACGAAAATGGAGCATGACCAAACTATATGATTTTGTAGGGATGAACTTTATTTGGCCATATTATTTTGAGAAGACATAATTGCTTAGTTAGTATGCTTGAAGTATTATTATTTTTATGTCAATATTAAACTTTTATCTTGAATCTTTCAGATCTGAACATTCATGCCACGATAAAAAAAATTACATTGAAGAATATGCTAGGTAGCATTCCACATCAAAAATTCTGTTTTTATCATTTACCTACTCGAGGACGAGCAGGAATTAAGCTTGGGGATGCTTGATACGTCTCCAACGTATCTATACTTTTTGATTGCTCCATACTATTATATATTCTGTTTTGGATGTTTAATGGGCTTTATTATACACTTTTATATTATTTTTGGGACTAACCTATTAACCGAAGGCCCAGTGCAAATTGTTGTTTTTTTGCCTATTTCAGTGTTTCGCAAAAAAAGGATATCAAACGGAGTCCAAACGGAATGAAACCTTCGGGAGCGTGATTTTTGGAACAAACGTGATCTAGAGGACTTGGAGTGGGTGTCAAGCAATCAACGAGGAGGCCACGAGGCAGGGGGCGCGCCTACCCCCCCTGGGCGCGACCTCCACCCTCGTGGCTCCACCGACCTACTTCTTCCTCCTATATATACCTACGTACCCCGAAACCATCGAGGAGAACCATGAAAACCTAATTCCACCGCCGCAACCTTCTGTACCCGTGAGATCCCATCTTGGGGCATTTTCCGGCGCTCCGCCGGAGGGGGCATCGATCACGGAGGGCTTCTACATCAACACCATAGCCTCTCCGATGATGTGTGAGTAGTTTACCACAGACCTTTGGGTCCATAGTTATTAGCTAGATGGCTTCTTCTCTCTCTTTGGATCTCAATACAAAGTTCTCCTCGATCTTCTTGGAGATCTATATGATGTAACTCTTTTTGTGGTGTGTTTGTCGAGATCCGATGAGTGTGGGTTTATGATCAAGATTATCTATGAACAATATTTGAAACTTCTCTGAATTCTTTTATGTATGATTGGTTATCTTTGCAAGTCTCTTCGAATTATCAGTTTGGTTTGGCCTACTAGATTGATCTTTCTTGAAATGGGAGAAGTGCTTAGCTTTGGGTTCAATCATGCGGTGCTCGATCTCAGTGACAGTAGGGGAAACGACACGTATTGTATTGTTGCCATCGAGGATAAAAAGATGGGGTTTATATCATATTGCTTGAGTTTATCCCTCTACATCATGTCATCTTGCCTAATGCGTTACTCTGTTCTTATGAACTTAATACTCTAGATGCATGCTGGATAGCGGTCGATGTGTGGAGTAATAGTAGTAGATGAAAGGCAGGAGTCGGTCTACTTGTCACGGACGTGATGCCTATATACATGATCATGCCTAGATATTCTCATAATTATGCACTTTCCTATCAATTGCTCGGCAGTAATTTGTTCACCCACCGTAATACTTATGCTATCCTGAGAGAAGCCACTAGTGAAACCTATGGGCCCCGAGTCTATTCTCCATCATATTAATCTCCCGTCAGCAAGCTATTTCTGGCGCCGTTTATTTTGCAATCTTTACTTTTAATCTTTATCATAAAAATACCAAAAATATTATCTTATCATATCTATCAGATCTCACTTTTGCAAGTGGCCGTGAAGGGATTGACAACCCCTTTATCACGTTGGGTGCAAGGTTCTTATTTGTTTGTGTAGGTGCGAGGGACTTGCGTGTGGCCTCCTACTGGATTGATACCTTGATTCTCAAAAACTGAGGGAAATACTTACGCTCCTTTGTTGCATCACCCTTTCCTCTTCAAGGAAAAAACCTACGCAGTGCTCAAGAGGTGGCAGTGGGCCATCTACTCGTACGTTCAAGCCAGAAATACTAGAGAAGTACGATGGGAGACTAAACCCGGCAGAGTTCTTGAGCATCTACACCATCGTTGTTCAAGCTGCCGGGGGAGGAGACGAGAAGGTGTTCACCAACTACTTCCCTTTGGCACTCAAGCCAAATGTGCGGTCTTCGTTGATGCACCTGCCGGAGAACTCCATTTTGACCCGGGCTGACTTGTGCCATGAGTTTGTTGGCGCCTTCACCGGCAGCCATCAAGAACCAAGGAGGCCGAGCGACTTGCAGCTCCTCCCGTAGAAGGAAGGAGAAAGTTTGCGAAAATACATGCAGAGATTCAGCCGAGTACATAGGAACATCCCAGACATCCACCCGGCAGCTGTGATAGCTATGTTCGAATCCAATGTGCACAACCGTCAGATATGTTCTAAGATGAACGTTCGGTTGCCGAAGACTGTGAAGGAGCTATACACTCTGGTGGATAAGTGTGCTCGAGTGGAGGAGGGGAGGCGACTCCCTGGAGAAGAAGACGGTGTTGACATCTACTCAGAGGACGACGACGACACCACCACTCAGAAGAAGAAGAACAAGAAGTGCAACAAAAAGCGCAAGGACAAGCTAGTGATGACCGTTGAAGGATCGAGCGCACCTAGTACCGGCAAGAAGACTAAGACCGAGGTTCCCGGCAAGGAAGTTGCTGCGTGCACTGATTGTCGGGAAGCCGCGGCTGCCGAGAAGGCTGGGAAGGGTGATGGGTCATACTGCAAGATCCATCGGACCAAGGGCCACGATCTTCACGAGTGTCATCAGGTTGAGCAGCTCGTGAAGAAGCAGCGGGCTGAGTATGAGAAGCGTGATAAGGAGAAAGACCAAGATGGCGTTGGCGGGAAGGGCCGAGGCGGCAGAGCGGGTCACCCCGGTGCTACTTCTTGAGCTTGCGTTGGTTTTTCCCTTGAAGAGGAAAGGGTGATGCAGCAAAGTAGAGATAAGTATTTCCCTCAGTTAAGAACTGAGGTATCAATCCAGTAGGAGAAGAAAACACAAATCACCAATACCTGCACAAACAATAAAATATTGCAAAATAGTAAATAATAAACTAATATGATGGAAAATAGACCCGGGGGCCATAGGTTTCACTAGAGGCTTCTCTCTTGAACGCAAATAATATGGTGATATCCAAGGCAATGATTATGTAATATAGGCATCACGTCCATGTCAAGTACACCGACTCCTGCCTGCATCTACCACTATTACTCTACATATCGACCTCTATCCAGCATGCATCTAGAGTATTAAGTTCATAAAGAATGGAGTAACGCCTTAAGTAAGATGACATGATGTAGAGGAATAAACTCATGCAATATGTTGTAAATTCCATCTTTTTATCCTCGATGGCAACAATTCAATAAGTGGCTCGCTACCCCAACTGTCGTGGGAAACCACGACCACCTATGGGACCAGTGGGCCCCTTGCTGGTTCGGCAGGGGGACGTTGCATTGCACAAAGAGCAGACGAGCGTGGGGCACCACGGCAGAGATCACACAGGCAATTTTACCTAGGTTCGGGCCACCGTGAGGCGTAAAACCCTACTCGTTCTTTGGTGGATTGATGGTGGAAGAATGGCGGTGCAGCATAGTACACTTGCCCCGCAGGGGCGGCAGTGGCTACGCGCGTACGGGGGGTGTGAGTTATCCAACCTTCTAACCCTTTCTCCGGTTGCCATGGGCCTCCTTTTATAGATTAAGGTTACCAGAAAGGCAAAGTAGTCATTATGCACTGATAAGATAGCAAACAGTGCTATCATACCTAACTCTGCAGGCTGACAGGGCGCATTAAATGCACCTCTCAATATCACATCGTTTCTTGCCCGGCAAGCCTTGCCGGGCTCGTCTTGCTAGCTTCACGCCTTCTCACTTGACACGTCGCAGGACGGGTGTCATCGGTAGGCATTTCCTGTAGAAAGAGGTTGCCATGTGGCAAATGGCTGCCACTTAGTCACTTTGTGGCTTGACACCGCACGGATTGATGACGTGGGTCGTGGCGGAGTGCTTGGGTGAGGTGGAATTTCCTTCGCAAGTCCCGGCAGGCCCTGTCTGGACGTCTTGGACGTCTTCTTCAGGCGGTGACCCGTCCTTGCCGAGCTCGCGTGCCCGGCAAGGGAGACTTTTCTCTTTGTGGCATCTGGCTTCTCTGGCTTGACTTTGGTCCTCTTTGATCTGCATGTTGGTCCTTCGGAGCTCTTGGTTCCTTCTACTCTGACTTGGGTTGGCACTGTACTCTTGTTCCGTGCCTGTGCACAGTCTGCACAACAGACCCAGGGTTTGTTGCACCGACAGAAGCCCCCGGGCCTGCCCCAAACGCGCTGCCGAGCGTCGTCGGGGTAGGGACTAATAAGTGCACATGCGGGGCTGCTGAAGAGGCTGGCCTCTCGAGGTCTTCATTGCTTCTTCATTAATCTTGGGTCCAGGCCAGTTTCCGGTTTCCCGTGCGTCGCGTAAAGCCAATATTGGTGGGGCCACCCTGGTAATGGCACGTGAATGACTTCAACGCACAAGGTAGAAACTGGCAATTTATTCTTCCCACTACTCCCTTATCCTTAGCCACGTATGCAGCATACATCGCGCGCGGTAGGTAACAGAGGCGCGTGGCGTGGGAGAGTCTCAAGGTGAGGACCCGGTCATCTTGAATTGACGGAGGAGGACGGTGGCTGGCCGTTGATGGAGCCGCTCCCCTCACCGTCTCGCCTATAAAAGGAGGGGCGAAGGGAGGGCGGAGTCATCCATCTTTTCGCCCCCCTGCTCTGTTTTTTGCTTCTTGTTGGTTATGCTGAAGAGAAGAGCCTGGGGCCAGGCCCCGGGCTCCATTCTGGTGCTTTGCACGGATCTAAAGTGGGGACACGGGTAGCGCGGCGACAACATCGGAGGTGGAAACTTTGACGTGCTCGCCGTCAGGCCCCTCGTAGCCTTAACTTCAGTGGGAGGGGACGCGAACGACACCATGTCGTGGCCCGTAGTGGGCATGGCACATGGTAGTTGATCGCTCCCAATTCTTCTTCCATTTGCGGCGCCGGGGAGGGGTCACGGAAGGGATTCGCCGTTAGCAAAGGCAACCCTAACTCCTTCAGGGTGCCGTCTTCTTGCCGTGCAGGAGGGATCTTTGCTCCCATACACATCTTCGGGGCATGCGATGACTTCTAACGTCGGGGCCGCTGGGGACGACCATGCTCTCTGTGGGATGACCCAGGGAGCATGGTGCCCGATGTGACTGCTGCGCCGAGGTCTTCACGTGGTAGTGATGCGGACGGCGGCAGCAACCCACGACGCGTCAAGAACGGGGACGACTGTTCCAACGAGTCATGTTTGCCGGTGACTCCGTGTCCCCCATCTGGTCCTCCGACAGCGTCACCATCCGTGCCTACCCTCCTGTTTCTTCCTCCTTGACAGGGAGCGGCGCCATCCTGATCCTAGGGAGGCTCCGAATCCCAGCTGGGTCTGCCACCGGCCTCCTCGACCTCTTCCGAAAGGAGATGGACAGGGGCAAAGGCATCACGGCGCACTTATCTTTTTTCAATCATAAACCTGTAGGCACTTGCCAAATTTTAATTGAAATAATGTAATCTCTCTGGTCCATGTTTGTGTTCTGTAATGCTTGTACTTGTATTAGCATATTAATGAAAAAGATGAACCTTGCCGGGAACCCGTGCATGTATATGTCCATGCAGAGGTGGGATGCCTCCTTAGTGTAAATAAATGAGTTTTCCCCGGCAGGCTATCCTATCGGCACCCTCTTTGTCTGCCAGAGAATTGTGTCTACCGGGGAAAAGATAAAGGGACTAGCCACCCGCCAACTTCCTTTTATCAAAGGCCACTGTGACCATCCTGACCGAAGCAACGTTCGAGTCAAGGCTGGGAGCACCTAAGCCTCAAAAGAGTGGCGAGGTTTCCTCATGCACAAGTTATAGCTTACAAAACACTAATAGACAAGAGGTAGAACTTATCTGTTTGGTTTGCCAGGGATCGTAGTGCCGGGCTACCTTCTCAACCCCTTGTTGAAGGCAAGTTCACGGCAGGAACCTGCAACTTAATGCAGATGAGAATGAATGCAAGATGCGATCCTGTCTATATGCATATGCAAATGCTCATGAAATGCTTATGTAGTGATCTTGGAATGCTCATGAATTCATGCAACTTGATCGGGAGGCCCCCAACGCTTTCTTTATTTTCTCTTGCACAAGGTCATCGCCCTGGCTTTGTACAAGGGGTTACATGCAGCTTAGGCAAGGCATGTACAAAGGGTGGCTGTCGGGCAGGGCCCGACAGCCGCACCTTACGGCTAGAACTTGTGGAGATGCTTAGTATCCCATGAGTTTTGCAATTGAATGCCATCTCCGGTCTCCAAATGGACTACGCCAGGTCTGGTGACTCGTACTACCCGGTAAGGGCCTTCCAACTTTGGGGTCAACTTGTTTGTACCCTAGGTGGACTGAACGCGCCTAAGGACAAGGTTGCCTTCCTCAAAAGACCGGGCATGAACCATGCGGCTATGATAGCGATGTAGGGCTTGCTGGTAGCATGCAACACACGTAGCAGCCCAGAGACGGTTCTCCTCAAGTAGCACAGCATTGTCACGCCGATGCTGATCTTGCGCTACTTCATCGTAGGCAACCACTCGAGGCGACCCATAAATGAGTTTCGTGGGATAACTGCTTCTGCCCTGTAAACTAGGGAGAAGGGAGTCTACCCGGTAGCTCGGTTTGGTGTCGTTCTGAGGGACCAGAGAACTGTCGGCAGCTCCCCGATCCAACTCCTGCCGTGCTTCTGCAGCGTATCAAAGGTTCTTGTCTTGAGTCCCCGCAGCACTTCAGCGTTCGCCCTCTCAGCTTGTCCATTGCTTCTGGGATGTGCCACAGAGGAAAATGAGATCTTGAATCCGAGGGCATGAACGTATTGCATGAAGGCGCGACTCTTGAACTGGGTGCCGTTGTCGGTAATGATCCTTGCCGGGACTCCAAAACGGCACACCAATTCTTTCAAGAACTTGATAGCTGACTGAGCGGTCACCTTTCTCACGACAGTCACTTCCGGCCACTTTGTAAACTTGTCGATAGCAATGAACAAGAATTCATAGCCCCCGATTACTCGGGGGAAGGGGCCGAGGATATCGAGCCCCCAGACCAAAAATGGCCATGATAGATGGATTGTCTAAAGAGGTTGGGCAGGCAGGTGGGTTTTCTTGGAATGTAACTGGCAGGCTTCACACTTGGTGACTAGCTCGACCGCATCTTGGAGGGCTGTGGGCCAATAGAATCCTTGCCGGAATGCTTTCCCAACTAAGGCCCTTGATCCGATGTGGGAGCCGCACATACCTTTGTGTATCTCAGCCAGCAGTTCATTTCCTTCCTCCCGGCAGACGCACTTCAATTTCACACCATTGGGCCTCCTTCTGTACAGAGTTTCATCAACAAACTGATACATACTGGCCCTCCGGTCTACTCTTTCAGCTTCGTCTTGGTCACCGGGAAGCTCTTCGGTTTGGAGGAAGTGGACTATGTGTCGTGCCCAAGTTGCAGCCCGGGGCTCAGCAACAAGCACTAGCGGCACCTCCTCTACTGCAGGAGCACATGCCTTGTCCGCAGGGTACATGGGCCCGGATGGAGGGTGTGGTCTGGCAGGTGGCGAGGAGTTGTTTTCGGCAGGGTCTCTGCTAGGAGCGGACGACTCTACTGGGAGAGGCTTACTAGAGTCCAATTTTCTCCTTTTCCGGGCCATTGTTGCTGGGGATACGAGGGGTGAGCAATATGGAGAACAAAAGTCCCTAGTTCCACAGGAAACTTCTGCGCAACACACTTTGACAGATGATCACCTATGCTATTTTCCACACAGGGTACTGTTGGGGAACGTAGTAATTTCAAAATTTCCTATGCACACGCAAGATCATGGTGATGCATAGCAACGAGAGGGGAGAGTGTTGTCCACGTACCCTCATAGACCGACAGCGGAAGCGTTATCACAACGCGGTTGATGTAGTCGTACGTCTTCACGATCCGACCCATCAAGTACCGAACGCACGGCACCTGCGAGTTCTACACACGTTCAGCTCGATGACGTCCCTCGAACTCCGATCCAGCCGAGTGTTGAGGGAGAGTTTCGTCAGCACGACGGCGTGGTGACGATGATGATGTTCCACCGACGCAGGGCTTCGCCTAAGCTCCGCAACGGTATTATCGAGGTGTAATATGGTGGAGGGGGGCACCGCACACGGCTAAAATATCGTATATCAAGTGTGTATAGAGGTGCCCCCCTGCCCCCGTATATAAAGGAGCAAGGGGGGGCCGGCTGCCCTAGGCGCGCCAAGGAGAGAGGGGGGAGTCCTCCTCCTAGTAGGAGTAGGACTCCCCTTTCCTAGTCCTACTAGGAAAAGAGGGGGGGAAGGAAAGAGAGGGAGAGGGAGAGGGAAAGGGGGCTGCGCCCCCCTCTCCTAGTCCAACTAGGATTCCTCCTGGGAGGCGGTGCGCCACCTCCTGGCTGCTGCCCTCTCTCTCCCCTCAACGCCCACTAAGGCCCAATACTTCCCCGGGGGGTTCCGGTAACCCTCCGGCACTCCGGTTTAATCCGAAACTTCTCCGGAACACTTCCGGTGTCCGAATATAGTCGTCCAATATAGCAATCCTCATGTCTCGTCCATTTCGAGACTCCTCATCATATCCGTGATCACATCCGGGACTCCGAACAACCTTCGGTACATCAAAACATATAAACTCATAATATAACTGTCATCGTAACGTTAAGCGTGCGGACCCTACGGGTTCGAGAACTATGTAGACATGACCGAGACACCTCTCCGGTCAATAACCAATAGCGGGACCTGGATGCCCATATTGGCTCCCACATATTCTACGAAGATCTTTATCGGTCAAACCACATAGCAACATACTTTGTTCCCTTTGTCATCGGTATGTTACTTGCCCGAGATTCGATCGTCGGTATCTCGATACCTAGTTCAATCTCGTTACTGGCAAGTCTCTTTACTCGTTCCGTAATACATCATCCCGTAACTAACTCATTAGTCACAATGCTTGCAAGGCTTATAGTGATGTGCATTACCGAGTGGGCCCAGAGATACCTCTCTGACAATCAGAGTGACAAATCCTAATATCGAAATACGCCAACCCAACAAGTACCTTTGGAGACACCTGTAGAGCACCTTTATAATCACCCAGTTACGTTGTGACGTTTGGTAGCACACAAAGTGTTCCTCCGGTAAACGGGAGTTGCATAATCTCATAGTCATAGGAACATGTATAAGTCATGAAGAAAGTAATAGCAACATACTAAACGATCGAGTGCTAAGCTAACGGAATGGGTCAAGTCAATCACGTCATTCTCCTAATGAAGTGATCCCGTTAATCAAATGACAACTCATGTCTATGGCTAGGAAACATAACCATCTTTGATTAACGAGCTAGTCAAGTAGAGGCATACTAGTGACACTCTGTTTATCTATGTATTCAGACATGTATTATGTTTCCGTTTAATACAATTCTAGCATGAATAATAAACATTTATCATGATATAAGGAAATAAATAATACTTTATTATTGCCTCTACGGCATATTTCCTTCAGGTACGTGCTGTGTTTGCAATCTGTCAAAGCATTCCTCCAATCTCCTCACTTCCTTGATGTATGCCTCCATCAATGGAGTTTGGTAATCCTTGTTGACTTGTCTCACCATAAGTTGTGAATCTCCTCGAACGATCAGCTCCTTAATTCCCAATTCTGCTGCAATCCTGAGCCCGGCAAGGAGCCCTTCATAATCTGTTGTATTGTTGGTTGCCTCTTCCCGGGCAAAATGCATCTGGACGACGTACTTCAAGTGCTTCCCTGAGGGGGCGATAAGAAGCACGCCAGCCCCTGCACCTTGCAGGGAAAAGACACCATCAAAATACCAAATCCATTCTTGGGGTGATTCATTGCCGGGGATAACTGTCTCTGTCACTTCCTCATCAGGGGTTGGCGTCCATTCTGCAATAAACTATGCCAATGCCCTGCTTTGGATAGTTGATGTGCTCTCAAACCTCAAGCCAAAACTAGATAACTCCAAAGCCCTTGCTCACTCTCTGCCTCACCCACTTCCCGCTGCGCCACCAAGGCTTCACTAACCACTTGGTTGGTTGCCGCTAAGTATAGCAACAATGGCTCCTGTGGTTTAGGAGCAACCAGAGTAGGCACAGAGCACAAGTAGGCTTTCAACTCTTGCAAGGCTGCATCTGCTTACAGGGTCCACTTCATGGGCCCTGCCTTTTAAAATTTTGAAGAACTGCAGGGCACGCTCGACAGACTTGGAGATGAATCTGCTTAGCGCGGCAACATACCCTGTAAGACGCCTCACATCCTTGACTGTCCTTGGTGCTTTGATCTGCTCGATAGCCTTAATCTTGATGGGATTGGCTTCGATCCCCCGATTGGTCACAAAGAACCCAAGCAGCTTGCCGGAGGGAACGCCAAACACACACTTCTCCGGTTGAGCTTCAAGTTGATGTGTGCAGATTAGCAAATGTCTCCTCCAAATCCTGAATAAGGGTGGCTCTATCCTTCATTTGGACCACAATATCATCCATATAAGCTTCAATGTTTCTGTGTAGCTGTGGCTCGAAACCAATCTGGACTGCCCTTGCAAATGTGGACCCGACACTCTTTAATCCGTACATAATGAAGAAAAAAACAGTACGTACCATATGGAGTGATGAACGATGTCTTCTCTTCGTATTCCTTGGACATGAAGATTTGGTGATACCCAGAATATGCCTCCAAAAAAGAGAGCAAATGACAGCCTGGAGTGGAATGCACAATCTAATCGATACGCGGCAAGGGAAACGGGTCCTTCGGGCAAGCTTAGTTGAGATCTGTGAAATCTATGCAAAGCCTCCACTTCCCGTTAGCCTTCCGGACTATCACTGGGTTTGCCAACCATGTTGGATATAGCACTCCTGTGACCAAACCAGTTGCTACAAGTTTCTTGATCTCTTCCGTAATGAACTACTTCCTATCCAAGGCCTGCTTCCAGACTTTCTGCTTGACAGGTCGGGCGTGTGGGCAGTGTTGGGGAACGTAGTAATTTCAAAAAATTTCCTACGCACATGCAAGATCATGGTGATGCATAGCAACGAGAGGGGAGAGTGTTGTCCACGTACCCTCGTAGACCGAAAGCGGAAGCGTTATCACAACGCGGTTGATGTAGTCGTACGTCTTCACGATCCGACCCATCAAGTACCGAACGCATGGCACCTCCGAGTTCAGCACACGTTCAGCTCGATGACGTCCCTCGAACTCCGATCCAGCCGAGTGTTGAGGGAGAGTTTCGTCAGCACGACGGCGTGGTGACGATGATGATGTTCTATCGACGCAGGGCTTCGCCTAAGCTCCGCAACGATATTATTGAGGTGTAATATGGTGGAGGGGGGCACCGCACACGGCTAAAATATCATATATCAATTGTGTCTCTAGAGGTGCCCCCAACCCCCGTATATAAAGGAGCAAGGGGGGAGGTCGGCTGCCCTTGGGCGCGCCAAGGAGAGGGGGGGTGTCCTCCTCCTAGTAGGAGTAGGACTCCCCTTTCCTAGTCCAACTAGGAAGAGAGACGGGGAAGGAAAGAGAGGGAGAGGGAGAGGGAAAGAGGGGCCGCGCCCCCTCCCCTAGTCCAATTCGGACTCCTCATGGGAGGGGGCGCGCCACCTCCTGGCTGCTGCCCTCTCTCTCCCGTCAAGGCCCACTAAGGCCCAATACTTCCCCGGGAGGTTCCGGTAACCCCTCCGGCACTCCAGTTTTATCCGACTTCTCCGAAACACTTCCGGTGTCCGAATATAGTCGTCCAATATATCAATCTTTATGTCTCGACCATTTCGAGACTCCTCGTCATGTCCGTGATCACATCCGGGACTCCGAACAACCTTCGGTACATCAAAAACATATAAACTCATAATATAACTGTCATTGTAACTTTAAGCGTGCGGACCCTACGGGTTCCTACATATTCTACGAAGATCTTTATCGGTCAGACCGCATAACAACATACGTAGTTCCCTTTGTCATCGGTATGTTACTTGCCCGAGATTCGATTGTCGGTATCTCGATACCTAGTTCAATCTCATTACCGGCAAGTCTCTTTACTCGTTCCGTAATACATCATCCCGAAACTAACTTATTAGTCACAATGCTTGCAAGGCTTATAGTGATGTGCATTACCGAGTGGGCCCAGAGATACCTCTCCGACAATCGGAGTGACAAATCCTAATCTCGAAATACGCCAACGCAACAAGTACCTTTGGAGACACCTGTAGAGCACCTTTATAATCACCCATTTACGTTGTGACGTTTGGTAGCACACAAAGTGTTCCTTCGGTAAACGGGAGTTGCATAATCTCATAGTCATAGGAATATGTATAAGTCATGAAGAAAGCAATAGCAACATACTAAACGATCGGGTGCTAAGCTAACGAAATGGGTCAAGTCAATCACGTCATTCTCCTAATGAGGTGATCCCGTTAATCAAATGACAACTCATGTCTATGGCTAGGAAACATAACCATCTTTGATTAACGAGCTAGTCAAGTAGAGGCATACTAGTGACACACTGTTTGTCTATGTATTCACACATGTATTATGTTTCCGATTAATACAATTCTAGCACGAATAATAAACATTTATCATTATATAAGGAAATAAATAATACTTTATTATTGCCTCTAGGGCATATTTCCTTCAGTCTACCACTTGCACTAGAGTCAATAATCTAGATTACACAGTAATGATTCTTACACCCATGGAGTCTTGGTGCTGATCATGTTGTGCTCGTGGAAGAGGCTTAGTCAATGGTTCTGCAACATTCAGATCCGTATGTATCTTGGAAATTTCTATGTCTCCCACCTGGACTAAATCCCGGATGGAATTGAAGCGTCTTTTGATGTGCTTGGTTCTCTTGTGAAATCTAGATTCCTTTGCTAAGGCAATTGCACCAGTATTGTCACAAAAGATTTTCATTGGTCCCGATGCACTAGGTATGACACCTAGATCCGATATGAACTCCTTCATCCAGACTCCTTCATTTGCTGCTTCCGAAGCAGCTATGTACTCCGCTTCACACGTAGATCCCGCCACGACACTTTGCTTAGATATGCACCAACTGACAGCTCCACCGTTCAATATAAATACGTATCCGGTTTGCGATTTAGAATCGTCCGGATCAGTGTCAAAGCTTGCATCAACGTAACCACTTACGATGAGCTCTTTGTCACCTCCATAAATGAGAAACATATCCTTAGTCCTTTTCAGGTATTTCAGGATGTTCTTGACCGCTGTCCAGTGATCCACTCCTGGATTACTTTGGTACCTCCCTGCTAAACTTATAGCAAGGCACACATCAGGTCTGGTACACAACATTGCATACATGATAGAGCCTATGGCTGAAGCCTAGAGAACATCTTTCATCTTCTCTCTATCTTCTGCAGTGGTCGGGCATTGAGTCTTACTCAATCTCACACCTTGTAGTACAGGCAAGAACCCTTTCTTTGCTTGATCCATTTTGAACTTCTTCAAAACTTTGTCAAGGTATGTGCTTTGTGAAAGTCCAATTAAGCGTCTTGATCTATCTCTATAGATCTTAATGCCTAATATATATGCAGCTTCACCGAGGTCTTTCATTGAAAAACTCTTATTCAAGTATCCCTTTATGCTATCCAGAAGTTCTATATCATTTCCAGTCAGCAATATGTCATCCACATATAATATCAGGAATGCTATTGAGCTCCCACTCACTTTCTTGAAAATACAGGCTTCTCCAAACGTCTGTATAAAACCAAATGCTTTGATCACACTATCAAAGCGTTTATTCCAACTCCGAGAGGCTTGCACCAGTCCATAAATTTATCGCTGGAGCTTGCACACTTTGTTAGCTCCCTTTGGATCGACAAAACCTTCCGGTTGCATCATATACAACTCTTCTTCTAGAAATCCATTGAGGAATGTAGTTTTGACATCCATTTGCCAAATTTCATAATCATAAAATGCGGCAATTGCTAACATGATTCGGACAGACTTAAGCATCGCTACGGGTGAGAAGGTCTCATCGTAGTTAATCCCTTGAACTTGTCGAAAACCTTTCGCAACAAGTCGAGCTTTATAGACAGTAACATTACCATCAGCGTCAGTCTTCTTCTTGAAGATCCATTTATTTTCAATGGCTTGCCGGCCATCGAGCAAGTCAACCAAAGTCCATACTTTGTTCTCATACATGGATCCCATCTCGGATTTCATGGCTTCAAGCCATTTTGCGGAATCTGGGCTCACCATCGCTTCTTCATAGTTCGTAGGTTCGTCGTGGTCTAGTAACATAACCTCCAGAACAGGATTACCGTACCACTCTGGTGCGGATCTTGATCTAGTTGACCTACGAGGTTCAGTAATAACTTGATCTGAAGTTTCATCATCATTATCATTAACTTCCTCACTAATTGGTGTAGGTGTCGCAGAAACTGATTTCTGTGATGATCTACTTTCCAATAAGGGAGCAGGTACAGTTACCTCATCAAGTTGTACTTTCCTCCCACTCACTTCTTTCAAGAGAAACTCCTTCTCTATAAAGGATCCATTCTTAGCAACGAATGTCTTGCCTTCGGATCTGTGATAGAAGGTGTACCCAATAGTCTCCTTTGGGTATCCTATGAAGACACATTTCTCCAATTTAGGTTCGAGCTTATCAGGTTGAAGTTTCTTCACATAAGCATCACAACCCCAAACTTTAAGAGACGACAACTTTGCTTTCTTGCCAAACCATAGTTCATAAGGCGTCATCTCAATGGATTTCGATGGTGTCCTATTTATAGTGAATGCAGTCGTCTCTAAAGCATAACGCCAAAACGATTGCGGTAAATCAGTAAGAGACATCATAGATCGCACCATATGTAATAAAGTACGATTACGACGTTCGGACACACCATTACGCTGTGGTGTTCCGGGTGGCGTGAGTTGCGAAACTATTCCGCATTGTTTCAAATGTAGGCCAAACTCGTAACTCAAATATTCTCCTCCACGATCAGATCGTAGAAATTTTATTTTTTTGTTACGATGATTTTCAACTTCACTCTGAAATTCTTTGAACTTTTCAAATTTTTCGGACTTATGTTTCATTAAGTAGATATACCCATATCTGCTCAAATCATCTGTGAAGGTGAGAAAAATAACGATATCCGCCACGAGCCTCAATATTCATCGAACCACATATATCTGTATGTATGATTTCCAACAAATCTGTTGCTCTCTCCATAGTTCCGGAGAATGGTGTTTTGGTCATCTTGCCCATGAGGCACGGTTCGCAAGTACCAAGTGATTCATAATCAAGTGATTCCAAAAGTCCAACAGTATGGAGTTTCTTCGTGCGCTTTACACCGATATGACCCAAACGGAAGTGCCACAAATAAGTTGCACTGTCATTATCAACTCTGCATCTTTTGGCTTCGACATTATGAATATGTGTATCACTACTATCGAGATTCATTAAAAATAGACCACTCTTCAAGGGTGCATGACCATAAAAGATATTATTCATATAAATAGAACAACCATTATTCTCTGATTTAAATGAATAACCGTCTCGCATTAAACAAGATCCAGATATAATGTTCATGCTCAACGCTGGCACCAAATAACAATTATTTAGGTCTAAAACTAATCCCGAAGGTAGATGTAGAGGTAGCGTGCCGACAGCGATCACATCGACTTTGGAACCATTTCCCACGCGCATCGTCACCTCATCCTTAGCCAATCTTCGCTTAATCCGTAGCCCCTGTTTCGAGTTGCAACTATTAGCAACAGAACTAGTATCAAATACCCAGGAGCTACTGCGAGTATTAGTAAGGTACACATCAGTAACATGGATATCACATATACCTTTGTTAACCTTGCCATCCTTCTTTTCCGCCAAATACTTGGGGCAGTTCCGCTTCCAGTGGCCAGTCTGCTTATAGTAGAAGCACTAAGTTTCAGGCTTAGGTCCAGACTTGGATTTCTTCTCCTGAACAACAACTTGCTTGCTGTTCTTCTTGAAGTTCCCCTTCTTCTTCCCTTTGCCCTTTTTTCTTGAAACTAGTGGTTTTACTGACCATCAACACTTGATGCTCCTTTTTTATTTCTACCTCCGCTGCCTTTTGCATTGCGAAGAGCTCGGGAATTGTCTTATCCATCCCTTGCATGTTATAGTTCATCATGAAGCTCTTGTAGCTTGGTGGCAGTGATTGAAGAATTCTGTCAATGACGCTATCATCCGGAAGATTAACTCCCAGTTGAATCAAGTGATTATTATACCCATACATTTTGAGTATATGCTCACTGACAGACCTATTCTCTTCCATCTTGCAGCTATAGAACTTATTGGAGACTTCATATCTCTCAATCCGGGCATTTGCTTGAAATATTAACTTCAACTCCTGGAACATCTCATATGCTCCATGACGTTCAAAACGTCGTTGAAGACCCGGTTCTAAGCCGTAAAGCATGGCACACTGAACTATCGAGTAGTCATCAGCTTTGCTCTGCCAGACGTTCATAACTTCTGGCGTTGCTCTTGCAGGAGGCCTGGCACCTAGCGGTGCTTCTAGGACGTAATTCTTCTGTGCAGCAATGAGGATAATCCTCAAGCTACGGACCCAGTCCGTGTAATTGCTACCATCATCTTTCAACTTTGCTTTCTCAAGGAACGCATTAAAATTCAATGGAACAACAGCACGGGCCATTTATCTACAATTAACATAGACAAGCAAGATACTATCAGGTACTAAGTTCATGATAAATTCAAGTTCAATTAATCATATTACTTAAGAACTCCCACTTAGATAGACATCCCTCTAATCATCTAAGTGATTACGTGATCCAAATCAACTAAACCATGTCCGATCATCACGTGAGATGGAGTAGTTTCAATGGTGAACATCACTATGTTGATCATATCTACTATATGATTCACGCTCGACCTTTCGGTCTCCGTGTTTCGAGGCCATATCTGCATATGCTAGGCTCGTCAAGTTTAACCTGAGTATTCCACGTGTGCAACTATTTTACACCCGTTGTATTTGAACGTAGAGCCTATCACACCCGATCATCACGTGGTGTCTCAGCACGAAGAACTTTCGCAACGGTGCATACTCAGGGAGAACACTTTTATCTTGAAATTTTAGTGAGAAATCATCTTATAATGCTACCGTCAATCAAAGCAAGATAAGATGCATAAAAGATTAACATCACATGCAATCAATATAAGTGATATGATATGGCCATCATCATCTTGTGCTTGTTATCTCCATCTCCGAAGCACCGTCATGATCACCATTGTCACCGGCGCGACACCTTGATCTCCATCGTAGTATCGTTGTCGTCTCGCCAACTTATTGCTTTTACGACTATCGCTACCGCTTAGTGATAAAGTAAAACAATTACATGGCGCTTGCATTGCATACAATAAAGCGACAACCATATGGCTCCTGCTAGTTGCCGATAACTCGGTTACAAAACATGATCATCTCATACAATAAAATATAGCATCATCTCTTGACCATATCACATCACAACATGCCCTGCAAAAACAATTTAGACGTCCTCTACTTTGTTGTTGCAAGTTTTACGTGGCTGCTACGGGCTTAGCAAGAACCGTTCTTACCTACGCATCAAAACCACAACGATAGTTTGTCAAGTTGGTGCTGTTTTAACCTTCGCAAGGACCGGCCGTAGCCACACTTGGTTCAACTAAAGTGAGAGAGTCAGACACCCGCCAGTCACCTTTAAGCAACGAGTGCTCCCAACGGTGAAACCAGTCTCGCGTAAGCGTACACGTAATGTCGGTCCGGGCCGCTTCATCACACAATACCGCTGAACCAAAGTATGACATGCTGGTAAGCAGTATGACTTATATCGCCCACAACTCACTTGTGTTCTACTCGTGCATAGCATCAACGCATAAAACCAGGTTCGGATGCCACTGTTGGGGAACGTAGTAATTTCAAAAAATTTCCTACGCACATGCAAGATCATGGTGATGCATAGCAACGAGAGGGGAGAGTGTTGTCCACGTACCCTCGTAGACCAAAAGCGGAAGCGTTATCACAACGCGGTTGACGTAGTCGTACGTTTTCACGATCCGACCGGTCAAGTACCGAACGCACGGCACCTCCGAGTTCAGCACACGCTCAGCTCGACGACGTCCCTCAAACTCCGATCCAGCCGAGTGTTGAGGGAGAGTTTCGTCAGCACGACGGCGTGGTGACGATGATGATGTTCTACCGACGCAGGGCTTCGCCTAAGCTCCGCAACGATATTATCGAGGTGTAATATGGTGGAGGGGGGCACCGCACACGGCTAAAATATCGTATATCAATTGTGTGTCTAAAGGTGCCCCCCTGCCCCCGTATATAAAGGAGCAAGGGGGAGGTCGGCTGCCCTTGGGCGCGCCAAGGAGAGGGGGGGAGTCCTCCTCCTAGTAGGAGTAGGACTCCCCTTTCCTAGTCCAACTAGGAAGAGAGAGGGGGGAGGAAAGAGAGGGAGAGGGAGAGGGAAAGAGGGGCCGCGCCCCCCTCCCCTAGTCCAATTCGGACTCCTCATGGGAGGGGGCCCGCCACCTCCTGGCTGCTGCCCTCTCTCTCCCCTCAAGGCCCACTAAGGCCCAATACTTCCCCGGGGGGTTCCGGTAACCCCTCCGGCACTCCGGTTTTATCCGAAACTTCTCCGGAACACTTCCGGTGTCCGAATATAGTCGTCCAATATATCTATCTTTATGTCTCGACCATTTCGAGACTCCTCGTCATGTCCGTGATCACATCCTGGACTCCGAACAACCTTCGGTACATCAAAAACATATAAACTCATAATATAACTGTCATCGTAACTTTAAGCGTGCGGACCCTACGGGTTCGAGAACTATGTAGACATGACCGAGACACCTCTCCGGTCAATAACCAATAGCGGAACCTGGATGCTCATATCGGTTCCTACATATTCTACGAAGATCTTTATCGGTCAGACCGCATCACAACATATGTTGTTCCCTTTGTCATCGGTATGTTACTTGCCCGAGATTCGATCGTCGGTATCTCGATACCTAGTTCAATCTCGTTACCGGCAAGTCTCTTTACTCGTTCCGTAATACATCATCCCGCAACTAACTCATTAGTCACAATGCTTGCAAGGCTTATAGTGATGTGCATTACCGAGTGGGCCCAGAGATACCTCTCCGACAATCGGAGTGACAAATCCTAATCTCGAAATACGCCAACCCAACAAGTACCTTTGGAGACACCTGTAGAGCACCTTTATAATCACCCATTTACGTTGTGATGTTTGGTAGCACACAAAGTGTTCCTCGGGTAAACGGGAGTTGCATAATCTCATAGTCATAGGAACATGTATAAGTCATGAAGAAAGCAATAGCAACATACTAAACAATCGGGTGCTAAGCTAACGGAATGGGTCAAGTCAATCACGTCATTCTCCTAATGAGGTGATCCCGTTAATCAAATGACAACTCATGTCTATGGCTAGGAAACATAACCATCTTTGATTAACGAGCTAGTCAAGTAGAGGCATACTAGTGACACACTGTTTGTCTATGTATTCACACATGTATTATGTTTCCGGTTAATACAATTATAGCATGAATAATTAACATTTATCATGATATAAGGAAATAAATAATACTTATTATTGCCTCTAGGGCATATTTCCTTCAGGCAGACAGCAAGGCGGTGCTCGATTACCTCCCTGGGAACACCGGGGATATCAGATGGTTGTCAGGCAAACACATCGATATTCGCCTGTAGGAAGGCAACGAGCGCCCATTTCTATTTGTCATCGAGGGTGGCGCTGATAGTGAAAGTACCATCAAAGCCAACCAACCCTGCCGGGACCTTATTCACATGGGGTGAAGCGACCTTGGATCTCTTGCTATTGGAACACTCCAGCACGTCATCAACGGGATTCGCGCACTCGGTGGGGGCACGCTTCCCACACTCTTTGCCAGAGTCCCTACAACCCTTCCTCTTTCCCTTGCTTTCCTTAGCGGGAGTTGCTGCTGTCGCTGCCTCTACCGCGACTGCATCCTAGTACATCTTGTCCACACAAATGATTTCATCCTTCTCATCTAACGGGATAGCAATGACTCCCTGCTAAACTTATAGCAAGGCACACATCAGGTCTGGTACACAGCATTGCATACATGATAGAGCCTATGGCTGAAGCATAGAGAACATCTTTCATCTTCTCTCTATCTTCTGCAGTGGTCGGGCATTGAGTCTTACTCAATCTCACACCTTGTAGTACAGGCAAGAACCCTTTCTTTGCTTGATCCATTTTGAACTTCTTCAAAACTTTGTCAAGGTATTTGCTTTGTGAAAGTCCAATTAAGCGTCTTGATCTATCTCTATAGATCTTAATGCCTAATATATATGCAGCTTCACCGAGGTCTTTCATTGAAAAACTCTTATTCAAGTATCCCTTTATGCTATCCAGAAGTTCTATATCATTTCCAATCAGCAATATGTCATCCACATATAATATCAGGAATGCTATTGAGCTCCCACTCACTTTCTTGTAAATACAGGCTTCTCCAAACGTCTGTATAAAACCAAATGCTTTGATCACACTATCAAAGCGTTTATTCCAACTCCGAGAGGCTTGCACCAGTCCATAAATGGATCGCTGGAGCTTGCACACTTTGTTAGCTCCCTTTGGATCGACAAAACCTTCCGGTTGCATCATATACAACTCTTCTTCCAGAAATCCATTGAGGAATGTAGTTTTGACATCCATTTGCCAAATTTCATAATCATAAAATGCGGCAATTGCTAACATGATTCGGACAGACTTAAGCATCACTACGGGTGAGAAGGTCTCATCGTAGTTAATCCCTTGAACTTGTCGAAAACCTTTCGCAACAAGTCGAGCTTTATAGACAGTAACATTACCATCAGCGTCAGTCTTCTTCTTGAAGATCCATTTATTTTCAATGGCTTGCCGACCATCGAGCAAGTCAACCAAAGTCCATACTTTGTTCTCATACATGGATCCCATCTCGGATTTCATGGCTTCAAGCCATTTTGCGGAATCTAGGCTCACCATCGCTTCTTCATAGTTCGTAGGTTCGTCATGGTCTAGTAACATAACCTCCAGAACAGGATTACCGTACCACTCTGGTGCGGATCTTGATCTAGTTGACCTACGAGGTTCAGTAATAACTTGATCTGAAGATTCATGATCATTATCATTAACTTCCTCACTAATTGGTGTAGGTGTCGCAGAAACTGATTTCTGTGATGATCTACTTTCCAATAAGGGAGCAGGTACAATTACCTCACCAAGTTGTACTTTCCTCCCACTCACTTCTTTCAAGAGAAACTCCTTCTCTAGAAAGGATCCATTCTTAGCAACGAATATCTTGCCTTCGGATCTGTGATAGAAGGTGTACCCAATAGTCTCCTTTGGGTATCCTATGAAGACACATTTCTCCAATTTAGGTTCGAGCTTATCAGGTTGAAGTTTCTTCACATAAGCATCGCAACCCCAAACTTTAAGATACGACAACTTTGCTTTCTTGCCAAACCATAGTTCATAAGGCGTCGTCTCAATGGATTTCGATGGTGTCCTATTTATAGTGAATGCAGCCGTCTCTAAAGCATAACCCCAAAACGATTGCGGTAAATCAGTAAGAGACATCATAGATCGCACCATATCTAATAAAGTACGATTACGACGTTCGGACACACCATTACGCTATGGTGTTCCGGGTGGCGTGAGTTGCGAAACTATTCCGCATTGTTTCAAATGTAGGCCAAACTCGTAACTCAAATATTCTCCTCCACGATCAGATCATAGAAATTTTATTTTTTTGTTACGAAGATTTTCAACTTCACTCTGAAATTCGTTGAACTTTTCAAATGTTTCGGACTTATGTTTCATTAAGTAGATATACCCATATCTGCTCAAATCATCTGTGAAGGTGAGAAAATAACGATATCCACCACGAGCCTCAATATTCATCGAACCACATACATCTGTACGTATGATTTCCAACAAATCTGTTGCTCTCAACATAGTTCCGGAGAATGGTGTTTTGGTCATCTTGCCCATGAGGCACGGTTCGCAAGTACCAAGTGATTCATAATCAAGTGATTCCAAAAGTCCAACAGTATGGAGTTTCTTCGTGCGCTTTACACCGATATGACCCAAACGGCAGTGCCACAAATAAGTTGCACTGTCATTATCAACTCTGCATCTTTTGGCTTCGACATTATGAATATGTGTATCACTATTATCGAGATTCATTAAAAATAGACCACTCTTCAAGGGTGCATGACCATAAAAGATATTATTCGTATAAATAGAACAACCATTATTCTCTGATTTAAATGAATAACCGTCTCGCATTAAACAAGATCCAGATATAATGTTCATGCTCAACGCTGGCACCAAATAACAATTATTTAGGTCTAAAACTAATCCCGAAGGTAGATGTAGAGGTAGCGTGCCGACAGCGATCACATCGACTTTGGAACCATTTCCCACGCGCATCGTCACCTCATCCTTAGCCAATCTTCGCTTAATCCGTAGCCCCTGTTTCGAGTGCAACTATTAGCAACAGAACTAGTATCAAATACCCAGGAGCTACTGCGAATATTAGTAAGGTACACATCAGTAACATGTATATCACATATACCTTTGTTAACCTTGCCATCCTTCTTTTCCGCCAAATACTTGGGGCAGTTCCGCTTCCAGTGGCCAGTCTGCTTACAGTAGAAGCACTAAGTTTCAGGCTTAGGTCCAGACTTGGATTTCTTCTCCTGAACAACAACTAGCTTGCTGTTCTTCTTGAAGTTCCCCTTCTTCTTCCCTTTGCCCTTTTTTCTTGAAACTAGTGGTTTTACTGACCATCAACACTTGATGCTCCTTTTTTATTTCTACCTCCGCTGCCTTTAGCATTGCGAAGAGCTCGGGAATTGTCTTATCCATCCCTTGCATGTTATAGTTCATCATGAAGCTCTTGTAGCTTGGTGGCAGTGATTGAAGAATTCTGTCAATGACGCTATCATCCGGAAGATTAACTCCCAGTTGAATCAAGTGATTATTATACCCAGACATTTTGAGTATATGCTCACTGACAGAACTATTCTCTTCCATCTTGCAGCTATAGAACTTATTGGAGACTTCATATCTCTCAATCCGGGCATTTGCTTGAAATATTAACTTCAACTCCTGGAACATCTCATATGCTCCATGACGTTCAAAACGTCGTTGAAGACCCGGTTCTAAGCCGTAAAGCATGGCACACTGAACTATCGAGTAGTCATCAGCTTTGCTCTGCCAGACGTTCATAACTTCTGGCGTTGCTCTTGCAGGAGGCCTGGCACCTAGCGGTGCTTCTAGGACATAATTCTTCTGTGCACCAATGAGGATAATCCTCAAGCTATGGACCCAGTCCGTGTAATTCCTACCATCATCTTTCAACTTTGCTTTCTCAAGGAACGCATTAAAATTCAATGGAACAACAGCACGGGCCATTTATCTACAATTAACATAGACAAGCAAGATACTATCAGGTACTAAGTTCATGATAAATTCAAGTTCAATTAATCATATTACTTAAGAACTCCCACTTAGATAGACATCCCTCTAATCATCTAAGTGATTACGTGATCCAAATCAACTAAACCATGTCCGATCATCACGTGAGATGGAGTAGTTTCAATGGTGAACATCACTATGTTGATCATATCTACTATATGATTCACGCTCGACCTTTCGGTCTCCGTGTTCCGAGGCCATATCTGCATATGCTAGGCTCGTCAAGTTTAACCTGAGTATTCCGCGTGTGCAACTATTTTGCACCCGTTGTATTTGAACATAGAGCCTATCACACCCGATCATCACGTGGTGTCTTAGCACGAAGAACTTTCGCAATGGTGCATACTCAGGGAGAACACTTTTATCTTGAAATTTTAGTGAGAGATCATCTTATAATGCTACCGTCAATCAAAGCAAGATAAGATGCATAAAAGATTAACATCACATGCAATCAATATAAGTGATATGATATGGCCATCATCATCTTGTGCTTGTGATCTCCATCTCCGAAGCACCGTCATGATCACCATCGTCACCGGCGCGACACCTTGATCTCCATCGTAGTATCGTTGTCGTCTCGCCAACTTATTGCTTTTACGACTATCGCTACCGCTTAGTGATAAAGTAAAACAATTACATGGCGCTTGCATTGCATACAATAAAGCGACAACCATATGGCTCCTGCCAGTTGCCGATAACTCGGTTACAAAACATGATCATCTCATACAATAAAAAATAGCATCATCTCTTGACCATATCACATCACAACATGCCCTGCAAAAACAATTTAGACGTCCTCTACTTTGTTGTTGCAAGTTTTACGTGGCTGCTACGGGCTTAGCAAGAACCGTTCTTACCTACGCATCAAAACCACAACGATAGTTTGTCAAGTTGGTGCTGTTTTAACCTTCGCAAGGACCGGGCGTAGCCACACTTGGTTCAACTAAAGTGAGAGAGTCAGACACCCGCCAGTCACCTTTAAGCAACGAGTGCTGCCAACGGTGAAACCAGTCTCGCGTAAGCGTACGCGTAATGTCGGTCCGGGCCGCTTCATCACACAATACCGCTGAACCAAAGTTTGACATGCTGGTAAGCAGTATGACTTATATCGCCCACAACTCACTTGTGTTCTACTCGTGCATAGCATCAACGCATAAAACCAGGCTCGGATGCCACTGTTGGGGAACGTAGTAATTTCAAAAAAATTCCTACACACATGCAAGATCATGGTGATGCATAGCAACGAGAGGGGAGAGTGTCGTCCACGTACCCTCATAGACCAAAAGCGGTAGCGTTATCACAACGCGGTTGATGTAGTCGTACGTTTTCACGACCCGACCGATCAAGTACCGAACGCACGTCACCTCCGAGTTCAGCACACGCTCAGCTCGACGACGTCCCTCGAACTCCGATCTAGCCGAGTGTTGAGGGAGAGTTTCGTCAGCACGACGGCGTGGTGACGATGATGATGTTCTACCGACGCAGGGCTTCGCCTAAGCTCCGCAACGATATTATCGAGGTGTAATATGGTGGAGGGGGGCACCGCACACGGCTAAAATATCGTATATCAATTGTGTGTCTAAAGGTGCCCCCCTGCCCCCGTATATAAAGGAGCAAGGGGGAGGTCGGCTGCCCTTGGGAGCGCCAAGGAGAGGGGGGGAGTCCTCCTCCTAGTAGGAGTAGGACTCCCCTTTCCTAGTCCAACTAGGAAGAGAGAGGGGGGAGGAAAGAGAGGGAGAGGGAGAGGGAAAGAGGGGCCGCGCCCCCTCCCCTAGTCCAATTCGGACTCCTCATGGGAGGGGGCCCGCCACCTCCTGGCTGCTGCCCTCTCTCTCCCCTCAAGGCCCACTAAGGCCCAATACTTCCCCGGGGGGTTCCGGTAACCCCTCCGGCACTCCGGTTTTATCCGAAACTTCTCCGGAACACTTCCGGTGTCCGAATATAGTCGTCCAATATATCTATCTTTATGTCTCGACCATTTCGAGACTCCTCGTCATGTCCGTGATCACATCCTGGACTCCGAACAACCTTCGGTACATCAAAAACATATAAACTCATAATATAACTGTCATCGTAACTTTAAGCGTGCGGAGCCTACGGGTTCGAGAACTATGTAGACATGACCGAGACACCTCTCCGGTCAATAACCAATAGCGGAACCTGGATGCTCACATTGGTTCCTACATATTCTACGAAGATCTTTATCGGTCAGACCGCATAACAACATACGTTGTTCCCTTTATCATTGGTATGTTACTTGCCCGAGATTCGATCGTCGGTATCTCGATACCTAGTTCAATCTCGTTACCGGCAAGTCTCTTTACTCGTTCCGTAATACATCATCCCGCAACTAACTCATTAGTCACAATGCTTGCGAGGCTTATAGTGATGTGCATTACCGAGTGGGCCCAGAGATACTTCTCCGAGAATCGGAGTGACAAGTCCTAATCTCGAAATACGCCAACCCAACAAGTACCTTTGGAGACACCTGTAGAGCACCTTTATAATCACCCATTTACGTTGTGATGTTTGGTAGCACACAAAGTGTTCCTTCGGTAAACGGGAGTTGCATAATCTCATAGTCATAGGAACATGTATAAGTCATGAAGAAAGCAATAGCAACATACTAAACGATCGGGTGCTAAGCTAACGGAATGGGTCAAGTCAATCACGTCATTCTCCTAATGAGTTGATCCCGTTAATCAAATGACAACTCATGTCTATGGCTAGGAAACATAACCATCTTTGATTAACGAGCTAGTCAAGTAGAGGCATACTAGTGACACACTGTTTGTCTATGTATTCACACATGTATTATGTTTCCGGTTAATACAATTCTAGCATGAATAATAAACATTTATCATGATATAAGGAAATAAATAATTCTTTATTATTGCCTCTAGGGCATATTTCCTTCAGGCAGACAGAAAGGCGGTGCTCGATTACCTCCCTGGGAACACCGGGGATATCAGATGGTTGTCAGGCAAACACATCGATATTCGCCCGTAGGAAGGCAACGAGCGCCCATTTCTATTTGTCATCGAGGGTGGCGCTGATAGTGAAAGTACCATCAAAGCCAACCAACCCTGCCGGGACCTTATTCACATGGGGTGAAGCGACCTTGGATCTCTTGCTATTGGAACACTCCAGCACGTCATCAACGGGAGTCGCGCACTCGGTGGGGGCACGCTTCCCAGACTCTTTGCCGGAGTCCCTACAACCCTTCCTCTTTCCCTTGCTTTCCTTAGCGGGAGTTGCTGCTGTCGCTGCCTCTGCCGCGACTGCATCCTAGTACATCTTGTCCACACAAATGATTTCATCCTTCTCATCTAACGGGATAGCAATGACTCCCATAGGACCAAGCATCTTCAAGGTGTTGTAGGCATAGTGGGATGCCGCCATGAATTTAGCCAGGGCAGGGCGTCCAAGAATCCCATTGTACGGCACAGGGATGTCAACTACATCAAACACAATCTTCTCAGTTCGGTAGTTCAGCTCTCCCCCAAATGTCACCGGCAACGTGATCTTTCCCTTAGGATGACTCCTGCCGGGATTGACTCCTTGAAAAGTGTCGGTAACCTCTAGTTCTTTTTCTGCTATCTGAAGCTTGCTCATAACTATCGGGGAAATCAGTTTCAACCCAGCCACGTCGTCTACCAACATTTTGTGACCTTGAGGTTGCGAATTTTTGGAGAGACCAACAATGGCAAACACCCTATCGCAGTGGTGCGATTAGGATGATCCTCTTCGTCAAAGATGATGGGCGTGCGGGACCATTTGAGCGGCTTCCGGGCCTCCGGCGCTTGTTCCATGACATTGACTACTCGTGCCCACCGCTTGAGCTGGTGGTGAGAGGTGTGCAAAGATGCACCCCCGTCAATGCATAGGGCGTCTGTGGCCTTCTGAAACTCCTACTCACTGGTTTCCTCTTCATGCCCTCTATCACTCTCATCATCACATGCTTCCTTCTCTCGACCTCTGGTGGGCTTTCCTTGGTTCCGAAAGGGTTTGCCGGGGCGATTTACTTCACCGCCTCAGCCCTTACTGCCAGCAACATTCTGACCCTTCTCCTTGTCACGCTTCTGATATTCTACTCTCTGTCTCTTGACAAGCTGCTCAACCTGATAGCACTCTTGAAGGTCGTGGCCTTTGGTCCGATGAATCTTGCAGTACGGCCCATCACCTTTCCCACCCTTCTCGGCAGCCGCGGCATCCCGGCATTCAGCGCACAAGGCAGCTTCCTTGCCAGGGGCCTCGGCTTTAGCATTCTTGCCGGTAATAAGTGTACCCGACCCTTCAACAGTCGTCACTGTCTTATCCTTCCGCTTCTCACTGCGCTTCTTGCTCTTCTTCTGACTAGTTGATTCATCATCATCCTCTGAATCGATGTTGGTGCAATCTTCCTCTCCGGGCAACTTCCTTCCCTTCTCCACCCGAGCACACTTATCTACAAGGGTGTAAAGCTCCTTCACAGTCTTGGGAAACCGCATGTTCATCTTGGATCTAATTCGGCGGTTGCGCACATTAGAGGAGGGTTTATCCTTCCTTTTTTTGGAGAAGCTACAAGTTGCTGGGCCTACCTGGCTCTTGATGGCCGCCGGTGAAGGCGCCAATGAACTCATGGGATAGGTTAGCCCATGAAGAAATGGAGTTCTCCGGCAGGTGCATCAGCCAAGATCTCACAATGGACTTGAGAGCCAAAGGGAAGTAGTTGGCAAACACCTTCTCATCTCTTCCCCTGGCAGCCTGAACAGCGATGGTGTAGATGCTCAGGAACTCTGCCGGGTTCAGCCTCCCATCGTACTTCTCAGGTATCTCTGGCTTCAACGTGCGAACAGACGGCCAACGGACTTGCCGTAGGTCACGAGTAAAGGCAGGGCACCAAACCTCGAAAGGTAGGCACCTGCCAATATCGAGCGCGGGTTCGTCGACGTTGGGGCCGTCGCACCCATCGGTCCAGCGTTGGTCGTCACGGCGTTGCTCAATAATGACGCGCGTGTCTCCCCTCCGCCTATCCTCCGGGGCTCACTGTCGGCCTCGACATGCTAGAGGGTCAGAAGAGGCCATCGAGACGTCGTCGGGGTCTTGATTTTGCTGCGCTCGCGCTGGCTGCCGTGATGGGGACTGCACCGCGGGGGTGGCACCTTCCGTGCAGCCAGCAGCACGAGCCGTTGTCGTCGCCTAGGGAGGCTATGGCGGGCCAGCTTGCTGTGAGCCCTCGGCTTTGGCGAAACCGAGCAGACTTTGGATGGTGGCACGCCACTCGTCCATCTACTAGGCGGCTGGCGGAAACCTCAGCAGCAGCTGAGCCCGTGCCATGGCCTCCGTGGATGTACTTGGCATGGGTGACGATGAAGTCGATCGCACTGTCGCTCGGCTCCTGACGGTGCCAGCGGCGGCGGCACCACGCCCCCGCTGCTACGGGGCAACCACCCGGATGGCAGGGTGGTGCGTTGAAGGCGCTCGAGGGCTAGCGGTTCTGTCGGGCGCATCAACTTGGTCGGCTCGTCCCGGGGGAGGCGCATGCGCAGCAGTTGCTCCCGTGTCGGGGGCGGACGGAGGCCGGCGATTTGCCCCGGTCCGAGCGTCGTGCTGCGGCTGTGCCCGCCGGCGTGAGGAGGGGTGTGGACGGAGGAACCCCCTCACCCGTACCTGGTGGAGTGTGGCCGTCGGGGTGTTGCTGATATCGTTCTCCTCCGATGTCTCCCACTCCTGCATCGGCCACGGGGGAAGTGGTGACGGTGCCTCCTGCTCCGACCACGTCCCCAGCGGCGTCCATGTCCTCTGTGTCTCTGGGTCCCCCGTGGCATTAGAGGCCGCGGGCGGCGGAGCCTTCGAGGTGGATGGGTGAGCCGAAGCACCGGATTTCTTTTTTGAGTGCCATGGTCGATGGCGCCATCGAAGGTGAAGATGTTGATGAAGAAGACGCGCTGCACACACCTTCAGGTTTGCGCAAGCGATCCCCCTACCTGGCATGCCAAAGATGTCATGGAAAAGCACGGCCACCTATGGACCAGAGGGCCCCTTGCTGATTCGACAGGGGGACGTCGCATTGCACAAAGAGCAGACGAGCATGGGGTAGAACGGCAGAGATCACATAGGCAATTTTACCCAGGTTCAGGCCGCCGTGAGGCGTAAAACCCTACTCCTGCTTTGTGGATTGATGGTGGAAGAGTGGTGGTGGAGCATAGTACACTGGCCCAGCAGGGGCGGCAGTGGCTACGCGCGTATGGGGGTGTGAGTTATCCGACCTTCTAACCCTTTCTACGGTAGCCATGGGCCTCCTTTTATAGATTAAGGGGTTACCACAATGGCAAAGTAGTCATTATGCATTGATACGTCTCCAATGTATCTATAATTTTTGATTGTTCCATGCTGTTATATTATCAATCTTGGATGTTTTATAATCATTTTATAGTCATTTTGTATCATTTTTGGTACTAACCTATTGACATAGTGCCAAGTGCTAGTTGCCGATTTCTGCATGTTTTTACATCGCAGGAAATCAATATCAGACGGAGTCCAAATGCAACAAAACTCCATGGAGATTTTTTGGACCATAAGGAACGTAATGGGCCCTGGCTGCGCCTGGAGGTGCCCCGAGGGGGGCACAACCCACCAGGGCACGGCAGGAGGACCAAGCGCGCCCTGGTGGGTTGTGTCCACCTCGGGTGCCCCCCGGACCGCCTCTTTGCTCTATAAATACCCCAAAAATACCAGAACCCTAGAGGAGTCGACGAAATATTCATCCAGCCGTCGTAGAGTCCAGAACCACTAGATCCAATCTAGACACCATCTCGGATGGGGTTGACCACCTCCATTGGTGCCTGTCCGTGAGTAGTTCTTTGTAGACCTTTGGGTCCGTAGTTAGTAGCTAGATGGCTTTCTCTCTCTCGCTGAATTCTCAATACAATGGTTTCTTGGAGATGCATATGATGTAACTCTTTTGTGGTGCATTTGTTGGGATCTAATGAACTTTGAGTTTATGATCAGTCATATCTTTTTATATCCATGAAAGTTATTTGAGTTTCATTGATCTCTTATATGCATGATCTCTTATAGCCTTGTATTTTCTCTACTATTTGGGTTTTCTTTGGCCAACTTGATCTATTTATCTTGTAATGGGAAGAGGTGCCCGGTAGTGGGTTCGATCTTAAGGTGCTTGATCCCAGTGACAGAAACGGAACCGACACGTATGTATCATTGCTACTAAGGATAAAAAGATGGGATCTATATCTACGCAATAGATAAACAGATCTTGTCTTCATCATGTCATCGTTCTTATTGCATTACTCCGTTTTTCCATGAACTTAATACACTAGATGCATGCTGGATAGCGGTCGATGTGTGGAGTAATAGTAGTAGATGCAGGCAGGAGTCGGTCTACTAATCTTGGACGTGATGCCTATATAATGATCATTGCCTGTATATCATCATGATTATTTGAAGTTCTGTCAATTGCCGAACAGTAATTTGTTCACCCACCATTTTCTATTTTTCTCGAGAGAAGCCACTAGTGAAACCTACGGCCCCCGGGTCTTCTTTATCATATATTTGCCTTTGCGATCTACTTTTTCCTTGCATTTATTTTCAAATCTACTAAATCAAAACTACAAAAATAATTTGCTCCACTTTATTTTATTTGTCATCTATTTATTCAATCTATTATAATTTTCTCCTGTCTGCGCACCGTTTCTGGCGCCGTTACCCGAATGGGAGTGACAACCCCTTTTTTACACGTGGGTTGCGAGTGGTTGTTATTTGTGTGCAGGGGCTATTTACGTTGTGTTGCTTGGTTCTCCTACTGGTTCGATAACCTTGGTTTCATATCTGAGGGAAATACCTACCGCCGCTGTGCTGCATCATCCCTTCCTCTTTGGGGAAATACTGACGTAGCTTCAAGCGACATCAAAAGGAATTTCTGGCGCTATTGCCGGGGAGGATCTTCAACATATACCAGGTTCCTAATCACAAATCTCATCTCCTCGCAATTTACATTATTTGCCATTTTCCTCTCGTTTTCCTCTCCCCCACTTCGCAAAAATTTGCCGTTTTATTCGCCCCTCTTTTTCATTCGCCGTTTTCTTGCCGGCTCTGTTTTTGTGTGCAATCTTGTTTGCCGTTACTGTCATTATGGATAGTTCTTCCTCTATTGCTTGCACTCCTGAGAACGAGGTTCTCAACTTTAAACAAAGGGGGGGGGGAGAAAAATTAAAAGATGCTTGGTATAGAATTTGCAATGCTCATAATAGATCTATTCGTAAGCAATCTACCGTTGTTCTTCTTCGTTGCTTTTATGTTGGCATCACCACTTGGTATAGATTCATCCTTGATATGATTACCGGTGGAAATTTCTTGACGTGTCCCTCTCTTGATGCTTTTAATGCTTTGGGAAATTTAGTGGGCTCACCACTTCTTATGATTAATGAAACAACTTTGACTCTTAAGCATGTTATGGGAAGATTAGATGCTATTGAAAAGAAAATGCTCACTGAAGATCATATGGAAATTATAGATAAAAAGATGCATAATTTTGCCACCAAGATTGGGTCGAGAGCGGGAGAAATTTTCAAGTTGCTAAAAGAAAAGGGTACCATAATCCATGAAAGAATAGAACAAAGTCCGTCTCGGATTGATAAACTAGAGGAAATCTTTAGTAATCTTAGCACAGCTTTTGCTTCCGCTAAAACTACCGAAAAAACTCCCATAAAAATTGGCAAAGTTACCAAGAACAAGGGTGCAACTTCTAGTAGTGGTAATAAAGAACATCTTAAGATGATTAGTATTCACCCGGATTTTGTCGAAGTGATAAGAGATCCTTTTTGCAAGAATGAATTTTTTCAATTTATTCCTAGGAGTATTGTTATTGAAGATCTTTATGCTAAATCTCTGAAGGATCCTAAGAGATCCTAAGTGCTTTATGCCTAGCTAAGGGCGTAAAACTATAGCGCTTGTTGGGAGGCAACCCAATGAATAGAATTTATTTTTGCTTTTTGCTTTATATTCTTGAGTGTTAGCACAATTATGCTACTTTTATGATTGTGTTTTTGTGTGTGTTTTAATTAGTGTTTGTGCCAAGTAGAACCAATAGGATCTTCTTGGGTGATGGTTGTTTGATTTTGCTGAAAAAACAGAAACTTTTGCACTCACGAAAATAATTGTTAAAATCACCAGAGCATGATAAAATGCCAATTATTTTTGATGAAGATTAATATACAAATTACCCAGGTCATCCTGGTTTTTCAGAATTGTTGGAGTTACAGAAGTATTCGAACAAATCAGTTTGCTAGAGACTGTTCTGTTTTGACAGATTCTGTTTTCTTTGCCTTGTGTGCTTATTTTGATGGCTCTATGGACTTCTTTGACGAGTTTTTTCCATAGAAAAGTTGGAATACAGTAGATATAATACAAAAACAAAATATGAGTTGGTTTGATACAACCCTTATAGTAGTAATTTATTTTTCTTATACTAACGGATCTCACGAAGGTTTTGTTGAGTTTTGTGTGATTGAAGTTTTCAAGTTTTGGGTTACCTTACGCTGGATGAAGGAAGGATAGAAGAGCCTAAGCTTGGGGATGCCCCGGCATCCCAAGCTATTATCCAAAAATGAGCAACCAACTAAGCTCGGGGATGCCCCCGAGTGGCATCCCCTCTTTCTTCTAGCGACCATCGGTATATTACTCGAAGCTTTATTTTTATTCGTCACATGATATGAGTTTTGCTTGGAGCATCTTTTATGATATGAGTCTTTGCTTGTTTTATTCTTTATTTTAAGTCATCAATCCTTGCTGGACACACCTATTTGGGAGAGCCAAAATTATGTCATGACTTGTTAGAATTGCTCTCTGTGCTTCAGTTAAATTTTTATGAGCTATGGATTTGCTCTAGTGCTTCACTTATATCTTTTTTAGCAAAGTGTGCTTAGTATTTTTGAACAAATGCTCTCTTGCTTCACTTAGATTTATTTGAGAGTTAGTAAAATTTTCATCATATGCTCTCTTGCTTCACTTAAATTATTTTGAGAGAAAGAAAGAAGAATTATGTTCATGATCTTCACTTATATTTGTTTGAGCTTATGAAAAGAAACACATGAAAATTAGTCCCAAAGTGATAGATATCCAAGAAGGATATAATAAAAACTTTCATGAAGATCATTGGACAAAATAAACTTGATTCTTAGTAACAGTTTTGAGATATGATGATGTGATATGTGAGTTCTGTTGGTGAGTAATTATGCTTTAGTAAGAATATCGGTGTTAAGGTTTGTGATTCCCTATCACGAAAGTCAATAGTCATGCAATGAAATTATATCCTACTTGTGGTGCATTATTCGGTGTTATTTATGCTTAATGCTTGCTTATGAGATTATCCGTTTCTTGGTAGGTCGCTTCTCAATCTTTTGCTAGCCTTCATTTTGCACTAAGTATGATCTCTACTTGTGCATCCAAAATCCATTAAACCAGTTTTGCCACATCAGTCCACTATATCTACCTATATGTGGTATTCTTTTGCGGTTCTAAGCAAATTTGCATGTGCGATCTCTAATTTTCAAAATAATCCTCTCTTTTGTGTGCTCGTTTCGCTCGCGGAGCGGTGAGGGGTGGCTAATATTTTCCATTGTAGACGTGTTATTCTCACGATGAGTGTTTATTCACTTGTCATTGCACGAGAGTAAGGCAAAGGTTTTAGGGATGCCCAGTCCCGAAATGCAAAAATGAATTTACTTTATGTTGTCTAATAATAACTTCCTTGGAAAGTGTTGGTATGGAGGGCAACCGTGGATACGGCTAGCCATGGAAAGTGAAAGTATGGTGGAAAAAGGAATAAACTTTATTTTCTCTTTTGGGAACCGCCTATGATATATCTAGCATGGATAGTGTTGGGAACTCTAAGTCATTTTCGTTGGTGGGATGGATACACCTCCCAAAATGTTTTTTATCTCTAATTTTTCTCTTTGAGCTCTGGCACCTCTACAAATCCCTACTTCCCACTGCGAAGGGCCTTTCTTTTACTTTATGCAATTTTTATTTTGAATTTGAGTCTCCATCTTCTCTCATAAAAAGCACCAACTAGGAGGCAATATGATCGTACTTAAGTATTTGGTGTAGCTAATATTAGAGTGTGTTTCATGAATGGATCTATGGTTGACCATGATGGGCTAGGGATAACTTATTTATCGTTGATATTTTGAAAGACATGGTTGCTTGTTGATATGCTTGAGTATCTAAATTATTATGTCAAAACTAGACTATTGCTTTGAATCACATAAAAGTCCAATTGTCCACGCTATAAAGAAAATAATATTCTATCACATGTTAGGCAGCATTCCATATAAAAAATTCTGTTTCTATCACTCCTCGAGGACAAGTAGGATTTAAGCTTGGGGCTGCTGATACGTCTCCAACGTATCTATAATTTTTTATTGTTCCATGCTGTTATATTATCAATCTTGGATGTTTTATAATCATTTTATATCATTTTTTGGTACTAACCTATTGACATAGTGCCAAGTGCTGTTTTCTGCATGTTTTTTACATCACAGGAAATCAATATCAGACGGAGTCCAAACGCAATGAAACACCACAGAGAGTTTTTTGGACCAAAAGGAACGTAATGGGCCCTGGCTACCTCGGGGGGTGCCCCGAGGGGGGCACAACCAACCAGGGCACGCCAGGAAGCCCAGGCGCGCCCTGGTGGGTTGTGCCCACCTCGGGTGCCCCCCCGGACCGCCTCTTTGCTCTATAAATACCCCAATATTCCAGAAACCATAGGGGAGTCGACAAAATATTCATCCAGCCGCCGCAGAGTCCAGAACCACCAGATCCAATCTAGACACCATCTCGGATGGGTTTCACCACCTCCATTAGTGCCTCTCCGATGATGCGTGAGTAGTTCTTTGTAGACCTTCAGGTCCGTAGTTAGTAGCTAGATGTCTTCCTCTCTGTCGCTGAATTCTAAATACAACAGTCTCTTGGAGATCCATATGATGTAACTCTTTTGCGGTGTGTTTGTTGGGATCGATGAACTTTGAGTTTATGATCAGATCTATCTTTTTATATCCATGAAAGTTATTTGAGTTTCTTTGATCTCTTATATGCATGATTGCTTATAGCCTCACATTTCTTCTCTGATATTTGGGTTTTGTTTGGCCAACTTGATCTATTTATCTTGCAATGGGAAGAGGAGTTTTGTAGTGGGTTCGATCTTACGGTGCTTGATCCCAGTGACAGAAAGGGAACCAACACGTATGTATAAAACGATGGGGTATATCTCTACATAGATAGATCTTGTCTACATCATGTCATTGTTCTTATTGCATTGCTCCATTTTTCCATGAACTTAATACACTAGATGCGTGCTGGATAGCGGTCGATGTGTGGAGTAATAGTCGTAGATGCAGGCAGGAGTCGGTCTACTAATCTTGGACGTGATGCCTATATAATGATCATTGCCTGGATATCGTCATGATTATTCAATGTTCTGTCAATTGCCCTACAGTAATTTGCTCACCCACCGTTTGCTATTTTCTCGAGAGAAGCCACTAGTGAAACCTACGGCCCTCGGGTCTTCTTTCTCATATATTTGCCTTTGCGATCTACTTTTTCCTTGCATTTATTTTCAGATCTACTAAATCAAAACTACAAAAATACTTTGCTCCACTTTATGTTATTTGTCATCTATTTATTCAATCTATTATAATTTTCTCCTGTCCGCGCACCGTTTCTGGCGCTGTTACCCAAAAGGGATTGACAACCCCTTTTACACGTCGGGTTGCGAGTGGTTGTTATTTGTGTGCAGGGGCTGTTTACATTATGTTGCTTGGTTCTCCTATTGGTTCGATTACCTTGTTTTCATATATGAGGGAAATACCTACCGCCACTGTGCTGCATCATCCCTTCCTCTTTGGGGAAATACCGACATAGCTTCAAGCGACATCATGCATTGATAAGATAGCAAACAGTGCTATCATACCTAACTCTGAAGGCTGACAGGGCGCATTAAATGCACCGCTCAACGTCACATCGTTGCTTGCCCGACAAGTCTTGTCGGGCTCGTCTTGCCACCTTCACGCCTGCTTGGTTGACACATCGTAGGACGGGTGTCATCTGTAGGCATTTCCTGTAGAAAGAGGCCGCCATGTGGCAAATGGCTGCCACTTATTCACTTTGCGGCTTGACACCGCACTGATTCACGACGTGGGTCATGACGGAGTGCTTGGGTGAGGTGGCTTTGCCTTCGCGAGACCCGACATGCCTTGCCGGGGCATCTTCTTCCGAGGGTGACCCCGTCCTTTCCGAGCTCGCCTGCCCGGCAAGGGAGGCTTTTCTCTTGGTGGCATCTGGCTTCTCTGGCTTGACTTTGGTCCTCTTGATCTGGATGTTGGTCCGTCGGAGCTCTTGGTTCCTTGTACTCTAACTTGGGTTGGCGCTGTACTCTTGTTCCCGTGCCTGTGCACAGTCCAGGCAACAGACCTAGGGTTTGTAGCACCAACACCTACTTTGACACTCGGTGAAATAACACAAGATTGAACCGAAAGCTAAGCACTCTCCCATTGCAAGAAAAACCAATCTATTTGGCCAAACCAAACAGATAATTCGAAGAGAAATACAAAGATACCAAATCATGCATATAAGAATTCAGAGAAGATGATCATAAATCCACAATTCATCGGATCTTGACAAACACGCTGCAAAAGAAGATTACATCGGATAGATCTCCAAGAACATCGAGGAGAACATGGTATTGAGAATCAAAGAGAGAGAAGAAGCCATCTAGCTAGTAGCTATGGACCCGTAGGTCTGTGTTAAACTACTCACGCTTCATCGGAAGGGAAATAGAGTTGATATATATGTCCTCCATGATCGAATCCCCCTCCGGCAGGATGCTGGAAAAGGCCCCAAGATGGCATCTCACAGGAACAAAAGGTTGCGGCAGTGGAAAAGTGTTTTCGTGGATCCTTCTGGTGTTTCTGGAACATATGCGAATATATATAGGGGAAGGGCTAGGTCAGAGGAGTCCCAAGGATGTGGCAAGGTAGGGGTGCCCCCTAGTGCGCACCCTCCACCCTTGCCGCCGCCTCGCAGCTCTTCTGACTTGGACTCCAAGTCCCCTGGGTGTCTTCTGGTCCAAGAAAAATCATCATGAAGTTTTATTCCATTTGGACTCCGTTTGGTATTTCTTTTCTGTGAAGCTAAAAAACAAGGAAAAACATAAACTGGCACTGGGCTCTAGGTTAATAATTTCGTCCCAAAAATAATATAAAATATCATATTAATGCATATAAAACATCCAAAATAGATAATATAATAGCATGGAACAATAAAAAATTATAGATGCGTTGGAGACGTATCAAGCATCAAGGCTCCTCGGTATCAAGAGAACCCCGCCAAGGGCCATGAGAAGAAGGATTGTGATGGCGAGAGTGATAGAGGAGATGAAGAGGAAACCAGCGAGCAGGAGTTCCAGAAAGCCACGGACGTCGTATGCATTGACGGAGGTGCATCTTTGCACTCCTCTCACTGCCAATTTAAACAGTGGGCATGTGAAGTCAATGGCGTGGAGCCGGCGGCAGATTCTTGGAAGCCACTCAAATGGTCCCGCACGCCTATCATCTTTGATGTAGAGGACCACCCTGACTGCACCACTGAGGTAGGGTGCTTGCCATTGTTGGTCTCACCAACAATCTGCAACATCAAGGTCACAAAGATGTTGGTTGATGGCGGGGCCGGGTTGAATCTTATTTCTCCAAAGGTCATCATCAAACAGCAAATAGCAGAGGAAGAGCTCAAGGTTACTGGCACGATTCACGGGATCAACCCCGGCAGGAGTTGTCCTAAGGGGGGGAGTTGATTTACCGGACTGAGAAGATTGTGTTTGATGTGGTCAACCTTCCCCGGCTGTACAATGGAATCCTTGGTTGCCAGGCTCTAGCCAAATTCATGGCAGCATCCCACTACACCTACAACACTCTGAAGATGCCAGGGCCAATAGGCGTCATTTTCATTCCATCGGATGAGAAAGATGTAATCATATGGGTGGACAAGATGTACTAGGAAGCAGTCACGGTAGAGTCCGCGGAAGCCACTTTTCCCGCCAAGGAAAGCAAGAAAAAGAGGAGAGATAGCGGGATGCCAGCAAGTAATCCGGGAAGCGTACCTCTTCGGAGTGTGCTGCGCCTGTTGATGACTTGCCGGGGAGTTCCAATAGCAAGAGACCCAAGGCTGCTGCACCTGTTGTGAAAAGATCACGGCGGGGCTGGTTGGCGCTGGTGGTACCTTCACTATGAGTGCCACCCTCGATGACACATTGGAAAGCGCGCTCGTTGCCTTCGTGCGGCCGAATGTCGATGAGTTTGCCTGGCAACCATCTGATATCCCCGGTGTTCCCAGGGAGGTAATCGAGCACCACCTTACTGTCTGCCCATATGCCTGACCCGTCAAGCAAAAGGTTCGGAAGCTAGATTTGGAGCGGCAGCAGTTTATTACCGAGGAGATCAAGAAACTTGAGGCAGCTGGTCTGGTCAGAGGGGTACTGCATCCAACGTGGTTAGCAGATCCTGTGGTGGTGCGCAAGGCTAAGGGGAAATGGAGGCTTTGCATAGATTTCACAGATCTGAACAAGGCATGCCCGAAGTACCCATTTCCCTTGCCGCGCATCGGCCGGATTGTGGATTCCACCTCCGGGTGTGACCTGCTTTCTTTCCTGGATGCATGCTCCAGATACCGCCAGATCTTCATGTCCAAGGAACACGAGGAGAAGACCGCGTTCATAACCCCATGAGGCACGTACTGCTTTGTACGGATGGCCTTCAGATTGAAGAGCGCCGGATCCACTTTTGCGTGAGCAGTACAGATTGGCTTTGAGTCCTAGTTGCATAAAAATATTGAAGCTTACATGGATGATATAGTGGTCAAGACCAAGGACAGATCAACCCTCATTCATGACCTGGAAGAGACCTCTACAAACCTGCGCAAGATCTACTTGAAGCTGAACCCGGAGAAATGTCTATTTGCTGTTCCTTCCGGCAAGCTACTTGGCTTCTTTGTGTCCCATTGGGGGATAGAGGCCAACCCCGACAAGATCAAGGCTATCGAGCAGATTCAAGCACCCAAGACAGTTAAGGACGTGAGGCATTTGACCGGATCCGTTGCCGTGCTGAGTAGGTTCATTTCCAAGTCTGTCGAGCGTGCCTTGCCATTCTTCAAAATCTTCAAGAACGCGGGGCCCGTGGAGTGAATCCTTCTCTCTGATGTTTTCTCCCCGAACGTGAATATATAGAGTTGGAGTTGAGGTCGGTGGAGCACCAGGGGGCCCACGAGGCAGGGGGACGTGCCCAGGGGGCAGGGGCGCCTCCCACCCTCGTGGATAGGGTGTGGGCCCCCTGGCCTTGATTCTTCGCCAGTATATTTATTATTTCCAAAAATAATCTCCGTGAAGTTTTAGGTCATTCCGAGAACTTTTGTTTCTGCACAAAGATAACACCATGGCAATTCTGCTGAAAACAGCGTCAGTCCGGGTTAGTTCCATTCAAATCATGCAAGTTAGAGACCAAAACAAGGGCAAAAGTGTTTGGAAAAGTAGATACGACGGAGACGTATCAGGTATCCCCAATGAATGTCTGGTACAATCTCCCATCCACTGTTTCCCACCATGTAAGACTAACCGCTATGTCATTCCTACTTATGCTCTTTTTTGGTTGACCATTCTCTTTTTAGATAATGCAAAAATAAAAGGCCCTATTCTTATTTATATATAGTATATTATTATATATTTAAGGATTGTTTGTAGATTATTTGTGTATAAATATAATCAAGAAATTTGAGTGATTGGCATAAAATACAACTAAAAATTCATTTTCTCTATCAAATTTGCAATATTCAAGATACAAAAATAGATGATAATTCCATCGGTCAAAAAGCCACTGCTATATATGTAGGAATACTGTGCGATGTTTCATGGTGGAAAGATTAATGTGGAGTCTATTTTTCCAACATAATATTGTGCAGTGTCATTGAATTATATCGACCATATACAACGCATTACTATATTTGACTGCTTTTGTGAGAAAGTTTGCTTGATTTGAACCATCTCAAACCACAAGCTAGACATACCAGTTCGAAATTATAATTTTTTATTACTAAAGATAAATCAAAACACAAATTTGTAAGAAAAAAAACCATACCTTGGTTATTGTAAGAGTTGATAGACAAGAGAGAACTTATATGTAACGAAAAATTATTGCAAGCTATAGAATAATATCTTTCACAATCTAAATCTATAGAAAATACAAATTTGAACTTAATTAGTTTAACTATTTTAAAATATAACTAAAATAAGGATGTAGAACTTTCAAAAGAAATATGGCAAAAAGTAGGTCTCCCATGAGAATAGAAGTTTGTGTCGAGACGATTTTGGAAATTAACCATTGATAATATTATCATATTTCATAGATTACGGAAAAACAAATTGTATAAAGCCAATATTCTATTATTAATAATTATTTCAAAAGATATCTAATGATTATACTTCTGATGCATGTGACCTTTTCATATATTTAATGTTTATAATTACTAAATATGATATAAAGTTGTATTGCATGCTAGCCCATGAGAATGCACGTGTTGGCGACTAGTATTACTAGTTTCCATACATAACATACTTACAGATAAATTGTCGAGGAAAGTGTTGAACTGGGTTTCCTCTTTGTGATTCCTGTACTGAATCCACGTTGGGAGGATACGTGCATGACACCTAACGGCAACCGCTCCCTCTGATACTAACTTGGCTGACTTTGTAGCATCACGTTGCCTTTTTAAACCTGCCTCAAAACAGATCTCCGTTCTTCCTCCTCTAGAATTAGTTAACCTATCGAGCATTATCCCTGATGTTTGTTTCCTCTTGTGCCTAGATGCTAGTCCAACAATGAACATAAGAAGTGTTAGTGTACATCAAACTGTGAGACTACATATAAAGAAGCATGCAACTATAACTTGACTCCAGCAACTACCTTCTTGCTGTTGAAGCTCACAAGGTTCATCTAATCTTGCCAACTCATCTTGTGTCAGGAGTACTTCAGAAGTAGTGTCAGGTGGCAAGGGAGATTGGGAACGTGCTGCTAGCTGAGTTGCCGAACAAGTAACTCGTGCAGCTGGTGGTACTGTGGAAGGTGTTGCAACAACTAGGGTTGTCTCTGCTTGTTTGGTGGCAGCTATTGGTTTCTGTTTGGCTTGTTTTGTAGCTCGTGTAGCACTGGATACCCAGTTTGTACAATTTTCCGCTGGACTTTAACCTTCTATTGCACCATCAGTACCAGCATAATTTGCATGATTCTTCCGCTTCCGTTTTCGTGTGTCCTTATTACTAACACCATCCCCTATCATTATGTATTCCTTCCTATTTCACTGTGCCATGTTAAGTCAAGCCGACAATAAAAAGGAATAAAAATTTAGTTCTTTAGAACAAATTGATGCGTGATACAGACGAACTGAACTTTGATGTTAGACAACCACATGATAGGAGAATGTAATATGTATGAAAAACTGGACGACATGAGATAATCAGGACTATGGTGTGTAAACTAAGCAGAAGACATTTCACTCAATTAGAAGCAATGCAATGGAAGGTGGACACCATATGAAAGATGCTACAAATATCACTCTGCCAAGTTAACAGTGTCTCATCATAACTGGCGTTTAAACAAATGTGAAGCATTTCAAGAAATAAATCATATGCAAGATGCAAACAACATCACACTACCAAGTTAAAGGTCTCTCATCATTAGTGCCATTGCATATTCATAGCTTATGATGTGTAAACTAAGTAGAAGGCATTTTAAAAAATTAGAAGCAATGAAAGCTAGACACCATATGTAAGACGCACCAAATATCACTCTACCAAGTTAAAATTGTCTCGTCATTAGTGCCATTTCAACAAATTAGTAGTACAAGCTAGAAAATAATGCGAGATCTAAACTATATCAGACTCCCAAGTTAAACTTGTCTTATGAAAAGTGATTGTTGCAGGTTACACAACAGTAGTACTTTGATGTAAGAACATGGTGTGATAGACAGATATTGTATGTTCCAGAAACAGGAACACGTGTCTTATTCAAAAGTATAATGTGTAAAGTAAGCAGATGGAATTCAACAAAATTAGAAGCAATACAAGATAGACATCATACATAACATGCAACCACATATAACAGTGCCAAGTTAGAGGGAGCATTTGTGATGGTGCACTAGACGAGACGTGCTCAACATCACCACAACTACGTTGAGTGTCTATGCATGTGTTGTCTTGCAAATCTTCTTGGGGGGTGGCACAGTAGAATCTGTAAAGGCCCTTCGTTTGGAAGGAGCACATTTATCCACTGCCTTGCTAATTTCCTTCTGCTTTATTGATTTTGAATTGTCAAGTAAAACCGACAAGAAAAAGCAATAAAATTCACTCTTTAGAACTCATTCGTGCATGATACTGACAATTACTACATTGATGTAAGGCAAATACATGATAGCAGGATGGAATATTGTCGGATTCAGGGTTCCGCAAACCCTTGAGAGGTTCGAACTCTGGTGTGCGTACGAAGGACTCTTTCTCACCAGCCTGCCTACCCAATGATCCCACGGCCTAGCTCGACGAACCTGAAGAACACGAGCCACAGAGGTTTATACTGGTTCGGGCAACCATTGTGGTGTAATGCCCTACTCCAATGTGGTGGTGGATTGCCTCGAGGGATGAGGATGAACTAGTATAGTGGATGAACAGCCTCAGGAGGTGAGGTGTTCTTGAGCTCGACGAGCTGGTGTGTGTGAGGGTGGTCCAAATGATCCCCCCTCCTATGTGGGTGGCTAGTCCTATTTATAGAGGCCCTGGTCCTCTTCCCAAATGTAGGCGGGAAGGGATCCCACAATGGCCAATTTTGACGGGAGACAAGTAGTACAAGCTATCCTGACAAAAGTGGTCTTCGCCTGCCAAAGGCTTTGGTGGTGACACAGCTGTAACACCCCCAAGTGTCATGCTACAGTAATCCCCTGTTAATGGTGCCATGTCATCATGTTACTGTTGCTAATCTTCACTTGATCCAAATCACAATTCAAATTCAAATCCAATCTAAAGTAAAAAATTCAAATTGCTCAAACATGAAAACTAAAATGTTCATCATGTGCCAAATTTTCCACAACTAATATTGGTGGTGAACCAACATTTTTGCAAAGTGTTTAAGTGGCCTAAACTACTTATATCAGTGACCTAAGCAATAATTTAAATGCCTTATTAAATTATAAAATTTGCAAACTACTTCAAAACTCTCACAAACTTTTTGCGGTAGTGCACAATGATTCTTTGAAATTCTCTTGGCCAGTGGCATAATTTTGCAAAGTAATTAGTGTCTAAAAAGAAGATGCAAAAGCTGCTGGAAAAACAGAAAAGAAATTAAAAAGGAAATGCAGAGGGGAGAGAGAGAAAAGAACCCCTGGCCTTCCCATGGGCCTCGGCCCATCCCAGCAAGCCGGCGTCGAGGGGAGGATAAGGCCTCCACGTCCCCGGATGCCTCAAGCCCCCCCCCCCCCCCGCTCTCACCCACTCACTCTGCCACTCCACTCCCCTCTCTGCCTCTCCCACTCCCCTCCAGGTCCGCCTCGGCCGCGCCTCTCCGTTGCCGATCACCGCACTATACCGCGGCCACCGGCCGGCCTTTGCCTCGCCGACGTGCTCCCAGGCTCTGCCTCGACCTCCTCATCCTCCCCGCCGAGCCACGCGGACCGGGACGGCCCCGTAGCACTGCCACGACCTCGCCTTCACCCTCGGCTCCGACGAACGCCGCCGCCCTGAATCCGTGCCACTTCTCCTCCTAGTCACCCACCGGGCCACCGTGTGCCCCCGAGGTGAGCTCCGCCTCCCCCTTCCCTTTGCTTCTCCTAGCACGTCTCGCCCCCCTGCCGCTAGCACGAAACGTCGCCGTAGCTCATCGCCGCCCTGCTTCATAGTCGTCGTGGCCACACCCGCCGGCGAGCTAAGCCGAATAGGGCCTCGTGCTCAGATCGCTCCCTGTAGCCCAGCGCTGTTGACCGCATCCCGTGTCGTGCCCCATAGCACCATCCTCATCGTCGCCTGAGCGCGACCGCCGCCCTCGCTGCTCGTCGGCGCCGCTCCGGCCAACTCGTGCGCTCGTTCGAACGCGCCAAGTCCCGCGCCAAAAGACCGCCCTGTGCGCGATTCCCGGCGAAGTCCGGCGAGCCCCGCCGCTGTTTTGGTCACCGGCGGCGAAACCCCGACGCCGCCAACGTGGCACACCTAGGGCCCGCCTCTGGGTCACTGCCCGTGGGTCCCCTGGCCCTAGTTGACCATGTTGACCGTGGTCAACTGTGCTGACTGGGCACATAGTGTCACTGACACGCGGGTCCCACCCGCTAATTACGTCTTTAAGACTAATTTAAATTAAAATGTACTTAGCTTATTTAATCAAACACTGACATGTGGGACCTACTAACTAATTAAACCTCTAGATTAGTTTAATTTACTATTAGAATTAACAAAGGCTGACATGTGGCCCCCACTGGTCAGTTTGACCTGGTCAGCCGTCCTGTTGACTGCTGATGTCACAATGATGTCATAATTCCTTTTCTGTTAATTTAAATAGTTTCAGAATATGCTTTAATCTTCGAAAAATCATAGAAAATAAACCGTAGCTCGGAACGAAAAACTTTATACATGAAAGTTGCTTAGAACAACGAGACGAATCCAAATGTGTGATCCATTTACCTGTTAGATGCTTCTAACTATCTAAACATGGAACTTCCCTCTCCGGTCATCTGTTTGACACAGGTCCGGAACCGAGAAAACATTCCCGGTTGAATTCCCCCTTCACCTTTATCGTGTAGCCATACGTTAGGTCACACCCAGCACATCATATTGCCATGTTATGCTTTGTGATGCTATGTTTTCTTTATATTTATTGTTTCTTCCCCCTCTTCTCTCCAGTAGACCACGAGACCGATGCTGCCCATGTGATCGACTACGTCGACGACGACACTTCTTCCTTTTCAGCAGAGCTTCCAGGCAAGCCCCCCCTTTTATCATCCCGATATCGCCCATTCCATTCTCTCATGCTTGCATTAGATTTTGCTATTGTTATTGTTTGCTCCTATTCTAATGCATAGCCTGTTTATTGTAACATGTTGTTGTTACCTACCTGCTTATGCTAAACTGTTTAGTATAGGTTGGGTAGAGACCCATCAGAGACCCCCACTTTGTCCCGACTGCCCCGCTGGATTATCAGAAGACCCGATCAACGGGATCAAAGACCAGGCCCCGGCACCGCACATCACTTTCCCCTTAGTTGCTCGACACTACTGGGTTACTATCGAGTGCCAAGGGTGAGACCTCTACAGCACTTTTGATGTTAACCCTGTAGTGTAGCTATTCGGTCGTGGTCATCGAGGGTGATTCCGCCTTAACCACTTCCGATACGACTCTCTCGTGCAACCCCTCCAGTGTGAACCTCGGGGGTGGTTCCTCTTACGTTCACCTTGATGATTACATCGAGTGGAATTCACCGGGGGTGATTCCTCGGGTTTTCCCCTTGATGTTTGGACACACGGATACTTCGACTTTACAGCTGTTACTTGGAAAGGCGGGTCGACCCTGAGGGGTACCCGCGAGTGATGTGGAGTTGGGTTGACCTGGAAGGTGCCCGCGAGATACTTACGAGGCATGGCCGGGCATTCTTAGCCCTTGCCGCAAGTCCTTGAGACGGGGCAACGGGGTCACATCTTTCGTGAGTCTCTGCTTGTTACCGCGTGTTCCTAATCCACTACGATTTGGATATTTGATCCGAGGGGCCTCTGGCCTGATAGCACTAACCATCACGTCGACATAGTATGGGCGTTCTGTGTCGTATACATCAGCCGAAGCTTTATAGACGTCAGCGACTGAGCGGCGCGCGCCGGGTTGGACTGGTAAGCTCCTGCCTTTTTTAAGAAAGGTAGCTAGGTCTGCTCACCGGCCGCCCACGCAACATGCAGGAGTTCCCGGGGTGATGGCCCATGACCCCTGGGGGCATAGGTTTAGTCTGGCGTGCTGACCTCTCTATTAAGCCTAGGTCGGGTTGCGGCGTATTGTTTGGCCGAGGCCGGGCATGACCCAGGAAAGTGTGTCCGGCCAGAGTTAATCGAGCGTGGTTGGTAATTTGGTGCACCCCCGCAGGGAAGAAAACATCTATCGATAGCCTGTCCTACGGTAATGGACACTTGGAGTTGTATCCTGATCGATACAACTAGAACTGGATACTTGAGATGAGACTTGGATATGAGGTGATAAATGGATAGTATGGCTCTGGGATTGCTTTCTCGCAGGGAGTCGAGAAAGGATCTCTGGCCGAGGTTGATAACACTTCTACTACTTTACTTTATGCTACTCTACTCCCTCCTGTTGCTGCAAGATGGTGGTTTCCAGAAGATGCTAGTCTTCGATAGGACTAGGTTCTCCCCTCTACTCTGGCTTTTCTGCAGCCCAGTCCACATATATAGGCTTCCATTGATAATGTTGCATATGTAGTGTAGATCCTTGCTTGCGAGTACTTTGGATGAGTACTCACGGTTGCTTTGCACCCCCCCTCCCCCCCCTTTTCCATTCTTCTCGGATGTCGCAACCAGATGGTGGATCCCAGGATCCAGATGCCACCTTCGATGATGACTTCTGCTACACTGAGGGTGCCTACTACTACGTGGAGGCCGCCGATGACCAGGAGTAGTTAGGAGGCTCCCAGGCAGGAGGCCTAGCCTTTTCGATCGATGTTGCTTTTGTGCTAGCCTTCTTAAGGCAAACTTGTCTAACTCATGTCTGTACTCAGATATTGTTGCTTCCGCTGACTCTTTTGTTTTCAAGCTTATGTATTCGAGCCCTCGAGGCCCATGGCTTGTAATATAAAGCTTGTAATTTTTTTATTTTGTGTCTAGAGTTGTGTTGTGATATCTTCCCGTGAGTCCTTGATCTCGATCGTACACATTTGCGTGTATGATTAGTGTACGATTGAATCAAGGGCATCACAACTGCTATGGGCTCCGAGATGTCCTCCGTCCAGCCGTCCTGATGGTCTTGGTCTTGTTGCACCGACATGGAAACCTTTGGTTGATGCCTCGGGACTCCTGGCCTGCGCTCGCCTCTTTAGCACCAAAGAGGAAACTGGTACACTGCACCCGCTGGTGCCCGCCTGGCCTCTTGGTGATCATGGCCCATGTCACATGAACCTCGCGAGGTGCCCCTGCATAGATATCACCGCTCCTCGGGGGCCGACCTAGCGAGGCCGCCCCCAGGGAGGTCTTGGTGTCGTCCGCCTCGCGAGGCTTGGCCCCTCGCGAGGGTCTTGAGCAGTTGCTGCCGAAGCTGGGCCATATCGGGCCGTTGGTGGAGCCACTCCGTGGGCCTTAGGTAGGCAAGTCTGGGCACCCCCGTTCCCAGGACACCGACAGTAGCCCCCGGGCCCAAGGCACGCTCGGACTTGGCTTCGAGGCGAAGCCAACGGGCAAGGGCGGAGCGTCGCGGGCCCCAACCGCCTGCTTCCTTGGTCGACACGTGGTGATTGACGGGACGTGGGCGCCTCCGCTTCCCCATACTGGCTCGGCAACCGTTCGACTTGATGAGACCCTGCTGCTTGCAGAGGAAAACCATCACTGTGTGCGATCTTGGAGGTCGATAGTTGGCCTCCTTCTGGCTATAAATGCGGAGAGGTGCGGAGCCCCCATTGCTCTTCTCCTTCTTCTCGCTTCCCGCTCCTCCTTCTTCCTCTCCTCGCCGCCCTACTGCAGTCCCATGGCGCCCACGAAGAGGTTCTTGGAAGCGGAGAAGGGGATGGCTCGCCAAGAGGGGGTGAGTCCGCCCCCGCAAACACGCTGCGACCTCCGCTGCGGCCCCTCGGGGGCATGGTCGTACTCCCCCTCGGCGGCCGCAGCGGTGTCTCCTCCCACGGCGGGGGCCCCTCTAGGCGGAGCAGCCCTTGCACCGAGGGGAGGCGTGCCATGGTTTCCCTGCCTCCTCGGCCACGCTTCCACGCGGTGGAGGTGTTTCCGGAGTTCGTCGTGTGGTCGGAGAGTCCGGCTGGCACCTGGCTCCAGCTTCCGCGCTCCTTTGCCGGCGAGCTGCCAGCCGGGGGTCTTGACGGCCTCTGGCTGCAGGCCGACGGTTGCTGCAGCAAGGCCTCGTGGGTCGCGGTGCAAGTCTCCATCGCGGACAACGTGGCCCTGGCCCGCGGCTGGCAGACGTTCGCTCGCGTGCGTGGCCTAAGTAGGCGGTGCACCCTCCACTTCAAGTACAATGGCGCCACGACCCTCTCCATGAGGGTGTTTGGGGAAGATGGTCGCCGCGCAGGGTGCTGCCTCTAAGACAGCAGTGGTGACGACGAGCTCGGCCCGGGCAACGGCCGTGACGAGGCTGAGGGCGAACTTGCCCTTGGCGAAGACCGTGGTTCACCCAGTGGTGGCAGCTTCTCCGCCAGCAAGAGCACTAGCAGCAGCGGCTACGACCAGCCGCCAGGCTCGCTTCGAGGACGGCGGTGAGTCGTTCGGTCGCCACGCAGCGGTGAAGCGCGAGAGGGTCTTAGACCAAGCTTAGTCCAGGGGACCCTCGGAGCCGGGCCTCGTGAGCTGCCGCGGTCATGCGGGCCGCTTTTATTTGACCTTTCCTTTCTTCCTGCATTTTGAAAAAGTAGATGGCCCTGCTAGGGCGTGTAATGGACTATAGTCCTTATGCTGCTATGTTACACTTATTGATACGATGTTGCTCGTGCTCCTCGTAGATGTAAAAAGGGGGTAACATAGCTTGATATGCTCGGGGTGGTTCCCTGTCTCATGAGGGAGCGCCTTCTCGCATCTGGTGAGGTCTCCTTGTTACCGGCTCAGGAGCCGCTAACCTCGGGAGCCATCGCGAATCTACAGAATTAGTTAGGACATCCGTCGGGTGCCTTGTTCCTCCTTGCGCGAGCCCTCAGGCATGGGCTAATCATGGCCTAGTGCACCACGTCGTGGTACCCGTGGGGAACGAACTTAGGAGGGTGCGCTAATCACGAGCCCATTCGAGGGCGTCTTGCGAAGATCAAGGGTGCCGAATCTCTGGGGCGACAGGGCTTCGGCGAGGTGTGTCCGTGGTTTAAGCTAGCCCAGCGCACGCACACACCTGCCTAGCCCCCGCGCGAGGCGCACGAGGGAGAGCGTTGGGCAACTGCCGTCCTCCCTGACGCAAGACAAAGGAGCGAGAGAAGAAGTATACGAAAGGGGAACTCAACTAAGCAATCAAGAAACGCCAGAACTCCAAATTTCATTAAAAAGGTTGCAAATTAGCTACAGAAAGCAAATGAACAGCTGCGTCCGACACCTAGTCTAGTCTTCTCATCACCGCGCAGCTAAGTGCTGCCACTAGGACGTGGGAGGGAGCCCCCGAGGCCCGAGAGCGGCACTCCAAAGACTCCGGGGCGTGTACATCCCCACTCATTATTACGTGAGTGTCACGAGCAGAGACCTTCACAGGCACTGGGCCTTGCTTCATGGGTAGAACTTCCGGAGGTGCTGGATGTTTCAGGCGTTCTGGATGGGGATCCCGTCCTGCGTCTCCAGGCGCATGGCACCAGGCCTGGAGACGCGGGCAATCCTAAACGGGCCCCCCCCACGTGGGTGAGAGCTTATGCAGCCCTTCCCTGGAGAGCACCCGCCTTAGGACGAGATCACCCACCTCGAGCGTCCTGGAGCGGATGCTACGGCAGTGGTACCACCGCAGCGCCTGCTCGTACCTTGCCACTCGAAGAGAGGCTTGGCGCCGGCGTTCCTTCCCCAGCACGCGGTCCATCCCCCGCATGGCATCCTGACCTTCCTCGTCAAACGCCAAGACCCGCGCGGAGCGATGCTTGACCTCGTGTGGGAGAACCGCTTCGGCTCCGTAGATGAGGAAGAACGGAGGCTCGCCCATTGGCATGGTGGCGGTGGTGCGGATAGACCACAGCACGGACTGGAGCTCGTCGTGCCAGCCCCTGCCGCAGGCCTCGAGCTTCTTCTTGAAGGTCCTTGTCTTGAGGCCTCTCAGGACCTCCGCATTGGCGCACTCAGCTTGGTCGTTGCTTCTGGGGTGTGCCACTGAGCAATAGCATATCTGCGTTCCAAGGTTAGCACAATATGTTTTGAAGAGATTGCTTGTCACATCCCTAGCTTCTGGCAACGCACTAGGCTAGCCTCATGAGTGTCATCATGTTTAAGTTTCAAATGAACTTGAAATGGGGACTGTTTAAACCCTAGCATCAAAGCAATTCACTAGGTTCAACTAAAATATTCTCAGTGAATCCAAATGGCTTTCAAAAATGTTCATCATTTCTGGAAAATGCTAGAAGCAATAACCAGAGGTGTTGCACATTTTTCCATGACATATTTGGGCTCTGAATTAAATCATATAGTATTTGCATTTGGGCATATAAATGTTATTAAATATTTTAAATGCTCAAATAATCATAAACTAAAATGTTTGATGTTGGTTATATTCCAAACAGTGGCATTGAGCAGTTTCATGATTTTTGGATCTGTTGAAGTATTTTTAATAAAGCCCTAAAGACTACGGAATAATAGAAAAGAGAAATAAATGGAAAGAACAGAAACTTACTTGGGCCAACTCACCTGTGTAGCCACCTGGCGGCCCACGTGGCCGGCCCTGCCACCTGGCCCCTCCCCTGTCGTCTTCCTCCTCTGTGAGGAGGACGAGCATGTGCTCGACATGCGCGCACCATTGTGCGGCCACCTCCTGCTTGCCGCTTCACCCTGGCCTCTTCGGGTGACGCCACGCAGCCCCCCGACCACTCTCTCACTCTCTCCGAGTTTTCCCCCTCCTCTGCTCTCTTTCTTCCCGTGCCCGAGCATCGTCGTTGCCACCGCTTGCTATTGCCATGGCCACAGCCACTGCCTCGCCTCGCCGAAGCGCTCAGAAGCTCTGCCTCGACCCATCTTCCACCCCACCGAGCCACACCCCGCCGGAAGCCCTGCAACGCCGTCCTCGACGCAATCTTCGTCCTCTGCACCGACGGTCGCCGTTGCTCGATTCGCCGCCCACAGAGCGTCCCCGGCCTCGCCCTCGCGCTCGTTGGACTCGCGGTGAGCCGCTGAACCGTCCCCCTCTTCTTCCCATGCCGTTTGGCCGCTCTAGCCGATGTTTCCGCCGGACCCGAGAGCTCGCCGCCGCACAGCCATGTCGTCGTCTTCGTTTCAGACGCTATAGCTCACGGGAAAGCACACCAACGTGCTCAGCAGCTCCCCAACAAGCCAACGCCACCACCCGCACCCCCTACCGAGCCCTACAGCCTCGTCCGTCCAACCCCGTGCTCCGGCCGCCGCAGCCAAGCTCGCCGCCGCCGACTCCGTCCACCCCCGCGCGAACCACGGCCACCAACGGAGGCGTCTGGCTCCCCTCTATTGAACGCACCCTCCAGTGCATCGAATGGATGCCCATAGAGCAAACCCGACGCGGGCACTACCGTGGTCTGTGGTCGCCAGCGGTTAAACGCCGGCAGCTGACGTGGCGCCATTAACTTAGGTGCTAATCTTGTTTAGTTAGTGCCTGTGACCATGACATGTGGGTCCCCGAGCCCAATTAGTTTAGTCTAACTTCCTGTTTAGGTTAGTGCTAATCTGGGTGGACCCCACGAGTCAGCTTTGACTTTGGTCAAGTCAACGTTGACCGGTCCCACCTATCATCCAACCCAAACCAGCCTGAGACACTGACGGATGGGTCCCACTGGTCAGGTTTGACCCGAAATGTGCCCTGTTGACCGCCTGACGTCATGATGATGTCAGGCTGACGCAGTAATCCTTTTCTGGAATTTAAATAAATCTTAAATGATTTGTTTAATTCAGAAAATATCCAAAACTTTGAAAAATCATAGAAATTAATCTATAGCTCCAAATGAAATAAGTTATATATGAAAAATTATCAGAAGAATTCAAGGAATCTGTTTATGGCATTTGCATGCATGTTTGAACAACCTACGATTGCTGTATATGGCAATTTGTATAATTGTCATTTAAATAAGCACATATGAAGTTTGAATTTGAACCCTTGGTTCAAACCAACTTCATTTAATCTGGTTTCTAGTTGCATTAGCTCAAACCACAACATATTGCCATGTCATGATCATGCATCATATTGTTTCATTGCATTGATTGTGTTCTTCCTTGTTTGCCGGTAATTGTCCCCTCTCAGTAGACGACGTTCCGTCGATGAGTTCGATGACACCGATGAAGAACCATACTATCTTCAGAAGTGCCAGGCATGCAAAACCCCCTTGTTCATTCCGATACAATCCCACTCTCTCGCTCCGGCTCTCTTTTACTGCATTAGGACAACAACGATTCATCTGTTACTTGGTACGGTAGTTGAACCCCTTATCCTCTGCATGACCTGTCATTGCCACAGTAAATAGATGAAACCCACTAGCATGAGTAGGAGCTGTTTGAGCCCTGATGTGCCTACTCATTCATGCTTGTTTGTCATGCCTGCTACTGTTTAGAGTTGAGTCAGATCTGATTCATCGGGGATGAATTGGAATGGTGTTGAACATGTCCTACTGTGTGTGAAGACGATTTGGTAAAGGTAGCGGTGAGAGGCCATGTAGGAGTACATGGTGGGTTGTCTCATTGAAACCGTCCCCAGGAACTGAGTTCTGTGTTTGTGATCCATGAACAGCTATTGCCACACGTTGGGCCCTGAAATATGACCCCGCTCGACTTATTAACCGCCCCTGTCCTCTGTCCAGGAGTTGCAACTAGTTTTTGGTGTTTGTAGGATATGTGTTGGAGGCCGTGCGTAGCGCTGACCCTAGGGGTGGGCTATGATGCAGTAGATACACCATGGCATGGTGTACCGCGCGCCCGTTTGGTGTCTCGGGAACCCTGCACACATCGTTTGGGGTTGTGAGCGAAACTCCAGCCGGATCTCGTCGCGGATGGAACCCGAATAGGCGATAAACCTGGACTAGAGACTTGTGTGGTTAGTCAGGTCGTGGCCTACACCCACGTTGGCTTTCGCTTGAAGTCTGCCGAGCACATGTCGTATGCAGACGCTAAGTGGTGGAAACATGTGTGAAGAAGTACACCCCTGCAGGGTTATAAATGATCTATTCGAATAGCCGTGTCCGCGGTAAAGGACTTCTGGGTTGCCTGTACAGTTCATAGATAACTTGAAGTGGATACTCTAAACTACGCAAGATAAGCGTGAGTGCTATGGATGGTGTTCTCGTAGGAAGACATAGTTTAAGATAAGCGGGAGCGGATCCATAGTGGTGTATTTATATGGTGAATATGTGGACTCGTGTGCGCCACCTCAAAAGAGTTACTTGCAGTCATAGTTTAGGATAGCCACTGAGTCAAGCTGGCTTGCTGCAGTCAAACTCCACCACCCCCTTTGTTGATACTGATGCATATGTAGCTTGTTCTGATGTAAGCCTTGCTGGGTACATTTGTACTCACATTTGCCTATTTTATGTTTTGCAGAGAGACATCAGTCTCGCTAGTAGTTCCGTGTGGACTTCGATGTTTAGCTTGATACCTCAGCTACGATCTTGTGCCCTCGGCAGGATCTGGTAGATAGTCAGGCTTCTCAGCCTTTTTCATTTGTAGATGTCTGTACTCAGACATGTTAAGCTTCCGCATGTGCTTTGACTTGTATACTCTGAATGTTGGGTCATTAGACCCATGTTTGTAATGTCTCGATGCTCGGAGCCTATCGAATAAATACTTTGAGTCGTAGAGTTTTGTTGTGATGCCATGTTGTATTTACACATATCGAGCATATTGTGTGCATGATTGAAATGCTTGGTATGTGTGGCATCCGACAACCTAGTTGTTTATCCCTGGTAGCCTCTCTTATGGGGAAATGTAGTCTTGTGCTTCCATGAGCCATAGTAGTCCGCTACAGCCCGGTTCACCGGAGTCCTGCTAGCCTAGCACTACTGCTCCGGAACAATTGACTGGCTGGCATGTGATTCACTTCGTTCCTGTGTCTATCCCTTCGGGGAAATGTCACGCGGTGACATCCGGAGTCCTGTTAGCCCAGTGCTACAGCCCGGATTCGCACGCTGCTGACCGACATGCTCGATGTTGATTCATGTATGCCTGTCCCCGTAAGTTAGTGCCACTTTGGGTTCACGACTAGTCATGTCAGCCCGGGTTCTCTGTCATATGGATGCTAGGGACACTATCATATACGTGAGCCAAAAGGCGCAAACGGTCCCGGGCCATGGTAAGGGGACACCCGTGGGAATACCGTGCGTGAGGCCGCAAAGTGATATGAGGTGTTACCGGCTAGATCGATGTGACTTGGAATCAGGGTCCTGACAGCTTTGGTATCAGAGCCTGACTGCCTGTAGGATTACCAAGCCAAACTGGTCGAAGTTGTGTCTAGAAACGCTTTAGTTATGTATGGGAATTGATTGGGGAAGGGAACGTAAGGCTCTTTTTACTCCTTATACCTTATGCCCTTCTGATCTGAGTCAGCCTCTTCTCTTCTACGGGGATTAAGAACTAGGCCTTCTCATCTATCTATCTGGATGATGTGTTACTAATCCATAGACTTATAGGATTGTTGGATTCAAGCCCTGTTCAGTTTCTACTACTTTTAGTATGTTGTCAGTTGAACCAGAACCTTGATATGATGTTGTTAAGTGACTAAGCAAATCCTTGTGAATGTCTCAAATCTTTTTCTGAGCATTTATAGTCGTTATGCTGTCCGAGTCATGCCAGGTTTCTAGATAGTCTGATGCACTTGCAATCATTCCTCCATGTTCCTGATGTCCATTTGGGCCAGGTTAATCACACTAATCGGTGAGTTGAGGTACTCTGTTGCCTCGACATATATGTTGGAGCGATTATTATGACCCAAGGTGTTTTAGGGAGTCACCCAGTAATCTAGCCATGTTTTGTGTTCCCGGTGTGATGATTCTGGGCACCATTCTCGAAAGCATCCCGTGATGCCATTTAGCAGTAGGTATTCTACTCCTGGGTTTTTGAACCCGAGATTCACTCTACCTACCTTGTGTTGATAGTGTTGCTAGTGCCTTAGGATATTAGTAACCTTACGATAGTCCTCGAGGTCCATGGTATCTCATTCTTCCAATACCATGAACCAGCCAAGGCATAAGTTCTTTGAACGAAAAGATCAGAACAAGAGTGCTCTTGATGAGTTCTTCATTCGATAGTTGTGACTCTGCCAATCCTACCCTTTCCACATGGGTTACCGGGAAGGAATATGTTGAGCTTTGTTCAACATACTAATCTATGCATCCACAACTCAGAAAGTTATATGTTCCATGAGTTGTCGCTCTTTAGTTGTATCCTGACCTCTGTCTATCATTTAATAGTCAAGAGTATGTGAGCATTCGTGTTCATCGATGACTTTTACTCTTGTGTTCCGTCAAGCCATTCTATCACGGAATGACTAGGAGAAACAAACTCCAGTATCTCATCCATCTTTAGGATTGGGTCAAAGTAGTTGTATTCCACAGATCAAATGCAATCCAGCTTTTGGTCTGTTCTACCCTGAAGTATTACCCACTTTATGTCAGGAATGTCATGAGAATTGCACTTTCTCTTATGAATTCTTGACGTGGTGATACTTCTCGCCATCATTATTCATTCCTCGGTGTCGTGTTGTCGCAACTGGGATGCCGACAAGTGAATCGTGATGTGTGAAATCAATACTTCTAGCAACTGTGTTGCTTGGTAGTTAATGGACAATAATCTTATCCTTAGCGTGTTGATTATTGAATCATCACCCTAAGGTTTATCGTGCTACCTAGTCCTTATTTCTGGTGCACCCTTCGATCAATGAGTTAGGATTATTCAATCCCTTGCTTATTTGACCATATCATCTTGCCCTGAAAAGCAAGATTGTTCTCGAGCTTAGTGACATATCGGTGGTTCGTGATTTTCCGAATATCTTCTCGGAAGTATCACCAGGTTGTCACCTGACCGCTATGTTGAGTTCGTGATCAAGTTGGTTTCTTATAAACCACCCCTTCTCCAAGAATCCGTGTTGGATACCCCTGAGCTAGTTGGTTAAGCTAAACAACAACTTGGAGAGTTGGAAGATAAAAAGCTTTGCCGAATTTGGTTCTTTCTGAAGGGATATCCTTGTGTTTGTGTGTGTGTTGAAGAAAGATGATATCTTCACCAATTGGTCCTCGTGATCAGTTGTGGAATCTATTGTCTTGTCAAAACTTTGACTTGAGTATGTGCTATCGTCAAGTCAAATCAGAACCAACGATGTTCGTAATGTTGTCCTACTCGTGGTTGATCCCTCGAGCATACACCGTTACATCTTTTGGTCTGACCAATGCTATCACCATGTTCACATGATGGTGGAAGTCCAGTGATATGGAAATTCCAATGAGTTGCTATTGATTCCATCAGCAGCATCTTGTCTCCCCCATGATTCGTGTTAAACATTAAGCTAGTGTTGGAAACTTTGTAAACAATGCCCTCATGTTCCGTTCATGAAGCATATGTTTGGATGAAAGTAGCGACTTCCTCTAAGTTCACGTGCAATCGATGCAAGTTGTCGCCGTGAATTCTAGAAAGCTTGTTTTTGCTTCCTTTGGAATCATCCCAAGTCAGCCATGCACGTGCAAAGTATTCTGTGGTATGTTAGACTGATCATCTTCGTTCCATATGAATTCCTAGCACCCAAGCCACTGATTGACTTGTTCAAGGGAAAGAAGTCTAGCGCGCGTAAAGACTTCGAAATCCTTGATGATGGATTCTAACCTGAACTCGGTAGTGTTTTATTGTAAGACTACTACATGGTCATACTTGTCTGGGACAACGTGTTCACATGTACGTAGCAGAACCAGCTCATGTTTTGGAGGTTGCTATCGTAGTTCATCTCCGAAGAATCTCGCAACGTCATCTCGTTGATTTGTGTTGTAAACTTTCATTTTTCTTTCTAGACTTGATGAGTCTGGAATATCCTGACACCAACCAGATCTAAATCTCAGGCAGATATGATGGTTGGACCATTCCCGACATTTGCATTTTTTTCCCAGCTTGCACTGCCTTGTGTCAATCTCCCCTGGACTGCCCTTCTCAGCAATTGTTGCTCAGGATCATCTTCATAAGTGGTCCTACCATGGGTCCCATCCATTTCCGATGATAAGCAAATCATCCATCGCGTTGTTTTCAACAAGGTAGTCCACATCATCCATTCTAGCCCGAGTATGTTGTTCTCTCGAACTCCGTTGAACGATCGTTTGTGAATTGCCTTAGGTTGGTATAGAGAGTTTCAATGATCGATGTATCAAAAGTAATTCTTTTTGCCGCTTAATGGAATAATTCTACCAGTCATCTTCCCAAAGGTGCCCCGTCTGTTTCGAAGGTCAACCAACTCCTTACTACGTTGACACCGTTCACCACCCTCCTAAGTGTGGAAATTCCGCTACTTATTTAAACCTTGTCATATGCTCATTTCCATCATACTTGATGTGTGTATCGTGTCTCAGCTCAAGAGATGTTATGTCTCATTTCATGAGCTGATCGTCAGTTCCTCGATCCTTGAGGAGATCAGCTCCATAGAATTTCTTTCTGTCATCGTCGTGTTGGATGAAGTTCTCAGAGCATGACATCGAGACAAAGATCGTGATCGAATCAACGTTCTTACGAAGCGTAACCTGGATCGTGAAGATTGTGTTAGTTTGCGTACCCCCTTCCATCTTACCCTACGCTTGAATCTCGGGACGAGATTCTTGTTTAGTGGGGGTGAGTTGTCACATCCCTAGCTTCTGGCAATGCACTAGGATAGCCTCATGAGTGTCATCATGTTTAAGTTTCAAATGAACTTGAAACGGGGATTATTTAAGCCCTAGCATCAAAGGAATTCACTAGGTTCAACTAAAATATTCTCTGTGAATCCAAATGGCTTTCAAAAATGTTCATCATTTCTGGAAAATGCTAGAAGCAATAACAAGAGGTGTTGCACAGCACATTTTTCCATGACATATTTGGGCTCTGAATTAAATGATATAGTATTTGCATTTGGGCATATAAATGCTATTAAATATTTTAAATGCTCAAATAATCATAAACTAAAATGTTTGCTGTTGGTTATATTCCAAACAGTGGCATTGAGCAGTTTCATGATTTTTGGATCTGTTGAAGTATTTTTAATAAAGCCCTAAAGACTACAGAATAATAGAAAAGAAAAATAAATGGAAAGAACAGAAACTTACCTGAGCCAACTCACCTGTGCAGCCACCTGGCGGCCCAAGTGGCCGGCCCAGCCACCTGGCCCCCTCCCCTGTCGTATTCCTCCTCTGCCAGGAGGACGAGCGTGTGCTCGACGTGCGCGCACCGTCGTGCGGCCACCTCCTGCTTGCCGCTTCGCCCTGGCCTCTTGGGTGATGCCATGCAGCCCCCCGACCTCTCTCTCACTCTCCCCGAGCTTCCCCCCTCCTCTGCTCTCTTTCCTCCCGTGCCCGAGCATCATCGTCGCCGCCGCTTGCTGTTGTTGTGGCCACAGCCACTGTCTCGCCTCGTCGAAGCGCTCAGAAGCTCCGCCTCGACCCCCTCTTACTCCCCACCGAGCCACACCCCGCCAGAAGCCCTGCAACACCGTCCTCGACGCCATCTTCGTCCTCTTCACCGACGGCCGCCGTTGCTCATTCTCCGCCCACGGAGCGTCCCCGGCCTCGCCCTCGCACTCGTTGGACTCGCGGTGAGCCGCTGAACCGTTCCCCTCTTCTTCCCATGCCGTTTGGCCGCTCTAGCCGCTGTTTCCGCCGGACCCGAGAGCTCGCCGCCGCACAGCCATGTCATCGTCGTTTCAGACGCTATAGCTCACGGGAAAGCACACCAACGTGCTCAGCAGCTCCCCAGCAAGCCAAGGCCACCACCCGCACCCCCTACCGAGCACTACAGCCTCGTCCCGACCAACCCCGTGCTCCGGCCGCCGCAGCCAAGCTCGCCGCGGACTCCGTCCACCCCCGCCCGAACCACGGCCACCAACGGAGGCGTCTGGCTCCCCTCTTTCGAACGCGCCCTCCCGCGCATCGAATGGATGCCCATAGAGCAAACCCGACACGGGCACCGCCGTGGTCTGTGGCACCGGCGGTTAAACGCCGGTAGCTGACGTGGCGCCATTAACTTAGGTGCTAATCTTGTTTAGTTAGTGCATGTGTCCATGACATGTGGGTCCCCGAGCCCAATTAGTTTAGTCTAACTTCCTGTTTAGGTTAGTGCTAATCTGGGTGGACCCCACGTGTCAGCTTTGACTTTGGTCAAGTCAACATTGACCGGTCCCACCTGTCATCCACCCCAAACCAGCCTGAGACACTGACGTATGGGTCCCACTGGTCAGGTTTGACCCGAACTGTGCCCCGTTGACCTGCTGATGTCATGATGATGTCAGGCTGACGCAGTAATCCTTTTCTAGAATTTAAATAAATCTTAAATGATTTGTTTAATTCAGAAAATATCCAAAACTTTGAAAAATCATAGAAATTAATCTATAGCTCCAAATGAAATAAGTTATATATGAAAAATTATCAGAAAAATTCAAGGAATCTGTTTATGGCATTTGCATGCATGTTTGAACAACCTAAGATTGCTGTATATGGAAATTTGCATAATTGCCATTTAAATAAGCACATATGAAGTTTGAATTTGAACCCTTGCTTCAAACCAACTTCATTTAATCTGGTTTCTAGTTGCATTAGCTCAAACCACAACATATTGCCATGTCATGATCATGCATCATATTGTTTTATTGCATTGATTGTGTTCTTCCTTGTTTGCCGGTAATTGTCCCCTCTCAGTAGACGACGTTCCGACGATGAGTTCGATGACACCGATGAAGAACTATACTATCTTCAGAAGTGCCAGGCAAGCAAAACCCCCTTGTTCATTCCGATACAATCCCACTCTCTCGCAACTGCTCTCTTTTACTGCATTAGGACAACAACGATTCATCTGTTACTTGCTGTGGTAGTTCAACCCCTTATCCTCTGCATGACCTGTCATTGCCACAGTAAATAGATGAAACCCACTAGCATGAGTAGGAGTTGTTTGAGCCCTGATGTGCCTACTCATTCATGCTTGTTTGTCATGCCTGCTACTGTTTAGAGTTGAGTCAGGTCTGATTCATCGGGGATGAATTGGAATGGTGTTGAACATGTCCTACGGTGTGTGAGCTAAGTGTGTGAAGACGATTTGGTAAAGGTAGCGGTGAGAGGCCATGTAGGAGTACATGGTGGGTTGTCTCATTGAAACCGTCCTCAGGAACTGAGTTCTGTGTTTGTGATCCATGAACAGCTACTACCACACGTTGGGCCCTGAAATATGACCCCGCTCGACTTATTAACCGCCCCTGTCCTCTGTCCAGGAGTTGCAACTAGTTTATGGTGTTTGTAGGATATGTGTTGGAGGTCGTGCGTAGCGCTGACCCTAGGGGTGGGCTATGATGCGGTAGATACACCGTGGCACGGTGTACCGGGCGCCCGTTTGGTGTCTCGGGAACCCTGCAGACATCATTTGGGGCTGTGAGCGAAACTCCGGCCGGATCTCCTCGCGGATGGAACCCGAATAGGCGATAAACCTGGACTAGAGACTTGTGTGGTTAGTTAGGTCGTGTTCTACATCCATGTTGGCTTTCGCTTGAAGTCTGCCGAGCACATGTCGTATGCAGACGCTAAGTGGTGGAAACATGTGTGAAGAAGTACACCCCTGCAAGGTTATAAATGATCTATTCGAATAGCCATGTCCACGGTAAAGGACTTCTGGGTTGCCTGTACAGTTCATAGATAACTTGAAGTGGATACTCTAAAATACGCATGATAAGCGTGAGTGCTATGGATGGCGTTCTCATAGGAAGACGGGAGCGGATCCATAGTGGTGTATTGATATGGTGAATATGTGGACTCGTGTGCGCCACCTCAAAAGAGTTACTTGCAGTCATAGTTTAGGATAGCCACTGAGTCAAGCTGGCTTGTTGCAGTCAAACTCCACCACCCCCTTTATTGATACTGATGCATATGTAGCTAGTTCTGATGTAAGTCTTGCTGGGTACATTTGTACTCACATTTGCCTATTTTATGTTTTGCAGAGAGACGTCAGTCTCGCTAGTAGTTCCGTGTGGACTTCGACGTTTAGCTTGATACCTCAGCTACGCTCTTGTGCCCTCGGCAGGATCTGGTAGATAGTCAGGCTTCTCAGCCTTTTTCATTTGTAGATGTCTGTACTCAGACATGTTAAGCTTCCGCATGTGCTTTGACTTGTATGCTCTGAATGTTGGGTCATGAGACCCATGTTTGTAATGTGTCGCTCCTCGGAGCCTATCGAATAAATACTTTGAGTCGTAGAGTTTTGTTTTGATGCCATGTTGTATTTACACATATCGAGCATATTGTGTGCATGATTGAAATGCTTGGTATGTGTGGGATCCGACAACCTGGTTGTTCATCCTTGGTAGCCTCTCTTATGGGGAAATGTAGTCTTGTGCTTCCATGAGCCATAGTAGTCCGCTACAGCCCGGTTCACCAGAGTCCTGCTAGCCTAGCACTACTGCTCCAGAACACTTGACTGGCCGGCATGTGATTCACTTCGTTCCTGTGTCTATCCCTTTGGGGAAATGTCACGCGGTGACATCCGGAGTCCTGTTAGCCCAGTGCTACAGCCCGGATTCGCACGCTGCTGACCGACATGCTCGATGTTGATTCATGTATGCCTGTCCCCATTAGTTAGTGCCACTTTGGGTTCACGACTAGTCATGTTAGCCCGGGTTCTCTGTCATATGGATGCTAGAGACACTATCATATACGTGAGCCAAAAGGCGCAAACGGTCCCGGGCCATGGTAAGGCGAAACCCGTGGGAATACCGTGCGTGAGGCCGCAAAGTGATATGAGGTGTTACCGGCTAGATCGATGTGACTTGGAATCGGGGTCCTGACATTGCTATTGAACTGCGAGCCATTGTCGTTGATGATGCGATTAGGGACTCCGAACCGGCTCACGAGTTCCTTGATGAACTTGACTATGGAGCCGGCTGGGATGCTGCGGACGGCTTCCACCTCCGCCCACTCGGTGAACTTGTCGATGGCGACGTAGAGGTAGCCGTAGCCCCTGGGCGCTCGAGGGAATGGGCCTAGGATGTCTAGCCCCCAGAACACAAATGACCACGAGAGTGGGATAGTCTGGAGGCCCTGAGCAGGCTGGTGGATTTGCTTGGCATGGAACTGGCAGGCCTCGCAGGATCTCACCAGCTCGGTTGCGTCGTTGAGTGCCGTGGGCCAGTAGAACCCGCTACGGAACGCCTTGCCCACCAAAGTGCCCGACGATGAATGATGCCCACATTCTCCGCCGTGTATGTCAGCTAGCAGCTCACACCCTTGCTCCCTGGAGATACATCACAAGGAAACATCGTTCGGTCGTTTTCGGTATAGCTCACCATCCTGGATGCAGTAGGCTGTAGCTTGACGAGCCACGCGCTCTACGTCCGCCTCCTTCTCTGGCAGGGTCCCTTGCAGCAGGTACGCCTTGAATTCTTCAGTCTAGCTCCCCTCCTGGTGTTCGATCGCAAGGAGTAGGCGCGCTCCTGAGGTCGGGATGCAGGCGGGAGCTCCCGAGGATGGTGTCGGGGGAAGCTCCTCCTGAGGCGGCGTAGGTTCCGCAGCCAGGGGGCTGCTGAAGGCTTGAAGAGCCACTCCTCGAAGACATCGGGCTCCTGGGGCTGACGCCTTGACGCCCTCTTGGCAATGTCGTCAGCTTCCTTGTTCGTGCCGCGGGGCACATGCTGCAGTTCCAGGCCCAAGAATTGCTTCTCCATTATGCGTGCCTCCGCGAGGTATGCCTCCATGTGCTTGTCCTTCGGCTCGTACACCTTGTTGGAAAAGTTGACGAGGAGCTGAGAGTCGCCCTTGATGGTGAGGCACCTTAGCCCCAAGGCCGCCGCTGCCTTGAGGCCGGCGATCAGTCCTTCGTACTCCGCGATGTTGTTGGAGACCTTCTCGCCCCGCTAGAAGCAGAGCTACACAGCGTAGTAGAGCTTGCCTTGAGTGGGCGAGATGAGCACGACTCCATCCCCTGCGCCTTGACGTGCAAAGGCGCCGTCGAAGTACAGGACCCACACGTCTGGTGGTTCGCTCCCCGGCGAGAGAGACCGGTCCTCGCCTGCTTCGGGCGCTGGGGTGTCAGTCCACTCCACCACGAAGTCGGTGAGCGCAGCTCCCTTGATGACCCTGATGGTGCTGAACTCCAGCTGGAATGCCTGCAGCTCGATGTTCCACTCGGCGACCCTCCCCGTAGCATTGGGGCTCCGGAGTACCCTCTCTAGTGGGTAGGCTGAGACGAACTTGATGGGGTGACCCTGGAAGTAGTGATGCAGCTTGCATGAGGCCACGAGGAGCGCGAGTATTAGCTTCTGTGCTGACGAAGTACACGGGGTGCTCGACGAGGGTGGGAGCGTGGATGGAGTCCGAGGTCTCCGGAGGCTGGGACGCCTCCTGAGGCCGGGGGACCTCAGGAGTTTGTTTGCCCATTGGGGCCACCACAGCCTTAGGAGTGCCGTCTTGTGGAGCCTGGTCATCTACCGGCGCTGTTGTGGCTTCAAGAGCGTCGTCTTGGTGCCGCGTCATCCCGACCGAATGTGCGGCGTTGTGTGGCAGGTTCCTGACCTGGCGCTCCTCCCAGACGGCCACCAACGCTGCGCTAGCTGACTGGGGCATGGCTTCTAGGTAAAGCAACAGGGGCTCAAGGGGACGAGGCGCTACCATCACCAGTGGTCTGGTCAGGTATCTCTTGAGCTCTTGAAACACCAAGTCGGCCTCCGGGGCCCACTCGAACGGGCCCTTCTTCTTTATCAGCTTGAAGAACGGTAGGGCGCGCTCCCCCAGCATGGAGATAAAGCGCCCCAGCGAGGTCACACAGCCCGCGAGTTTTTGCATTTCCTTGAGAGTTTGTGGCAGGCTCATGTCTTCTATTTCCTTGACCTTCTCGGGTTCGCCTCGATCCCCCTGTCCGACACGAGGAAACCCAACAGCTTGCCGGAGGGGACGCCGAACACACACTTCTCCGGGTTGAGTGATACGTCTCCAACGTATCTATAATTTTTGATTGTTCCATGCTATATTATATTCTGTTTTGGATGTTTAATGGGCTTTATTATACACTTTCATATTATTTTTGGGACTAACCTATTAACCGGAGGCCCAGCCCAAATTGTTGTTTTTTGCCTATTTCAGTGTTTTGCAGAAAAAGGATATCAAACGGAGTCCAAACGGAATGGAAACTTCGGGAACGTGATTTTTGGAACAAACGTGATCCAGAGGACTTGGAGTGCACGTAAAGCAATCAACGAGGAGAGGCAGGGGGCGCGCCTACCCCCCCCCCCCCCCCAGGCGCGCCCTCCACCCTCGTGGGGCCCACGTTGCTCCACCGACGTACTTCTTCCTCCTATATATACCTACGTACCCCCAAACTATCAGAGACAGAGCCAAAACCCTATTTCCACTGCCGCAACCTTCTGTACCCGTGAGATCCCATCTTGGGGCCTTTTCCGCCGATCCGCCGGAGGGGGCATTGATCACGGAGGGCTTCTACATCATCACCATAGCCTCTTCGATGATGTGTGAGTAGTTTACCTCAGACCTTTGGGTCCATAGTGATTAGCTAGATGGCTTCTTCTCTCTCTTTGGATGTCAATACAAAGTTCTCCTGGATCTTTTTGGAGATCTATTCGATGTAATGAACTTTTGCGGTGTGTTTGTCGAGATCCGATGAATTGTGGGTTTATGATCAAGATTATCTATGAGCAATATTTGAATCTTCTCTGAATTCTTTTATGTATGATTGGTTATCTTTGCAAATCTCTTTGAATTATCAGTTTGGTTTAGCCTACTAGATTGATCTTTCTTGCAATGGGAGAAGTGCTTAGCTTTGGGTTCAATCTTGCGGTGCTCGATCCCAGTGACAGAAAGGGAAACGACATGTATTCTATTGTTGCCATCGAGGATAAAAAGATGGGGTTTATATCATATTGCATGAGTTTATCCCTCTACATCATGTCATCTTACTTAAAGCATTACTCTGTTCTTATGAACTTAATATTCTAGATGCATGCTGGATAGCGGTCGATGTGTGGAGTAATAGTAGTAGATGCAGAATCGTTTCGGTCTACTTGTCACGGATGTGATGCCTATATACATGATCATACCTAGATATTCTCATAACTATGCTCAATTCTATCAATTGGTCGACAGTAATTCGTTTACCCACACTTACGCTATCTTGAGAGAAGCCACTAGTGAGACCTATGGCTCCCGGGTCTATCTTCCATCATATTAATCTTCCAATACTTAGTTATTTTTATTGCCTTTTATTTTACTTTGCATCTTTATTTCACTTTATCAGAAAAATACCAAAAATATAATCTTATCATATCTATCAGATCTCACTCTCGTAAGTGACCGTTGAGGGATTGACAACCCCTTTATCGCGTTGGTTGCGAGGTTCTTATTTGTTTGTATAGGTGTGAGGGACTCGTGCGTGATCTCCTACTGGATTGATACCTTGGTTCTCAAAAACAGAGGGAAATACTTACGCTACTTTACTGCATCACCCTTTCCTCTTCAAGGGAAAACCAATGCAGTGCTCAAGAGGTAGCAGGAAGGATTTCTGGCACCGTTGCCGGGGAGATTCGCGCCAAGTCAAGTCAAGTCAAGACATACCATGTACCCATCACAAACTCTTATCCCTCGCATTACATTATTTGCCATTTGCCTCTCGTTTTCCTCTCCCCAACTTCACCCTTGCCGTTTTATCCGCCCTCTCTTTTCCATTCGCCTCTTTTTCGCTTGCTTCTAGTTTGCTCGTGTGTTGGATTGCTTGCTTGTCACGATGGCTCAAGACAATACTAAATTATGTGACTATAGCAATACCAACAACAATGATTTTCTTAGCACTCCGACTGCTCCTCTTACCGATGCTGAATCTTGCAAAATTAATGCTGCTTTGTTGAATCTTGTCATGAAGGATCAATTCGCCGGCCTTCCTAGTGAAGATGCCGCTACCCATCTAAATAGCTTCGTTGATTTGTGTGATATGCAAAAGAAGAAAGGCGTGGACAATGATATTGTTAAATTGAAGCTATTTCCTTTTTCGCTTAGAGATCGTGCTAAAGCTTGGTTTTCGTCTTTGCCTAAAAATAGTATTGATTCTTGGAATAAGTGCAAAGATGCTTTTATCTCTAAGTATTTTCCTCCCGCTAAAATCATCTCTCTTAGAAACGATATCATGAATTTTAAGCAACTTGATCATGAACATGTTGCACAAGCTTGGGAAAGGATGAAATTAATGATACGTAATTGCCCTACACATGGTTTGAATCTTTGGATGATTATACAAAAAAATTATGCCGGATTGAACTTTACTTCTAGAAATCTGTTATATTCGGCCGCGGGAGGCACTTTTATGGAAATCACTTTAGGAGAAGCTACTAAACTCCTAGATAATATTATGGTTAATTATTCTCAATGGCACACCAAAAGATCTACTAATAAAAAAGTGCATGCGATAGAAGAAATTAATGTTTTGAGTGGAAAGATGGATGAAGTTATGAAATTATTTGCTACTAAAAGTGTTTCTTCTGATCCTAATGATATGCCTTTGTCTACTTTGATTGAGAATAATACTGAATCTATGGATGTGAATTTTGTTGGTAGGAATAATTTTGGTAACAACGCGTATAGAGGAAACTTTAATCCTAGGCCGTTCCATAGTAATTCCTCTAATAATTATGGTAATTCCTACAACAATTCTTATGGAAATTTTAATAAGATGCCCTCTAAATTTGAGACTAATGTTAAGGAGTTTATGAATTCGCAAAAGAATTTCAATGCTTTGCTTCAAGAAAAAATGCTTAAGGTTGATGAATTGGCTAGGAACGTTGATAGAATTTCTCTTGATGTTGATTCTTTGAAACTTAGATCTTTTCCACCTAAGCATGATATCAATGAGTCTCTCAAATACATGAGAATTTCCATTGATGAGTGCAAAGAAAGAACCACTAGGATGCGTGCTAAGAAAGATTGCTTTGTGAAAGCGTGTTCTTCTAATTTTCATGATAATAAAGATGAAGATCTAAAAGTTATTGATGTGTCTCCTATTAAATCTTTGTTTTGCAATATGAATCTTGATAATGATGGGACTGGAGATGAGTCACCTTTACCTAGAAGGCGTCCCAAAAATTCGGAGTTTTTAGATCTTGATGCAAAAATTGTTAAAAGTGGGATTGAAGAGATCAAAACTCTAGATATTAATGAACCCACTATCTTGGATTTCAAGGAATTTAATTATGATAATTGCTCTTTGGTAGATTGTATTTCCTTGTTGCAATCCGTGCTAAATTCTCCTCATTCTTATAGTCAACATAAAGCTTTTACTAAACATATCGTTGATGCTTTGATGCAATCTTATGAAGAAAAACTTGAGTTGGGAGTTTCTATCCCTAGAAAACATTATGATGAGTGGGAACCTACTATTAAAATTAAAATTAAAGATCATGAATGCTATGCTTTGTGTGATTTGGGTGCTAGTGTTTCCATGATCCCAAAAACTTTGTGTGATTTGCTAGGTTTCCATGAGTTTGATGATTGTTCTTTAAACTTGCACCTTTCGGATTCCACTATTGAGAAACCTATGGGAAGAATTAATGATGTTCTTATTGTTGAAAATAGGAACTATGTGCCCGTAGATTTCATTGTCCTTGATATAGATTGCAATCCTTCATGTCTTATTATTCTTGGTAGACCTTTCTTTAGAACGATTGGTGCAATTATTGATATGAAGGAAGGGAATATTAGATTCCAATTTCCGTTAAGGAAAGGCATGGAACACTTCCCTAGAAAGAAAATAAAATTACCTTATGAATCTATTATGAGAGCTACTTATGGATTGCCTGCCAAAGATGGCAATACCTAGATCTATCTTTGCTTTTATGCCTAGCTAGGGGCGTTAAACGATAGCGCTTGTTGGGAGGCAACCCAATTTATTTTAGTTGTTTTCTTTTTGCTTCTGTTTAGGAATAAATATTTGATCTAGCCTCTTCTGAGATTTGTTTTTATGTTTTAATTAGTGTTTGTGCCAAGTTAAACCTATAGGATCTTCTTGGATGATAGTTATTTGATCTTGCTGAAAATTCCAGAAACTTTCTGTTCACGAAAACAATTGTTAAAAATCACCAGAACGTGATAAAATACTGATTCCAATTGCAGTATATCAATAAACAAATTTTCTAAGTCTTCCTATTTTGGTAGGGTTTTTTTTTGAGTTCTAGAAGTTTGCGTTAGTTACACATTACTACAGACTGTTCTGTTTTTGACAGATTCTGTTTTTCGCGTGTTGTTTGCTTATTTTGATGAATCTATGGCTAATAAAATAGTTTATAAACCATAGATAAGTTGGAATACAGTAGGTTTAACATCAATATAAACAAAGAATGAGTTCATTACAGTACCTTGAAGTGGTTTTTTGTTTTCTTTCGCTAACGGAGCTCACGAGATTTTCTGCTAAGTTTTGTGTTGTGAAGTTTTCAAGTTTTGGGTAAAAGATTTGATGGATTATGGAACAAGGAGTGGCAAGAGCCTAAGCTTGGGGATTCCCATGGCACCCCAAGATAATCCAAGTACACCAAAAAGCCAAAGCTTGGGGATGCCCCGGAAGGCATCCCCTCTTTCGTCTTCGTCCATCGGTAACTTTACTTGGAGCTATATTTTTATTCACCACATGATTTTTGTTTTGCTTGGAGCGTCTTGTATGATTTGAGTCTTTGATTTTTAGTTTACCACAATCATCCTTGCTGTACACACCTTTTGAGAGAGACACACATGATTCGGAATTTATTAGAATACTCTGTGTGCTTCACTTATATCTTTTGAGCTATATTGTTTTTGCTCTAGTGCTTCACTTATATCTTTTAGAGCACGGTGGTGGATTTGTTTTATAGAAACTATTGTTCTCTCATGCTTCACTTATATTATTTTGAGAGTCCTACAAAACAGCATGGTAATTTTCTTTAATTATGATAGGCATCCAAGATTAGTAAAAAAATTCTTATGAGTGTGTTGAATACTATGAGAAATTTGATGCTTGATAATTGTTTTGAGATATGAAGATGGTGATATTAGAGTCATGCTAGTTGAGTAGTTGTGGATTTGAGGAATACTTGTGTTAAAGTTTGTGATTCCCGTAGCATGCACGTATGGTGAACCGTTATGTGATGAAGTCGGAGCATGATTTATTTATTGATTGTCTTCCTTATGAGTGGCGGTCGGGGACGAGCGATGGTCTTTTCCTACCAATCTATCCCCCTAGGAGCATGTGCGTAATACTTTGCTTCGATAACTAATAGATTTTTGCAACAAGTATATGAGTTCTTTATGACTAATGTTGAGTCCATGGATTATACGCACTCTCTTCCTTCCACCATTGCTAGCCTCTCTAATACCGCGCACTTTTCGCCGGTATCATACACCCACCATATACCTTCCTCAAAACAGCCACCATACCTACCTATCATGGCATTTCCATAGCCATTCCGAGATATATTGCCATGCAACTTACCACCATTCCGTTTACTATGACACGCTCCATCATTGTCATATTGCTTTGCATGATCATGTAGTTGACATCGTATTTGTGGCAAAGCCATCGTTCGTAATTATTTCATACATGTCACTCTTGATTCATAGCATATCCCGGTACTCCGCCGGAGGCATTCACATAGAGTCATATTGTTGTTCTAAGTATTGAGTTGTAATTCTTGTGTTGTAAGAAAATAAAAGTGTGATGATCATCATTATTAGAGCATTGTCCCAAGTGAGGAAAGGATGATGGTGACTATGATTCCCCCATAAGTCGGGATGAGACTCCGGACTAAAAAAAAGAAAGGCCATAAAAAGGAGAAAAGGCCAAAGAAAAAAAATGATGAGAGAAAAAGAGAGAAGGGACAATGCTACTATCCTTTTTCCACACTTGTGCTTCAAAGTAGCACCATGATCTTCATAATAGAGAGTCTCCTATGATATCACTTTCATATATACTAGTGGGAATTTTTCATTATAGAACTTGGCTTGTATATTCCAATGATGGTCTTCCTCAAAATGCCCTAGGACTTCGTGAGCAAGCGAGTTGGACGCACACCCACTTAGTTTCTTTTGTTGAGCTTTCATATGCTTATAGCTCTAGTGCATCCGTTGCATGGCAATCCCTACTCACTCACATTGATATCTATTGATGGGCATCTCCATAGCCCGTTGATACGCCTAGTTGATGTGAGACTATCTTCTACTTTTTGTCTTCTCCACAACGACCATTCTATTCCACATATAGTGCTATGTCCATGGCTCATGCTCATGTATTGCGTGAAGATTGATAAAGTTTGAGAACATCAAAAGTATGAAACAATTGCTTGGCTTGTCCTCGGGGTTGTGCATGATTTAAATACTTTGTGTGGTGAAGATAGAGCATAGCCAGACTATATGATTTTGTAGGGATAACTTTCTTTGGCCATGTTATTTTGAGAAGACATGATTGCTTAGTTAGTATGCTTGAAGTATTATTATTTCTATGTCAATATTAAACTTTTATCTTGAATCTTTCGGATCTGAATATTCATACCAAAAATAAGAGAATTACATTGAAAATTATGCTAAGTAGCATTCCACATCAAATATTCTGTTTTTATCATTTACCTACTCGAGGACGAGCAGGAATTAAGCTTGGGGATGCTTGATACGTCTCCAACGTATCTATATTTTATGATTGTTCCATGCTATATTATATTCTGTTTTGGATGTTTAATGGGCTTTATTATACACTTTCATATTATTTTTGGGACTAACCTATTAACCGGAGGCCTAGCCCAAATTGCTGTTTTTTGCCTATTTCAGTGTTTCGCAGAAAAAGGATATCAACCGGAGTCCAAACAGAATGAAACCTTCGGGAACATGATTTTCGGAACAAACATGATCCAGAGGACTTGGAGTCCACGTACTTCTTCCTCCTATATATACCTACGTACCCCCAGGGGGCGCCGTACCCCCCCAGGCGCGCCCTCCACCCTCGTGGGGCCCACGTTGCTCCACCGACGTACTTCTTCCTCCTATATATACCTACGTACCCCCAAACTATCAGAGACGGAGCCAAAACCCTATTTCCACCGCCGCAACCTTCTGTACCCGTGAGATCCCATCTTGGGGCCTTTTCCGACGCTCCGCCGGAGGGGGCATTGATCACGAAGGGCTACTACATCAACACCATAGCCTCTCCGATGATGTGTGAGTAGTTTACCTCAGACCTTCGGGTCCATAGTTATTAGCTAGATGGCTTCTTCTCTCTCTTTGGATCTCAATACAAAGTTCTCCTCGATCTTCTTGGAGATCTATTCGATGTAATCTTCTTTTGCGGTGTGTTTGTCGAGATCCGTTGAATTGTGGGTTTATGATCAAGATTATCTATGAACAATATTTGAATCTTCTATGAATTCTTTTATGTATGATTGGTTATCTTTGCAAGTCCCTTCAAATTATTATTTTCGTTTGGCCTACTAGATTGATCTTTCTTGCAATGGGAGAAGTGCTTAGCTTTGGGTTCAATCTTGCGGTGCTCGATCCCAGTGACAGAAAGGGAAACGACACGTATTGTATTATTGCCATCGAGGATAAAAGATGGGGTTTATGTCATATTGCATGAGTTTATCCCTCTACATCATGTCATCTTACTTAAAGCATTACTTTGTTCTTATGAACTTAATACTCTAGATGCATGCTGGATAGCGGTCGATGTGTGGAGTAATAGTAGTAGATGCAGAATCGATTCGGTCTACTTGTCACGGACGTGATGCCTATATACATGATCATACCTAGATATTCTCATAACTATCCTCAATTCTATCAATTGCTCGACAGTAATTCATTTACCTACCGTAATACTTATGCTATCTTGAGAGAAGCCACTAGTGAAACCTATGGCCCCCGGGTCTATCTTCCATCATATTAATCTTCCAATACTTAGTTAATTTTATTGCATATTATTTTACTTTGCATCTTTATTTCTCTTTATCATAAAAATACCAAAAATATTATCTTATCATATCTATTAGATCTCACTCTCGTAGTGACCGTTGAGGGATTCACAACCCCTTTATCGCGTTGGTTGCGAGGTTCTTATTTGTTTGTGTAGGTGTGAGGGACTCGTGCGTGATCTCCTAGTGGATTGATACCTTGGTTCTCAAAAACCGAGGGAAATACTTACGCTACTTTACTGCATCACCCTTTCCACTTCAAGGGAAAACCAACGCAGTGCTCAAGAGGTAGCATTTAGCCGCAGGTCCACCTTGCGCAGGCTAGCGAAAGTCTCCTCCAGGTCCTGAAAGAGGGTCCTTGCCTCCCGAGATTTTACCACAATGTCGTCGACGTAGGCTTTAGCGTTCCTCCCGAGCTGTTGGCCTAGAGCGATGTGCATCATGATACGTCTCCAACGTATCTATAATTTTTTATTGTTCCATGCTGTTTTATTATCAATCTTGGATGTTTTATAATCATTTTATAGTCATTTTATATCTTTTTTGGTACTAACCTATTGACATAGTGCCAAGTGCCAATTGCTGTTTTTTCCATGTTTTTCACATCACAGGAAATCAATATCAGACGGAATCCAACTACCACGAAACTTCACGATGATTTTTATGGGCCAAAAGGAAGAAGTTGGGCCCTGGTTGCATCTGGGGGAGTCCGGAGGAGGGGACAACCCACCAGGGCACGCCAGGAGGCCCATGCGCGTCCTGGTGGGTTGTGCCCATCTCCAACGCCCCTCGGACTGCCTCTTTGCTCTATAAATACCCCAAAAATACCAGAACCCTAGGGGAGTCGACGAAATATTCACCGAGCCGCCGCAGAGTCCAGAACCACCAGATCCCATCTAGACACCATCTCGGATGGGGTTCAACACCTCCATTGGTGCCTCTCCGATCGTGCGTGAGTAGTTCTTTGTAGACCTTCGGGTCCGTAGTTAGTAGCTAGATGGCTTTCTCTCCCTCACTGGATTCTCAATACAATGGTCTCTTGGAGATCCATATGATATAACTCTTTTGCGGTGTGTTTGTTGGGATTTGATGAACTTTGAGTATGATCAGTCATATCTTTTTATACCCGTGAAAGTTATTTGAGTTTCTTTGATCTCTTATATGCATGATCTCTTATAGCCTCGTATTTCTTCTCCGATATTTGGGTTTTGTTTGGCCAACTTGATCTATTTATTTTGCAATGGGAAGAGGTACCCCGTAGTGGGTTCGATCTTACGGTGCTTGATCCCAGTGACATAAAGGGAACCGACACGTATGTATCATTGCTACTAAGGATAAAATGATGGGATCTATATCTACACAATAGATAAACGGATCTTGCCTACATCATGTCATCATTCTTATTGCATTACTCCGTTTTTCCATGAACTTAATACACTAGATCCATGCTGGATAGCGGTCGATGTATTGAGTAATAGTAGTAGACGCAGGCAGGAGTCGGTCTACTAATCTTGGACATGATGCTTATGTAATGATCATTTCCTGGATATCATCATAATTATTTGAGGTTCTATCAATTGCCCAACAGTAATTTGTTTACCCACCGTTTGCTATTTTTCTCGAGAGAAGCCACTAGTGAAACCTACGGCCCCGGGTCTTTTTCCTCATATATTTGTTGCAACCTACTTTTCCTTTGCATTTTTATTCAAATCTATTAAATGAAAAATACAAAAATACTTTCCTGCAATTTATTTTATTTGCGATCTATTATTTCAATCTACTACAATTTTCTGGCATCGTTACCCGAAAGGGATTGACAACCCCTTTAACACGTCGGGTTGCGAGGTGTTGTTATTTGTGTGCAGGTGCTGTTTACGTTGTGTTGCTTGGTTCTCCTACTGATTCGATAACCTTGGTTTCTTCACTGAGGGAAATACCTACCGTCACTGTGCTGCATCATCCCTTAGCTGACAGGAGCTTTTGTGGCGCTATAGTCAGTGAGCGATCAAAAAGAATTTCTGGCGCCGTTGCCGGGGAGGATCTTCAACATAACAAGGTTCCTAATCACAATTCTCATCTCCTCGCAATTTTTATTATTTTGCATTTGCCTCTCATTTTCCTCTCCCCCACTTCACAAAATTTGTCGTTTTATCCGCCTCTCTTTTTCCGTTCGCCGTTTCCTTGCCAGATCTGTTTTTGAGTGCAATCTTGTTGTGTGGTCATCATGACTTAAGAGAACACCAAGTTATGTGATTTCTCAAATACCAACAACAATGATTTTATTGGCACCCCGCTTGCTCCTCCCGCCACTGGTGCGGAGACTTGTGATATTAATACTGCTTTGCTAAATCTTGTTATGAAAGACCAATGTTCCGGTACTCCTAATGAGGATGCCGCGTCCCATCTTAATACCTTCATGGAATTATGAGATATGCAAAAGAAAAAAGATGTGGACAATGATGTGGTCAAGATGAAATTATTTCCGTTTTCTTTGCGTGATTCTGCAAAAAATTGGTTCTCTTCTTTATCTCGCAATAGTATCGATTCTTGCAATAAGTGCAATGATGCTTTTATCACATTTCCCACCCGCAAAAATTATTTCCCTTAGAACCCAGATCATGAATTTCAAGCAACTTGAACATGAGCATGTTGCAAAATCTTGGGAAAGTATGAAAATGATGCTAAGGAATTGCCCAACTCATGGGTTAAATCTTTGGATGATCAAACAAAAATGTTATGCGGGGTTGAATTTTGTTTCTCGTAATCTTTTAGATTCCACCGCGGGTGGTACTTTTATGGAAATTACTTTGGGTGCAGTCACCAAATTGCTTGATAATATCATGGCAAATTATTCACAATGGCATACTAAAAGGGCTCCTACTAGTAAAAAAGTTAACTCGGTTGAAGAAATTTCTTCTTTGAGTGATAAAGTTGATGCTCTTATGAAATTGGTCGCTAGTAAAAGTGCTCCTATTGATTTTATCATATGCCTTTGTCTACTTTGATTGAGAAAAATAGTGATGCCATTGATGTGAATTTTATTTCTCGCAATAATTTCAACAACAATGCTTATAGAGGTAATTTTAATCCTAGGCCTTTTCCTAGTAATTCCTCTAATAAGTATGGTAATTCCTATGGAAATCAATCTTACAATAATAATAGGAATACCTCTGATCTTGAGAATAATATTAAAGAATTTATCAACACGCAAAAAGATTTCAAGACTTGCATAGAAGAAAAGTTGAATAAGATTGATGATTTGTCTAGAAGTGTTGATAGAATTGCTGATGATGTGGAAAATCTCAAGTTGAAATTTTTTGTGCCTAAGGTTGATGAATCAATTAAAGGTCTTTATGTTTCTATGGATGAAAGTAAGAAAAGAATTGCTATGCTTAGAGCTAAAAGAGAATTTTTAGGGAATGCTTTATCTAGTGATTATTTTTGCAAAAGTGATGAAGATCTTAAAATGATTGGTGTTTCTTCTATTGATTCATTGTTTAGTAAAGATAAGACTGATTGTTGTTTCTTTTTTGCAGGTGCAGGCCCCTTAGCCCCGGGGGCGGCTTCTTCGGCCGGGCGTGCTGCCACTATGGCCCTGAAGGCGAGCTTGAGGGCCGTCAGGGCTTCGTTGGTGTCTCCAGCCCTGCTGAGGACGCCGCTGCTACTCGGCATCTTCATGAGGTTGTAGGCCGGATGGGTCGCCGCCATGATCTGAGCCAGGGCAGGGTACTCGAGGATGGCGTTGTATGGGAGGCCGATGCGAGCGATGACAAAGTCGATAAGCTCGGTGCGGTACTTGTCGCGGGTACCGAAGGTGACCGGAGGCAGATCGGCCCTAGAGGGCTGGTGGAACCGCTGCCAACTCCAGAGAAGGGCTTGGTGGGACGGAGCCGGCCGTACCGTATGTGAAGCAAGCCAAAAGCTTCCATGGAGAGCACATTGAGGCCGGCCCCGCCGTCGATGAGGGTCTTGGTCACCGCTATGTTGCAGATGGTGGGCGTACAGAGCGTCGGGAGTGCGCCCGAGCCAGCGGTGGTCGCTGGGTGGTCCCTAGAGTCGAAGGTGAGGTCGGCCTTGGGCGCCGCCCATCCCGGAGGAGCTCCCTACTGCACAGAGGCGCCGCCCATTTGGTGGCAGAACTGATTGGCGTGGCGATATGAGGGCGGTGCCTGCGAGCCGCCGAGGAGTGCCGCAATGGCGAGGGGTGCTGGTGCTATGAAGCGCACAATGAAAAGGCCGTGCAGCTCTTCCCAGGAGGCCACAGAATATCTTGGCAGGTTGAGTAGCCAGGCGCGTGGTGCGCCGGCAAGGGCCATGGGGAACTAGGTGGCCATGACCTTGTCGTCGCCCCCAGCTTCTCGTACAGCCTCCTCCTATGCCAGCAGCAAGGCTGCTAGATCCGCCGCGCCGTCATAGCAAGGCGGTATCTCCGGCTTGAACTTGTGCCGCCACCGCACTTGCCGCATGGCGGGAGTGAAGGCCCGGAGGCCCATGGCGCCTCCGTGTACGCCCGTCGATCTAGCCGGAGGACTGGCGCCTGCCATGGGAGCAGGACGGAGAGACCAAGCAGGTGGAGCGGCGAAGCTCCGACGCACCCCTACCTGGCACGCCAAATGTTGGATTCGGGGTTCCGCAGACCCTTGAGAGGTTCGAACTCTAGGGTGCGTAGGAAGGACTCTTTCTCCCCAGCCTATCTACCCAATGATTCCACGGCCTAACTCGACGAACCCGAAGAACACGAGACACAGATGTCGGATGTGGGGTTCCGGCAAACCCTTAAGGTTCGAACACTGGGGTGCGCGCGAAGTCTTTCCCTCCTACCGATCTACGCCCTAGCTCACTAAGATCTCGCGAACGAACTCGACAAACTCGCAACACAGAAAGAAACGAGGTTTATACTGGTTTGGGCCACCGTTGTGCTGTAATACCCTACTCCAGTGTGGTGGTGGTGGATTGCCTCTACGGCTGATGATGAACAGTACAAGAGAAGAACCACCTCGTGAGGTTGAGGTGTTCTTGTGAGTAGGCTCTCGATCGGGTTGGATCAAGCTAAGATGAGATGCCCCTACTATGATGGCTAGCTCTACTTATATAGGCCCTGGTCCTCTTCCCAAATATCGAGCGGGAAGGGAGCCAACAACGGCGGGCAAATTTGAAGGGGCACAGCTAGTACAAGCTATCCTGACAAAAGTGGTCTTCGCCTGCGAAAAGCTCTGGCGGTGACGCTGCCTTTGGCTCCATGATGACCTCCCTCTCGCCGTCCTCCTGGTCTTGGTCTCGTTGCACCAATATAGCAACCTTTGCCTGATGCCTCAGTACTCCTCGCCTGCGCTGGCCTCCTTAGCACCAAAGAGGAAATAAGGACGCTGCGCGCGCTGGCGCCTGGTGCCATTCGTCATGGCTCACGTCACGAGAGCCTCGTGAGGTTTGCCCCGCCTTGATATCTCCGCTCCTCGTCAGCCTGCCTGGCTAGGCTACTCCAGAGGAGGTCCTGCGTCGTCCGCCTCGCGAGGCTTGGACCCTCGCGAGGGTCTTGGATGCCTTGTTGATGAAGATGGGCCATATGGCCTTCTGGCATTGCCACGTTGTGGGCCGTAGGCAGGCAAATCTGGGGACTCCCATTCCCAGAACGCCAACAGTAGCCCCCGGGCCCAAGGTGCGCTCGGGCTTGGCTTTGCAGCGAAGCCAAGGGTCAAGTTCGGAGCACCGTGGGCCCCAAAAGCCTGCGGCCTCGGTTGATGCGTGCCGGTTAATTGGACGTGGGCGTCTCCGCTTCCCCACGCTGCCTCGGCAACTTCTTGACCTGACAAAAGGCTGGCGCAGGCAGCGCTTGCCTTCATTGCTTCTTCCTTGCCTCGCTCCAGATCCCCTTTGTTGCTCCTCGCCACCGCTACCTCCAGATCCGCTCCATCCTTGCTCTGCATCTGCCGCCCATGGCGCCGCGCAAGGTCAATACTTCCTCGGCACCGGCTTGGTACGAGCCCGCTCTTGAAGCTCCCATCGTCACGGAGAAGAGCATCGCCTCCGTGCGCCTGCTGACGGCGCGGGAGAGCAATAAGTGGGGGAAGACGGAGCTCCGGCTCACCTCCGACGAGCCGGAGCCTGAGGGGAGCACCTTCTTCCCCTTCTTCTCGAGCAGCGTCACCGTTGGGTTGGTCCCTCCTTTCTCTGATTTCTTTTATGAAGTCCTCGACCACTACGGTCTGCAGGCGTTGCATCTCCATCCCAACTCTTTCCTCCTCCTGTCCATCTTCGCCTACTACTGTGAGGTGTACCTGGGCGTTATGCCATCCGTGGCGCTCCTGCGCCATTTCTTCTTCCTCCGCATCAGCGGCGAGCACATCTCCAGATGCGCTAATTTCGTCGCATGCGGCAAGGCCAACTCGATCTCGAGCACCAGGAAGAGGGCTGACAACATCCGATCCAAATGGGTCATGATGGATGCCCAGCGTGCCGATCCGCGCCTGGCGTTGCCGACGGAGGCGCCCCGGCAGGGCAAGGGGTGGCCCAAGGCGGAGCTTGTCGGCGAGCGGGCATCGTCAGTGTTGGGGCAGATGATGACCGACCTGAAGCCGGGCGACGCGAGGGCGGCCAAGATAACGGGTGCGATGCTCCTGAGGGAGTTCTTGATGCTGCGGGTTGCCCCACTCCAGGCGCGCGCGCGCCCCCTGTAGGAGCTTGAAGAAGAGGAGAACAAGACCCGCCTGAGGCCAGGGGACCTGCCTGGCGTTGAGTTGGACGCCATCCTGCGCCTCATAGTCGGGGACAACCAGGAGTACCCGCCTAGCACCTTCGTTCCCTTGTTCCAACCCAGGGACCGGGAGGAGTTCGTCGCCTCCAGGCCGACTTTTGATGCGCGCGGGCTGGTGCCGCCGGCGCTTCCGGGAGCTCCTTCGGTGCAGAAACCAGTGGAGGTGTCTTCTGGCGAGTCCCGTGGAGAGGGGGAATAGGGGGTGGACTCGGAGAAGACCCTGGAAGAGGTGAGGGAGACTTCCCCTCTGAGCAAGGCCAAGATTCTCCGCGCCCTTCCTGATGATGCCGAGGCTGACGCCTACCAAGGGGAGAGGGAGCAACACCTCATCTCGATGAAGGGTAGGTCGTCGCTGTTGGCCCGTGGTGCCGCCTCCACCCTAACACCTCCAGGGGCTGGACCCGGTTCTGCTTCCACACCGCCTGGTGCCACCGGAGCCTGAACGCCTACCCTCAGGTCCCGATGCTATTAGGCTTCAAGCTTCCCAAGCGAAAGGTGGAGTACTCCGTGGTGGACCGGTAGGTGCCTCGAGCTTAACTTTATCCCTGCTGGTACATGTTATTTCCTGACGCTCGCCCTTGGTTGATCAGGCCGACATCTTCGGCGAAGAAGAGGAAGGAAGATACGGCGGCCGTGCCCCCCTCCATAGAGAAAGGAGGCAGCAGCGCCCGCATCTCCCCAGCCCGGTCGTCCTCGCGGGGCCAAGAGGAACGTCGCCGCTTGGAATCAGCCCCCATGGCCTCGCTGGCTCCAGAGGTGCCGGCGCTTGGCACGGCTGACAAGGTCCCACCTGCTCCTGGGCCCGCGTTCTCCCAAGCCCTGGTGGCGATGTCGCTTCCTCCTACTGCTGCACTCCACCCCCTGGTTCTTCTGCTCCTGCTGCCGTCTTGGAGCGTGCCCTTTGAGAGATGACCCAGCTGCAGGCGGATCTCCTGAGCGCGGACCCGCGCCTGGTGGCCGGGCGTCTAGAGTTGGCCTCTCGCTGGCTTCACTCCGAAATGGCGGTTCGCGTGGCGCTGGGCCAGGCTGCTGCAGCTTCCGAGAAGGAGAAGCAAGGAGCCGCCAGCGCTGCAGCCAATCGTGAGGCGGCGCTGAAAGACACCAAGGCCGCCCGTGACCGCTGCCAAGTGCTGGAGGGCGAGTTGCAGAGCCTGCGTGACAAGCACGCCGAAGAGGTACGCTGCCGCCAAGCGAAGGAGGAGGAGATGAAGGCCCGAGAGGAAGCCGTCATGAACCGTGGCGCTGAGCTAGCGGAGCTGGGGAAGAAGCAGGCCGCTGAGCGCAACCGGTTGGAAGAGTTGGAGCAGAAGATGGGGACGAGGGAGGCCGATCTTGATGCCAAGGCGCGAGTCCTGGCCAAAGACCGCGTGGCCTTCGCCGATCTCGAGAAGAGATCTCACAAGGCGCCGAAGACGCTCTACGAGCATGGCCTGGAGAAGCCGCTGGACACCGACGAGGACGGCCCCGCCCAGCTGCTTCCTCTCGTGGTGAAGGCGCTTGAGGAGGTCGTTGATGGCCTCGGTCCCATGGCGGAGGTAGAAGCTCGCATCCTGTCTTCAGCCGCACTGACTCGCGTCTTCAGCCATCTGCACCTCCACGACCCCAACGCTCGCCTTGACGAGCTGCTGGAGCCTGTGGCTAAAGATCACTGCGAAGCCACCGCCGCAGCTGTACAAGGTCAAGTGGAGGCCTTGCTGGGGAGGTTCCGCGGCTTTGTCTCCGATCCTCTGTCTAGCGACGCCGCGGATCCTGCGGCTGGTGGTGAAGGTGAGAACATCGTTGCCCACGGGGAAGCGCCTTCCGCAGGCGATGGCGACGTCCCAGGGTGACCTGCAGCTTTTTCTCCTGTTTCGTTCCTGCAACATATATCTGGCCTCGTGGAGGCGTTTAGACTTTTCATTTGGTATTGTGAGAACAATATGCTTGTAATATTTGCTTCAAGATTTTGCGTTTTCCTTCCTATTTGCTTTGTTCTGTGGCGGCAGAGCCCGGCCCCACGCATACCTCAAGCGCCATTGGACCGACCGGAGACCAGGACGGTCCAAGGAGTGAGGGGCTACGTGACAAGTTAGGCTCCTGAGTCGCGATGCTCAGGAGTCCCCCTTGACGCGCAAACAACATATAGGGAGAGTTCGTGAGGATAGATTAATGTTCTACGTCGGCAGAGCCCGGCCCCACGCATACCTCAACCGCCATTGGGCCGACCGGAGACCAGGACGGACCAAGGAGTGAGGGGCTACGTGACCAATTAGGCTCCTTAGTCGTGATGCTCGGGAGTCCCCCTTGACGTGCAAACAATTTCCATACTTGCCCTCGCCGAGGCCTCGGGAGGGGTGCGCGACGCCCAGGTCCGGGGGACCTAGTTGGGTGGCGTGCGCTTGGGCGTGACCCGAGCGCAGCCCCCGTGCCCAGCCCCCTCGTGCGACTCTCCTGAGGGAAGGCGTCGTGGTGAGGCTGGGCGCTGAGCTCTGGGCTCCCTGAGGTTGGTGCGACCGTGGGGCCGCCCTCAGTTGTTTATCACTAGTGCGGAGCATAGTGCTTCCGCTTGTGCACGGGCATAGCCGCTCCCAAGTAGTGTCGATAGCCAGTGCGGAGCATGGTGCTTCCACTTGGGAGTGGGATGGGGGCCCCCCTCCGGAAGGAGCCCCAGGGGCGTGTACAGCCCCGCCCTGACACGTGGCTTGCACGGCAGGGCTGCGAGGTGTATCTGGGCACTCGTGAGCCAGCGCGGGACTCACGAGACCCTACCTCAAGGCGGGTTGTGGCTGGTCTTGAGTCTTGGTGACTGTATATCCCTGCAAGGCGGTTAGATGCAAGCACTCTACGTCCTTAGGTCCCGGCCCTCGAGCGAGCTCAGCCGCCGCTGGTATGCCAGGTCGCGATGCCGTGGTCAAGGCCAGGGGGTGAGGGCTGGAGAGCCAGTAAGAGCTCCTGAGTCGCGATGCTCAGGAGCCCCCCTTTTAACGTGCAAACGAATTGCATAGGATGAACAGACCCGTGGCGTGCGGCAATCGAGCGGGCGATTGCCGTTGGCAGGCTAAGCATGGAGAGCTGATCAACATGGATAAATGCAGGAAGATACATGCCACTGGGTCCGGCCCGAGCGGCTTGGGGATGATGCAGCCCGAGGGGCGCTTCCAGCAAGGTAAGCTAAAGACATAAGCAAAAGGGATACATGCCACAGGGACGGACCCATGTGTCCTTGGAATAATGCAGCCCGAGGGGCGCTCCTAGCTTAAACGAGCTCGGAAGATGTCACCTGGTTCTGTAGACGAAGTAGAGTTGGTGCAGCTGAAGGCGTGCGTTGAAGATACGACTCCTCATGAGCCACCAGGACCCTGAGCCTCGGGAGGCTCTGGGGGCTCGAGAGGTTCCCTGAAGATCGTCTCCATCTCCTCCAGGACGGCGTGGTACCTGGCCTCCTGAGCCGCCAGGACACGCCACAGGTCGTATTGATAGGCTGAACGACCTGTGTGGTGGGCCCTCGCAGCGGCCCACATGCGATGGCCAGAAGCGCTCCTGTGATGCGGCCGTATTGAGCCCGGGGACGTCGATGCAGACACGCAGCCCAACATCCTCGCCAGGATGCGGAGCTGCACCTCGTCGATGGGCTGGAGCAGTTCATATGGCACTTGGAGGTTGTCGAACGTGTCGACGGACCGGACGTTGAGCCCTGCGCCACTGTCGATGAGGGTCTTGGTAACCTGCACATTGCTGATGACTGGGGAACACAACATATGGAGGGCGCCGGCGGTGGCTGCGCACTTGAGCTGATCCGCCGAGTTGAAAGTGATGGCACATTGGGACCACTTGAGCGGGCGTGTGGCTTCGAGCTTGGGGAGCACCGCGTTCACCTCACGAGCGAGCTGTTTGAAGATGCGCTGAGAGGCTGGGGCCTGGGCGCCGCCCAAGATGCAGGCGATTGCACGCGGCTCCTGGAAGCCCCCAGCCCCCTCGTCCTGGTGGTGGTCGTCGTTCCTTGTTGGTGGCGGCAGCGGGGGAAGACCGACGTTTCCCTGGGGGCGATCCTCATGAGGCGGGTCCCTCCAGGCGCCCTCGCGAGGTTGGTCCTGCCAGCGGTCCTCACGAGGCCGGTCGCACCACTCCTTGAGCGGGCCACGGCCGTCCCAGCGTCCGCCTCCATGTCCTCCTCCGCGGCCGTAGCCCCGGTCGTTGTGCTCGGGGCGTCGACTGTAGCGTCCTTCCCGTATGGCTCTGAGCTCTTGACAGTCGCTGGTGTTGTGGGTGTTCAGGTTGTGGAAGGCGCAGAATGGTCGGCCGTTCTTGGATGACTCGGGCTGATCTCTGCCCCGCTTGGTGTCGGGCTCCGCTGCGAGCACAGCTGCCTCCTTGCGCTTCATGTCCTTGGCCTTGGCATTCTTCTCTTCCGCGCCCACGGCTGGCAGCTCAAGGAGAGAGAGGCGCCCCTCCTCAGCTCTTGCGCACTTGGTCGCCAGGTTGAACAACTCCTGAGAGGTGCAGAGCTCCTCGTGGATGGCGAGCTCTTCCTTCATCTTGACGTCACGGACGCCGTCGGAAAACGCGGAGATGATCGCCTCGTCCGTAACCTTGGGGATCTTGAGGCGGGTGTTGTTGAAGCGCTGGATGTACTTCTGGAGGGTCTCTCCTGGTTGTTGCTTGATGCAGCGTAGATCACCCGCGGCCGGCGGGCGGTCGCGTGTGCCCTGGAAGTTGCGACGAAGTGGTCGCGCATCTCGTCCCAGGAGGAGATCGAGCCGTGCTGCAGGTTCCGGAGCCAGGAGCGAGCTCCATCGTTGAGAGCCATGGGAAACATGTTCGCCATGACCTTTTTGTCGCCGTTGGCCACTTCGATGCTCAGCTCATAGAGCTGCAGGAACTCCGTGGGGTCGGCGGTGCCGTCGTAGCGAGGAGGCAGATCCGGCTTGATCTTGCCTGGCCAGGCGAAGCTACGCAGCTCGGGGGTGAAGGCGCGGCAGCCAGCCATGGTTGCCGGGGCCCGCTTCGGAGGTGGAGCTTGGTCTTGACGAGGTCCGCGCTGCGCCGCTGCGGGCGGTGCGCGGTCTTGACGAGGTGGCACAGGGAGCGCAAGTGCAGCTTCTCATGGCCGCGGGATTTCTTGGCAGCTTCTCTCTTCGTGCGCGGGCGCCGGGCGCGGCGGATCACGCCGCGGAGCCGCGCGCCTTGGTGCCTAGGCACCGTCTTGGGGCTGAGGTGGTGGAGGCACGCCATGAGCTCCGTCGCCCGCGGCTGGTTGAGGGGGAGGCAGAGAGTGGGACGGCGCCGGAGAGGCCCCTGCGGTGCGGACGAGCTCGGCGACGCGGTTGAGCCACTCCTCGTAGAGGTCATCGACGGGGCGGTAGCGCATGAGCTCGTTCGACGCGAGGAGCGCGGCCCGTGCCTCCACGGGAGCACAGTGCGCGTGAGACGAAGAACCGGTAGGGGTCAGTGATGGAGTAGTGGTGCGGTCGTCCTGCCGCACTGAAGGATGCAGCGAGGACGCCTGCTACTTGTTCCCCGCCGGGCCGATGGCAGCGTTGGCGGCGGGAGACGGAGAACGATGAGGTGGCCCACCAACGGGAGCGGTGAGGGCAGCCCGGCGCTCAGCTCGAGCACGGCAAGCGTCCGCCATGGAGACAACGGAGCGACGAACTGACGGAAGGGAAGCTACGGCGCACCCCCTACCTGGCGCTCCAAATGTCAGATGTGGGGTTCCGGCAAACCCTTAAGGTTCAAACATTGGGGTGCGCGCGAAGTCTTCCCCTCCTACCGATCTTTGCCCTAGCTCACTAAGATCTCGCGGACGAACTCGATGAACTCGCAACACAGAAAGACACGAGGTTTATACTGGTTCGGGCCACCGTTGTGGTGTAATACCCTACTCCAGTGGGGTGGTGGTGGATTGCCTCTAGGGCTGATGATGAATAGTACAAGCGAAGAACAGCCTCCTGAGGTTGAGGTGTTCTGGTGAGTAGGCTCTCGATCGGGTTGGATCAAGCTAAGATGAGATGCCCCTACTATCGTGGCTAGCTCTACTTATATAGGCTCTGGTCCTCTTCCCAAATATAGAGCGAGAAGGGAGCCAACAACGGCGGGCAAATTTGAAGGGGAACAACTAGTACAAGCTATCCTGACAAAAGTGGTGTTCGCCTGCGAAAAGCTCTGGCGGTGACGCTGCCTTGGGCTCCACGATGACCTCCGTCTCGCCGTCCTCCTGGTCTTGGTCTCGTTGCACCAATATAGCAACCTTTTTTTGATGCCTCGGTACTCCTCGCCTACGCTGGCCTCCTTAGCACCAAAGAGGAAATAAGGACGCTGCGCATGATGGCGCCTGTCTGGTGCCGTTTGTCATGGCTCATGTCACGAGAGCCTCATGAGGTTTGCCCCGCCTTGACATCTCCGCTCCTCGTGAGCCTGCCTGGCTAGGCTACTCCAGAGGAGGTCCTGCGTCGTCCGCCTCGCGAGGCTTGGACCCTCGCGAGGGTCTTGGATGCCTTGTTGATGAAGATGGGTTGTACGGCCTGCTGGCTTAGCCACGCTGTGGGTCGCAGGCCGGCAAGTCTGGGGACCCCCGTTCCCAGAACGCCAACAATAGAGGATGATACTGGTTTGGGCCACCATTGTGGTGTAATACCCTACTCCAGTGTGGTGGTGGATTGCCTCGAGGGCTGAGGATGAACTAGTACAGTGGGAGAACAACCTCAGGAGGTGAGGTGTTCTTGAGCTCGACGAGCTGGTGTGTGTGAGGGTGGTCCGAATGATCCTCCTCCCTCCTATGGTGGTGGCTAGTCCTATTTATAGAGGCCCTGGTCCTCTTCCCAAACGTAGGCGGGAAGGGATCCCACAACGGCCAATTTTGGAGGGTGACAACTAGTACAAGCTATCCTGACAAAAGTGGTCTTCGCCTGCCAAAGGCTCTGGTGGTGACGCTGCTGTGGGCTCTGCGATGACCTCCGTCCTGCCGTCCTGCTGGTCTTGGTCTTGTTGCACCGATATGGAAACCTTTGGCTGATGCCTCGGGACTCCTCACCTGCGCTTGCCTCTTTAGCACCAAAGAGGAAACTGGTACAGTGCGCCCGCTGGCGCCCGCCTGGCCTTGGCTGTCATGGCTCAGGTCACGTGAACTTCGCGAGGTACCCCCTGCATAGATATCTCCGCTCCTCGGGAGCCGGCCTAGCGAGGCCGCCCCCAGGGATGTCTTGGTGTCATTCACCTCGCGAGGCTTGGCCCCTCGCGATGGTCTTGAGTAGTTGCTGCCGAAGCTGGGCTGCACCGGGCCGTTGGTGGAGCCATGTTGTGGGCCGCAGGCAAGCAAGTCTGGGCACCCCCGTTCCCAGGACGCCAACAAATATGTACGAAAAAGAGGACGACATGGCATATTCACAACTGTTTGTGTAATCTAAGTAGAAGCCATTTCAAAAAAATAAGAAGCAATGCAAGCTAGACACCGTATGCAACATGCAAGACAATATCACACTGCCAAGCTAGATAAAGCACCTGGGATGCCGGTTTCGCCGGAAGACCGCCATCAGTCCCTGCCTTATTTTTTCCTTCCTATTTCTTAATTGCATTGCCTTCTCAAGTCAAATCCACAAGAAAAATGAATAAAAATTCGCTTTTCAGAACTCATTGATGCAGGATGCTGACGAGCACTACTTTAATGTAAGGTGACCACATGATAGTACGATTGAATGTGTAAGAAAAAAGGACAATGATGTGTATATTCACAGCTAGACACCATATGAAAGATGCAATGAATATCACTCTACCAGGTTAAAACTGTCTCGTCATAAGTGCTATTTCGACAAATTTGAAGTAGTACAAGCTAGAAAAGAATGCGAGATGTAACCTATATCACACTCCCAAGTCAAACGTGTCTTATGATAAGTGATTGTTGCAGGTTACACAACAGTAGTACTTTTATGTAAGAACATGGTGTGATAGACAGATATTGTATGTTCTAGAAATAGGAACACATGTCTTATTCACAAGTATAATGTGTAAAGTAAGCCGATGGAATTCAACAAATTTTGAAGCAATACAAGCTAGAGATCATACATAACATGCAACCAGATACAAAGTGCCAAGTTAGAGGGAGCACCTGTGATGGTACACTAGGGGAGACATGCTCATCATCAACACAACTACGTTGAGTGTCTATGCATGTGTTGTCTTGCAAATCTTCTTGGTTGGGTCGCGGAGTATAATCTGTAGTGGCCCTCCGTTTGGAAGGAGCACCTTTATCCACTGCCTTGCTAATTTCCTTCCGCTTTATTGATTTTGCATTATCAAGTAAAACCGGCAAGAAAAAGCAATAAAATTCACTCCTCAGAACTCATTCGTGTATGATACTGACAATCACTACTTTGATGTAAGGAAAACACATGATACCAGGATGGAATATGTATGAAAAATAGGATGGCATGACATATTCACAACTGTTTTTGTAAACTAAGCAGAAGCCATTTCAACAAATAAGAAGCAATGGAAGCTAGACACCACATGAAAGATGAAACCAATATGACTCTGCCAAGTTAAAAGCGTCGCATCATAAATTGCGTTTCAACAAATTACAAGCGGCACTTGCTATAAATCATATGAAAGATGCAACTAATATCACACTGCATATACTAAAGGTGTCTCGTCTTATTGATTGATGCGGGATACAAAAAAACTATAGTTTTACGTAAGTACATGCTTAATAGACAGATGTACTATGTACTAAAAACAGGAAGGCATGTCACATTAATAGGTATAATGTATAAACTAAGCAGAATAGCACATTCAATTTAACCAAATTGGAAGAAGTACAATCTAGACACCATATGCAACATGAAACCACATATCATGCTGCCAAGTTAGAGCAAGCACCTGCGAAGCTGGTGTAGGGAAAATGCGGCCATCAACTATAGGGCTACGTTCACTATCTTCATCTAGCCTTGCCGTTTCATGAGAATCATGTGGGGAGGCTGACGCTACATTCCTTAACAGAGTGTATTTTCTCACAGTAACCCGCTGGGGTGACTATCTCATCGTAAGTGATTGATGAGGGATACACAAGAACATTAGTTTGATGTAAGAACATGGTTAATAGACAGATGTACTAGTATGTACCAAAAACAGGAAGGCATGTCATATTCAAAGGTATAATGTGTAAGCTAAGTATATGCAATTTAACCAAATTGGAAGCAATACAAGCTAGACATCCGGCTGGAGTGGTGAGCATGATCATCGAGGACCTGAGAGCCTGGTGGGAGGCGGGCTGCTTCACCACCATCGTGGGTTTTTAGTTGGCTCCAGGTAATATCTGTCTGTGCTGGGCTTGTCTCTGGCTCGGCAAGTGCCCTGACTAGCTATTTGTCTTCTGGTGCTCCCGGGATGGTGGTTCATGTAAAAAATATCTTTCCTTATCTTAATAAAGACCGACTTCGGCCTTTAGAATACAAGCTAGACAACATATGCAACATGTAACCACATATGACACCGCGAAGTTAAACCAAGCAAATGGGATGGTGGTTCATGGCGAGCGAGGTCATCAACTCCAGAGCTACATTTACCATCTCCATCTGCTGAGACTGCACCCTTTATGAGGCTGAAATGTGTCTTGCCTAAGCCCGAAGAAATCTGGAGATGCTTCTCTCTTTTATTTTGTGCTTCTATTAACCGGTTGGTAGAGTCTGAAATATCGATGCATAAAAAAACAATTTGTGAGAGTATGGGTGAAGTGTGTGCAGAACCAGTGCACTGTAAAAGAAGCAGATAGCACGTGGCTGAAAAATAAATGATAGGAGACATATGATAGCTCTACAACATTGCATGGCAAAAAAAATTAGATTCTAGTCCGTATGATTTTGTAATATAAGCACAGGGATGGCTGGGAAATGCAGGTACTCCTCTAGCACACCACCACATGTGGTCCTATCAAAATAGCAGTCGACTGAAAAAATAGGTCAGTCAATTTTTTTATGAATCGTACGATCTGTAAGGAACGGGCAGTTGGCCTTCGTCTACCTCCCGCTAGTCACTATTGACGATCTTTCTTGAACCGCCAGCGACCACCGGCCAGACCGCTGCCTCCGCCGCCCCGCCCTCCCCTCGACCTCACACCACCGCCGTGCTTGGCAGCGCCCCCCAGCCATACCTTTAATCCCGGCCGACCTCCAGATCGGGCGCCAGCATCTCCTAGGCCCCACACAACCCTAAGATAAACACCGAGGCACTGCTACCCCAGCATAATAGGCGGACTAGCGCCTGTTACGTTGGGGAATGCTTCCTTCAATTTGGAATCAACTGGCCAGGAATTGAAATCCAGGGGGCAACGGACCTCTAGCTAAGGTGAAATACTATATGAGGAGAAACCTTGTGCATCACGAGTTACTATGAACATCTAGTATCAGGAAGAAGCGGTCAACTATTGTCTTCTATTGGATGAATACTGTGCAAGCAGAAACCTAAGATTTGCATGAATAAGGGAAGAGGAGTACCATTTCTGGTTGCCGGTGCTGTGTCCTCTAGATGTCACAACGATGTTTTGGAGGAGGGTGGAGCCTTGGACGAACCCATGGCCAAATTTTGGACTATGTTGCGGTGGCCGTCTATCGGCGGAGGGGAAGGAGATCCGAGGCGGCGAAGGACGGCGTAGCGGGAACAGCTCCGGTGCAGTGGACAGTGGCAAAGTTGGAGCGACAACGGTGAGGCGCAGGACAGCGTGGTTGAACTGGCTCGGGTACAGACAGCTCGGCCTCGGCTTCAACTACTAGCCGTGGAGGGAGTAGCGGTTGCAATTGTGGTGGACGACGACGTCGGGGTATCAGCTCTGGGGTGATGAAGGAGGGCGGCAGTTGATGGGTGGGATGTGGTGGCGGACGGAGGACACCAGGCTTTCGCGGCTAGTGGAGAGCTAGTTTTGGCGCCCACAGAGTACGAATCGGGAATCGTACGGGGGGGAGCTAAGGGAGAACCACGTTTCGGTCGATGCGCTTGTTTTTGGGTTTTTTGAACAGATGGGACGTGCTTGTTTGAAATTTGGGGAAAGTACAAACTTTTCCCCCTCTTAAATTTCAGACCTACTGCGGGTCGGGGGTAGCATGGTAATCCCAGGTGTTCCAAATAGTGGGCGGGAGCGATTTCGGTGGTGCGCATGTGTGCTTAGGCGGCCATTGTGTATGAATGTTTTCGGAGGCGGTTGCATGGAAGCTACTAACCTACCCCGGTTTAGACCTTTGGACGTCGGGCCGGTAGGTTTCACGGGTCGGAGTTAGAAAAGTAATTTCCTTCTACCAAACATTGGTCTCACGTGGTTTCGGGCGAGTAGAGGCTCTTTTGGCGCTTCGTTCGAAATTTTGAAACACAAGCATTCACGTTTAGAGTACTCTTGAACTTTGAGGATTGACCTAAATAGACAATGTTAAATTTTACCCTGTATGTTTGAAAACCTCATTAAATTATGCGCTTCTTTTTGAAATTTTGACACTTGAAAATCCTATAACTACGATTATTTTGGAATGGAGGAGGTAAATTTGAATCTATTTTGTACATGACTATATATGCTATTATGTACAAAAGCAGAGCAAAGATTGGTGCCCGCATAATTTAGGTATGATTTACAAATGCCATGATATCGAATTCAAATAATTGAATGGACTTCATGTGGAATTTGAATTTTTTAAACCACCTTAAGTTGAATTCAAATGTATGCTAGTTCATATCTAGCTATTTATAATGTTCATTGTGTAACTTTTGTATGTATAATGTGCTTTACACACACAACATGAACTATACTCAAGTTTATATTCAATGGCTAAAGCGATGCATTGTCTGGAGTTCAAAATACTAACTATGTGGATCAATTATGTCGAATAATAACATAGACATGCTCAAATTCGATAGAATATAGATGTCCGATGGATCAATGACCATTCCTTGTGCGAATTGCAAATATCATGATCCCGTCCTAATATTTGGATACAATTTACATTTTTAATCAATGTGTACGTCAGTATTTTACGTGCAGTTTCACTCTCCATCGGTGGTCTCTCACACATGCTCACACACTCTCTCCGGAGGTGTCTTTCTCGTAGACATGCTCTAGATATAACCCTCCCTCCCTCTCATTACCATTTACGACTGTTTTCACTAACCTTTATCAGAAGCACTCTTCCTCTCACAAGCATACACACGCACAATCCCCATCGACCCTTTCTATATACATAGACCTGCCTACGTGTCTCCCGCACGCACATTATCTTTAGGCCTGTCTCTCACGCATTGTCTCCACCTCTCTTCCTAATTGACGAGTATGATTCTAGCAGAGCATTCTGTAGGATGCCCCTTAAAGTTATGTTGGATGAATAGTAATGTCAGAGATAAGGGGTTACCTTAGTCCGAGGACCTAGGGTTACAAATCCTAGCTGGCCTTGTCAGTGGACACAGAGTCCGTCACGACTCTACTATCTTTGTCTTGTACGACTAGTCCTCCATGGGTCTCGCTAAATGCATCACGGGCCAACCAATGTGGCGCAAGTCGGGACCGAACCAAGGGCCTCACCTCGGCCCACCGGACCTCACGTGGTGATACACCCTCTGCCACCAAGTCTCGTTATCTTATCACACCCACACATGCCAGCATAGACACCACACAAAAAAATTCTCCTCGTGCCTCTATCCCCTCCCCCCTTGCATATACACACTCAAGGGCATCTCTCTCTAGACCTCTCTCATTTCGCGTGCTCTCTCTCCCACGTCCACCCCCGCTGGCCCCTCTATCCATGCCTCTCTCGAATATGTAATACACACACACACACACCTCTCTAGGCCCTGCCAAATACATCAACTACACATTCACACATGTTACATCACGTACCCCATTGATCTAAAAAGCCCTCTCCTCACGTTTATTTCGCATACAACATTCCTTTTGAATAAAACCACACAAAGTGTGGCCAAAAAATAATTTTAGAATTTCTACATATATACAACATTACAAAGTTATATGGAGGAGTATGAACGTTAATTTGCATTCCATGGTGCCCACAATGATATTTATTCTGCACTGTGAAATTTTATATTTTTATACTATATATAAAGTTAGTCATAATAAAGAGAAATGAAGAGCATCTCTATCTCCATCGCATACACCCCCTCTACGCCCCTTTCACGTACGCACACAAACTATCTCCGTGTCCTCTAAAAGTACGCCCCCAACACATTCACGCATGGTTCATCTTTCTCTCGCGATATATACAGTGACGATCATTGTATTTGAAGCAAAAGCACGATACGTACATTGGACTTTAGAATCCAGTCAATACGGTTTACCATTTATGTTTTGTGGTTATTATACAATCACGGGCTCACCGTACAGCTCTGTATTTGCTCAAGACATGGCTAGTTGACCAGTTAGACGCTCCACGTGGCACCTCTAGTGTTGCATGACATTATCTCACTACCATTGGGCCCACCTATCGGCGTGTATTTACTCTACTCTTATAAAAAACATAGTTGGTGATGATAGTGTGCCTGCCATCCTGCAATACAGACCGTCCGATTTATATCTGACGGATAGGAAGGAAACTATGGCAATTTTGCAAAACGGTACCCACACCCGTCTCCACATTTGCAAATAAGGCCTTCCCTCGATCATCCTTTTCTCTCACAGGATAAATTACTCATACAAATGCATCTTGATGTTACGTGCAACGCACGGGCATCTTGCTAGTAAGAATGAAAACAAACGATAAAAAAATATTGGACGGTGGTTCGAAGTCATGACCCCGGGCACAGTGGACAAGGTGGCCTTGTATTGGTATGCTGAGCCGTCTGTTTTAACACACATGAGCTGGTGTGGTGATTATACACACACGCACGCATGCACATGAACTACATGCACGCAACACTCACACGAACACACGCAGCCACGCATGCATGCAACACTCACACGTACACACACAGCCACACACGCACACAACACTCACACGCACACGCGCATGCATACATGCACAGATCACACGACCAACACGCACTCTCACGCTCAAGTGCTCAACCTACACGTGCATGCGCACACATTAGGCCCTAATAGACACATACACAACCAGGTGGTTCCCGCGCATGGGTTGGAGTTTTGTCGTGCCTGCATAAATTTGTGTTTATCTGACCTTTTTCCTACGCGAACAGACAGGTGGGACCCACAAGGAACATGGTCAATTTAACTAGTCAACATAGTGCCATGCAGACTATGTGGCCGGTCAATAGAGTGCAATCCGATGCTGAACGGTGAGCAAGTGACCGTATGATCACCCCAGAATGTATATAGTGACCGTAATGAGCGTATTCTGATGTCCGGTGACCGTATTACGCTTTTCGCTTGAAATACACTGACTGCCCGTATATTTGAATCCACTTTATGCCCAATTTCTCTCTGTAGGCCCTCCAAAAGTACATCTCTACACATGCTCGCATGTTACATCTAACAACTATGCAATACAACACTACTACTACACTCTAACACAATAAATCATATGTGTTTTTAGTTTTAGTAGATCTCATATTGTTACTTAATTATTAAGTTTGCATAAATTAAAATTGCCTTTGAAATGCATGGCTAGTATCAACTACCGCGCGAGAAAAATCCCATCCTTTCCTGTTTAATCGGGATTGTATCGATGGATCGTGGGAAACAGCAAAACTATAGTAGTACTACAGTACAAGTAACAGTTCACTGGGCCGCCGTGTCGTGTACTCCTCCGTCATAAGAGTGGAGCGCTCGCTTTCATCAATGTTCTAGTCCCTTTCGCCGACATGTGGGACATCAAGCAACCAGGTCCATGTGCCATACCGAAATAACAGTGCAGGGCAGTAGGGCACCCCAATCATGGCATCGGCATAGTAATGAGCAATGTCAAATCACAAAGTTGCAACTTTCCCCCAGTTAAGTTGGAGGGACGAAGTAATAATGCTAAAAAAGAAGTTGGAGGGACGAAGCAACCATCATTTCACTCGTTGCTGAATCTGCTTCTCCCTCATCTTCTTCAAGTTAACCACGTGTTGCGTCTGCAGTTGTTCTGCCTCATCTGGGACGCGGATCGGCTTGGTAAAGCACTGACATGTGGGACCACATGTTAGTAAACCGCCCGGCCAACATCCTCTAAAAATAAGAAACCCCCTGCCATCCGCGCGGCAAAATCACCTCCTTTTTACTAATCTTGATACTATAATTTTTTAGATGAGTATAATTGAGATTTGTATAGATAGCACACAGGAGCAAAACCAAGTGGTATGGTTAAGGGCATCCACAATGTGTAGCCAAATGTGAAAATAGCTTTTGCCATTGATGGGAACCGTTGTGGACGGTGCTGCCGCAGCTAAAAAGATGGAACTGAAGCTCCCTAATTGATTGATTGAAGAAATAGAAAAATGCAACGTCTCTCCTCTTTCTCCCGTGCTAGGAAGCATGTACAGTATAGAGCACAGAGTATACTACCCTGCCCCTTCTATCACAAACCACAAAGCAGTCTGGCATCAAATCACAAAGCACACATGAAGCAACCATCATTTTACTCTTCGCTGACTCCGCTTCTCCATCGTATTCTTCGATAAACCACCTTACCGCACTAAGCTGGACGGACGACGCTATTGTGTAGTACTAGTACATTTAAGCGTCCTTTGGTTCAACGGACTTCCTGGATGCAAATAAGGTGGTTGTCTCGGCTTGCAGGCGGCACTTGCAAACGACTTACCATGGTCTCCCTCAATGGTGTTCTCCGTCGAACGCACTTCGCCAAACCACAATGTTCGAGATATCATCGACGTCACCGCAATGGGGAAGGAAGTCAAATAGTTACTACCTCCATTTTTTTACACAAGGCCAGTATATCAAAATTACAATTTGCAGAAAGCCACTAACACTAATTGAGGCAAAATTGATGGGGTTTGCCTCGTACTCGCAACCAAGAACATTAATATACCCTTGCATGCATGCGGAATTGAGAAGGTTGGTTTGCATGCCGCTGCATTAATCAAGCAATGAGGAGTGAGATAGTTAGATCTTTGGGCGTTGGAGATAAAAATACGCATTAATTGAAACATCAAATGAGGATTTGTATCGATCAATCCCGCGAAGGAAAACCCCGCCTTTCTTTTTTAACACAAGTAGTACTCCTACGTACGTACTTGTATCCTGTTTGGGTCTAGGCCTTGCATTGCCATACTTCGCCACACATTTTTGCCAAGCTTGCCTAAAGTTTTCAAAATGAAAAGGAGGTACACTTGCGCACGGCTGTCGCGGTCGCACCGCACCCTCGCACAGTCGCTCCTGCACGCCGCGGTCGCACCGCACCCTCACACAGTCGCTCTTGCATGCCGCAAACCCAACCAAGGGATTGCACCCTCACTGACACGTGCTACCGCATGTGATCAAACCAAACTCAACCATCCTACCGCTGACACATAATTTTCATTCATACAGTATGTATATCCAACCACATGTTGGGGAAGATCCATAGGGCTCGTGCGGTGGTCTATTGGGGAAGAAGAAGAGGTGAGGAAGAAGGGTTAGGAGACGTAGGATATTCATCCAACCGCCTGAAATGGTCGACTGACCGAAATGATGAAAGTCAGGCGGCTTGCATAAATATACGTTTTACATAGCAAAAGATCCCTAAAAACAACAACATAAAGAAAAACTATCACTTCTCACGGAATGAGACGGCCTTGTCATCTTTGGCTGCCGGCGCGAACCAGCCGTAGCTACCGACGTGTGTCTCCGCACTGTGGTTGTCCTCGGCCTCCAGCTACTCGTTCACGCGGAGCGTGCGGGCGCTCTGCATGGACGAGAGCACCGCCCGGTCCAAGTCCATTACGTCCGGTTCCGCCTGTAAGGAGGGCCTTGATGGCAGCGGCATCCGCGTGCTCCGTGTCGAGTTGAGCCTCCACCGCCTGGTTCAAGTCCAGGATGTCTGGTTCCGCCTGCATGAGAGCCTCGATGGCAGCGGTATCCGCGCACTCTACGTTGAGTTGAGCCTCCGCCGCCTAGTTCAAGTCCAGGACGTGCGGTTCCGCCTGCAGGAGGGCCTCGATGGCAGCAGCTTCCGCGCGCTCCGCGTCAAGTTGAGCCTCCGCCACTCGGTTGACATCCACGACATCCCGTTCCGCCTGCAGGAGGGCCTCAATGGCAGTGGCATGCGCGCGCTCCGTGTCGAATTGAGCCTCCAGCTCCCGGTCCTCCTTTAGTATCGCCAGGTTGAACCGCTGGTCCGCCTGCACCATGGGGGACCCGTACGCCGGCACGAAGTCGACGTCCATCGTCTCATACGCATCGGGGTCCTTCTGTGCCGCGACCTCCGCCATGAACATTGGATCGGCTTCCTCCTCCTTGGAGCTTGGCTCCAAAGAACTCGGGGATTGTCCCGCCGCAAAGCAATCTTGGGAACGGAGGTCTGTGGCACCGACCGCCGCCGCGATTTCTGCGCGGCGCTCCGGCGTCAGCATCTTGTAGTACTTGATCTCGCGGCGCACCATGGCTTTTCGGCGAACTAGGGGACGCTTGATGCGGGCTAGGGGATCGAAAGGTGGGGGAATGGGCTGGAGAGGAGGTGTGGTTTTGGGCAGTGGCTGTCGTAGGCCAAGCAGCGAAGGTTCTGGTGTGAATAGTGGTCCGGTGACAACCGGTCAATCAGTTTTGACTGTACATCACTCTTGTTGTGTTCGTGTTGCACCCCGGCACGTTGGACCGTCCACGTCGCTCACCGAATGGAATGCTCTTCATCTTGCGTTTTTGCTCGCTTGTGGGACCGCAGTTGACAGCAAACCGACGTCCCTCCCCCTCCCCCGCCAGCGTCATTTATACTACTACTCCCTCCATTTTATGCGGAGTAAATAAAAAACAGAGGGAGTATACTACGGATGAGGATCCCCTGACATGGCCAAACCCATTGAGTAACTGGCATGCGGAGCCTAGCAAGCATGGGGCCCGCTAGTTAGTGACCGAAAGGCAAGGTAAGGAAGGGATACCTACGTCAGAGGATCCACTTCCACTACTACTCCCTCCTTCCATCTATAGAGGGCCTAATGCATTTTTCGAGGCTAACTTTGAGCAAATGTAATAATATATGACATGCAACTTCCAGAAAACATACGGTCAAATTTGTATGTGAAAGGAGCTTCCAATGATATAATTTTCACATTATACATCTCATATACTATTAGTCATGTCAATAGTCAAAGGCGGTTTTGAAACATGCATTAGGCCCTATATAAATGGAAGGAGGGAGTACTAGTACTATGAGCACTGCATACTCTACTGTAGATGTTTTTCAGTTCCACTAGTACTATTGGACAGGGAGCTTAAAAAAGTTACTATTGGACTGGCTATACATGGCGAAATCCTATTAGGAAGAGCATGCGCCAGAACAAGCACATTCATGTGTTTGAAAACAAATTGGAAACCATCTCTGTATCAATACAAATCTAGGAGTACGTACGAATCTAATAATATTGATTGGGTGTTGTTGAATGTTGATACTTTTTCTGTATGTTTGATCAAAGTAGAGACACTTTAACTACACATAAAACTTATATGTAAACTAGAAAGGATCAGAGGGAGTATATTGTATGTTCAAAAGCGAAACGAACATTGAATACCCTTTATATATGATTTGCTGATGCTATGGTCACCAGTTCAAAATTTTGAATTCGCCTTAGGTATCACACATGCACCCACTCGCTCTCTCTCGGTTTCATCCCGGGGTCCGGAGATCGATTGAAAGAGGTCTAGGGTGGGTACAGTATGTTCGTTTTGCTTATGAATGTACAATATACTCCTTCCGATTCCCACAGACCCCCCCCCCCCCCCCCGCGGGTCATTTCTATCATAGACACGATACGCAATCGATCTCTCAACATCAACCGATCTCGTCAAGATGTGTCGGGGCATGAACTGAATGGGATGTCAAAACTAAGACGGGAAGCGACACGTAGTGGAGGCAAAGTGAAACTTTAAACGAACTGTTTGTGTGTATGCATGTCGGACAAATTACAACATTGTAAATACAAGCATGGTCTAGGCCCACATGCGAATGACACTCGGCGGAATGTTCAAATGAGGCATGCGGGAGGATGGACTCGACCGGAGGGCGGCATGATCGATGGAGAAGAGGGTTGGAGAGGAATGAGAAATAAGCAACGCCACATGATTATACTTGAACGACTCAAATAAACAATAACTTGTCTCATTTTCCCATCCGTCTTGGTCACGGAGTAAGATACTCCCTCTGTTTTTATGTACTCTACATATTAGGTTTGACTGAAGTCAAACTTCATAAAATTTGACAAAATTTATAGAAAAATGTGAACATTTACAATAGAAAATCTATATGATGTGAAAGTATATTCAATAATGAATCTAATGGTATTGATTTGTTATTGCATATGTTATTATTTTTGTCTATAAACTTTGTGAAAGTTTACAAAGTTTGACTTTGAGCGAAGCTAAAATGTGGAGTAAATAAAAACAGAGGGAGTACGCGGGGACTAGTATAGTTACTATTGTCGGAACATGGTAAGTGGGACCCTAAATGTGGGCACGGACCGGGCACACCTCAATTATTCCTTCAAACAGATGGACACCTACATTAGCACACCATTCGACTACTTAATCAAGTATTACGCTTCACTAGTTGAAAAGGAAAAGGGTGGTACCGTACCCAAAACCACCACATTTGGGGCTAGGGTAACAACTTGGTACTATACCACATTTGAACCAGGGCACAAAAACTGCCTATTCTGTGCCTAATGCGCAACGCGGAGCACTGACGCTCGAATTTGGCCGGGAAAACAGGGAAACCGACATGTGGGGCACACCTGTCAGGACGACGTGGCGCAGACTAGTCCAATGGAGGAGCTGGCCCACGACCTCCTCGCCACCGGCAACCATTCATGTGGGTCGTGGGGGTCAGCAACGTGGCACAGCTCCCGCACCGCCTCTGGACATGGCGACCGCGATGAGCGACACGCTCATCATCGCCAGACACGGTCGGCTTTAGAGTGCCGTGGGTGGAGTTAGCGCTGTGGGATGACCAACAGATCAACACTTGGGTCATCGAGGATGCACGGGACGCCAAAGTGCGCGCGCGCCGCGATGCGTCTGAGGAGTGTTGTAGCGCGGCCAACTGCATCCCCAGGACTTGAGACCATGCCGAGTCATCTTGGTTTTTCAATGACATGTGGGGATCGCATGTGAGCAAAGGGCATCTCCAACATTGCCACGACCGCAGCTACCTACCCTGGCACATGAAAAACCCTCGTCCCTCGCGTCATCGCGCAATGCATTCCCAACCGGTGCCATCTGCCCGCATTCATGCCGTCCGTCCCTATGCGTTCATTAAGAAGCTCGGCGCCCGAGGAACCAACTCCGATGACTTAATGACGCACCCGGAAGCTTGTCCTCACCGAAATGCGCTACTTAAAGCGGCAACGCCCAGCTAAACTCCACACCATAACTCATCGTCCTGGTACCTGGCACCACATCCACCATGACCGCGAGCGCGAACGCTCTGCGGGAGAGCTTGTCTTCGGGGATGAAGCTCGAGGTCCGCCCTCGCTCAAGTCGCTGATCACGATGCAATAGTAGTGTAGCTGGACGCTGTCACGGGAAACCACGGCCACCTATGGGACCAAGGCCCCCTTGCTGGTTTGGCAGGGGGATGTCATGTTGCACAAAAAGCAGAAGAGCGTGGGGCAGCACAGCAGATATCACACAAGCAATTTTCCCCAGGTTCGGGCCACGTGATACGTCCATTTTGCATCATGCTTTTATATGAATATTTATTGTATTTTTGGCTGTTATTACACATTATGTCACAATACTTATACCTATTCTCTCTTATTTTACAAGGTTTACATGAAGAGGGAGAATGCCGGCAGCTAGAATTCTGGGCTGGAAAAGGAGCAAATATTAGAGACCTATTATGCACAACTCCAAAAGTCCTGAAATTTCACGGAGGCATGTTTTGGAATTAATAAAAAATACTGGCGAAAGAATTAACCAGAGGGGGCCCAAACCCTGGCCACGAGGGTGGGGGCGCGCCCTACCCCCTAGGCGCGCCCCCCAGTCTCGTGGGCCCCCCTGGCAGGCCTCCGGTCCCCATCTTCTGCTATATGAAGACTTTCACCCTGGAAAAAATCAGGAGGAAGCTTTCGGGACGAAACACTACCGCCACGAGGCGGAACATTGGCGGAACCAATCCAGGGCTCCGGCGGAGCTGTTCTGCTGGGGAAACATCACTCCGGGAGGGGGAAATCATCACCATCGTCATCATCATTGATCCCCTCATCGGGAGGGGTCAATCTCCATCAACATCTTCACCAGCACTATCTCCTCTCAAACCCTAGTTCATCTCTTGTATCCAATCTTTGTCTCCAAACCTCAGATTGGTACCTGTGGGTTGGTAGTAGTGTTGATTACTCCTTATAGTTGATGCTAGTTGGTTTATTTGGTGGAAGATCATATGTTAAGATCCTTTATGCATATTAATACCCCTATGATTATGAACATGAATATGATTTGTGAGTAGTTACGTTTGTTCCTGAGGACATGGGAGAAGTCTTGCTATAAGTACTCATGTGAATTTCGTATTCGTTCGATATTCTGATGAGATGTATGTTGTCTTTCCTCTAGTGGTGTTATGTGAACGTCGACTACATGACACTTCACCATTGTTTGCGCCTAGAGGAAGGCATTGGGAAGTAATAAGTAGATGATGGGTTGCTAGAATGACAGAAGCTTAAACCCTAGTTTATGCGTTGCTTCGTAAGGGGCTGATTTGGATCCATATGTTTCAAGCTAAGGTTAGGTTTACCTTAATACTTCTTTTGTAGTTGCGGACGCTTGCAATAGGGGTTAATCATAAGTGGGATGCTTGTCCAAGGAAGGGCAACATCCAAGCACCGGTCCACCCACATATCAAATTATCAAAGTAACGAACGTGAATCATATGAGCGTGATGAAAACTAGCTTGACGATAATTCCCATGTGTCCTTGGGAGTGTTTTCCTTCATATAAGAGTTTGTCCAGGCTTGTCCTTTGCTACAAAAAGGATTGGGCCACCTTGCTGCACCTTGTTTACTTTTGTTACTTGCTACCCGTTACAAATTACCTTATCAAAAAACTATCTGTTACCGATAATTTCAATGCCTGCAAAGAATACCATACTGAAAACCACTTGTCATTTCCTTCTACTCCTTGTTGTTTTCGACACTCTTACTTATCTAAAGGGATATGATAGATCCCCTAGACTTGTGGGTCATCAAGACTCTTTTCTGGCGCCATTGCCGGGGAGTGAAGCGCCTTTGGTAAGTGGAATTTGGTAAGGAAAAATTTATATAGTGTGCTGAAATTTACTGTCACTTGTTACTATGGAAACTAATCCTTTGAGGGGCTTGTTCGGGGTATCTTCACCCCGACCAGTAGAGCAAACAGTTGCTCCTCAACCTACTGAACCTACTGAAAATGTTTACTTTGAAATTCCTTCGGGTATGATAGAGAAACTGCTAGCTAATCCTTTCACAGGTGATGGAACATTGCATCCCGATTTACACCTAATCTATGTGGATGAAGTTTGTGGATTATTTAAGCTTGCAGGTATGCCCGAGGATGCTATCAAGAAGAAGGTCTTCCCTTTATCTTTTAAGGGAAAGGCATTGACATGGTTTAGGCTATGTGAAGATATGGGATCATGGAACTACAACTGATTGAAATTGGAATTTCATCAGAAGTTTTATCCTATGCATCTTGTTCATCGTGATCGTAATTATATATATAACTTTTGGCCTCGTGAAGGATAAAGAATCGCTCAAGCTTGGGGGAGGCCTAGGTCAATGTTATATTCATGCCCCAATCATGAGCTCTCAAGAGAAATTATTCAAAAAAATTATGCTCGGCTTTCTCTCAATGATCGCTCCATGCTCGATACTTCTTGTACTAGTTCTTTTATGATGAAGACTATTGAATTCAAATGGGATTTATTGGAAAGAATTAAACGCAACTCTGAAGATTGGGATCTCGACGAAGGTAAGGAGTCAGGTATGACACCTAAGTTTGATTGTGTTAAATCTTTTATGGATACATATGTTTTCCGTGAATTTAGCACTAAATATGGACTTGACTCTGAGATAGTAGCTTCTTTCTGTGAATCCTTTGCTAATCATGGTGATCTCCCTATGGAGAAGTGGTTTAAATATAATCCTCCCATTGAAGTAAAAGTAGTTGCACCTATTAAAGTTGAAGAAAAGACTATCACTTATAATGTTGATCCTATTGTTCCTACTGCTTATATTGAGAAACCACCTTCCCCTGTTAGAATAAATGATCATGCTAAAGCTTCAACTATGGTTTGTAAGAGTAATACTAGAACACCTACACCCCCTGAGCAAATTAAAGTTGAACCTAGTATTGCTATGGTTAAAGATCTCTTGGCCGATAATATTGATGGGCATGTTATTTACTTCTTTGATGAAGCTGCTAGAATTGCTAGACCTGATACTAAAAATAAACATAGACCTGTTGTAGGCATGGCTGTTATTTCTGTTAAAATAGAAGATCATTGCTATCATGGCTTATCTGATATGGGGCTAGTGCAAGCGCAATAACTCATTCCTTATACAAAGAAATTATGCATGATATTGCACCTGCTGAGATAGAAGAAATTGATGTTACAATTAGGCTTGCCAATAGAGATACTATTTCACCAGCTGGTGTCGGTGGAAACGACACCTATGGGATCACTGGAATCCCTTCTACGATCGGCGGGCACGGGGTTGTGAGAAGAGCAGGTTTAAGAGCTAGCACAAGGATCGTTTACCCAGGTTCGGGCCGCGAGGATGCGTAATACCCTAGTCCTGCTTTGGTGTGTATTTCAGAGTGTTCTTGAGCTCTCGAACTAGATACGGTGGTTGCGTAGTTCCAAAGAGCCAAATCCCCCTCCAGTATGCCTCGGGCCTCCTTTTATAGGCAAAAGGGTCGCCACAGTGGCACACAGGAGGTGGAAAGGCATACAGTGCGCGAGCTTATCGCTCGGCATTATGGGACAAAGCGCATTCAATGTGCTACTTAGGTGTCCATTAGCTTTATCGGGGACGGGAACGAGGCCCGTCCCGTCCGTCGCTGCTCCGCCTTGCTTCGACACGCGCCCAGGCCAGCGATGTGTGCGTCGCCATATAGGTAGGCAGGCTGCTGAGGTGGCGCGGAGGCAGGGCCTTCAGGAAGATCTGCATGCCACCACGCAGGTGCTTGCTGAGTCGGTGTAGAGGCCGCCCGTCGCCACGCAGGTGGCTGCCCAGCTGGTTGAGCTAGCAGCTGCTTGGGGACGGTGGTGGAGTCTTGGCGGGCGCGGGCCTGGCTGTGGCCCCGCTGATGCCCTCAGCAAGGGTCTTGCCGGGGGGCTTGGCAAGGGTCTGCTACCTCTTGAGCACTGCATTGGTTTTCCCTTGAAGAGGAAAGGGTGATGCAGCAAAGTAGCGTAAGTATTTCCCTCGGTTTTTGAGAACCAAGGTATCAATCCAGTAGGAGGCCACACACGAGTCCCTCGCACCTACACAAACAAATAAATCCTCGCAACCAACGCAATAAAGGGGTTGTCAATCCCTTCACGGTCACTTACGAGAGTGAGATCTGATACATATGATAAGATAATATTTTTTGGTATTTTTATGATAAAGATGCAAAGTAAAATAAAACGCAATCAAAATAGCTTGGAAGATTAATCTGAGGGAGAATAGACCCGGGGGCCATAGGTTTCACTAGTGGCTTCTCTCATGAGCATAAGTATTACGGTGGGTGAACAAATTATTGTTGAGCAATTGACATAATTGAGCATAGTTATGAGAATATCTTGGTATGATCATGTATATAGGCATCACGTCCGAGACAAGTAGACCGACTCCTGCCTGCATCTACTACTACTACTCCACAAATCGACCGCTATCCAGCACTCATCTAGAGTATTAAGTTCATAAGAACAGAGTAACGCTTTAAGTAAGATGACATGATGTAGAGGGATAAACTCATGCAATATGATATAAACCCCATCTTGTTATCCTCGATGGCAACAATACAATACGTGCCTTGCTGCCCCTACTATCACTCGGAAAGGACACCGCAAGATTGAACCCAAAGCTAAGCACTTCTCCCATTGCAAGAAAGATCAATCTAGTAGGCCAAACCAAAATGATAATTCGAAGAGACTTGCAAAGATAACCAATCATACATAAAAGAATTCAGAGAAGATTCAAATATTGCTCATAGATAAACTTGATCATAAACCCACAATTCATCGGTCTCAACAAACACACCGCAAAAGAAGATTACATTGAATAGATCTCCACAAGAGAGGGGGAGAACATTGTATTGAGATCCAAAAAGAGAGAAGAAGCCATCTAGCTAATAACTATGGACCCGAAGGTCTGAGGTAAACTACTCACACATCATCGGAGAAGCCATGGTGTTGATGTAGAAGCCCTCCGTGATCGATGCCCCCTCCGGCGGAGCTCCGGAAAAAGCCCCAAGATGGGATCTCACGGGTACAGAAGGTTGCGGCTGTGGAATTAGGTTTTTGGCTCCGTCTCTGGTAGTTTGGTGGTACGTAGGTATATATAGGAGGAAGAAGTACGTCGGTGGAGCAATGTGGGGCCCACGAGCGTGGAGGGCGCGCCTAGGTGGGGTAGGCGCGCCCCCTACCTCGTGCCCTCCTGGTTGATGTCTTGACGTAGGGTCCAAGTCCTCTGGATCACGTTCGTTCCGAAAATCACATTCCCGAAGGTTTCATTCCATTTGGACTCCGTTTGATAGTCTTTTTCTGTGAAACTCTGAAATAGGCAAAAAACAGCAATTCTGGGCTGGGCCTCCGGTTAATAGGTTAGTCCCAAAAAAATATAAAAGTGATTAATAAAGCCCATTAATGTCCAAAACAGAATATAATATAGCATGGAACAATAAAAAATTATAGATACGTTGGAGACGTATAAAGCATCCCCAAGCTTAATTCCTGCTCGTCCTCGAGTAGGTAAATGATAAAAACAGAATTTTTGATGTGGAATGCTACTTGGCATAATTTCAATGTAATTCTCCTAATTGTGGTATGAATATTCAGATCCGAAAGATTCAAGATAAAGGTTTAATATTGACATAAAATTAATAATACTTCAAGCATACTAACTAAGCAATTATGTCCTCTCAAAATAACATGGCCAAAGAAAGTTCATCCCTACAAAATCATATAGTTTAGTCATGCTCCATTTTCGTCACACAAGAATGCGCTCATCATGCACAACCCCGATGACAAGCCAAGCAATTGTTTCATACTTTAGTAATCTCAAACTTTTTTCAACCTTCACGCAATACATGAGTGTGAGCCATGGATATAGCACTATGGGTGGAATAGCATATAATGATGGGGGTTATGTGGAGAAGACAAAAAAGGAGAAAGTCTCACATCAACGCGGCTAATCAATGAGCTATGGGGATGCCCATCGATTGATGTTAACGCAATGAGTAGGGATTGCCATGCAACGGATGCACTAGAGCTATAAATGCATGAAAGCTCAACAAAAGAAACTAAGTGGGTGTGCATCCAACTTGCTTGCTCACGAAGACCTAGGGCATTTGAGGAAGCCCATTGTTGGAATATACAAGCCAAGTTCTATAATGACCAATTCCCACTAGTATATGAAAGTGACAAAACAAGAGACTCTCTATCATGAAGATCATCGTGCTACTTTGAAGCACAAGTGTGGAAAAAAGGATAGTAGCATTGTCCCTTTTTTTGGGACTTCTCTTTTTTTATTTGGCCTTTCTATTTTTTTATTGGGACAATGCTCTATGAATGATGATCATCACACTTCTATTTATTTACAACTCAATGATTACAAATCGATACTAGAACAAAGTATGACCCTATATGAATGCCTCCGGCGGTATACCGGGATAGCAATGAATCAAGAGTGACATGTATGAAAAATTATGAATGGTGGCTTTGCTACAAATACGATGTCAAATACATGATCATGCAAAGCAATATGAAAATGATGAGCGTGTCATAATAAATGGAACGGTGGAAAGTTGCATGGCAATATATCTCGGAATGGCTATGGAAATGCCATAATAGGTAGGTATGGTGGCTGTTTTGAGGAACATATAAGGAGGTTTATGTGTGAAAGAGCGTATCATATCATGGGGTTTGGATGCACCGGCGAAGTTTGCACCAACTCTCAATGTGAGAAAGGGCAATGCACGGTACCGAAGAGGCTAGCAATGATGGAAGGGTAAGAGTGTGTATAATCCATGGACTCAACATTAGTCATAAAGAACTCACATACTTATTGCAAAAATCTTCAAGTCATCAAAAACCAAGCACTACGCGCATGCTCCTAGGGTGATAGATTGGTAGGAAAAGACCATCGCTCGTCCCCGACCGCCACTCATAAGGAGGACAATCAATGAACACCTCATGTTTCAAATTTGTTACATAACGTTTACCATACGTGCATGCTACGGGACTTGAAAACTTCAACACAAGTATTTCTCAAATTCACAACTACTCAACTAGCACAACTTTAATATCACTACCTCCATATCTCAAAACAATCATCAAGCATCAAACTTCTCTTACCATTCAGCACACTCATAAGAAAGTTTTTTTACTAGTCTTGAATACCTAACATATTAGGATTAATTTCCCAATTTAAGCAAACTACCATGCTGTTTAAGACTCTCAAAAAAATATAAGTTAAGCATGAGATAATAATAGTTTCTATAAAACAAAACAACCGCTGTGCTCTAAAAGATATAAGTGAAGCACTAGAGCAAAAACTATATAGCTCAAAAGATATAAGTGAAGCGCATAGAGTATTCTAATAAATTCCGAATCATGTGTGTCTCTCTCAAAAGGTGTGTACAGCAAAGATGATTGTGGTAAACTAAAAAGCAAAGACACAAATCATACAAGACACTCCAAGCAAAACACATATCATGTGGTGAATAAAAATATAGCTCCAAGTAAAGTTACCGATGGAAGTAGACGAAAGAGGGGATGCCTTCCGGGGCATCCCCAAGCTTTGGATTTTTGGTGTCCTTAGATTATCTTGGGGTGCCATGGGAATCCCCAAGCTTCGGCTCTTGCCACTCCTTGTTCCATAATCCATCAAATCTTTTACGCAAAACTTGAAAACTTCACAACACAAAACTTAACAGAAAATCTCGTGAGCTCCGTTAGCGAAAGAAAACAAAACACCACTTCAAGGTACTGTAATGAACTCATTATTTATTTATATTGGTGTTAAACCTACTGTATTCCAACTTCTCTATGGTTTATAAACTATTTTACTAGCCATAGATTCATCAAAATAAGCAAACAACACAAGAAAAACTGAATCTGTCAAAAACAGAACAGTCTGTAGTAATCTGTAACTAACGCAAACGTCTGGAACTCCAAAAATTGAGATGAAATAGGACGACCTATACAATTTGTTTTGATCAGCAGCAATTGGAATCAATATTTTATCACGTTCTGATTATTTTTAACAATTATTTTCGTGAACAGAAAGTATCTGAAATTTTCAGCAAGATCAAATAACTATCATCCAAGAAGATCCTATAGGTTAAACTTGGCACAAACACTAATTAAAACATAAAAACAAATCTAACCAAAGGCTGGATCAAATATTTATTACTAAACAGAAGCAAAAAAATAAAATTGGGTTGCCTCCCAACAAGCGCTATCGTTTAACGCCCCTAGCTGGGCATAATAGCAAGGATAGATCTAGGTATTGCCATCTTTGGTAGGCAATCCATAAGTGGCTCTCATGATAGATTCGTATGGTAATTTTATTTTCTTTGTAGGGAAGTGTTCCATGCCTTTCCTTAACGGAAATTGGAATCTAATATTCCCTTCCTTCATATCAATAATTGCACCAATCGTTCTAAAGAAAGGTCTACCAAGAATAATAAGACATGAAGGATTGCAATCTATATCAAGAACAATGAAATCTACGGGCACATAGTTCCTATTTGCAACAATAAGAACATCATTAATTCTTCCCATAGGTTTCTCAATAGTGGAATCCGCAAGGTGCAAGTTTAAAGAGCAATCATCAAAATCACGGAAACCTAGCAAATCGCACAAAGTTTTTGGGATCGTGGAAACACTAGCACCGAAATCACATAAAGCATAGCACTCATGATCTTTATTTTTAATTTTAATAGTAGGTTCCCACTCATCATAAAGTTTTCTTGGGATAGAAACTTCCAACTCAAGTTTTTCTTCATAAGATTGCATCAAAGCATCAACGATATGTTTAGTAAAAGCTTAATGTTGGCTATAAGCATGTGGAGAATTTAGCACGGATTGCAACAAGGAAATACAATCTATCAAAGAACAATTATCATAATTAAATTCCTTGAAATCCAAAATACTGGGTTCATTAATATCTAGAGTTTTGATCTCTTCAATCCCACTTTTACCAATTTTTGCATCAAGATCTAAAGACTCCGAATTTTCGTAAAGCCTTCTAGGTAAAGGTGGATCATATTCAGTCCCATCATTATGAAGATTCATATTGCAAAACAAATATTTAATAGGGGACACATCAATAACTTTTAGATCTTCATCTTTATTTTCATAAAAACTTTCTGGCGTAGCGGCCATCTTATTAACTAAGGTGGCCTGCTTATCCGAAACTTCAGCTATTAACTTCTCAAGATGAGCAATCTGAGATTTCAAACCATCAAATTCTTTAGACATATCATCAAGCTCTTTATTCATATAACCCATAAAGCTTTTTTGTTCTTTAAGCTAGTTTCTAAAGAAATTATTATGCTCAAATTGTAAGACCATAAAACTCCTAACGTTGTATTCGATCTCTTCTAACCATTTTAGGTGAAGATCACCAAATCTAGGTAGGGTCATCGTGATAAGCAAGCGATCGAACACACGAGCAAACAAGAAGCAAGCAGAAAAAAACGAACGGAAAATAGAGGGCGAATAAAACGACAAGGGTGAAGTGGGGGAGAGGAAAACGAGAGGCAAATGGCAAATAATGTAATGTGGGAGATAAGGGTTTGTGATGGGTACTTGGTATGTTGACTTGTGCGTAGACTCCCCGGCAACGGCGCCAGAAATGGCTCGTTGTCGGGAGTCCAAATCTTGACTTGACCTTGCGTAAGCCTCCCCGGCAACGGCGCCAGAAATCCTTCTTGCTACCTCTTGAGCACTGCGTTGGTTTTCCCTTGAAGAGGAAAGGGTGATGCAGCAAAGTAGCGTAAGTATTTCCCTCAGTTTTTGAGAACCAAGGTATCAATCCAGTAGGAGGCCACGCACGAGTCCCTCGCACCTACACAAACAAATAAATTCTCGCAACCAACGCAATAAAGGGGTTGTCAATCCCTTCACGGTCACTTACAAGAGTGAGATCTGATAGATATGATAAGATAATATTTTTTGTATTTTTATGATAAAGATGCAAAGTAAAATAAAAGGCAATAAAAATAGCGAAGTGTTGGAAGATTAATATGATGGAGAATAGACCCAGGGGCCATAGGTTTCACTAGTGGCTTCTCTCATGAGCATAAATATTACGGTGGGTGAACAAATTATTGTTGAGCAATTGACATAATTGACCATAGTTATGAGAATATCTAGGTATGATCATGTATATAGGCATCACGTCCGACACAAGTAGACCGACTCCTGCCTGCATCTACTACTATTACTCCACACATCGACCGCTATCCAGCATGCATCTAGAGTATTAAGTTCATAAGAACAGAGTAATGCTTTAAGTAAGATGACATGATGTAGAGGGATAAACTCATGCAATATGATATAAACCCCATCTTGTTATCCTCGATGGCAACAATACAATACGTGCCTTGCTGCCCCTACTGTCACTGGGAAGGGACACCACATGATTGAACCCAAAGCTAAGCACTTCTCCCATTGCAAGAAAGATCAATTTCGTAGGCCAAACCAAACTGATAATTCGAAGAGACTTGCAAAGATAATCAATCATACATAAAAGAATTCAGAGAAGATTCAAATATTGCTCATAGATAAACTTGATCATAAACCCACAATTTATCGGTCTCAACAAACACACCGCAAAAGAAGATTACATCAAATAGATCTCCACAAGAGAGGGGGAGAACATTGTATTGAGATCCAAAAAGAGAGAAGAAGCCATCTATCTAATAACTATGGACCCGAAGGTCTGAGGTAAACTACTCACACATCATCGGAGAGGCCATGGTGTTAATGTAGAAGCCCTCCGTGATCGATGCCCCCTCCGGCGGAGCTCCGGAAAAGGCCCCAAGATGGGATCTCATGGGTACAGAAGGTTGCGGCGGTGGAATTAGGTTTTTGGCTCCGTATCTGGTAGTTTGGGGGTACGTAGGTTTGTATAGGAGGAAGAAGTATGTCGGTGGAGCAACATGGGGCCCATGAGGGTGGAGGGTGCGCCCAGGGGGGGTAGGCGCGCCCCCTACCTCATGCCCTCCTGGTTGATGTCTTGACATAGGGTCCAAGTCCTCTGGATCACATTCGTTCCGAAAATCACATTCCCGAAGGTTTCATTCCGTTTGGACTCCATTTGATATTCTTTTTCTACGAAACTCTAAGATAGGCAAAAAACAGCAATTCTGGGCTGGGCCTCCGGTTAATAGGTTAGTCCCAAAAACAATATAAAAGTGTATAATAAAGCCCATTAATGTCCAAAACAGAATATAATATAGCATGGAACAATAAAAAATTATAGATACGTTGGAGACGTATCAGGGTCTTGCCGTGGCATTGCAGTCGTCCCTGGCAAGGTGCTTGCCGGGGGTCTTGTGGATTTCCTCGGCTAGGATCCCGCCTAGGGTTGCTGTCTTTTGGTCCTCATCTGATCCTGTGCATTTATGATCTTGACAAAGATCTGCATGCCACCACGAAGGTGCCTCCTGAGCCCTGGTTCCAATGTAGTTGTTGACGGCGTTTGGAACCCTCGGGCTCAAGGGTGGCTCGCTCTGCTGGTGTTGGGCAAGTTGCCCCGGCAAAGCTCTTGCCGGGGCCGCGGAGGTCGTCCCGGCAAGGGTCTTGTCAGGGGAGTCCACCTCGCCCGTTTGCTCTTTTATGCTTCTGCGCTTGGTGTCGCCTTGTGGTTGTCTTGTGCTTCGGTTTCCCTCCGGCTTCCCTCCTCCGCCTTGTTAAGTGTGGCCGCGGGCGCGGCTCTGACTGCCCGTGCACAAGTAAAGGGATCAAAAGGAGAGTCCCTACTTTTGTGCATCGACAGGATCCCCCGGGCCTGGTCCACACATAAGCGCGACGCGTTGTTGGGCCAGGCCCAGAATGGTGTGCGGGCAGGTGGGGCGGATTTTACCGCTGTTACTATTCGGTCGTTGCGCTTCTCCACGACCCGTGTTGAATGCGCGACGTGGAGGATCGTGCGTGACGTGGGGGTCATGCGTGGGGAGGTTCCCGCACGCATGCGTAACATCGTGGTAAAGAGGCGGCTCGCGCCTTCCCAAAAAAGAGGGAGGCGCAGAGGCGCGGCTCATTTACTCGGACGGACTCGGGTCGTGGCCTTCAAGGCGTCCGTGCCCCACGATCACGGGGTGGGGAACGGTCGCCTCACCCGTCCCCTCAATTTTGCTTGCTCCCCACGTGTCCCCCATGCAGGTGGCAGGCGGTGGAGGCGGGAAACCGGGTCGTCGCTGATTGGGGCAGCGGGTCAGTCTTGATTCCCTGCGCCCCCGATGGCCGGATTGGTCGAGCGGGCCGGCCGAGCCCCAACCCTGCCCCTTTATAAGAAGGGGGAGGAGGACGGCATCCGACATCCTTTCATCATCCATCCCCATTCACTTCGGCTCCTTTCTTCCGTCTGCTATGGCGAGAGGAGGCGCCAGCCCTTAGACGGTGGCGACGAGGGTTGCTGCTCGACAGCGCGTCCCTCCTTCCCAAGAACTCGTGATGGCGGAGCCGGCCACGAGAGGAAGGGGAAGGGGGCGAGGCTGAGGTCACCGTGGCACTCGGGGAAGAGGGGGATGGGGCGGCGCTCCGGCCTGGCCCCCGCCAACGATGCCTCCCCCGATGGAGGGCCACGTCGGGGACCAGCCCCGTGAATTCTTCATCAGGCTGTGCCAGCCACCGCGTCGCCGCCTCCGTCTCCCTACTCCATTTGCTCGGGAGATGGAGCTCGATCCACCCCAGACCCTCAGGTTGCACATGAGGGGCTACGGCAACAGCGTCACGCGGGTCGACGTCGACTTCCCCGCTCCTCACGTCATGTACCTCCGTCGCGGATGGAATATGTTTGCTCGCGTCCACAACGTGACAGCGGGGCTCGTACTCTACTTCAAGTAAATGGAGAACGGCCTGCTATCCGTCGAGGTCTTTGGAGATCTTGGAACTCGCCTGAAGAGCTCCTCCGACAATAAAGATTCCTCCTCGAGCGCGAGTGACGAGGAGGACAGCGACAGCAACGACGAGGGCGTCGAGCGGCGGGATGCCGACCCCGACTCCGACTGACCGCGTCGCCCCTCCCTCGGGCACGCGCCTTGCTGAGGGCCTTCCTCATCAAGATCTCCATCGGCGCGTTCCCCATCACCTCCTTGGGTGGCTGGCGTAGGAGGGCCGGAGAAGGCGAAGAAGGCGGGCGGCGGCCATCAAGTCGGAGTACGCGGGCACCGACGCCTTCGTCGCGTATTGTCGGGCCGCTGCCTCATCTTCCAGCTCCTCCCCCGGCACCGGAATGCTCTCTTGGTGCCTTCTGCTTCTCGCACCTCGCCTAGGCGCTCCTTTCGCCCTCTTGCTACCTTGTTCCATCTTCTGAGGAGAGGGACAAGAAATGGATTACGGGCAGATTATCTTTTTTTAGTTTGTAAGCCTGTGGGCACTTGTTAGATTTAAAACTTGTAATCCCCTTGCTCATGTTTTTTATTCCGTACGAACTGTACCTGTATGGGACGTTTTTAATGAAAAAGGGTGCTTGCCGGGTTCTTTGTGCGTGAGCGAGGCCCATGCCAAGGAATGAATCCTTGTTATTTTTAAGATAAATATTGTCGCCCATCAACAGGCCTTGGTGTTCCCCCACTTCAGTCGACCATTCTCACGCTCTTGGCGGAGGCAGGGGCGAAGTAGAGTAGGCCCCTCGTTCATTTTCTTGCCACCGCGACTACGACCAAGTTCCGACCCAGGGGATAGCTATTGGGTACAGGAAAAGGGGAGCACGGTGGCTTAAGAATATAAATGAGGTTTCACATGTCCCAGTTCCACACGGAAATGCATAACAGGGGATGAAAGACTTATCCGAGTCCGCAGCCCCCAGCAACCTTGGCTTGGCGTGGTTTGATCCTTGTGTCTTCGGCCCCCAGCAGTCTTGGCTTGCCGGGGCCGGAGCGCCGGTCCGTTCTCTTTCTCCCAAGTGGCTCAGCAGAAGTGTCCACGTGCCCTGCAAACCAAAGAGGACAGAAAGACGCACACTTGACCTCTAGGCTAGGGGTTAGTCGCCGCTAAGCACTATCAACCCTAACCGAGGGAGAGACTTAACCTAGCATGCATGCTATAACTTAGTGCGCCAGCGCTTCATTTATTTATGCTCAGGGTCTGAGCCTGGCTTTGTACAGAGGGTTACATGCCTTGCCGGCAAAGCTTGTACAAAAGGTGGCTTGCCGGGAAGCCCAGCAACCGCGCCTTATGGGTAAAACTTGTAGAGATGTTCGATGTTCCAGGAGTTGCTTACTGGGACAGCATCTTCGGTCTCCAGGCGGACTGCGCCGGGCCTGGTGACTCGTATTACCCGATAAGGGCCTTCACACTTTGGCGTCAATCTGTTGGAATTCTTGGCCGATTGAACGCGAACAAGGTCGCCTTCCTCAAAGCTTCGGGCATGAACCTTGCGGCTATGGTAGCGGCGCAAGGCTTGCTGGTAGCGTGCTGCTCTCACAGCCGCCCGAAGACGATCTTCCACAAGGAGCGTTGCGTCATCTTGCCGCAATTGCTCTTGCTCAAGCTCATCATAAGCGAGCACTCGAGGTGACCGGTATATGAGTTCCGTGGGGAGAACTGCTTCTACCCCGTATACCAGGGCAAAGGGTGTCTGGCCGGTGGCTCGATTTGGCGTCATCCTGATCGACCAAAGAACCACCGGCAACTCATCAATCCAGCGCCTTCCGCTCTTGTGTAGCCTGTCAAAAGTCTTTGTCCTTAGGCCTCGTAACACTTCAGCATTTGCCCTCTCCGCCTGGCCGTTGCTCCATGGGTGTGCCACGGAAGCGAAACAGACCTTGCTGCCGAGGTCTTGGATGTATTGCATGAAGGTGTGGCTTGTGAACTGCGTGCCGTTGTCGGTGATGACTTTGTTTGGCACACCAAAACGGCACACTAGCCCCTTGAAGAACTTGATGGCTGACTGTGCTGTCACCTTCCTCACTGCTTCCACCTCTAGCCACTTTGTGAACTTGTCGATCGCAACATACAGGTACTCAAAGCCCTCGACAGCGCGGGGGAAAGGGCCCAGGATGTCGAGCCCCCAGACCGAGAATGGCCAGGAAAGAGGAATTGTTTGAAGGGCTTGAGCTGGTTGATGAAGCTTCTTTCGAATGGAACTGACACGCTTCACACTTGGTTACTAGTGTCGTCGCATCCTGGAGGGCAGTGGGCTAGAAGAAACCCTGCCGGAACACCTTGCCGGCATGGGCCCTCAACCCTATGTGGGAGCCACATATGCCTCCGTGTATCTCTGCAAACAGCTCCAGTCCTTCCTCCCGGGGACTGCACTTCAATTTCACACCGTTCGGTCTCTTCCTGTACAGGACGTCATCGACGAACTGGTATAGAGCAGACCGACGGGCTACTTTCTCTGCTTCTTCCTGCTCCTCAGGAAGCTCCCTTGTTTGGAGGAATCGGACGGTATGTTGTGCCCATGCCGGAGCCTGGGGCTCGACGGCAAGGACCAAAGGCATTCCTTCTGCCATGGGAGTGGCTGTCTCTACGGCTAGGGCTTGACGGCCTGCCGAAGTCAGTCGCTCCTCGGCAGGCTCAGAATCCACGGCAACACCATTGCCGGCGGCCCCGGGGGCTCAGCAGGAAAGTACTTGCCGGGGCCTGATTTCCTCCGTTTGTTCTGCTCCGTTGATGGTTCGACGGATGGTTGAGTCAACCGATGCAAAAAATTACCTGGTTCCACAGGTAGTTTGAATGCAGCGTGTTTTGATAGGTAATCGGCGACGTCATTCTCCTCTCGGGGAACGTGCTCCGCTTGTATACCGTCAAAGCGCTCTTCTAGCATCCTCACCTCATCTACGTAGGCCTCCATCAACAGGCTCTGATAATCTTTGTTGACTTGTCTGACGACAAGCTGCGAATCACCCCTGACGATGAGCTTACCGAGGTCTACCGTGATCCTGAGTCCGGCAAGCAACCCCTCATACTCAGCAGTGTTGTTTGTGGATATCTCCCTGGGAAAGTGCATCTGGATTACATACTTGAGGTGCTCTCCGGTGGGTGCGACGAGCAGCACACCAGCACCGGTGCCTTGTAGTGAGAAGGCCCCGTCAAAGTACATGATCCAGTTGTGACTTGCTTCCTTGCCGGGGAGAGTGGTCTCCTGGATTTCCTCGTTAGGCGTTGAGGTCCATTCTGCAATGAACTCCGCCAAGACTCTGCTCTGGATTGTCGAAGTACTTTCAAACTTCAACCCAAAGCTTGATAACTCCAAGGCCCACTCCACAATCCTTCCGGTTGCGTCTAGGTTGTGCAGTATCCGTTGCAACGGGAAGCGGGTGACGACAGTGATCTCGTGGGCGTGGAAGTAATGACGCAACTTCCTCGAGGCCATAAGGAGGCCGAAGAGCAATTTCTGCACATCGGAGTACCTTGATCTAGCCCCCTGCAGGAGGGAGCTGACAAAGTAAACCGGGTGCTGCATCGTCTTCTCTTCTGCACCACTTCATTTGATTGCATGGGCCCTGTCCTGATGGCGTCAGACTCTACCGGGGGCCTTGCCTTGCCGGCATCGGGCCCTGCAGGGGGAATCTCTGGCTTGCCATCCACCAGTCCCGCCGTCGCCACTGCCTCTTCATCGACCTCCCTCTACGCCACTAGTGCGGCGCTGACCACTTGATTCATTGCTTCCCGATACAGCAGCAACGACTCTTGTGGTTTAGGCGCCACCAGTACCGGTGTAGAAGAGATGTATTTCTTCAGATCCTGCAGTGCTGCTTCGGCCTCCGGGGTCCACTCCATTGGGCCCACCTTTTTCAAAATCTTGAAAAAGGGAAGGGCGCGCTCGGCAGACTTGGAGATGAATCGGCTCATGGCGGCAATGCAGCCAGTGAGCCGACGCACATCCTTGATCCGCTTGGGCACCTCAATCTGCTCGATAGCCTTGATCTTGTCTGGGTTTGCCTCGATCCCACGCTATGACACAAATAACCCGAGAAGTTTACCAGACGGAACACCGAAGACACACTTCTCAGGGTTCAGCTCGAGATTGATCTTGCGCAGGTTGGCAAACGTCTTTTCTAAGTCTTGTACAAGAGTTGCCTTGTCCTTGGTTTTGACCACTATGTCATCCATGTAAGCTTCCATATTTCTATGTAGCTAGGGCTCAAAACCAATTTGGACCGCCCTTGCGAATGTCGAGCCAACACTCTTCAACCGAAAGGCATCCGTAAAAAGCAATGCGTACCGCATGGGGTGATGAATGTTGTCTTCTCTTCGTCTTCCTTTGCCATGAAGATCTGGTGGTAGCCCGAGTAGGCGTCAAGGAATGATAACGGCTCGCACCCAGACGTGGAGTCAACAATCTGATTAATGCGCGACAATGGGTAGGGGTCCTTAGGACAAGCCTTATTGATATCTGTGTAATCAATACACAGCCTCCACTTCCCGTTCGCCCTGCGCACCACCACCGGATTGGCCAACCACATCGGATGGAGCACTCCTCTCACCAAGCCCGCCACTTCCAACTTCTTGATCTCCTCTGTGATGAATTCCTACCTTTCCAAAGCCTGCTTCCTGACCTTCTGCTTGACGGGTCGCGCATGGGGACAAACAGCAAGATGGTGCTCAATCACTTCCCTGGGAACGCCGGGGATGTCAGATGCTTGCCATGCAAACACATCGACATTCGCCCGCAGGAAAGTGACGAGCGCACATTCCTATTTGCTGTCGAGGGTGGAGCTTATGGTGAAAGCCCCTCCCGTGACATCCTCCTTGACGGACACCCTCTTGGTCTCTGGTGGTGCAGCTCTCTGGCACGTCCTCGACGGTAGCACAACACTCCGAAGAGGTGCCCTTGCCGGAGTGGGCGCGAGAGGTCTTGCCGGTCTTCTTCTTCCCTCCCGGGGCTTCAGCGGCAGGAGCATGTGCCTTGGCGGCAACTGCTGCAACTACTTCCCGGTAGACTAGGTCGGCGCAGATCAATGCATCCTTCTTGTCGCAGGGAATGGTGATGATGGTCATCGGCCTAGGCATCTTCAGCGTGTTGTAGGCATAGTGCGATGCTGCCATAAACTTGGTTAGTGTCGGGCGGCCGAGGATCCCATTGTAGGGCAAAGGGATCTCGGCTACTTCGCAGACAATCCTCTCTGTCCTGTAGTTCAATTCGCCTCCAAATGTCACAGGGAACATGACCTTCCCCTTTGGCAGGGTCCTTCCCTGGTTGACCCCTTGAAACGTGCCCGTCTCCTCGAGGTCTCAGTCAGGATTTGCAGCCTTTTGATCACAATGGGTGAGATTAAGTTCAGACCGGCCCCGCCGTCAACCAGCATCTTGTTCACCTTGAGGTTGCGTATCGTTGGTGAAACCAACAATGGCAAACGCCCGACCGAAGTGGTGCGATCAGGGTGATCCTCGGCGTCAAAGATGATGGGCATGCTGGACCACTTCAGCGGCTTCCGAGCGTCGAACGATGGCTCCGCTGCTGTGATCTCACGCGCCCACTCCTTGAGCTGGCGGTGAGAAGTGTGCAGCGAGGCGCCACCATCGACACACATGGCCTCTGTAGCCTTCTAAAACTCTTGCTCGCCGGACTCGTCGTCCTCGTCACGATCGTCATCTTCCTGCTTCTTGTCGCTGCCCCGAGCGGGCCTCTCTTGCTGGTTATCCTTGCCGCGACGGCCCCCTTGGCTGCCAAGCTTCTTGCCAGATCCTTCGGCGGCATCCTGACCCTTCTCCTTGTCCCGCCTCTCATACTCGGCCTTTTGCCTCTTAGCAAGCAACTCGACTTGTCGGCAGTTCTGGAGGTCGTGGCCCTTGGTCCGGTGGATCTTGCAGTACTGCTTGTCGGAGCCCCTGGCTTGTCGGCAGCCGCCAAGGCCCGGAAAGGGGCGCACCTGGCAATCTCCTTGCCGGGGTCGTCTGTCTTGGCCTTCTTGGTGGCGCCGGTGTCGTCGGATCCCTTGACGGCAAGCATGGTCTTGCCCTTGCGTTTCCTATTGCAACGCCGACCCTTCTTTGTCGGGGCGGCGGTGTCTTCGTCGGTAGAGTCGGTTTTCGCGTCGGCGTCTTCGCCGAGGTACTTCCTCCCCTCTTCTGCCCAAGCGCATCTATCGGCCAGAACGTAAAGTTTGGCCACATCCTTGACCTTGTTCATCGCCAGCTCTTCACACATCTTGCGGTTGCGCACATTCTGATGGAATGCGCTGATCACGGCGGTAGGGTGAACAGCTGGGATGTTGTATTGTACTCGGCTGAACCTCTGTATGTACTTGCGCAGGTTTTCACCTTCCTTCTGGGGATGATATGCAAATCACTCGCCTGGCCATGAGCTTGGTGGCCTCAAGTGAAGGCACCAACGAACTCATGACACAGGACCGACCAAGAAGAAATGGAATCCGCCAGCAAGTGCATTAACCAAGACATGACATTGGGTTTCAGGGCCAACGGGAAGTAATTGACAAGCACCTTATCGTCACGAGCCCCAGCGGCTTGCATCGCGATGGTGTAGATGCCGAGGAACTCCGAAGGGTGGTCTTGCCATTGTACTTCTCGCCAACATCGGGCTTGAACGTACGGTGGGACGGCCACTGGAACTGCCGCAGCTCACGGGTAAAGGCCGGGCAACCCACCTCGTAAGGTAGGCCGCCGGAGCCTCTCGGTGCTGGGTGGTCCATAACGGGCCCCGCCCGCCTATCTGACTATTGGCGTGTATCACGCCGGCGCTCAATGGTGGTTCGAGCGTCTTCATGGGCTCGCTCCCGAAGAACTTGGCGCTGGTCGCGGTGGGTCCGTGGGTCGGACGATGCTATGGAAATGTTATCACAAGCGTCATCACGACGGATCGACACCCGCGGTGGCTGGCGTGGAGGAGGAGAGTGCACCGTGGCCACAGCACCTCCGGCCCCTCCACCGCTGGCATGCGGTGGTTCGACGGAGCGCCGGCCTGAGGGCCCTGCTGGCCATGGCTCGTCTTGATTGGCGACGCCGACAAGGCTCAGGATGGTAGCCCTCCATTCGTCGAGCTTTTCCGCAGCAGGAGGGAAGTCGAGGAGTAGCTGCACGCACGCCAAAGCTTCTGCTGGTGTGGGTGGCGGCGAGAGTTGCGTGGACCGTGGCGCACTTCGACTTCTAACCACGTTAGAAGGAGCTCTATCACGGCCCAGCGGCTGCGTGCCATTTTCGCCAGCACTTCGGCGGGCATGCTGGCCTCCTTCGTCCCGCAGATGATGCACAGGACTCTTCCCACGGTGGTGTCCGGGGTCTCCAGCGTGGTGGCGGTGCTCGTTGCGCACACCCTGGGAAGAGCGCGCTGTGGGTGCCGGCGTAGGCCTCTTGGAGGTCGCTGCGCCGCCCGTAGGTGGCACAGCGACACCCCTGGAGGGCCCCGCGCCGCCTGCGGGCGGCCCAGCCCCGTTTTAGATTTGGCGGTGTGCGGCCTGTCGTCTGGCGCACGAACGACACCGCTCGCCAGGCTCTGACTGCCAGAGTGATGCTAGTGCTCGTGGGCCGTGGCTCGGGTTCTGTCCGCGACCGGCCCGCTGCTCGCCCGCAGTAGCATGGGCCGTTCGGCTCCCGACGAGCCAATCGCCGTGATCGTCTTCTTCTTGGGAGCCATGGCGATCAAGATCTGCTAGGCTAACTGCTAGACCAGATTGTCACAACTGCGCCCCCTACCTGGCGCCACAAAGATGTCGGTGGAAACGACACCTATGGGATCACTGGAATCCCTTCTACGGTCGGCGGGCGCGGGGTTGTGAGAGGAGCAGGTTTAAGAGCTAGCACAAGGATCGTTTACCCAGGTTCGGGCCGCGAGGATGCGTAATACCCTAGTCCTACTTTGGTGTGTATTTCAGAGTGTTCTTGAGCTCACAAACTAGCTATGGTGGCTGCGTAGTTCCAAAGAGCTGAATCCCCCTCCAGTATGCCTTGGGCCCCCTTTTATAGGCAAAAGGGGTCGCCACAGTGGCACACAAGAGGTGGAAAGGCGTAAAGTGCGCGAGCTTATCGCTCGGCATTACGGGACAAAGCGCATTCAATGCGCTACTTAGGTGTCCATTAGCTTTATCGGGGACGGGAACGAGGCCCGTCCCGTCCGTCGCCGCTCCGCCTCACTTCGACACGCGCCCAGGCCAGCGATGTGTGCGGCGCCATGTAGGCAGGTAGGCTGCTGAGGTGGCGCGGTGGCAGGGCCTTCACGAAGATCTGCATGCCACCACGCAGGTGCTTGCTGAGTCGGTGTAGAGGCCGCCCGTTGCCACGCAGGTGCCTGCCCAGCTGGTTGAGCTAGTAGCTGCTTGGGGACGGCGGTGGAGTCTTGGCGGGCGCAGGCCTGGCCGTGGCCCCCCTGATGCCCTCGGCAAGGGTCTTACCGGGGGGGCCCGGCAAGGGTCTTGCCATGGCATTACAGTCGTCCCCGGCAAGGCGCTTGTCGGGGGTCTTGTGGATTTCCTCGGCTAGGATCCCGCCGAGGGTCGCCGTCTTCTGGTCCTCATCTGATCCTGTGCATTTATGATCTTGACAAAGATCTGCATGCCACCACGGAGGTGCCTCCCGAGCCCTGCTTCCAATGTAGTTGTTGACGGCTTTTGGAACCCTCGGGCTCAAGGGTGGCTTGCTCTGCTGGTGTTGGGCAAGTTGCCCCGGAAAAGCTCTTGCCGGGGCCGCGGAGGTCGTCCCGGCAAGGGTCTTGCCGGGGGAGTCCACCTCGCCCCTTTGCTCTTTTATGCTTCTACGCTTGGCGTCGCCTTGTGGTTGTCTTGTGCTTCGGTTTCCCTCTGGCTTCCCTCCTCCGCCTTGTTAAGTGTGGCCGCGGGCGCGGCTCTGACTGCCCGTGCACAAGTAAAGGGGTCAAAAGGAGAGCCCCTACTTTTGGACACCGACAGTTGGGATTGTTAGAGATGTTGAAGTCTTGTGTGGGAAAGTTAAATATCCTGCTGATTTTCTTGTTCTTGGTTCCCCACAAGATAACTTTTGTCCCATTATATTTGGTAGACCCTTCTTGAATACTGTTAATGCTAGGATAGACTGCAAAAGGGATGTTGTTACTATTGGTTTGGGGGATATGTCTCATGAATTTAATTTTGCTAAATTTCGTAGACAACCCCAGGATAAAGAATTGCCTAGTAAAGATGAAATTATTGGTCTTGCTTCAATTGCCGTGCCTCCTAATGATCCTTTAGGAAAATACTTGCTAGACCATGAAAATGATATGTTTATGCATGAAAGAAGGGAAATAGCTGAAGTATTCTTTAAACAGGGACCTATTTTGAAACACAACCTGCCTGTTGAAATTCTAGGGGATCCTCCTACACCCAAGGGTGATCCCATGTTTGAGCTTAAACCATTACCTGATACTCTTAAATATGCTTATCTTGATGAAAACAAGATATATCCTATTATTATTAGTGCTAACCTTTCAGAGAAGGAAGAAGAGAAATTATTGAAAACTCTGAAGAAGCACCGTGTTGCTATTGGATATACTCTTGATGATCTTAAGGGCATTAGCCCCACTCTATGCCAACACAAAATAAAATTGGAGAAAGACGCTAAACCGGTTGTTGATCACCAACGACGGTTAAATCCTAAGATTAAAGAAGTGGTAAGAAAAGAAATACTAAAGCTTCTGGAGGCAGGTATAATTTATCCCGTTGTCTATAGTCAGTGGGTAAGTCATGTCCATTGTGTCCCTGAGAAGGGAGGTATTATTGTTGTTCCTAATGATAAAGATGAATTGATCCCAAAAAGAATCGTTACAGGTTATAGAATGGTAATTGATTTCCGCAAACTAAATAAAGCTACTAAAAAGGATCATTTCCCTTTACCTTTTATTGATCAAATGCTAGAAACATTATCCAAACATACACATTTTTGCTTTCTAGATGGTTATTCTGGTTTCTCTCAAATACCTGTGTCAAAAGAGGATGAAGAAAATACTACTTTTACTTGCCCTTTCAGTACCTTTGCTTATAGACGTATGCCTTTTGATTTATGCAATGCACCTGCTACCTTTCAAAGATGCATGATGTCAATATTCTCTGACTTTTGTGAAAAGATTGTTGAGGTTTTCATCGATGATTTCTCCACATATGGAACTTCTTTTGATGATTGCTTGAGCAACCTTGATCGAGTTTTGCAGAGATGTGAAGAAACTAATCTTGTCTTGAATTGGGAGAAGTGCCACTTTATGGTTAATGAAGGTATTGTCTCGGGGCATAAAATTTCTGAAAGAGGTATTGAAGTTGATAAAGCCAAAGGTGATGCTATTGAAAAGATGCCGTGTCCCAAGGACACTAAAGGTATAAGAAGTTTCCTTGGTCATGCCAGTTTTTATAGGAGGTTCATTAAATACATCTCAATAATTTCTAGGCCTCTGACTAACCTCTTACAAAAAGATGTTCCTTTTGTCTTTGATGATGATTGTGTAGAAGCATTTGAAATACTTACGAAAGCCTTGATTTCTGCACCTATTGTTCAGCCACCTGATTGGAATTTACCCTTTGAAATTATGTGTGATGCTAGTGATTATGCTGTAGGTGTTGTTCTAGGACAAAGAGTTAATAAGAAATTAAATGTTATTCAATATGCCAGTAAAACTCTAGACAGTGCCCAGAGAAATTATGCTATTACTGAAAAAGAATTTTTAGCAGTTGTATTTGCTTGTGATAAGTTCAGACCTTATATTGTTGATTCTAAAGTAACTGTTCACACCGATCATGCTGCTATTAAATATCTTATGGAAAAGAAAGATGCTAAACCTAGACTTATTAGATGGGTTCTCTTGCTACAAGAATTTGATTTGCATATTATTGATAGAAAGGGAGCTAAGAACCCCGTTGCAGACAACTTGTCTAGGTTAGAAAATGTTCTTGATGACCCACTACCTATTGATGATAGCTTTCCTAATGAACAATTGGTTGTCATAAATGCTTCTCGTACTGCTCCATAGTATGCTGATTATGCTAATTACATTGTTGCTAAATTTATACCACCTAGCTTCACATACCAGCAAAAGAAAAAGTTTTTCTATGATTTAGGACATTACTTCTGGGATGATCCACACCTTTATAAATAAGAAGTAGATGGTGTTATTAGACGTTGTGTACCTGAGCATGAACGGAACAGATCCTACGCAAGTGTCACTCCGAGGCTTATGGAGGACACCACGCTGGAGATAGAACTTCACATGAGGTATTGCAATCTGGTTTTTATTGGCCTACTCTCTTCAAAGATGCCCGTAAGTTTGACTTGTGTTGTGATGAATGTCAAAGAATTGGTAATATTAGTAGATGTCAAGAAATGCCTATGAACTACTCACTTGTTATTGAACCATTTGATGTTTGGGGCTTTGATTATATGGAGTTGCTTCCTTCCTCTAATGGGCATACACATATTTTAGTTGTTGTTGATTACATTACTAAGTGGGTAGAAGCTATTCCAACTAGCAATGCTGATCATAACAACTATTAAGATGCTTAAAGAAGTTATTTTTCCGAGGTTTGGAGTCCCTAGATATATAACGACTGATGGTGGTTCACATTTTATTCATGGTGCCTTTCGTAAAATGCTTGCTAAGTATGACGTTAATCATAGAATTGCATCTCCATACCACCCACAATCTATTGGCCAAGTAGAATTGAGTAATAGAGAGATCAAATTAATTTTGCAAAAGACTATTAAATCTAGAAATAATTGGTCCAAGAAACTTGATGATGCATTATGGGCCTATAGAACTGCATATAAAAACCCTATGGGAATGTCTTCGTATAAAATGGTTTATGGAAAAGCATGTCACTTACCTCTTGAACTAGAAAATAAGGCATATTGGGCCATTAAGGAGCTCAATTATGATTTCAAACGTGCCGGTGAGAAGAGGCTATTTGACATTAGCTCACTTGATGAATGGAGAACTCAAGCCTGTGAGAATGCCAAACTGTTTAAAGAAAAAGTTAAAAGATGGCATTACAAAAGGATACAAAAGCGTGAGTTTAATGTAGGTGACTATGTATTGCTACTCAACTCTCGTTTAAGATTTTTTGTAGGAAAGCTTCTCTCAAAATGGGAAGGTCCTTACATTATCGAGGAGGCCTATCGTTCTGGTGCCATAAAAATCAACAATTTCGAAGGCACAAATCTGAAGGTGGTGAATGGTCAAAGAATCAAACATTATATCTCAGTTAATCCTATAAATGTTGAAACTAATGTTATTGAAACCGTAACCCTGGAGGAATACATAAGGGACACCTTCCAGAAGGGTTCAGACTCCGAAAAGGAATAGGTATGTGGTACGGTAAGTAAACCGACTCCAAAACAGTTCTAATGGTAATTTTTATCCGTTTTGGAATATTTAAGAAAATAGGAAAATAAGAAGTAGTCCGGGAAGGACACAAGGCATCCACGAGGGTGGAGGGCGCGCCCCCTGCCTCATGGGCATCTCGTGTGCCCTCCGGACTCCGTTTTCTTGCACGATAATTCTTTTGGTCAGTAAAAATTCATTATATAATCTCCCGAAAGCTTTGACCACGGTATCACGCAAATATCCTCTGTTCTTGTTTCGAGCTGTTTTTCTGACAGATCTAGATCACCATGACGTCTCCAAGTGCCGCCAAGGACAAGTTCTTCGAGAAGGTCATCAACCCCTACCTCGCGGAAGTGCTGCAACATGCTCAAACCATTGAGATGCGTGAGGGGTTGCTGCACATCCGCGATGTTGAGGGGCCAAGGAGGACCGGAAGAGTAGAAACAAGGCTTGAAGCAATGGAGCAACAAGTTTTCAAGTGCCAGGAGATGGTGGAACACGGACTCGATGCCAATCACATAATGATCACGGATTTCACCAACAACCACAAGTTGGACGGCAAGAACATTGGGGAGGCCATCTTCAAGCTTCACGAGAAAATCGAGCACCTCCAAGCCCAGATCTATGACCTGCAAAACCAAAACTGTGAGTATGAATATAGATTCAAGAGGATGAGTTTGGCTGCAGATTTGAGGATCCCGGAGACTCGATCATCCTTCTATGATGGTCATCCTATGCCTTGGAAGATGGACGACAAGCCTACATCATAAACAACTCCATCATCACCACCTCCGAGGAAAGAGATATAAGCACATGGATATGTGCACTCCCTTTGGCAACTGCCAAGCTTGGGGGAGGTGCCCCGGTATCGTATCACCATCACACTTCTATCTTTACCGTTTTTCTTAGTTCGATCCTTTTGGTAATATCTTGATCTAGTAGAATAAAGTTTTAGTATGATTTAGTTTTGAGTTTTGCTATATGATCCTTCTATGTAATCGAGTCCGTGAGATATATATAATAAACATTAGTGTTCAGTCAAGGGCTTGATTATCTTGCTATGATCGTGAGGGAATAAAAGAACAAAAATAAATAAAGAGATCATAACGATCCTATGGAGAGTAATGACTTCACATATAAAGAGTATGATGAATAAAAGTTGTTGAGAGTTAACAAACATAGTTTTGGTCATCATTGCAATTAATAGGAAGTAATAAAGAAAGAGAGGTTTTCACATATAAATATACTATCTTGGACATCTTTTATGATTGTGAGCACTCATTAAAATATGACATGCTAAAAAGTTGATGTTGGACAAGGAAGACAACGTAATGGGTTATGTTTTCTTATATCCAAAATAAAGTATATTGTAATGGAATCATCCAACATGTTGAGCTTGCCTTTCCCCCTCATGCTAGCCAAATTCTTTGCACCAAGTAGAGATACTACTTTTGCTTCCTAATATCCTTAAACCCAGTTTTGCCATGAGAGACCACAATATCCACCCATGGATTGAGTAAGATCCTTCAAGTAATTTGTCATTTTTGCATGCAATAAAAATTGCTCTCTAAATATGTATGATTTATTAGTGTGGAGAAAATAAGCTTTATATGATCTCGTGATGTGGAAGAAATAAAAGCGACGGACTGCATAATAAAGGTCCATATCACAAGTGGCAATATAAAGTTATGTTCTTTCGCATTAAGATTTTGTGCATCCAACCATGAAAGCACATGACAACCTTTGCTTCCCTCTGCGAAGGGCCTATCTTTTATTCTTGTCTTATACCTTATACAAGAGTCATGGTGGTCTTCACCTTTCCTCTTTACATGTTATCCTTTGGCAAGCACATTGTGTTGGAAAGATCCTGATATATATATCCAATTGGATGTAAGTTAGCATGAATTATTATTCTTGACATTACCCTTGAGGTAAAAGGTTGGGAGGCCACACTATAAGCCCCTATCTTTCTCTGTGTGCGATTAGAACTCCATACCCATAAGTATTGCGTGAGTGTTAGCAATTGTGAAAGACTAAATGATAGTTGAGTATGTGGACTTGTTGGAAAGCTCTTATATTGAATCTTTCTGATGTTATGATAAATTGCAATTGCTTCAATGACCGATATTATAGTTTGTTAGTTTTTAATGAAGTTTCTGATTCATACTTGACATTGCGAATTGATTGTTACTTTAACATAAGGAATCATATGACAATATATATATATATATATGTTGTTGTTATAAGAATGATCATGATGCCCTCGTGTCCGTATTTTATTTTATCGACACCTCTATCTCTAAACATGTGGACATATTTTTCGTTATCGGCTTCCGCTTGAGGACAAGCGAGGTCTAAGCTTGGGGGAGTTGATATGTCCATTTTGCATCATGCTTTTATATCGATATTTATTGTATTTTGGGATGTTATTACACATTATGTCACAATACTTATGCCTATTCTCTCTTATTTTACAAGGTTTACATGAAGAGGGAGAATGCCAGCAGCGGGAGTTTTGGGCTAGAAAAGGAGAAAATATTAGAGACCTATTCTGCAAAACTCCAAAAGTCCTGAAACTTCACAGAGGCACGTTTGGAATTAATAAAAAATATTGGTGAAAGAATTAACCAGAGGGGGCGCACACCCTGGCCACGAGGGTGGGGGCGCGCCCTCCGCCCTGGGCACACCCCCCTGTCTCATGGGCCCCCTGGCAGGCCTCCGGTGCCCATCTTCTGCTATATGAAGTCTTTCTCCCTGGAAAAATCAGGAGGAAGCTTTCAGGATGAAACGCCGCCGCCACGAGGCGGAACCTTGGCGGAACCAATCTAGGGCTCCGGCGGAGCTGTTCTGCCGGGGAAACATCCCTCCGGGAGGGGGAAATCATCACCATCGTCATCATCATCGATCCTCTCATTGGGAGGGGGTCAATCTCCATCAACATCTTCACCAGCACCATCTCCTCTCAAACCCTAGTTCATCTCTTGTATGCAATCTTTGTCTCAAAACCTCAGATTGGTACCTGTGGGTTGCTAGTAGTGTTGATTACTCCTTGTAGTTGATGCTAGTTGGTTTATTTGGTGGAAGATCATATGTTCAGATCCTTTATGCATATTAATACCCCTCTGATTATGAACATGAATATGATTTGTGAGTAGTTACGTTTGTTCCTGAGGACATGGGAGAAGTCTTGCTATAAGTAGTCATGTGAATTTCGTATTCGTTCGATATTCTGATGAGATGTATGTTGTCTTTCCTCTAGTGGTGTTATGTGAACGTCGACTACATGACACTTCACCATTGTTTGGGCCTAGAGGAAGGAATTGGGAAGTAATAAGTAGATGATGGGTTGCTAGAGTGACAGAAGCTTAAACCCTAGTTTATGCGTTGCTTCGTAAGGGGCTGATTTGGATCCATATGTTTCAAGCTATGGTTAGGTTTACCTTAATACTTCTTTTGTAGTTGCGGACGCTTGCAATAGGGGTTAATCATAAGTGGGATGCTTGTCCAAGGAAGGGCAGCACCCAAGCACCGGTTCACCCACATATCAAATTATCAAAGTAACGAACGCGAATCATATGAGCATGATGAAAACTAGCTTGACAATAATTCCCATGTGTCCTCGGGAGCGTTTTCCTTCATATAAGAGTTTGTCCAAGCTTGTCCTTTGCTACAAAAAGGATTGGGCCACCTTGCTGCAACCTTGTTTACTGTTGTTACTTGCTACCCGTTACAAATTACCTTATCACAAAACTATCTGTTACCGATAATTTCAGTGCCTACAGAGAATACCTTACTGAAAACCACTTGTCATTTCCTTCTGCTCCTTGTTGGGTTCGACACTCTTACTTATCAAAAGGACTACGATAGATCCCTACACTTGTGGGTCATCACCGCGCGCGAGGCGTAAAACCCTAATCCTACTTTGGTGGATTGATGGTGGAAGAATAGCGGTGGAGCGCAGTATAATTACCCGGCAGGGGCGGCAGTGGCTAGGCGCGTATGAGTGTGTGGTATCCAACCTTCTAACCCTTTCTACGGTTGCCATGGGCCTCCTTTTATAGATTAAGGGGTCACCAAAATGGCAAAGTGTTCATTATGCACTGATAAGATAGCAAACAGTGCTATCATACCTAGCACTGTCGGCTGACAGGGGCGCATTAAATGCACCACTTTACGTCATGTTGTCGCTTGCCCGGCAAGCCTTACTGGGTTGTTTTGCCAGCTTCACACCTGCTCTCTTGACACGTCGCGGGACTGATGTCGTTCGTGGGCATTCCCTGTAGGAAAAGGCTGCCATGTGGCGAATGGCTGCCACTTAGTCACTTTGTGGCTTGACACCGCATCGATTAACGACGTGGGTCGTGGTGGAGTAGTTGGGTGAGGTGGTGCTGCTTTCGTGAGTCCCGGCAGGCCCTGTCGAGACGTCTTAGACGTCTTCTTCTGAGGGTGACCCCGCCCTCGCCGAGCTTGCCTGCCCGGCAAGGGAGGCTTTTCTCTTGGTGGTATCTCGCTTCCCTAGCTTGATCTTGGTCCTTCTAATCTTCGTGTTGGTTCTTCGAAGTTCTTGGTCTCTTGTGCTCTAACTTGGGTTGGTGTTGCGATCTTGTTCTCGTGCCTATGCACAGTCTGGGCAACAGACCAAGGGTTTGTTGTAGCGACAGAAGCCCCCGGGCCTGCCCCGAATGCGCTGCCGAGCATCATCGGGGTAGGGCCTAATAAGTGCACAGGCGGGGGTGCTGAAGAGGCGGGCCTCTTGAGTCTTCTTTGTTTCTTCATTAATCTTGAGTCTGGGCCGGTTTCCGGCTTTCCCGTGTGTCGTGTAAAGCCAATAGTGGTGGGGCCGCCCTTGTAATGGCCCGTGAATGACTTTAATGCACAGGGTAGAAACTGCCAATTCACTCTTCCCACCACGCTCTTATCCTGAGCCACGTATGTTGTATGCATGGCGCGGCGTGGGTAACCGAGGCGCGTGGCGCGGGAGAGAGTCAAGGCGAGTGCCCGGTCTACTTGAATTGGTTGAGGAGGACAGTGGTCGCCCATTGAGGGAGCGGCTCCCCTCCCCGGCTCGCCTATAAAAGGAGAGGCGGAGAGAGGGCGGAGTCATTTTCCCTTGCCCTCCTCCTCCTCTGTTTTGTTCTTCCTATTGGTGATGCCGAAGAGAAGAGCCTGGGGCCAGGCCCCGGGCTCCATTCTAAGGCTTGCATCGCCAAATGTTGGTGCTTGTGGAGTGATCCTGGTCCATGTTGTGGGGAATGTCACGTCCCCCCATCATGGAGAGAAGCTTGCCTCGTCTGCTCCGGTCGGCTGCTCGTCAGGCAGTGCGGTGTCCTGCTCCGGGCTTCCGTTGCTTGCGGGCTCAGTGGTTAGGTTCTTGGTGTCTTTGGGGCTTGCCCGGGAGGCAGGGCCAAAGACCGTAGGTAATCCCAACACTAGCCCTTCCGGATGCCTTGGGGCTTATGTCGACGAGAGGCGCGCTTTCCTGCCCGTCAAGGTGGGGAGCGGTGCGCCTCGAGCCCCTGGCCGTCTTGGCCGCTCGCCGTCTCACCGGAGAAGCCGCCGGGCTGGAGACCCTAGCGTTTCTCGGGTGCAATGGTGATGAGGAGAAAATGAGGGAAGATGGAGAAGGCGGGTGGCAGGGGGTCAGGTCAGAGTACGATGGCATGGATGCCTTCTCCTCCGACCGGCGACGTGCCGCCTTGTCTTTCCATTCTTCCCCTCCCTCCGCGGCACCATCATCACCAGCCTCCTAGGGTGATAGCCGGGGAGGGATGTTCTCTTGGCGCCTTCGCCTCCCCTCCAGCAGTCTTCCTGCTGAGCTTTGGTGGACGAATCCACCGGTGCTCAAGCCAGGGCTTCTTGCTGGATCTAGAGGTGGCGACTAGAGGGACAACGTTTTTCCCTCCATGCCCCTCCTTCGCAGCCTCGCTGTCGGTGTCAAAACCGGCGGATCTCGGGTCGGGGGTCCCGAATTGTGCATCTAGGATCGATGGTAACAGGAGGCGGGGGACACGATGTTTACCTAGGTTCGGGCCCTCTCTATGGAGGTAATACCCTACTTCCTGCTTGATTGATCTTGATGAATATGAGTGTTACAAGAGTTGTCTACCACGAGATCGTAATGGCTAAACCCTAGAAGTCTAGCCTATGTGTATATGGTGATGAATGTGTCCTATCCGGACTATGCTCTCCGGTTTATATAGACACCAGAGAGATCTAGGGTTACATGGGGTCGGTTACATAAGAGGGAATCTTCATAGTTGGTCGCCTAGCTTGCCTTCCACGCCAAGGAAGGTCCAACCCGGACACGGGTATAGTCTTTGGCCTTCGTATCTTCACAGCCCATCAGTCCGGCCCAATGAATAACAGGTCGGACGCCCGAGGACCCCTTAATCGAGGACTCCCTTAGTAGCCCCTGAACCTGGCTTCAATGACGAGGAGTCCGGCGCGCTGATTGTCTTTGGCATTGCAAGGCGGGTTCCCCTTTTTCCGAACTCCAAGATAGTCTTCGGACGTGATGATTGTATCCGGACTAGTTATACACCATACACAACCGCAGAGAGAATATAATATTTGCACGAATCTAATCTATTGACAGCTTCTTTACAACACGACATTGCGTCTGTCCGGTCATAATTTCGAACCGTTTTTCTTCTGCCATCCCACGTTTCGAGACGCGGTTGCTATTGGCATGTCTTGTCGAAGCAGAGATCGTGTTCCCTTATTGCGGGATTCTCATCAATGCGGGCATGGGTAACCCAACCGTGTCGTTTACACAGCCCTATGGAATAGGCGAATCTTAAGGCGAGTGAGGAGGTGTTTAATATTTGCTGCCTTTATAAGGGGATAAGAATTCCCTCTTCCTCTTCTCACACTCTCTCTCTGTCTCCGCCTTCCCGATCTCGAGCTCCAGCGCCGAAGTTCTCATCTCCTTTCCACTCAAGCAACCATGTCCGGATCCGGTGGTCAGGGCAAGTGGATGGTCTCCTCCGTCAAGGAGGAGGACATTACTGAGCTCCGAGCGGCCGGTTATTTGGCGGAGGGAATCACCCACCACTTGCCAGCCGAGGGACAAATCGTCCCCACACCAGAGCCCAACGAGTGGGTAGTGTTCCATCCTCATTTCTTCCGCGGGCTGGGGTTTCCACTCCACCCTTTCGTCTGCGGGCTGATGTTCTATTACGGGATAGATTTCCATGATCTGTCCCCGAATTCCTTCCTCAACATCTCCGCGTTTATCGTCGTGTGTGAGGCCTTCCTTCGCATCCAGCCCCACCTCGGGCTATGGCTCAAAGTCTTCAATGTAAAGCTGAAGGTGGTGGATGGCCAGCACGCGGAGTGCGGAGGAGCCATGGTGAGCAAGTTGTCCAATGTCTCCTGACCCAAGGGCACCTTTGTGGATATGGTAAAGGAGTGGCAGAAGCATTGGCTCTACATCACAGAACCACGCGGCACTACCTGGGCCGCAACTGCCGAATTCCGCTCCGGCGCCCTATGCGACTCACCTCCTGGGTTGAGAAGAGTCCGGACTGGTATTCACCTGACGAGCTGATAGCACTTCAGACGCGCGTTCAAAGCATGGTGACCAAGAATGTCAAGCTCGTCGACGTGATCCAGGTGATGTTAATTCACCGAATACTTCCGTGCCAGCGCCGAAGCCACCCTCTATGGGAGTTCAATTCGAAGAAGCACCAGACCCTGGTGAGGCTCTTCGAGACTACTCATGAAGGCGCCTGGAAGTTGCTTTTTAAGGGCAACGAGAAGCCACCGGCCACGGATTCAGACCGTGGTCACGATTGTACACACCCCGCCAGCAAGGTATGTTATTTCTGACGTATCCCCGGCCTCATTGTTTCGAGGATGATGTCTGAGCTTTTATTATGGTTCCTTTAGGACTGGATGGAGAGGGCGAAGCGGATCCAGTGTCCGGCTCCGCTGCCTGAAGAACCAGTCATCCCGCGTCTAGCGAAGATGCTGGAGCCAGCGCCATATAAGGCGCCGGAGAAGAAGGCCAAGAAGAAGGCAAAGGGGGCCAAGAGTGGCCTCCGCCGTAAGGGCACTTCGGACGTGGCGTCCAAAGACGATGAAACTCATTCCTCTGTCCCTAAGGACAATGACGAGGAAGAGGAGGAGGAGGAGAAAAACGATCCTCCCCTGAGGAGAGGAAGAAGAAGAGGGCGGCTCCGGCGCATCTGGAGGCGGAGACGCCCAAGAAGGGGAAGGGCGTTCCAGTGGTCAACACCGCGTGGGACGTTGACAGCAGTACGGAACGACGCCCCCGCGCTAAGCCCCGGGCCGCATCGTAAGTGACACGGCTTATTTATGCGCACCTCCAGCCCTTTCTCTTTATTATTTTAACATGGTTAACCACACCATTTTAGTCCGGCCCGTGACCTTATCCAGCGATTCTCATCTGGAGGTTCGTTGGCTCCATCGGAGTTGGCGAGCCAGTCGCCACCGCCTGCATACTCCCCCGAGGCCAGGGATGACATCGAAGTGCTGTCCCAGAGGACCGCTCCGAAGGGAGGAGCCTAGGACGTTGTCCGGGAGGCGCCACAAGGCGAGACCTCCACTGCCGGACACATGGGGGAGCCAATCCCCATGGAGACTGGCGAAGAGGGCCGTGTCCAGTTAGGCCCTCAGCTGAATACGAATCTGGAGACTCATATGGCTCCGGAGTCGGGCGAGCAGCCCCCTTTGAAGGAGGGTGGCGCACCGCCTCCACCGGTGGCTCCTGTCCATCTAGGAGTGTCGGATGGCCTGATGGGGGCGCTACGAAGCGCCTCCGTCGTGGACGAGCACCGCGTCCTTATGGGTGCGGTGATCGAGAAGGTTAAGTCCGCCAAGAGCGGACTGAATGAAGCCTGCAGCAGCCTGTTAACAGGTTTCGAGGAAAGAAAGAGAAAAACCCCTGAGACGCTGTCTGGTGTTCGGCAAGAAGAACCGGACAGAGGATCAATCCTTAATTATAAGAGGCTGACTAAGTATGTATTGATAAGCAGGCGTCCCTGTTGGCCGCGACCTCGCATGCTACCAAAGTCTCTGAATTGAATCAGAGGCTGGAGCGGACCGAGAACGAGCTCGGCGAGGTTACAATTCGGCTTCAGGAGAAGCAAGGTGAGTAACGTCTTGCTGTCTGTTTGGAAAGCATAGGCACTGTGTATTGACTGTAATGTCGTAATATGTGCAGGAGCCGCGACCGAGGTCGAGGCCCTGAGAAAGGCCTTGGGAGAGGCCGAGGAGAAAGTTGTTCAGCAGCAGGCCGCTCGTAAGAAGCTCAGGGCTCGGGTCGAAGAAGTCCAGCAGAAGCTCCAAGATGCGGTGGAAAAATGTGAGGCCTTGGAGAATGATGTGTCCGCTAAAGAGGCCGAACTCACCAAGGCTCGTCAGAGCATGGAGATCGCACGGAATGAGGCCCAGGCCGCCCTCCAGGAGATCCAGGAGGCCAAGAAGGTACGGCGGGTAAGGCATTTAAGATGCAGAGCAAGTATGCGGAGAAGCAATACCATTTACTAACCCTGGTTCGGAGTTCCCCAGGGGCTTTTGCTGATCTACCAAGCAGCGTATCAGACGCTACAGAGTTCTACCGAGCCAAAGGAGGAGGTTTTACGGAGAAGCTATTCTGGTCGCAGTACGCGACGCCTGAGCATCCCGTGTCCTTCACCGACCAGCTGAAGCAGCTGGTGGAGCTGCACAGGGTGGCCGAACTAGCCATGAAGGATTTGACAATCCGGCTATGGCCAGCCGGAGCTATGCCCGGCAGCTACTTCGGCCTCGTGAGGCGTCTGTTGGAGGACTGTCCGCGGCTGAACGTCATCAAGTGCTCCGCCTGTATTGAATGTGCCCGTATGGCGTTCGCTCGCTGCAAGATGTGGTGGGCGAAGATGAACGTTGTTGAAGTTGCCAGCGCGCCGCCGTAGGGCAAGGAGCACCGCACACCCGAGCGATATTTCACGGATGTCGTAGAGGGCTTTCAACTTGTGGTGGCGCAATGTTCGCAGGACATTATATTTGAATAAATGTATTCATGTTGCCTTTGCCTTTTATTATGGGAACAAAGCCGGTGTTTGTAAAATAATTTTATTATGCTTTGAATTGTTTCCTCCTGTGCGGCCGTGTTATTTGTAATCTGAGGGTTGGCCAGTCATCGGCTTTTGCCCTCACGTAGGTAGTACGGAGGTGTTCGGGATGGATTCTAAACAATCTTGATCCAATTATATGGTCCTTTGGAGGAGTTGCTTAGCGCAACGAACAAGGCAATCGGACTGTACGGCTTGAATGCCCTCACTTAGCCATAGGAGTTTTATAATTAAGCAAGTGTGCAGCCCCTGGTCCAGGCCAGGATGCTGTCAGCATCTGATCGGGAAATGCCGATCCTTTGCATGACGCGGAAAAAATCTCCAATGATTTTGTAGCCCTCGAACAGCAGACCGGCTCTCGCCGTATCATGACAGTCAATTTTCGGCTTTCTCTACTGAGGTGCTCATCCGGTCAAGGCCGGGGCACAATCGTAGTAGTTCTCCCTTTACAACCCTAGCTAATATAGCAAAACGTAGGGTAGCAAGCACAGGAGCTGGGCAACCCAACTATTGACCAAAGACATGATTCGGAGCCAATGCATATAGTGCTGAGTTCGGGGTGCCGAACTTATAAGTAAGAAGTGTTCGGACTTGACTGCCGTATTGTGGGGCGACAAGTAGCCCCTGGCGAATATGAAACGTACAGAAGAGTATCGATGCAGCAAATAAGCAGGTCGAAATAAAATGGAGTAATAAGCGAAACCACAGAAACTGGGCCACGAACCATTTTTATTATAACTGGATGGATACGTCAAGGCGTATCCTGTACAGATGGTGCGAAAAGTATCCGGGCTATTTAACATGCCGGAATCAGTAGGGCGCAGCGTGCAGGTCCAGAGAAATAAGTGTGAATACCGTCAAGAAGAACGTATAAAGGTTACCCTACACACCTGTGCTGCGTGCCTCCGTTGTATGCTGATCCTTCTAAAGGACTTGCGATCAGGCCCGTGGAAAAAGGAACCTGAAACAAGAAAAAGGTAAAAGTATGTGTGTCCGGGATCTGTCTGGCCGAACTGTAGACCTCGGGTTATCTTGTGCCTCCGTCGATGTCCATGGAATTTTGAGTGCGTAATTGTGTACGCGTGGTACGAATGCCACTACCTCATTGGGACTGGGACAGAGGCCGAATTGCTAGTCGAGCTCTTCAGGAGCCGCGTCATCCTGTTGCAGTGTAGTCCGGGACCTCTGAATGATGTCCGACTATGGTGCTTCTTGAGAAGGCCGCTCTGTACTTCTGCTGCTAGGGCAGCAGTGTGCTCCTCTGTTCGGAGGGAGCGTTCCGTATTGCCATTGACTATTATGACACCGCGTGGACCGGGCATCTTGAGCTTGAGATAATGCATAGTGTGGCACTGCGTTGAATCTAGCAAACGTGGTTCGTCCGAGCAGTGCGTGATAACCGCTGCGGAAGGGGACGATATCGAATATTAGCTCTTCGCTTCGGAAGTTGTCCAGAGAACCAAAGACCACCTCCAGCGTGATTGAGCCCGTACAGCGGGCCTCTACGCCTGGTATGACTCCTTTAAAGGTGGTCTTTGTTGGTTTGATTCACGAGGGGTTGATACCCATCTTTCACATTGTGTCCTGATAAACCAGGTTGAGGCTGCTACCACCGTCCATTAGGACTCGTGTTAGGTGGAACCCGTCAATAATTGGGTCGACAACTAGTGCGGCTGAACCGCCATGGCGGATGCTTGTTGGGTGATCTCGACGATCGAAGGTGATCGGGAATGATGACCACGGATTGAATTTTGGGGTGACTGGCTCTACCGCGTAGGCGTCCCTAAGTGCTCGCTTACGTTCCCTTTTGGGGATGTGTGTAGCGTATATCATGTTCACCGTTTTGACTTGAGGGGGAAATTTCATCTGCCATGCGGTGTTCGGCTGCCGGGGCTCTTCGTCTTCGTCGTCACTTTGTGATCCCTTTTCTTTGTTTTCGGCATTTAACTTGCCATCCTGCTTGAAGACCCAACAATCCCTGTTGGTATGATTGGCTTGCTTGTCCGGGGTGCCGTGAATTTGGCACGGACGATCGAGTATGCGGTCCGGGCTGGAAGGTCCTTCGCTATTTCTTTTGTAGGGCTTCTTCCGTTGGCCGGACTTGGAGCCACTGAATCCGGCGTTGACTGCGGTATCATCGGTGTTGTCGCCATTGCTTCGGCATTTGTGTCTATTGCGCCGGAGCTTTCCGGTGCTGTTCTTCGCCTCAGTGGGGCCTGCCTTGCTGGCTGTGTTTTTACTACGAGCCAGCCAGCTGTCTTCACCCGCGCAGAAGCGGGTCATGAGTGTCGTGAGAGATGCCATAGACTTCGGCTTTTCTTGGCCGAGGTGGCGTGCTAACCATTCGTCACGGATGCTGTGTTTGAAGGCTGCTAGGGCCTCGGCATCCGGACAGTCAACGATCTGGTTCTTTTTGGTTAGGAACCTAGTCCAGAATTTTCTGGCTGATTCTCCAGGTTGTTGACCTATGTGGCTTAAGTCGTCGGCGTCCGGTGGCCGGACATAAGTTCCTTGGAAGTTATCAAGGAAAGCCTCTTCCACGTCCTCCCAGCTGCCGATGGAATTCTCAGGCAGGCTATTTAACCAGTGCCGAGCTGGCCCTTTGAGCTTTAATGGGAGGTATTTGATGGCGTGGAGGTCATCTCCTCGAGCCATATGGATATGGAGAAAAGTCCTCGATCCATACTGCTGGATCGGTTGTGCCGTCGTATGATTCAATGTAGACAGGCTTGCACCCCTCGGGGAAATCATGATCCAGTACTTCATCTGTGAAGCAGAGAGGGTGTGCGGCGCCTCTATATCGGGCCGCGTCGTCGCGTAGCTCTGATGGAGTCCGTCTGCGGTATTCGGCCCGGGCGTGGTTAGGTTTATCACGTTCAAATAGGTAGCCGTCGTCGTGCCTCGAGGCACGCCCTCACGATCCGTAGATCGATCTTGTATGTCCTGCTCTATCATCCAGGATCTGCCGGAGGTCGTACGTGTGACCCCGAACTCTTCCGTCTCTATTTTTACAAGGCGGTGGGGCAGGCTGCTGTTCGGCCTGAGTTGCCGCTATATCCCGGCCGCGGGGTAGCCCGTCGGCCGCCCTATCTCGACCACGTGGTGGTCGTTCCGCATTACGCGAGGGAGATGTGTGCTCCGGTGCTTCCTCATCGAATTGAGGTAGCAGTCTGCGCTTCGGGTAGCTCTTGGCTGGGCGCCTGAGGCCGTATTCTTCGGCTGTCAGGACATCAGTCCATCTGTCAATGAGCAGATCTTGTTCAGCTTGAAGCTGTTGCGGTTCTTTTTCAGGCTGCTTGTAGTGGCAATGAGCTGAAGCTTAAAGCGCTCCTGCTCCAGAGGATCCTTAGGCACGATGAAGTCTTCGTTGCCGAGGCTAGTCTCCTCCTCGGAGGGTGGACGGTAACTATCGTCCTCTGAGTCATCTTCTATGGTCTGTTCCTCAGGGTTGTCTTGCCTGTTGCCGTGTTCCTCCTGATCGGATGCAGCTCCGACAGGGTCTTCATTGTTTTCGGCGTCGCCTGGAGTACTATTTTCTTCGGTGCCGGTGTTGCCGTCCTTTGAGCGTTGAGGCTTAGGGCAGCGTTTGGGGCGTCGGCGCTTGGACTGCGTCTCAGAGGTTTTATTCGCATCTGGCTCTTCTTTGTCGTCGCCAGATCCTTTGGGTGTATCAACCATGTACACATCGTACGAAGAGGTAGCCGTCCAACGTCCGGTGAATGGCGGGTCTTGGTCTTGCTCCTTATCGGCATCGTCGTCCATACCGTCAATGTCTTCGGAGCCGTAGTCAAGCATGTCGGTTAAGTCATCGACGGTGGCCATAAAGTGGGTGGCGGGTGGGGAGCAAAATTCCTCATCGTCCGTTTCTAGCTCGAAGCGAACATAGTTCAGCTGTGAGTCCTCCTCCAAGGATAAGTTCTTTAAAGATTTTAGCACGTCACCAAAAGGTGAGTGCTAGAAAAAGTCTGCGGCACCAAATTCGAAAATCGATAACCGATCCAGCTCGGTGTCCGCAGGCGTACCTGATCCGGAATGTGTAGCCGGAAACGAGCCCGGAGTTCCATTGACGCAAGTATTGCAGGATGTCGAGTCCGTGTGCGGCTCCAACGCCGTGGACTTTGTGGCCTCGGAGGGCACGATCTGCTTCGGTTCTGAGGCCGTTGCAGCAACAGGATCCGTCTCCTGGATGTGATCCGATGACAGATTTAAATCATGCTCATCGGAGAGAGGGGGAGCGACTGCCACAGTCTCGAATCCATCGAAGATCATGTCTCCACGGGTATCTACAACGTAGTTCAAGCTTCCAAATCTGGCCTGATGGCCAGGGGCGTGGCCATCGACCTGCTCCAGATGGCCAAGCGAGTTGGCCCGCAGTACGATGCCGCCGAACACGAAGATTTGTCCGGGGAGAAAGTCTTCTCCCTGGACAACGTCATCATCGACGATTCAAGGGTCCATCGAGTCCTTTGCCGACGGCAAGGGGGAACTCTCAATGAAAGCACCAATGTCGGTGTCAAGACCGTCGGATCTCGGGTAGGGGGTCTCGAACTGTGCGTCTAGGACCGATGGTAACAGGAGACGGGGGACACGATGTTTACCCAGGTTCGGGCCCTCTCTATGGAGGTAATACCCTACTTCCTGCTTGATTGATCTTGATGAATATGAGTGTTACAAGAGTTGATCTACCACGAGATCGTAATGGCTAAACCCTAGAAGTCTAGCCTATGTGTATATGGGAATGAGTGTGTCCTATCCGGACTATGCTCTCCGGTTTATATAGGCACCGGAGAGATCTAGGGTTACATGGGGTCGGTTACATAAGAGGGAATCTTCGTAGTTGGTCGCCTAGCTTGCCTTCCACGCCAAGGAAGGTCCATCCGGACACGGGTATAGTCTTCGATCTTCATATCTTCACAGCCCATCAGTCCGGCCCAATGAATAACAGGCCAGACGCCCGAGGACCCCTTAGTCCAGGACTCCCTCACTCGCCACTCCCGATCTTGACAGGTTGCGCCCGGTGGGCCGCGACCGGACCGGGGCGTGCTCCTACTTGGGTGCCTTTCTCGTCTTTTCTTCCTTCCACCATTGTGCTTGGGAGGAGGGAAAACGAAAAGAGGAGATTACGGGGCACTTATCTTTTTTCAATCTTAAACTTGTAGGCATTCGCCAAATTTAAATTCAAATAGTATAATATCTAGAGTACATGTTTGTGTTCTATAAGGCTAGTACTTGTATGACAGGCATATTAATGAAAAACATGAACCTTGCCAGGAACCCGTGCATGTATATGACCAGGCAGAGGTGAAATGCCTCTTTATTGTAAATAAATGCCCGATAGGCTATTCTGTCGGTACCCCTTTTCATTTGTTGCCGGGGGACTGATCCTACCGGGCAAAAAATAAAGGGTCCAGCCCCCCGCCAGCTCCTTCTCGCCAAAGGACACTGCAACCAGCCTGGCCGAAGCAACTTTCGAGCCAAGGGTGGGAGCACCTAAGTTTCGAAGAGCGGCGAGGTTTTCTCATGCACAAGTTTTTAACTTACAGAACACTAATGGACAAGAGGTAGAACTTATCTGTTTGGCTTGCCGGGGATCGCAGTGCTTGGTCCATCTTCCCAACTCCTTGTAGAGGCCAAGTTCATGGCAGGAACCTGGAGCTTCATGCAGATCGAAAATATGCAAGATGCGATCCTATCTATATGCATATGCAAATGCTTATGCAGTGCTCTTGGAATGCTCATGCATGCCTGCAACTCGGTTGGGGCCCCCAGCGCTTCGTTTATTTCTCTATTGCTCAGGGTCATCGCCTGGCTTTGTACAAGGGGTTACTTGCAACTGAGGCAAGGCCCGTACAAAAGGTTAGCTGCTGGGCAGGGCCCGACAGCCGCGCCGTATGGGTAGAAGTTGTGGAGATGCTCAATATTCCATGTGTTTTGCAATTGAATGCCATCTCCGGTCTCCAGATGGACTGCGCCAGGTCTAGTGACTCGTACAACCCGCTAAGGGCCTTCCCACTTCAGCGTCAACTTGTTTGTACGCTTGGCGGACTGAACGCGCCTAAGGACAAGGTCGCCTTCCTCAAAACACCGGGCATGAACCCTGCGGCTATGATAGCGATGCAGGGCTTGCTGATAGCGTGTAGCACGCATAGCAGCCCGGAGACGGTTCTCCTCGAGTAGCACAACATCGTCACGCCGGTGCTGATCTTGTACTACTTCATCGTAGGCAAGCCCTCGAGGCGACCCGTAAATGAGTTCCATGTGGTAACTGCTTCTGCCCCATAGACTAGAGAGGAGGGAGTCTGCCCGGTAGCTCGATTTGGTATCGTTCTGAGGGACCAGAGGACTACCGGCAGCTCATCGATCCACCATTTGCCATGCTTCTGCAGCGTATCAACAGTTCTTGTCTTGAGTCCTCGCAGCACTTTAGCGTTCGCCCTCTCAGCTTGCCCATTGCTCCTGGGATGTGCAACAGAGGCAAATGAGACTTTGCATCCGAGGGAATGAACATATTGCATGAAGGCGCGGCTCGTGAACTGTGTGCCGTTGTCCGTAATGATCCTTGCTGGGACTCCAAAATGACACACCAATACTTTCAAGAACTTGATAGCTGACTGTGCGGTCACCTTTCTCACGTTAGTTACTTCCGGCCACTTTCTAAACTTGTTGATAGCAACGAACAAGAATTCAAAGCCCCCGATTGCTCGGGGGAAGGGGCCGAGGATATCGAGCCCCCAGACCAAACATGGCCATGATAAAGGGATCGTCTGAAGAGCTTGGGCAGGCAGGTGGGTGTTTTCGGAATGGAACTGGCAGGCTTCACATCTGGTGACTAGCTAAACCGCATCTTGGAGGGTTGTGGGTCAATAGAATCCTTGCCGAAATGCTTTCCCAACCAATGCCCTTGATCCAATGTGGGAGCCGCACATGCCTTTGTGTATCTTAGCCAGCAGTTCCTTTCCTTCCTCCTGGCAGATGCACTTCTATTTGACGTCATTGGGCGCCCTTCTATACAGAGTGTCATCAACAAAATGATACATACTGGCCCTCCAGGGTACTCTTTCAGCCTCATCTTGGTCGTCGGGAAGTTCTCCGCTTTGGAGGAAGTGGATATGTGCCTTGCCCATGTAGCAGCCAGGGGCTCGACAACGAGGACTAGCGGCACCTCCTCAAGTGCGTGGGCACATTCCTTGTACACGGGGGCCATTGGCCCGGCTGGAGGGTGTGGTCCGACAGGTGGTGAGGAGTTGTTTCTGGTAGGGTCTCTGCCAGGAGCGGAGGGCTCTACCGGGAGAGGCTTACCGGAGTCCAACTTTCTCCTTTTCCGAGCCATTGTTGCTGGGGATACCGAGGGCTGAGTAAGATGGAGAACAAAAGTCCCTGGTTCCACAGGAAACTTCTGCACAACACACTTTTACAAATGATAACCTATGTTGTTTTCCGCACGGGCTACGTGCTCTATTTGTAATCTGTCGAAGCGTTCCTCCAATCTTCTCACTTCCTCGATGTATGCCTCCATCAATTGGCTTTGGTAATCCTTGTTGACTTGTCTCACCACAAGCTGTGAGTCTCCTCGAATGATCAGCTTCTTAATTCCCAATTTTGAGCCCGGCATGGAGCCCTTCATACTCTGTTGTATTGTTTGTGGCCTCTTCCCGAGCAAAATGCATCTGGACGACGTACTTCAAGTGCTCCCCGGAGGGGGCGACTAGAAGCACGCTAGCTCCTGCAATTTGTAGGGAAAAGGCCCCATCGAAATACATAATCCATTCTTGGGGCGATTCCTTGCCGGGGATAACTGTTTCTGGCACTTCCTCATCAGGGGTTGGCGTCCATTCGGCAAGAAACTCTGCCAATGCCCTGCTCTGGATTGTTGTTGTGCTCTCAAACTTCAAACCAAAACTGGATAACACCAAAGCCCACTCCACTATTCTGCCTATAGCCTCAGGGTTTCGGAGTATCCTTTCCAAAGGGAAACGAGTGACAACCGTGATCTCGTGGGCTTGGAAGTAGTGGTGCAGTTTCCTAGAGGCCATGACGAGTCCAAAGATCAGCTTTTGCACGCTAGAGTACCTCGATCTAGCTCCCTGTAGTAAGGAACTGACAAAGTACATTGGGTGCTGCACCACGTTCTTCATTGTCGTGTCCTCAGGGTCGCCCTCGCTGCCGTGCTAATTTCTGTCCTAATCCTTTTCTGGCTCTAGCGGTCCTTGCTCACTCTCTGCTTCGTCCACTTCCCGCTGCGCCACCAAGGCTCCGCTAACCACTTGGTTGGTTGCTGCCAAGTATAGCAGTAACGGCTCTTGTGGTTTGGGAGCAACCAGGGTAGGCACGGAGGACAAGTAGGTCTTCAATTCTTGCGAAGTTGTATCTGCTTCTGGAGTCTACTTTATGGGCCCTTCCTTCTTCAAAATTTTGAAGAATGGCAGGGCGCGCTTGGCAGACTTGGAGATGAATCTTCTTAGCGCCGCAACACACCCTGTCAGGCGCCTAACATCCTTGACTATCCTTGGCGCTTGGATCTGCTCGATAGCTTTAATATTCTTGGGGTTGGCTTCCATCCCCCGATGGTATACAAAGAACCCAAGTAGGTTGCCGGAGGGAACGCCAAACACACACTTCTCCAGGTTGACACTACAAAAAAAAGACACATCCGTGACATTTTGGGCCGAACGAAAAAAAATTATGTCATGCTTATGACACTTCTATGACGATAATTGTGACAAAACCCGGTATCATCATAGATCTGGTGGGCTCCTACTTCTATGACAAAAAATCATGACAGAAAATGGGCTTTTCGTCCTGGGCGGGCCGGAGACGTAGCTGCATGACATTCTTTGGGCCATCCATGATGGAAAAATCCGTGGTAGAAGCGAGGGTGAGGAAAATATCTGGGAGTTCCCAGTTACGGTGGGTGGTCGGGGGCCGAGCGACGCACGTTTCTCTCATACATGTACGCGCGTGGGCATGAGGCATTGCCCTCTAACTGAACCCAAGTGAGGCGTTCGCCTACTGAACTCGAGTGGTTGCATTGCAGGCTAGTTACTGGACCCGAGCGATCGATCGATCTAGCTGTTAACCGAACCCGATCGAGCGATTCCTTCCCTACTGGTGCTAACTGAAGCCGATCGAACCTACTGCCTCTTGATGAACAGTGAGTGTTGTTGGGGGCGTTGGATGAATAGTTCCTGGTGGGGGTTGGATGAACAGGACCACGTGGTAGTAGAGGTCATTGCCGCTGGATGAACAGGACCCCGATGGAGCTGGTTGGGGTGGATGAACAGGACCCCGTGGAGGGCTAGATGAACAGGACCCCGTGGAGGGCTAGCTGAATAGTAGCCGGTGGAGGGCTAGATGAACAGTAGCCAATGGAGGGGTGGTTGAACAGGACCCCGTGGAGAGGGCTGGTTGAACAGTAGTCGGTGGAGGAGCGATGGAGGCTGGATGAACATGAGCCCGTGGATGAACAATAGTTGGTGGAGGCAGGAGGGAGACTCCATGGATGAACAGTCGCAGGTGGAGGCTGGAGGAGGTCGACGGTGGATGAATAGTAGCCCATGGAGTCAGTAGAAGGTGGATGAACAGTAGCCCATGGAGTCCCGTTTTGCGGTACGCAACACCCCTCCCGATGAACAGGACCCTCGTTTCGACTGTAGCGCTCCAAGACAAGTCCGTTTCCTCCGTTTTGCAGTAGGCCACACCCCTCCCGATCAATAGCACCCCGTTTCAACCATAGGAGCTCGGACACAAGCCCGTTTCCTCCGTTTTGTGGTACGCCAGACCCTTCCCAATGAACAAGACCCCGCTTCGACCGTACGCGGTCAAACACATGGCCATTTTCCTTCGTTTTGCGGTACGCCAGACGCCATTCCGGCTGTTCCGTCCAAGCCGGTTGGCTCCCGATGAACACGATGCATTTCGTTGCCTCCCAATGAACACGACGATGCAGTTTCTCTGTTTCGACCCAGCCGGTTGGCTGCCGATGAACAGCATGCCATAATTGCCTCTCCATGTACATGAGCCCTGGCCGTACGTATGCGCGAGTAGGCGTTCGGAACCCCGCCCGTATGTACATACGTGGCTGCATTTACTTTCTTGCACCCTAGTTGTACGTACGTGTACATGCTACGTTTGCGCCTCTACTATGACACGTGCCCTTCCTTACACGGCCACGGCTCATCGCTGCAGCCTGCAGACAGACCGATCGACCAGTATGTACGTACATGTTCATGACCAGAATGACAAAGCTACGTACGCTCGACCAGGTGGGTCCTGACTGTCAGGGAGGATAAAGAGGCACTTCCTTGCGTGTGAAGATGTAGCCGGTGGGTCCCAGCAGTCAGGGGGGAAACGTTTTTTCGCGAAATACGGTAGCCCATCAGGTGGGTCCTTGCTGTCAGCTGGAGGAATCATTATTTTATGTGTAATAAGGTTGCACTTCCTTGATGCGGCCGTGGACCCAACTGTCAGCCTCTCCACGTACAGTACTGTTTCGATGGAAGTTGTTCCTTGACCACATTGACCACGCCGCGCCGACAGCACCAAGCCGGTGGACGACGGCGAGGCCTAGGAAGGGGACGACGCGGAGCCAGGGAAGACGCGGCAGTGGGATGCCTATGCGGAGAGGAGTACAAGGGTTGACTGGTTCGGCTGCGGTGTGAGGCTGCCGTCGTCGCAAAATAACAGGGGGTGTGGGTGACTAGAGGGATGGCCTGGCCAGTGGTGGGAGTAGTAGGGGACAGTGAAGCCTCTGCAATAGCACAGCCGGCTACGGGAGGCAGGAGCAGGTGGCACGACCGGCGTTGGTTTGGCGGCTGGAGCAAGAAGACCTGAGGTTGAAGAAGCACTATGGCCGTTGGATGGACATCGTACGGTCACTGGAGCTAGAATCATTCAGATTGACTAAGTTGACAAAGCCCTCCGTCCACATCAACTTACTAGGCCCACAAGTCAGCCTCCCACTATGGTGGGTCCTAGCTAGCAGGGGGAGTATTAATTTTTTGGGCATAATGAGGAGGCACTTCCTTGCATGCGAAGATATTGCTGGTGGGTCCGAGCTATCAACGGGGGGGGGACATTTTTTGTGAAATACAGAGGCCCTTCCGGCAGGTCCCAGCTGTCAGGTGGAGGAATCATTATTTTGCACATAATAAGGAGCCATTTCCTTGCTGCGGCGGTGGACCCAACTGTCAGCCTCTCCGCGTACATTCCACTTCTGATGGATGTCGTTCGTTGAACACGTTGACCACGCCGCGCTGAGAGCACCAGGGCGGTGGACGACGGCGAGGCCTGGAAGGGGATGACACGGAGCCGGTGAAGACGCGGTAGAGGATGCCCACGCAGAGAGGAGTATGAGGGTTGACTGGTTCGGCTGCGGTGTGAGGCTGCCATCGCCGCAGAATAACACGGGTTGTGGTTGAGTAGACAATAGAGGGATGGCCTGGCCAGCGGTGGGAGTAGGGTCGGGCGTTGAGGCCTGCGTGGCTGCACAACCGTCCACTAGAGCGGTCTCTCCGGCGTTGGTTTGGGTGGCTGGTGCAAGAAGAACAGCGTTTGAAGAAGCAACAAGACCGTTCAATTAAAATCCAACGATCACTGCTGCTAGAATCGTTTGTTGACTAAGTTGACAAAGCCCTGCGTACGCGTCAACTTAGTAGGCACACAGGTCAGCCTCCGAACCGGTGCACCCCAGATGTTAGTGGGAGGAATCATTTTATCGCATAATAAGGAGGCAGTTGACTGCGTGCGGCCATGGACCATGGGGGTCCCTATTGTCAGCCTCTCCATGTACATCCCTATTACGATGGCTATTGTTTGTCGAATGTTGAGCACTCCGCGCCTAGAGCACCAACGCGGTGGACGACTGTGAGGCCTAGGAATGGAACGGCCCGGAGCCGGCGAAGACATAGTAGTGGATGCCCACGCTAAGCAGAGTATGACGGTTGACTAGTTTGGTTGTGGCGTGAGGCTGCCGTCACCAGAGAATAACAGGAAGTGCGGGTGGGTAGATGGGTGGCCAAGCCAGCGGAGGGAGTAGGGTGGGCCGGTGAAGCCTGCGCGGCATCACTGCCGGCCACAAGAGGAGGCAGCAGGCAGTCCCGCCGGCGCTGGTTTAGGAGGTTGGAGCAAGAAGATCAGAGATTGAAGAAGCATGTCGGCCGTTGGATGGACATCCAACGGTCACTGCTGCTACAATCGTGTGTTGACTGACAAAGCCTTTGGTAAATAAGTCAGCCTTGAAATCTATGGCGTGTACAACCCATTTGCTATTACTTCTATAATTTTTACTCATTTGATAATTCATATGGAATTTATTGCAACCCATTTTCCATTTTTAGAATTGCTGCCCATTGTCTGGTCAGTGCCAGGGTTAAAAAATTGAACTAGAAAATGTGCGAAATTTTAAAAATACGCATATTTTTGCTGGGGAACAAAATATTCTTAATCCAAAAATTAGTAGCCATACTAAAACAAATTTAAAAATAAATTAGTACTATGTCATGTTAAAATCCAATGAAATACAAAATATCAGTGAAGAACAAAAACAAAAAATGAAACTAATTGCCCATTTGCTATAATTTTTTTGGAATTTGCAACCCCTTTGATATTGCTTTTAAGATATACTGACCATACTCTTTGGCCAGGTCGGAATGCATCCCTCCTCGTCTTGAAATATTTGCAGCCCAGTAAGTCGGAGAAAACAAATAGGCCTAGCTTGGGTATTCTTCAAAAATAAATAGTGGGCTACCTATTTTCCCAAAGAAAAAACTGCTCGGATGGTCATGTTGTTAGACGGGCCACAGAGACCGCACAACCCAGTTTATAGCCCGCTCCTCCGAACAAATCCTCAGAAAAAGTTGTACAATTCTGTCGTTAATTGACTATACATTGACAATGATGTGGGTCCTAGATATCAGCAGGGTGGATTAGAGTAAAAAACACGAGGGGTGCATCTGTGTTGTAAAAGAGGTGCTTGCTTGTGTTCGGGAGTGCACCTGGTGGGTCCGTACAATCATACTCACAACTACAGTCATCTCCCGATTCACTTTGTTGAGAGTGCCGGATGGCGGTGCCGCGGCGAGCGCACAAAGGCGGAGGATAAAGTGGTGTCACCAATGTGTTGGGCTGGGTTGGGCATTCTTATTGAAAAATAAAAATGGACCGGAACTATTTACGACATTGACTACGATTTGCATGGGTCTGCTGGTTGAAGGAAGAAAATGGTGGGAGAAAGAATACTGGTCGCTATCTTTGCCTAAGAATAATATCGACCGAATGTAACGACACTGTCATAGGAAATAATATCCTCCTTTTAAAATTTGACTTTTCAAATCATGAATTTAAAGAACTGGTGCATGAGCATTTAGCTTTATTTATTTATTTACTTATTTATGTTTAGGGGACCATGAGCATGTACCTGGGTCGGATTCATGTGAGAGCCTCCCCTTCCAGTTAATTATGGGCTCCTCTATTGGGCCTTCATTAGTGGGCTGCATGTTATCGACAAGTGGAAAATGTGTTCCGTACCAAAAAAAGTATGCGCTACGTACGGTACGGGGCACTAAAGGATCGGACCATGCAACGACTTTCAAAACATTGTGGTCGTTCTAACAACACATTTATTCAAGCAACAGACAAAATATACTACTGCTTGTACATTGAAAACAGCAGCAGCAGCAACCAAGGCTGGGGGTGCAACAGAAGCAGTAAGCAGGCAAGAAGAGTAAAGACGCAACTCTCTCTTCCAAACCAAACATCAGCCATCATTACAAAAGGGCTACCAAAAAAGAACAAGTGTATGCATAAAACTAAATAAAGATCCTACTGCACCAAGTGTACGCATCTAACTAACTCGCTCAGTTAGACGTTACTATTTATTAAGCTATGGAGATTGGCTGACTTCTTGAACCAGATGGGTGCCTGACGGGGGAAACTCCTGTCAGCAGGTCCAAGTCTGATACTTGCGAGCCTCTCTCCTACTTTGGGCTGTAGAGCATGGCGGCACAGATCATGGTATGGTGCATGGAGAGACGGATGGTATGCTGTGTACACACAGTTTTGTGTGATGAACGAAACCGCGGTGCCATCATGATCCCTGCCGTCGGTTATCTCCTTCTTAATAGGATAATTCAGTACGAGAAACAGAGAGCGTGCACCAAGGCTACTTACCAGCCTCCAGTAAGAAATTCCTAAAGGCCCGGAGAAGCTGGGATCCTGCTCAAAGACCTTGCAGTGACTGTGATTGTATTCTGCGAAACAACACGTCCGGTATGTGCGAACAATCATCAATCGTTCTTCGTCGTCTGATAGACCCAGGAACCACCTAAAATTACCATGCCGATTTTCTTTGAAAGGTTTTGGGATTAGGAAGGATGGGGACACTAGGCGGCCTACAACATCATATCAAGTTGGAGTCAAATAAAAAAGGGCCCATACTATAGTCAATCTTAAGAACAACATGTTATGAGCATGAATATTTTTTCAGTAAATGTTGACAGTAATATAAGAAAGCCATCATGATATCATAGGAAACTAACATACTGTTGTAAGAACCATTTGTAGCGATGACTGGAGTAGGCCAGCAATACATCCAGCCATAGAAGGAGTTTGTCGGTGTGGAAGGATACCTATGGGATCACAAGAATCCCCACTACGGTTGCCGGGGCGCGGGGTTGCGACAAGAGCAAGGTTAGTAGCCAGCACAAGGATCGTTTACCCAGGTTCAGGCCGCGAGGATGCGTAAAACCCTAGTCCTGCTTTGGTGGGTGTATTTTAGAGAGTTCTTGAGCTCTCGAACTAGCTGTGGTCAGTGTGTGGTTCGAAAGAGCCGAATCCTTTTCCAGCATGCCATGGGCCTCCTTTTATAGTCGAAAGGGGCTGCCACAGTGGCACACAGGAGGTGGAAAGGCGTACAGCGCCCTGAGCTTATCGCTCGTATTACAGGACAAGACGCATTTAATGTGTAGCTTAGGTGTCCCCTCGCTTTATTCGGGACGGGGGCGCGGCCCGTCCCGTCCTTCGCCGCTCCTCCTCGCTTTGACACGCACCCTCGCCAGTGAGGCGTGTGGCACCATGTAGGCAGGCAGCTGAGGTGGTGCAGTGGCGGAGCCTTCACGAAGATCTGCATGCCACCACGCTGGTGCTCGATGAGTTGGCCTGGGAGCTGCATGTTGCCACGCAGGTGCCCACCCAACTGGTTGGGTATGGCAGCTGCATGTGAGTGGTGGTGCAAAACTTGGTCGGCGCGGGCCTGGCGGTGGCCCCGCTGGCATCCTTGGAGAGGGCCTTGCCGGGTGGCCCGGCAAGGGTCTTGCCGTGGCGCGCTGTCGTCCCCGGCAAGGACCTTGCCGGGGGTCTGGTGGCCTTCCTCGGTAAGGATCTTGCCGAGGGTCGTCGTCTTCTAATCCTCATCTGACCTTGAGTGTTCCTTGTCTTCACAAAGATCTGCATGCCACCACGGAGGTGCCTCCCGAGCCCTGGCCCAACGTGATGTTGGAGACCGTGGGCTCAAGGGTGCCTCGCTCTGTTTGTGTGGGGCGAGCTGTCCCGACAAGGATCTTGTCGGGGCTGCTGAGCCTGCCCCGGCAAGGGTCTTGCCGGGGGAACCTGCTTTGTCCCTCTGGACTTTGTGGTCTTGGCCTTGGCATTGCTTTTATTATCTTGGGCTTTGGTCTTACCTTGGCTCACCTCCCCTGTTCTGCTTGGCGTGACCGTAGGCGCGGCTCCGACTGCCCATGCACAGTTATAGGGGTACAAAAACGCACCCCTCTTTTTGTACACCGTCAGGAGCCCCCGGGCCTGGGCCACACATAAGCGCGACACGTTGTTGGGGCAGGCCCAAAACGGTGCGCGGGCAGGCGGGATGGTTTTTACCGCGGTAAAACTTTTCGCGCCGACGCTTCCCACGACCCGCGCGCGCGGCACGGCGTGGAGGGGTGTGCGTGACATGGGCGGCATGCGTGGGGTGGTTTCCACACGCATGCGTCACTTCACAGTAAAGAGGCGGCTCGTGCCTTCCTCGTAAAAAGAGGAGGCGTGGAGGCGCGGCTCATTTACTGAACGGGGCCAGAGCGCGGTCTTCAAGGCGTCCACTCCCCACGATCACGGGGTGGGGAGAGGTTGCTTCGCCTGTCCCCTCGGTTCTGCGCGTCCGCCACGCATCCTCCATGCACCTGGGGTTGCAAGCGGTGGAGGCGGGAAACCGAGCCGTCGCTAGTTGGGGCAGCGGGTCAGTCCTGATTCCCTATGCCTCTGGTGGCTGGATTGGCCGAGCGGGGTGGCCGAGCCATGTCCCTGCCTCCTTATAAAGAGGGGGAAGGCCGGATAGCATCCCGCACTCTTCCGTCATCTATCTCCTCTCGCTTCTTCTTCTTCCTTTCACTCGCCATGGAGATGGGGATTCCTGGTCCCTCGACGGTGGCGGCGAGGGTCGCCGCCCGACAGCGCGTCCCTCCTCCTCCTGAGCCCGCGGTGGTGGAGCCGTCCGTGAGGGGAAGGGGGAGGGGGCAAGGTCGTGGGCGAGGCCGGGGCGGACGTCGTAGTGCTCGGGGAAGAGGAGGACGGGGTGGCGCACCGGCTTCGCCACCGCCAATGATGCCTTTTCCAATGGAAGGCCATGTTGGAGACCAGCCCCGTGAGTTCTTCATCAGGCTGCGCCGGCCTCCGCATCGCTGTCATCGTCTTCCCGCCCCGTTCTTCATAAGATTGCACATGAGGGGTTGTGGGAATTGGGGCACGCGGGTCGACAATGACTTCCCGGCTCCTCGGGTCATGTACCTCCGTCGTGGGTGGAAGACGTTTGCTCGTATCCACAGCCTGACGGCGAGGCTTGTCCTCTACTTCAAATTAATGGAGGACGGTATGCTCTCCGTCAAGGTCTTCGACGACTTCGGGACTCGCCTGAAGTGCTGCATGGAGAGATCCTCCGATGGAGATTCCGATGATGGAAGCTCTTCCTCGAGCGAAAGTGATGAGGAGGACAGTTGGGCAGACGGCGGGGACGAGTCCGACGAGGCGTCAAACGCCCCGCGCCTGGGCGGGTGCGGCAGCAGCAACATCTGCACCTGGCCGCTCCTCCGGCAGAGTTTTGCCGGTGGCGGGGCCAGCTCCTTGAACTTCTCGGGGCCGTCTCCTTGGGCGGCTGGCGTCGGGAGGCTACGGAAGAGGAAAAGGGCGGGCGGCAAGGCCGTCAACTCAGAGTACGCAGGCACCAACGGCTTCGTCGCGTATTGCCGGTCCTGCTGCCTCATCTTCCAGCTCCTTTCCCGGCACCGTCATCACCGGCCTGCCCCTGGACGGTCACCGAGGTGTTCTCTTGGCGCTTTCTGCTGCTCGTAGCTCGCCTAGGCGCCCGTTTGCCCTCTCGCATCCTTGACCTGCCTCCTGAGGAGAGGGACAAGAAAGGGATCACGGGCATCTTATCTCTCTTCATTAGTTTGTAAACCTGCGGGCCTTTGTTAAATTCAGAACTTGTAATCCCCTTGCTCATGTTTTTCATTCCGTATGAACTGTACCTGTATGGGATGTTTTTAATGAAAAAGGGATGCTTGCCGGGTTTTTCCTCCGTGGGTAGACCCCGCGACAAGGAGTGAATCCTTGTTATTATTTAAGATAAACGTTTTTGCCCGGCAACAGGCCTTGCCGTCCCCCCACTCCACTCGACCATTCTCGCGCTCTTTGGCGGAGGCAGGGATGAAGTGGGCTTTAGGCTCCTCATTCTACCTCCTTTCTGTCGCGGCTACAACCAAATCCGGACCGAGGAAATAATCCTTAGGTATAGAAAAAGGGGAGCACGACAGCCTAGAGATAAAAACGAGGATTCACATGCCCCAGTTCCGTTCCGAAATGCATGACAGAGGATGAAAGACTTATCTGGATCTGCAGCCCCCAGCAATCTCATCTTGCCACAGTTGGATCCTTGTGCTTGCAGCCCCCGGCAACTCTGGTTTGCCGGGGTCAGGACGCCGGTCCGTTTCCTCTCTTCCAAGTAGCTCGGCAGAAGTGCGCATGTGCCCTACGAACCAAAGGAGGAGAGAAGAGAAACAGATAGACATGCACTCGACCTCTAAGCTAGGGGTTAGTCGCTCCTGAGCTCTATCAACCCTAACCAAGTAAGAGACTCGACCTAGCATGCATGCTATGACTTAGGGCGCCAGCGCTTCATTTATTTATGCTCAAGGTCTGCGCCTGGCTTTGTACGAAGGGTTACATGCCTTGCTGGCAAAGCTTGTACAAAAGGTGGCTTGCTGGGAGGCCCGGCAAGCCGTGCCTTATGGGTAAAACTTGCGAAGATGCTCGATGTTCTAGGAGTTGCTCACTGGGATGGCATCTTCGGTCTCCAGGCGGACTGCGCCGGGCCTGGTGACTCGTATTACCCGATAAGGGCCTTCCCACTTCGGCGTCAACTTGTTGGCATTCTTTGCCGACTGAACGCACCGAAGAACAAGGTCGCCTTCCTCAAAGCTTCGGGCATGAACCTTGCGGCTATGGTAGCGGCGCAAGGCTTGCTGGTAGCGTGCTGCTCTCATAGCCGCCCGAAGACGATCTTCCTCATGGAGCGTCGCGTCATCTTGGCGCAACTGCTCTTGCTCAAGCTCATCATAAGCGAGCACTCGAGGTGACCCATATATGAGTTCCGTGTGGAGAACTGCTTCTGCCCCGTAGACCAGGGCAAAAGGTGTCTGGCTGGTGGCTCGATTTGGCGTTGTCCTGATCGACCAAAGAACCGCTAGCAATTCAGCAATCCAGCGCCTTCCGCTCTTGCGCAGCTTGTCAAAAGTCTTTGTCCTTAGGCCTCGCAACACTTCAGTATTCGCCCTCTCCGCTTGGCCGTTGCTCCGTGGGTGTGCCACGGAGGAAAAACAGACCTTGCTGCCGAGGTCTTGAAGTACTGCATGAAGGTGTGGCTCATGAACTGCGTACAGTTGTTGGTGATGACTCTATTTGGCACACCAAAACGGCAGACCAGTCCTTTGAAAAACTTGGCAGCTGACTGAGCAGTCACCTTTCTCATAGCGTCCACCTCCGGCCACTTCGTGAACTTGTCGATTGCAACGTACCAGTACTCAAAGCCCCTGACAGCGCGGGGGAAAGGGCCCAGTATGTCGAGCCCCCAGACCGAGCATGGCCAGGAGAGAGGGATTGTTTGAACGGCTTGGGCTGGTTGATGAAGCTTCTTTGAATGGAACTAACACGCTTCACACTTGGTTACTAGTGTCGTCACATCCAGGAGGGCGGTGGGCCAGAAGAGACCTTGCCGGAACGCCTTTCCGGCAAGGGCCCTCGACCCTATGTGCGAGCCACATATACCTCCATGTATCTCTGCCAACAGCTCCAGTCCGTCCTCCCGGGGGATGCACTTCAATTTCACGCCGTTCGGCCTTCTCCTGTACAGGACTTCATCGACGAACAGGTACAGGGTGGACCGACGGGCTACTTTCTCCGCTTCTTCCTGTTACTCAGGAAGCTCCCCTGTGTGGAGGAATCAGACGGTATGTTGTGCCCACGCCGGAGCCTGGGACTCGACGGCAAGGACCAAAGGCATTTCTTCCGCCATGGGAGCGGTTGTCTCTACGACTAGCGCTGGACGCCCTGCCATAGGCAGCTGCTCCTGGGCAGGCTCAGCGTCTGCGGCAGCACCCTTGCCGGCAGCCCCAGAGGGCTCGGTAGGAACGTACTTGCCGGGACCCGACTTCCTTCGCTTGTTCTGCCCCGTTGATGGTTTGATGGATGGTTGAGTTAGCCGGAGCAAAAAGGTACCCGGTTCCACAGGTAGCTTGAATGCGGCACGCTTTGACAGGTAATCGGCGGTGTCGTTCTCCATTCGGGGGACGTGCTCCGCTTGGATACCGTCAAAGCGCTCCTCCAGCTTCCTCACTTCATCTACGTAAGCTTCCATCAATGGGCTCTGGTAATCCTTTTTTACCTGCCTGACAACAAGCTGCGAGTCACCTCTGACGATGAGCTTCTTAACCCGGAGGTTTGCCGCGATCCTGAGACCGGCAAGCAATCCCTCGTACTCAGCAGTGTTGTTGGTGGACATCTCTCGGGGAAAGTGCATCTGGATCACGTACTTGAGGTGCTCCCCAGTAGGTGCGACGAGCAGCACACCGACACCGGCGCCTTGCAGCGAGAAAGCCCCATCAAGGTACATGATCAAGTCGCGATCTTCCCCCTTGCCGGGGAGAGTGGTCTCCTGGATTTCTTCGTCAGGCGTTGAGGTCCATTCTGCAATGAACTCCGCCAAGACTCTGCTCTGAATTGTCGAGGTACTTTCAAACTTCAAACCGAAACTTGATAACTCCAAGGCCCACTCCACAATCCTCCCGGTTGCATCTGGGTTATGCAGTATCCGTTGCAACGGGAGGCGGGTGACAACAGTGATCTCGTGGGCTTGGAAGTAATGATGCAGCTTCCGTGAGGCCATCAGGAGGCCGAAGAGCAATTTCTGCACACCGGAGTACCTCGATCTAGCTCCCTGCAAGAGGGAGCTGACAAAGTAAACCGGGTGCTGCATCATCTTCTACTTCTGCACCACCTCTCTTGACTGTGCGGGCACTGCCTCGGTGGCACCAGACTCTGCCGGGGGCCTCGCCTTGCCGGCACCAGGCCCTGCTGGGGGAATCTTGGGCTTGACATCCGCTGGTTCTGCCGCCCTCACTACCTCCTCTTTAACCTCCCTCTGCGCCACTAGCACGGCGCTGACCACCTGATTCGCCGCTGCCAGATACAGTAGCAACGACTCTTGTGGTTTAGGCGCAACCAGTATTGGCGTGGAGGAAAGGTATCTTTTCAAATCCTGCAATGCTTCCTCGGCTTCTGGGGTCCATTCCATTGGGCCTGCTTTCTTCAAGATTTTGAAGAAAGGAAGGGTGCGCTCGGCGGACTTGGAGATGAATCGGCTCATGGCGGCAACGCAGCTGGTGAGCCGACGCACATCCTTGATCTGCTTGGGTGCCTCAATCTTCTCAATAGCCTTGATTTTGTCTGGGTTTGCCTCGATCCCACGCTGTGACACAAAGAATCCGAGAAGCTTGCCGGATGGAACACCGAAGAGACACTTCTCAGGGTTCAGCTTGAGGTTGATCTTTCGTAGGTTGGCAAATGTCTCTTCTAGATCTTGCACAAGAGTTGGCCCGTCTTTGGTTTTGACCACTATGTCATCCATGTAGGCCTCCATATTTCTATTGCCTTGCGCACCACTACCGGATTGGCCAACCACGTCGGGTGGAGCACTCCTCTCACCAACCCTGCCGCTTCTAGCTTCCTGATCTCCTCTGTGATGAACTCCTGCCTCTCCAGAGCCTGCTTTCTGACCTTCTGCTTGACGGGCCACACATGGGGGCACACAGCTAGGTGGTGCTCAATCACCTCCCTGGGAACACCGGGGATGTCAGATGCTTGCCATGCAAACACGTTGACATTCACCCGCAGGAAGGTGATGAGCGCGCCTTCCTATTTGCTGCCGAGGGTGGAGCCTATGGTGAAGGCCCCTCCCGTGCCATCCTCCCTGGGAGACACCTTCTTGGTCCGCGGTCGCTCGGCTCTGGATCTCTTGCTCTTGCCGGTAGAGCTCTCTGGCACGTCCTCGATGGCAGCACAACACTCCGAAGAGGTGCGCTTGCCGGAGTGGGTGCGAGAGGTCTTGCCGAGCTTCTTTGCAAATCAGCGCGCCTTGGTGGCACCTGTTGCAACTGCTTCCCGGTAGAGTTGATCGGCGCAAATCAGCGCGTCCTTCTTGTCGGAGGGGACGAAGATGATGGTCAACGGCCCGGGCATCTTTAGCATGTTCTAGGCGTAGTGTGACGCCGCCATGAACTTGGCTAGCGCCGGGAGGCCGAGGATCCCGTTGTAGGGCAAGGGGATCTCGGCCACGTCAAAGACGATCCTCTCCATCCTGTAGTTCAACTCTCCTCCAAATGTCACGAGCAGTGTGACCTTTCCCTTCGGTTGGCTCCTCCCTGGATTCACCCCTTGAAACGTGCCCATTTCCTCGAGGTCTCCATCAGGGATTTGCAACCTTTTTATCAAGATAGGTGAGATCAGGTTCAGGCCGGCCCCGCCGTCAACCAACATCTTGTTCACCCTGAGGTTGCGTATCGTTGGTGAGACCAACAATGGAAAACACCCGACCGCGGTAGTGCAGTCAGGGTGGTCCTCGGCGTCAAAGATGAGGGGCGTGTTGGACCACTTCAACGGCTTCTGAGCGTCGAACGACGGCTCTGCTGCTGTAATCTCACGCGCCCACTGCTTGAGCTGGCGGTGAGAGGTATGCAGCGAGGCGCCGCCATCGACGCACATGGCCTCCGTAGCCTTCTGTAACCCTTGCTCACCAGACTCGTCATCCTCGTCGTGATCATCGTCTTCTTGTTTCTTGTCGCGGCCTCGGGCGGGCCTCTCTTGCTGGTTGTCCTTGCCGGGGCGGCTTCCTTGGCCGCCACGCTTCTTGCCAGATCCCTCAGCACCGTCCTGGTCCTTCTCCTTGTCCCGCCTCTCGTACTCAGCCTTTTGCTTCTCAGCAAGCAGCTTGACTTTTCGGCAGTTCTAGAGGTCGTGACCCTTGGTGTGGTGGATCTTGCAGTATTGCTTGCCGGAGCTTCCTGGCTTGTCGGTAGCCGCCAAGGCCCGGCAGGCGGTGCACCCGGCAATCTCCTTGTCGGGGGCGCCTGCCTTGACCTTCTTGCCGGCACCGGTGTCGTCAGATCCCTCAACAGCTAGCACGGCCTTGCCTTTGTGTTTCCTGTTGCGACGCCGGCCCTTCTTCGTCGGGGTAGCCGAGTCTTCATTGGTACAGTCGGTTTCCGCGCCGGCGTCTTCGTCGGGGTACTTCCTTCCCTCTTCAGCCCGGGCGCACCTATCGGCCAGAACGTAGAGCTCGGCCACATCCTTAACCTTGGTCATCGCCAGCTCCTCGCGCATCTTGCGATTGCGCACGTTCTGGTGGAACGCGCTAATCACAGCGGCGGGATGAACGTCGAGGATGTTGTACTGCTCCCGGCTGAATCTCTGGATATAGTTGCGTAGGGTTTCCCCTTCTTTCTGGGGAATGATGTGCAGATCACTAGCCTGGCCATGAGCTTGGTGGCCTCCTGTGAAGGCGCCAACGAACTCATGGCACAGATCCGACCAAGAAGAAATGGAATCCACCGGCAAGTGCATCAACCAAGACATCACATTGGGCTTGAGCGCCAGCGGGAAATAGTTGGCAAGCACCTTGTCGTGGCGAGCCCCAGCAGCCTGCATCGCGATGATCTAGATGCTGAGGAACTCGGACAGATGGGTCTTGCGAGTGTACTTCTTGTCGACGTCGGGCTTGAACGTGCGGTGGGACGGCCACTAGAACTGCCGCAGCTCACGGGTAAAGCCCGGGAAGCCCACCTCGTAAGGTAGGCCGCCGGAGCCCCCCGGTGCCGGGTGGTACATAGCGGGTCCCGCCCGCTTGTCCGACTGGCGGCGCGTTTCGCGCCGGCACTCGACGGTGGTTCGAGCGTCTTCGTGAGCTCGTTCCCGAAGGACCTGGCGCTGGTCGCGGAGGGTCCGCGGGTCAGACGACGCTATGGAGATGTTATCACAAGCGTCGTCATGACGGGCTGACGCCCGCGGCGGCTGGCGAGGAGGAGGAGAGTGCACCGTGGCCGCAACTCCCCCGGTCCTCCTAGTACCAGCATACGGTGGCTCGGTGGAGCGCCGACCCGAGGGAACCGCCGGTCGCGGATCGTCTTTGTTGGCGACGGCGACGAGGCTCCGAATAGTGGCCCTCCACTCGTCAAGCTTCTCCGCAGCAGGAGGGAAGTCGAGGAGCAGCTGCGCGCACGCCAAAGCTTCTGCTGGCATGGGCGGCAGCGATAGCTGCGTGGATCGCGGCTCGCTTCGTCTTCTAACTACGTTAGAAGGAGCTCCTTTACGACCCAGCGGCCGCGTGCCATTTTTGCCAGCGCTTCGGCGGGCGTGCTGAACCCCTTCATCCTGCGGATGACGCACGGGGCTCTTCCCATGGCGGTGCTCAGGGTCACCAACATGGTGACGCTGCTCGGCGCGCACACCATGGGAAGAGCGCGCAGTGGTCACCGGTTTGGGCGTCCTGGAGGTCGCTGCGCCACCCGGAGGTGGCACAACGACACCCCTGGAGGGCCCCGCGCCGCCAGTGGGGGGCCCAGCTCCGTCTTTGGATCCGGCGACGTGTGGCCGGTCGTCTCGTGCGTGAACGACACCGCTCGCCAGGCTCTGACTACCAGGGCGATGCTGGTGCTCGCGGGCCGTGGCCCGGGTCATGTCTGTGACCGGTCCACTGCTCGCCCGCACCGGCACGGGCCGTTCGGCTCCCAAAGAGCCGACCGCCGTGGCCATCTTCTTCTTAGGAGCCATGCCGACGAAGAACTGCTAGGCTGATTACTAGACCAGATTCTCAAAACTACGCAGGCCCCTGCCTGGCGCGCCAAAGATGTCGGTGTGGAACGACACCTATGGGATCACAAGAATCCCTACTACGGTTGCCGGTGCGCGGGGTTGCAAGAAGAGCAGGGTTAGTAGCCCGCACAAGGATTGTTTACCCAGGTTCGGGCCGCGAGGATGCGTAAAACCCTAGTCCTGCTTTGGTGGGTGTATTTCAGAGAGTTCTTGAGCTCTCGAACTAGTTGTGGTCAGTGTGTGGTTCGAAAGAGCCGAATCCTTTTCCAGTATGCCATGGGCCTCCTTTTATAGTCGAAAGGGGCTGCCATAGAGGCACACAGGAGGTGGAAAGGCGTACAGTGCCCTGAGCTTACCGTTCGTATTACAGGACAAGACGCATTTAATGCGTAGCTTAGGTGTCCCCTTGCTTTATTGGGGACGGGGTGAGGCCCGTCCCGTCCGTCGCCGCTCCTCCTTGCTTTGACACGCGCCCTAGCCAGTGAGGCGTGTGGCGCCATGTAGGCAGGCAGGCAGGTGAGGTGGTGCAGTGGCGGAGCCTTCACGAAGATCTGCATGCCACCACGCTGGTGCTCGATGAGTTGGCCTGGGAGCTGCATGTTGCCACGCAGGTGTCCGCCCAGCTGGTTGGGTCTGGCAGCTGCATGTGAGTGGTGGTGGAAAACTTGGTCAGCGCTGGCCTGGCGGTGGCCCCGCTGGCTTCCTTGGAGAGGGCCTTGCCGGGTGGCCCGGCAAGGGTCTTGCCGTGGCGCGCTGTCGTCCTCCGCAAGGACCTTGCCGGGGGTCTGGTGGCCTTCCTCGGTAAGGATCTTGCCGAGGGTCGTCGTCTTCTAATCCTCATCTGACCTTGAGTGTTCCTTGCCTTCACAAAGATCTGCATGCCACCACGGAGGTGCCTCCCGAGCCCTGGCCCAACGTGATGTTGGAGACCGTGGGCTCAAGGGTGGCTCGCTCTGTTGGTGTGGGGCGAGTTGTCCCGGCAAGGATCTTGCCGGGGCTGCTGAGGCTGCCCCGACAAGGGTCTTGCTGGGGGAACCTGCTTCATCCCTCTGCTCTTTGTGGTCTTGGCCTTGGCGTTGCTTTTATTATCTTGGGCTTTGGTCTTACCTTGGCTCATCTCCCCTGTTCTTCTTGGCGTGACCGTAGGCGCGGCTCCGACTGCCCGTGCACAGGTATAGGGGTACAAAAACGCACCCTCTTTTTGTACACCGACAGAGTTGACAGCGTCAATGAAGCCCTTGTGTTCACTGGCATCAGAGAACCATGGAGGATGTATGATCCTGCGATGGACATGCAGATTTATCCACTTACCGCCGTGACCTGTCAGATAGGCGAGACCATAGTTAAGGAACGCAATTAGCCTGAAGACTTTATAATTCGCAGATCTTGTGGGCACTTGGCAGGTTACAACCTTGAGCAAATCAAACTTGGTATCATGTTGGCTAATGTAGGATTCCGAGTATTCTGGGCCGCGGTGCCAAAGAAGTGCAGTGTTAATCAAAGAAAGGGGGATCAATCGCCGGGTGTAGACCTCCACGAGCATCCAGCTGCCGCGACCGTCCACGAGCACCATCCAAGACGTTTTCATGCCGACCTAGTACATACCGTTAATGTAGTTCAGGGTTACGGGGATTGGATCGCAGTCAAGGGGGTTGATGCTCACCACCCTACGATCATTATGCTACGTGACATCAGCAAGCAAGGAGCTGGCTTAAGGAGCTCCGCTCTAAGGGCTTTGAGTAAACAGTACAGCCCCGACGAGCACGCGGCGAGCGGGTGGCACTACCAGGAAAATGCTTATACACAGTAGCATAGTAGTAGCGCTGGAAAATAGTAAATGCTGCTGCTATTTAGCAGTAGCGCTTTTCCTGGAAAGTGCTACTAGTAACTCCATAGTAGTAGCGCTGTGAAGCAGAAACGCACTACTACTACGTGGGACCAGAAGAGGCCACCGACGGTTGCCGTAGTTGTAGCGATGTACAGAAAAAAGCGCTACTACTAACAGTTTAGTAGCAGCGCTCGGTTTAAATGCGCCGCTACTGCTAGTGGGCCCCACTTAGTAGTAGCGCTTTTCCTGGAGAGCGCTACTACTAAGTCAAATAGTAGCAGCGCTTTATGCAAAGCAGCGCTACTGCTAGTTGCGGCTGGTGCCACCTTTTCCACCCCCTCCCCCTCCTCTCCCCCACTTTGCCCTCTCTCCCCCTCCTTTCCCCTCTCCCCTCTCCACTCTCCACCACTGTTGCTCTTCTTCTCTCTTCCTCCTACCTCTCTTCTCTCCTCATTAATGGCACCCTCCTCCATAAATGGCCTCTCTCTTTCTCCTAGACCTCTCTTCTCTCCCCCATTAATGCCCTCATCCACCATAACCCCTCTCCATTAGTTAGCTAGCTAGATTCACCTCTCCTCCCCAACAACTAGATCTAGCTAGCTATTTATCCAACCACACGTGCTCTCTCGATCGTTCTCTCTCATAATCTAATTAACCGCATGCTCTCGGTCTCTCTCGGGAGATATATATATATATATAGGTGAGTAAAAAATTCATTTCAAGAATGGGAATATGTGTGTGAATTAGAATATGTGTGTTTGGGATATATATATATATATATATGGAGAGATTTGTGCTAGTGACATGCCCTCGAGTTGCTTATGTTTTGCCGAAATGTCGATTTATTTCCGTTTCGGTGAATTTCGAGCAAACTCATATGTCCTATTTTTAGGCAAGGTCATGCCAAAATTTTATATATATGACTTTGACGCATGCATTATTTATTTCATAACCCTTTTGCTTGTTACACCGTGCAGTCGGTCATGAAGGTGAGTGGATGGAAGGTGGAGCGGTACATGCAATCCGCGGTGATGGACATGTATGCAAATAATCGGGCTAGGATTAGTTGTCCGTGTGGAAGATGCAAGGAAGGAGTCCTTTTGGACCCTTTTGATCATGGCACTTTGAAGGCGCACCTACTGATGAATGGTTCATGGATGGCTATACTCAGTGGATAAGTGAAGAAGATGATGATGATGAGGACGTCCACATGGCAGGGAATAACGACATGGGGCTAGACGAAGAGATGACCGATCGACAAGAAGACGATGGTGCCGGACATGTCGGTGGGGAAGAGTCCGGAAATGACGACGGCGGTGGAGAAGATTCCGGACACGGCGAAGAAGAGTCTGGACATGGCGGAGAAGAGGCGGTGGCACGCTGCAGTCTTCGACGGTACTAAGTGCAGTCGTGCAGGACCCTCATGTTCGAGACCTCTTTCGCAAGAGTACGACTAGCGAGAGAGCTGCTTCTAGAGAGGAGGCCAAGCTGGCGCAACTTGATGTAGACTCGAGGACTCCATTGTATGACAGTTGCGATCCCGAGGTGACCCGCTTGAGTTTCACGCTCGAACTTCTAAAGACGGAGGCCAGAAACAAATGGACAGACAAAAGCTTCGATGAGCATTTGAAGTTTCTACATAATAAAGTTCTTCCCGCGGGGAACCTGTGTCCTACTAGTGTCGAGGAGGCCAAGAAAATCGTTTGCCCTGTTGATTTGCCACACATTAGGTACCACGCATGCATCAACGATTGCATCATTTATCGGGGGGAGCACGCGGAAAAAACTAGCTGTCCAGTGTGCAATGCTTCTCGATACAAGAAGGTAGGAAAGAAAGCTCCTCAGAAAGTTGTATGGTACTTTCCGATCACTCCCCGTCTGCAGCGGTATGTCGTAGATCCTAAGGAAGCAAAGCTCATGCGCTGGCACGCGGAGAGGAAGAAGCCCGACGATGGAGATGATCCGGCTGAGACACCTCATAGATGGTAGCCAGTGGAGAGCATTCAATGCCGTATATGGATTTGCTGCAGAAGATCCAAGGAACATCGTGCTTGGTGCGAGTACCGACGGCATGAATCCGTTTGGAAACCAGAACACCAACCACAGCACATGGCTCGTGTTTGTATGGATGTACAACCTCCCCCCATGGAAGTGCATGAAGACAAAGTACATACACATGAGCTGTCGAGGAACGCAGTAATTTAAAAAAAAATCCTACGATCACGCAAGATCTATCGAGGTGATGCATAGCAACGAGAGGGGAGAGTGTTGTCCACGTACCCTCGTAGACCGAAAGCGGAAGCGTTATGACAACGCGGTTGATTTAGTCAGACGTCTTCACGATCCGACCGATCCTAGCACCGAAGGTACGGAACCTCCGCGATCTGCACACGTTCAGTTCGGTGACGTCCCATGAACTCTAGATCCAGTTGAGGTCGAGGGAGAGTTTCATCAGCACGACGGCATGGTGACGGTGATGATGATGTTGCTGGGGCAGCGCTTCGCCTAAGCACTGCAACGATATGACCGAGGTGGAGGGGGCACCGCACACGGCTAAACAACCAACTTGTGTGTCCTTGGGGTGCCCCCTGGCCACGTATATAAAGGAGGGGAGGTAAGAGGTGGCCGGCCCAAGGGGGCACGCCAGGTGTGGGGAATCCTACTAGGACTCCCTAGTCCAAGTAGGATTCCCCTCATCTTTCCTATTCGGAGTAGGAGAAAAGGAAAGAGAGGGAGAGGGAGAAGGAAAGGGGGGCCGCACCCCCACCCCTTGTCCAATTTGGTTTGGGCAAAGGGGAGGCGCGTGGCACCTCTTCGCCCTTCTCCCCTCTCTCCACTAAAGCCCAATAAGGCCCATTACTTCTCCCGCGAATTCCCGTAACTCCTCGTTACTCCAAAAAATAACCGAATCACTCAGAACCTTTCCGATGTACGAATATACCCTTCCAATATATCGATCTTTACGTCTCAACCATTTCGAGACTCCTCCTCATGTCCATGATCTCATCCCGAACTCCGAACAATATTTGGTACATCAAATCACATAACTCATAATACAAATCGTCATCGAACGTTAAGCGTGCGGACCCTACGGGTTCGAGAACTATGTAGACATGACCGAGACACATCTCAGGTCAATAACCAATAGTGGAACCTGGATGCTCATATTGGCTCCTACATATTCTACGAAGATCTTTATCGGTCAAACCGCAAAACAACATACGTTGTTCCCTTTGTCATCGGTATGTTACTTGCCCGAGATTCGATCGTTGGTATCACCATACCTAGTTCAATCTCGTTACCGGCAAGTCACTTTACCTGTTCCATAATGCATCATCCCACGACTAACTCATTAGTCACATTGCTTGCAAGGCTTATAGTGATGTGCATTACCGAGAGGGCCCAGAGATACCTCTCCGATACACGGAGTGACAAATCCAAATCTTGATCTTTGTCAACCCAACAAACACCTTCGGAGACACCTGTAGAGCATCTTTATAATCACCCAGTTACGTTGTGACGTTTGATAGCACACAAGGTGTTGCTCTGGTATTCGGGAGTTGCATAATCTTATAGTCAGAGGAACATATATAAGTCATGAAGAAAGCAATAGCAATAAATCTTAACGATCATCATGCTAAGCTAACGGATGGGTCTTGTCCATCACATCACTCTCTAAAGATGTGATCTCGTTCATCAAATGACAACACATGTCTATGGCTAGGAAACATAACTATATTTGATAAACAAGCTAGTCAAGTAGAGGCATACTAGGGACACTGTTTTGTCTATGTATTCACACATGTACTAAGTTTTCGATTAATACAATTCTAGCATGAATAATGAACATTTATCATGATATAAGGAAATATAAATAACAACTTTATTATTGCCTCTAGGGCATATTTCCTTCAGTCTCCCACTTGTACTAGAGTCAATAATCTAGTTCACATCGCCATGTGATTTAACACCAACAGTTCACACCGTTATGTGATTTAACACTCTATGGTTCACATCGCCATGTGACCAATATCCAAAAAGGTTTACTAGACTCAATAATCTAGTTCACATCGCCATGTGATTAACACCCAAAGAGTACTAAGGTGTGATCATGTTTTGCTTGTGAGAGAAGTTTATTCAACTGGTCTGCCACATTTAGATCCGTATGTATTTTGCAAATTTCTATGTCTACAATGCTCTGCATGGAGCTACTCTAGATATTTGCTCCCACATTCAATATGTAAACAGATTGAGACTTAGAGTCATCCGGATCGGTGTCAAAACTTGTATCGACGTAACCCTTTACGATGAACTTTTTGTCACCTCCATAACCGAGCAACATATCCTTATTCTACTAAGGATAAGTTTGACCGATGTCCAGTGATCCACTCCTGGATCACTATTGTAGCCCTCTTGCCAAAATCATGGTGAGGTACACAATAGGTTTGGTACAAAGCATAGCATGCTTCATAGAACCTATGACTGAGGCATAGGGAATGACTTTTCATTTTCTTTCCATTTTCTGTTGTGGTCGGGTTTGAGTCTTTACTCAACTTCACACCTTGCAACACAGGCAAGAACTCCTTCTTTGACCGTTCCATTTTGAACTACTTCAAAAACTTGTCAAGGTATGTACTCATTGAAAAAACTTATCAAGCGTCTTGATCTATCTCTATAGATCTTGATGCTCAATATGTAAGCAGCTTCACTGAGGTCTTTCTTTGAAAAACTCCTTTCAAACACTCCTTTATGCTTTCCAAAAAATTCTACATCATTTCCGATCAACAATATGTCATTCACATATACTTATCAGCAAGGCTGTAGTGCTCCCACTCACTTTCTTGAAAATACAGGCTTCACCGCAAGTCTGTATAAAACTATATGTTTTGATCAACTCATCAAAGCATATATTCCAACTCCGAGATGCTTGCACCAGTCCATAGATGGATTGCTGGAGCTTGCACATTTTATTAGTTCCTTTAGGATTGACAAAACATTCTGGTTGCATCATATACAACTCTTCTTTAATAAATCTATGAAGGAGTTTATTTTTGTTATCCATTTGCCACATTTCATAAAATGTGGCAATTGCTAACATGATTCGGACAGACTTTAAGCATCGCTACGAGTGAGAAAATCTCATCGTAGTCAACACCTTGAACTTGTCGAAAACCTTTCATGACAAGTCGAGCTTTGTAGATAGTAACACTACCATCAGCGTCCGTGTTCCTCTTGAAGATCCATTTATTCCCAATGGCTCGCCGATCATCGGGCAAGTCAATCAAAGTGCACACTTTGTTCTCATACATGGATCCCATCTCAGATTTCATGGCCTCGAGCCATTTTGCGGAATCTGGGCTCACCATCGCTTCCTCATAGTTCTTAGATTCGTCATGGTCAAGTAACATGAGCTCCAGAACAGGATTACCGTACCACTCTGGTGTGGACCTTACTCTGGCTGACCTACGAGGTTCGGTAGTAACTTGATCTGAAGTTTCATGATCATCATCATTAACTTCCTCACTAATTTGTGTAGGCATCACTAGAACTGATTTCTGTGATGAACTTCTTTCCAATTTGGGAGCAGGTACAATTACCTCATCAAGTTCTACTTTCCTCCCACTCATGTCTTTCGGGAGAAACTCCTTCTCTAGAAATGATCTATTCTTAGCAACGAATATCTTGCCTTTGGATTTGATAGAAGGTCTACCCAACGGTTTCTTTTGGGTATCCTAGGAAGACGCACTTCTCCGATTTGGGTTGAGCTTATCAAGCTGAAGCTTTTTCACATAAGCATCGCAACCCCAAATTTTAAGAAATGACAGCTTAGGTTTCTTGCCAAACCACAGTTCATATGGTGACATCTCAACGGATTTAGATGGTGCCCTATTTAACGTGAATGCAACTGTCTCTAATGCATAACCCCAAAACAATAGTGGTAAATCGGTAAGAGACATCATAGATCGCACCATATCTAATAAAGTACGGTTATGACGTTCGGACACACCATTACACTGTGGTGTTCCAGGAGGCGTGAGTTGCGAAACTTATTCCACATTGTTTCAAATAAAGACCAAACTCGTAACTCAAATATTTGCCTCTGCGATCAGATCGTAGAAACTTTATTTTCTTGTTATGATGATTCTCCACTTCACTCTGAAATTCTTTGAACTTTTCAAATGTTTCAGACTTGTGCTTCATCAAGTAGATATACCCATATCTTCTCAAATCATCTGTGAAGGTCAGAAAACAATGATACCCGCCGTGAGCCTCAACACTCATCGGACCGCATACATCGGTATGTATTATTTCCAATAAGTCAGTGGCTTTCTCCATTGTTCCGGAGAACGGAGTCTTAGTCATCTTGCCCATGAGGCATGGTTCGCAAGCATCAAATGATTCATAATCAAGTGATTCCAAAAGTCCATCCGCATGGAGTTTCTTCATGCGCTTTACACCAATATGACATAAACGGCAGTGCCACAAGTATGTTGCACTATCATTATCAACTTTGCATCTTTTGGCATCAATATTATGTGTATCACTACGATCGAGATTCAATAAACCATTTATATTAAGTGTATGGCTATATAAGGTTTTATTCATGTAAACAGAACAACAATTATTCTTTGACTTAAATGAATAATCGTATTGCAATAAACATGATCCAGTCATATTCATGCTCAACGCAAACACCAAATAACATTTATTTTAGGTTCAACACTAATCCCGAAGGTAAAGGGAGTGTGCGATGGTGATCTTATCAACCTTGGAATCACTTCCAACACACATCATCACCTCGCCCTTAACTAGTCCCTGTTTATTTTGTAACTCCTGTTTCAGGTTACTAATCACAACAACTGAACGAGTATCAAATACCCAGGGCTACTATGAACACTAGTAAAGTACACGTCAATAACATGCATATCATATATACTTTTGTTCACTTTGCCGTCCTTCTTATCCGCCAAGTATTTGGGGTAGTTCTGCCTCTAGTGACCATTTCCTTTGAAGTGGAAGCACTCAGTTTCAGGCTTGGGTCTAGCTTTGGGCTTCGTCATGGGAGTGGCAACTTTCTTGCCATTTTTCTTGAAGTTCCCTTTCTTTCCCTTTCCCTTTTACTTGAAACTTGTGGTCTTGTCAACCATCAACATTTGATGCTTTTCTTGATTTCTACCTTCGTCGATTTCAGCATCACGAAGAGCTCGGGAATCATTTTTGTCATCCCTTGCATATTATAGTTCATCACGACATTCTAGTAACTTGGTGATAGTGACTAGAGAACTCTGCCAATCACTATTTTATCTGGAAGATTAACTCCCACTTGATTTAGCGATTGTAGTACTCAGACAATCTGAGCACATGCTCACTGCTTGAGCTATTCTCCTCCATCTTGTAGGCAAAGTACTTGCCAGAGGTCTCATACCTCTCGACTCGGGCATGAGTCTGAAATACCAATTTCAACTCTTAGAACATCTTATATGCTCCGTGGCATTCAAAACGTTTTTGAAGTCCTGATTCTAAGCCGTAAAGCATGGTGCACTAAACTATTAAGTAGTCATCATACCGAGCTTTGTCAAATGTTCATAACGTGTGCATCTGCTCCTGCAATAGGTCTGTCACCTAGCGGTGCATCAAGGACATAATTCTTCTGTGCAGCAATGAGGATAATCCTCAGATCATGGACCAAGTCCGCATCTTTGCTACTATCATCTTTCAACTTATTTTTCTCTATGAACATATCAAAAATAAACGGGGAGCTACATCACGAGCTATTGACCTACAACATAGTTATGCAAATACTACCAGGACAAAGTTCATGATAAATTAAAGTTTAGTTAATCATATTACTTAAGAACTCCCACTTAGATAGAATCCCTCTAATCATCTAAGTGATCACGTGATCAAATCAACTAAACCATGTCCGATCATCACGTGAGATGGAGTAGTTTTCAATGGTGAACATCACTATGTTGATCATATCTACTATATGATTCACGCTCGACCTTTCGGTCTCAGTGTTCCGAGGCCATATCTGCATATGCTAGGCTCGTCAAGTTTAACCCGATTATTCTGCGTGTGCAAAACTGGCTTGCACCCGTTGTATGTGAACGTAGAGCTTATCACACTCGATCATCACATGGTGTCTCAGCACGACGAACTATCGCAATGGTGCATACTTAGGGAGAACACTTATACCTTGAAATTTAGTGAGAGAACATGTTATAATGCTACTGTCGAACTAAGCAAAATAAGGTGCATAAAGAATAAACATCACATGCAATCAATATAAGCGATATGATATGGCCATCATCATCTTGTGCCTTTGATCTCCATCTCCAAAGCACCGTCATGATCACCATTGTCACCGGCTTGACACCTTGATCTCCATCGAAGCATCATTGTCATCTCGCCAACTATTGCTTCTACGACTATAGCTACCGCTTAGTGATAAAGTAAAGCAATTACATGGTGATTGCATTTCACACAATAAAGCGACAACCATATGGCTCCTGCCAGTTGCCGATAACTGTGTTACAAAACACGATCATCTCATACAACAAAATTTGGCATCATGTCTTGACCATATCACATCACAACTTGCCCTGCAAAAACAAGTTAGACGTCCTCTACTTTGTTGTTGCAAGTTTTACGTGGCTGCTACGGGCTGAGCAAGAACCATTCTTACGTACACATCAAAACCACAACGATTTTTCGTCAAGTGTGTTGTTATAACCTTCAACAAGGACCGGGCGTAGTCACACTCGATTCAACTAAAGTTGGAGAAACTGAGACCCGCTGGCCACCTGTGTGCGAAGCACGTCGGTAGAACCAGTCTCGCGTAAGCGTACGCGTAATGTCGGTCTAAGCCGCTTCATCCAACAATGCCGACGAATCAAAGTATGACATGCTGGTAAGCAGTATGACTATTATCACCCAGAAACTCTTTGTGTTCTACTCGTGCATATAACATCTACGCATAGACCTGGCTCTGATACCATTGTTGGGGAACGCAGTAATTTCAAAAAAAATTATACGATCACGCAAGATCTATCTAGGTCATGCATAGCAACGAGAGGGGAGAGTGTTGTCCATGTACCCTCGTAGACCGAAAGCAGAAGCGTTATGACAATGCGGTTGATGTAGTCGTACGTCTTCACGATCCGACCGATCCTAGCACCAAAGGTATGACACCTCTGCAATCTGCACACGTTTAGCTCGGTGACGTCCCACGAACTCTAGATCCTGCTGAGGTCGAGGGAGAGTTTCATCAGCACGACGGCATGGTGACGGTGATGATGAAGTTACCGGCGCAGGGCTTCGCCTAAGCACTGCAACGATATGACCAAGGTGGAAATCTATGGAGGGGCCACCGCACACGGCTAAACCATCAACTTGTGTGTCCTTGGGGTGCCCCTGGCCACGTATATAAAGGAGGGGACGGAAGAGGTGGCTGGCCCAAGGGGGGCGCGCCAGTTGTGGGGAATCCTACTAGGACTCCCTAGTCCAAGTAGGATTCCCCTCCTCTTTCCTATTCGGAGTAGGAGAGAAGGAAAGAGTGGGAGAGGAAGAAGCAAATGGGGGCAACACCCCCACCCCTTGTCCAATTCGGTTTGGGCAGGGGGGAGGTGCGCGCCACCTCTTGGCCCTTCTCCCCTCTCTCCACTAAAGCCCAATAAGGCACATTACTTCTCCCGGCGAATTCCAGTAACTCCCCGGTACTCCGAAAAATACCTGAATCACTCGGAACCTTTCCGATGTCCAATATAGCCTTCCAATATATCGATCTTTACATCTCGACTATTTTGAGACTCCTCGTCATGTCCGTGATCTCATCCGGGACTCCGAACAACCTTCGGTACATCAAATCACATAACTCATAATACAAATCGTCATCGAACGTTAAGCGTGCGGACCCTACGGGTTCAAGAACTATGTAGACATGACCGAGACACATCTCAGGTCAATAACCAATAGCGGAACCTGGATGCTCATATTGGCTCCTACATATTCTATGAAGATCTTTATCGGTCAAACCGCATAACAACATACGTTGTTCCCATTGTCATCGGTATGTTATTTGCCCGAGATTCGATCGTCGGTATCACCATATCTAGTTCAATCTCGTTACCGGCAAGTCTCTTTACTCGTTCCATAATGCATCATCCGGCGACTAACTCATTAGTCACATTGCTTGCAAGGCTTGTAGTGATGTGGATTACCGAGAAGGCCCAGAGATACCTCTTCGATACACGGAGTGACAAATCCTAATCTTGATCTATGTCAACCCAACAAACACCTTCGGAGACACCTGTAGAGCATCTTTATAATCACCCAGTTACGTTGTGAAATTTGATAGCACACAAGGTATTCCTCTGGTATTCGGGAGTTGCATAATCTCATAGTCTGGGGAACATGTATAAGTCATGAAGAAAGCAATAGCAATAAAACTTAATGATCATAATGCTAAGCTAACGGATGGGTCTTGTCCATCACATCATTCTCTAATGATGTGATCCCGTTCATCAAATGACAACACATGTCTACAGCTAGGAAACATAACCATCTTTGATAAACAAGCTAGTCAAGTAGAGGCATACTAGGGACACTCTGTTTTGTCTATGTATTCACACATGTACTAAGTTTCCGATTAATACAATTCTAGCATGAATAATAAACATTTATCATGATATAAGGAAATATAAATAACAACTTTACTATTGCCTCTAGGGCATATTTCCTTCATGAGCATGATGATTCAAGGGTCGAAACAACCGGGAAATAGTATTAACCTATATACGGGGCTTCTGTAGGAGGAGCTAGACACGTTATGAAAACACCGGCATGGACATGGGACACCAGCAAAGGAGAATATTTCCATATGAGAGCCGCGCTGATGACAACGGTGCATGACTATCTAGGTTACGGGTACACCTCAGGCTAGGTGTGCCACGGATACTGCGGATGCATGAGGTGCATGGATGATACAATGTCTCAGCAGCTTACATCAACGAAAGATGGCGGGTCCGGGAAAATCGTGTGCATGGGGCATCGTAGATGGCTCGAGAAGGATGACCCATGGAGAAAGCGTGGAGATCTATTCAATGGGTTGGCTGAGCTTCGAGGACCTCCACCTAAGAGGACCGGTGCCGAAATCGACGAGCTGTTGAGAAACTGGGAACAATGCCTCGCGCCGGGAAAGATCAGAAAGGCGCCGGAGCCGCTGATGAAGGTATGGAAAACGAGGTCTTTTTTCTGTGACTTGGAGTACTGGCCCAATCATGACACGCCTCATTGCCTTGATCCATTGCATATCACGAAGAATGTCCTCGAGAGCTTGCTTGGCATACTGATGAACATGCCGGAGAAGACCAAGGATGGGCCGAAGGCAAGGAAAGACTTGGAAGATTTGAAGATCAGGAAAGATCTTCACCATAAAAAGTTGATGGAGGAGACGAAGGAGACGGAGGAGGGGGAAAGGGGTAGAAAAGTCAACAACAAGGAGGAGGATTATTGCCCCCCTTCTTGCTTCACCTTAAGTGCGAAGGAGATCGATCAATTCATCAAGTGCCTTATGGGAATCAAAGTCAGTTCCGGTTACTGTGGGAAGATAAGCAGATTTCTAGACCCCAAGAAGAAAAGGTTCAGCGGGATGAAGTCTCATGACTGTCACGTGATGATGACGTAGATACTCCTGGTTGCCATTAGAGGGATAATGGAGAAGCACGTCCGTGACACGCTTACTAGTCTCTGCAACTTCTTCGACGTTATATCTCGAAAATTCATAAGTGTGAATCAGCTCCGAAGGCTACAGGAAGAGATCGTTGTCATACTATGTGAGCTTGAGATGTACTTCCCGCCCGCGTTCTTTGACGTCATGGTGCATCTGTGTGTCCACATCGTGGACGACATCATCGACCTCGGGCGGACATTCCTTCACAGCATGATGCCGTTTTAGAGGATGAATGGGGTCATCAAAGGATTCGTTCGTAACATGTCCTGTCCCAAAGGGAGCATCATCTAGGGGTATCTGACGCATGAGTGCGTCTCCTTTTGCGAGAATTACATAAGCGTCGGAGACCCTGTTGTTGGTTTGCCCGTCAAGAAGCACGATGGGAAGCTCCAAGGAGATGGTCACCACAACGGCCGGAGGGAATTGCACATGGACTACTTGGACCGATGGAACGACTTTGACATGGCTAACTTAGTAGTGCTTCAACACCTAGATGTGGTAGATGATTATGTGGCACAACACAAAGAAACCATCGCAAAGAAGTACCGTGATAAGGGGATGCTCAAGGCAGACGACTAAGTTACTATAGAGCACAACGCCACTTTCTTGCGCTGGTTTCAACAAAAAGTTCTTGAAAATCCCCTGGAAGAGGGCAGTTCGGACGGATTTCTCATACACACCTTACCACATGGCCCCGCGCCCAAGCTCGCGACCTATCAGTCCTATGATATCAATGGGTACACGTTCTACACGGAGGCCAAAGACATAGACAGTGATTACCAGAACTCCGGGGTGACAATTCAATGCGTGACCGACGCCAACGGCACAACTGAAGGATTCTACAAAAGGGTCGAAGAGATCTGGGAGCTTGACTATGCTGGAATGCACGATGCGACGATGTTCCGTGTCAGATGGGCCAAGGACGTCATAAGAGAAAACAAGTATTTCACCACCATGTCTAAATCCGACGCGAAGAGCGCTCCCGTGAACGTTAACGTCATCGCCAAAAAAGAGCCAGGGGTACACGCTAAGCACGTGACACAATGCTTCATAACCGACCAGGCCAATCCCAGCTGTGTTGTCATGAGGAGATCCAAAAGGAGCATCATCGGAATGGATGGAGTCGCCAACGAGGAATACTACGACCAATACGGCAACCCGATGAGGGAATATGACGATGACGATGAAGCATACGTGAAAAGAAGAATCAATACTACATTACCTAAGAAAGATCGTACTCCATGGCTCCGGAAAAGTCACAAGGAGGGGCTCAATTACTCGGCAACGAACAAGAAAGGGAAGAAGCTCAATGTGAAACGTAGTCGACGCAGCTGATCAGAAACCTACATTTATATATATGTATCTATTTAGTGTACGCACTTAAGTAACCGTTATCGGTCAACTGATATGTTACCACCACATGCATGGTTCCGGTGATATTTGCGCAGTGGGGGAGAGGGAAGACGCCGTCGTCGGGAGAAAAACAAAAAAACAAAAACAAAAGGGAGAAAGCAGTATAAAAGAAAAATAAAAGTAAACAGAAAAGAAAAGGAAAATAATAAATAAAAAATAAATGAAAACTAAAAACTAGAAAAGGAAAATAAAAAAATGAAAAATAGTAGTAGCGCTTGTGTGTGGACCAGCGCTATAGCTAAGTATTTTAGAATTAAAAAAATAAAAAATGGAAAAGATAGCGGTAGCGCTGCTTTACAAACAAGCGCTATAGCTAAGTATTTTATAATAAAAAAATAAAAAATGGAAAAGATAGCGGTAGCGCTGCTTTACAAACAAGCGCTATAGCTAACTTAGCTATAGCGCTTGTTTGTAAAGCAGCGCTACCGCTATTGTGAGTTAACCCCCGCCGCACGGGCTCTCTAAATTTCACCAAGTCCTATTCCCCCCAATCTCCACCTCGCCCCTGTGCCCGCCGTCGACGCCCTCGCGACCTCGCCGCCGCCCGCCGTCGCCCCTGCGCCCGCCCTCGACCTCGCCGGCTGTCGCCCCTGCGCCCGCCCACGACCTCGCCAGCCATCTCCCCTGCGCCCGCCCTCGACCTCGACGCCGCCGCCCTCCCCACTGCCCCGTAAGCCTCTCCCTCTCCTCTCCCCTACCCTCCTCTCACAACTAGGGAAAACGTTATACACAGAACTTTAGCAGTAGCGCTTGTTAAAAAAGCACGCTACTGCTAGACAGCAGTAGCACGTGCAAAATAAGCGCGCTGCAGATGGACATATATCAGTAGCGCATCTCACCGAAAACTCGCTACTACTAAAATTCCAATCACTTAGCCGATGGGCTACACATAGTAGTAGCGATCTTCCAAAAACGCGCTACCGCTAATACACTTATAGCTGCGCGTTTGCGCCTAAAGCGCTACTGCTAACGAAAAGTAAATAAAATGGAAAACGAATAGAAAAGTAAATGAAAATGAAAGAAATAGAAAAAAGGAGAAAGGAAAAATATAAAATGTAAAGAAAAATAAATGAAAAAGGGAAAATGATGAAGACGTAGCAGTAGCGCGTTCTCTGAAACGCGCTATAGCTAACTTAGCTATAGTGCGTTTTCTGTAACGTGCTACCGTTACTTTTGACTTAACCAAAAATGGTTTCCCCCCGGCCACCACTTCTCCCCCAAATCGATCCCTGGCCCCACTTCGCCACCGTCTCCCCCACTTCGCCGCCGTCTCCTGCCGGCGTCGACGCCGCGCTCATCCTCACGGCCGCCGCCCGAGGCCACCCAGCCTCACCGCACCCGCCTCTCGGGACGCCCTTGACCTCACCGTCGCCTCCCTCGACCTCTCTGCCGCCGCCCTCGACCTCACCGCCCCCGAGCCGCCAGGACCGCCGCGTCCCGATCCTGAGCCTGCCCTCGCCGCCCCTACCTCCGTCGCCGAGCACCTCCCCGCCACCGTCTCTCCCCTCTCTGTAAGCCCCCCCACCCATCCTTTTTAGTTAATAGATGTTAATGTTAAGTAGTAGATAATGTTGATGTTTTTTAGTTAGGGTAATAATAGATGTTAAGTAGTAGATAATGTATATGTTAATTAGTTCAGTAGGGTTTAGTTTTTGAATTGAGTTTGTTTAACTAGATGTTAATTAGGGCAGTAGGGTTTAGTTTAGAGTAAAGTTTAGTTCAGTAGTTAACTAAATATAATCTATATTTGGTTTTTGAATTGAGTTTGAGAGAGCATGAGATTTGTGTAGATTTTCTTGAAGTGTCAAACGCTAGGACATGCAAATTTGAAGTGGTCAGGATATATGCAAATTCCTCAATTGTGTTTGCCCATATTTCGATTGTGCCCAAAGTTGCCTTTTGTTGTTTCCAGGGAATGAAGCATTCTGGCAAATTTTAGGTTCTCGATTTGTCCACTTTTTAGCAAAGGTCATGCCGAAATTTTCCGTGAATTTCGACATGACTTGTGCTACAAACTAGGACATATCGAGTGCCCGGGATTTGCCGCACCGGGAAGGAGTCAATGTTCCTGCAAAACATAGGCCTTTGTTATGTCATTATTCATTTAATTAGGTCTATAATTAATTGACTAGATTTAAACATGGGAAACATGGCTAGCAACAATGAAGGACTGGGTTCTGGTTATTGCGACGACGTCTACCTGGCGGCAGACGAATTTTTGAGCCTTGCCGACGATCAAACGATGTTGTTGCTGGGCCCACCGGTTCCGTCGGGCGCTGAGACGGACACGTAGATCGATGCTGAGACTGAGACAGGCGTTGAGACTGAGACCGGAGCTGAGACTCAGACCGCCATCGAGACCGGCGCTGAGACTGAGGCCGGCGCTGCCTCGGGGAGCGGAGTCGGTGTAGAACCGAAAGCAAAGAGGCAATGACTTCCTAACAAACTCAGGACTACTAGACTGGTGGTCACGTTGGTGGGCGACGGCAATTTTGAGCCAACCGCGCCCGAGGAAGCGCGTGCGTGCTACGGCAATCAAATAGGCTGCATCGTACAGACAACCGCCACCATCAATGATGAGAAACTATAGAAAATAGATAATATGAGGCCCTCCCTCCTAAAGAAGCTGCACCAGATATTCTTGTTCCCGGGCCGGAATGAAAAGGATTATAAAGATCCAGATAAGGAACCGACAATGAAGAAGATAAACAAACACGCCATGTCCAAGTTTAGTGACGCGTTGGCCGCCTGGAAAACAAGTGTGAAAGCAAAGATCGACAAAAAGGAACCCTACTCCGAGATTGTAAAGGATAATCCGACAATCATGGCAGAGCAATTTGAAATATTCAAGGCGGCTTGCGAGGCCGAAGATGCCAAAAAAAAGTCGAAGTACATGAAGGGGCTTCAACAGAGGAACATTGGGTGCCACCACCTCAGAAGCCGTGGTTACGGTGGGAAGAGGTCCATATGGGCCAAGGAGGACGCGGAATCCACGAGTCTGGGCATCCCAGACCCCTTGGCGGAGTTCATCGTCCCGTAGGAGCGTGACGTCCTCAGGGCCCGGCACCGTTGGGACCCAGTGAAGAAGATTTTCAAGACGAACGCGCTCACGACGGAGTTCATGAGACTGCTGGTAATTTTAGTTTCTGATCAATTCGACTACATGTTAGTCATGCATATTTGTAAACGATCCTTGTGCCTTTTGTAGAGAGAGCAGCACAGTACTGTGGCCGAAAGCGACTCGCCGTCTGAGGCGTTGGCGAGGCCCGAGTGGGACACTCCATTCAACCGGGCGTTGAATATTGAAACGACTCCTGGTGGATACTCGACCGTCGTATGGACGCATGCACGGTGTCGGAGACGGCGCCATGTGGAAGAAGTACTACAGTGAGACCACGGAGGAGAGAAAGGAAAGACGGAGGTTAACCGAAGAAAACATCGACAAGAAGGTTGAGATTGCGGTTGAGAAGAAATCATCTCAGACAGTCGCAACAGCGGTAGCTGCCGCAAAACAGATGGTTGTAGATATGTCTACTTCCTTGGTTCCGGTCATTTTCAATTGGACCAGGCAAAATCCAGAAAAAAAATGCAACGGACTTTCCCCTTGCTGACTTCTTGGGGAGCAGCTCAACTAGCGTTGCACCAGCACCTGCAGTTGCACCTGCTCCCGCACCGGCTCCCGCACTTGCTCCCGCACCTGCTCCCGTACCGGACATGCTCGGCGGTGCTTCGTCTTTGGCTGAGCTCGACGCCCTCACGGTATCTGTCACATCGGCCCCCTTCAATAAATGTATAATCTCCCGTTTTCGTTGCCTTTCGGATGTCTCACGTCGCATAATTTTCTTTGCAGGCCGACGAAACCCTGTGCACCATATTGTACACCATCGGTGACCAGAAGGTGGACGTGGGGAAGGCGACGATAATGAAGCTGAAGGAACCATTGTTCCACCGCCGGCCGATCCCCCCGAACGTCTTCAAGGTTTCCGTGACCAGTGTCAAACCGGGCCACGAGAATTTGCCTCCTCTGGTACTAGGGGGGATGACGACAAGAACCCGCGGCGGCTTGGTGATTGTTGCAATGGGTGGGTCCTGTTGTGGCCAAAGAGTCTGCTTCGTCTGGAGGCGGCCGGGAGCACACCCACGAGCACGCAGCCTCAGCAAGGTATGAACATCAACACCCCACCTACCCAATTAGCATCGGGTGTCGGGTTGGGTGATAGCGGACGGGGTGAGGAAGAGGCTCCATTAGTCACTGATGACGTCGCCATGGATGAGGATGAGGATGTGGATGGCACTCAACAGTATGTCTATACTGGCGCCTACTTAGGGTTTGAGCGTCATGTCGGTGCCTGAATTGCAGCCTTCGGAGGCTCAACGTATTATAGACGACCTTCCCGCAAAGAAGCCTACGAAGAGACCGAGGAAAGGCAAGAAAGCTGATTCTATGATCCAGCCGCCTCAGCAGCCTCGGGTTCGAGACCATATACATATCACCGGTGCGGATAAATTGCATATCCCCGGTCAACCAATCCTACCTACAGCAGCGCTAGGGGCCAGATTTGGCGATCTAAGGAGACTTCATGACGATGTGCTACGGATAGAGAAAGGCCTCATCGCCTCGAAAGATCCAGAATGTTCCGCGGCAATTGTCGTACGTCGACTTCTTCCCCGCGGATAAGTTCTTCCTTCGATTCGATTACATATTCGACATGTTTCACGTGAAGAACCTGGATTTTACGTTTGTCCGCCTTTATGCCTTGCACATGAACTACATCATCGGGGTTGAGCAGATACCTCATATCTGCGTCGCTGACCCGTACTTCATGCACGAGAGCTTCTTGGGAGTCAGCGCAAAGCACCGTGAATACGCGAGGGAATACATCGTCAATTTCATGCTCGCCAATAAGGACAAGGAGGCGATTCTCGTGCCTTATCATCCCCTGTAAGTCATCCGCGTGGATATCCTTCCTTCGATTTCAATCTTTCATTTGCACGGTGGAGGCTAATTAATTTGAGGTGTACTTATTTTGCACAGCGGCGGGCGCGCCGTCCTCATCATCCTCTACCCCTGATACTCCCACGCTCTTTACTTGGACTCGTCGAAGAACATTAACAAAAAGGATTACACCCACATCAAGGATGTTCTCGATAGTGCTATGTTTTACTATGAAGCACGGGGTGGAGAGGTCCAGGACAAGAAGAGAAGGGGCGGCAGGCTCAGCTTCGGCCATAAGACCAACTTCTGCTGCATCCAACAACCGAGTGATTCTCTTAATGATGGATTCTATGTCCTACACCACATGCTGGAGTATAGACGGGATCACCAGAACCTTCGCATGTCACCTACATCCAGCGATGCCCATAATCTGCAATGGGCAAAGAACGTAGGAGATATCGAGGATCATCGACTTCGAGCTGAGTTCTATCACATCTAGCGCGAACTTGCCCAAATCATCATGAAGGAGGTCGTCGGAAAAACAGGGATGTTCTACGAAGACGACAAATGTAGCGGGAAGACGTCCGGACATGGGTAGCCTCTCAGCGTCTCGACCGGAAGCCTTTCACTAGGCTCGGGGACTATCTCCCTGACTTGGATGGATGGCACGACATGTTGGAGTGATTGTCGATATATGACAATGTGTCCGTTTAGTAACTTTCTGTATGACGAAACTTTGAGTTATGCATGATGAAACTTTATTTGTGATGTAATTAAACCGTCCTCCTCGACTAGCGACGATCACTCTGGTTAGGGCATTTTGGGTACGATCAACTTTGTTATTTATGCTTATGATATGTTGCTTCCATTTTTGCCAAGTCTGTCTCTTTCTGTTGCTCAACTATATATGTTGCATATCATCGACTCATGTGACGATGCAGGTGCATAGATCATCGATGGCGAAGAAGTGCTACGCCAGGAGTATATGTACGACGAGTGGCCGGAGTGTCAGGCCCAGGTGTACCGATTTCCGGTTTCCGAGCGACAGGCAGTAGTTAGTTTAGGTTCACGCTAATGCGAGAGAGGGATACGAACTCATGTACTGCATAGTTCCGCTCTCACTCAAAGTGATAGCTCTTCTCGTGTATATCATTGTTTAGATGGATGACGATGTAGTTGCAAGTAATCGAGACTTGTATCGCTATTTTCGAGATGATGACGAGAGACCACTTTGTGTAGGATGATGATTATGATGATGACATGATTTGATGAGACTAGTTGTATGTATATGCTATGATTACATTTGTATGTGTATGATATGCTAAAGATTATTGTATAAAGCCTATTCAAATACAAAACAAATATGCAGAAAAAAAACTAGTACTAGCGAGGGGAACAAAGTTAGCAGTAGCGCCGCCTTACCAGTAGCGCTGGCCTGTAAAAAGCGTCGCAGATATTATCAGCAGCGATCTTCACCAAAGCGCGCTACTGCTATCCATGTATAGCAGTAGCGTGGGATGACAGGCGCTACTGCTACACGTTAGCTGTAGCGCCTTATCAGTAGCGCATCGTCCCGTTCTACTGATGGGCCTAAAACCCGCGCTGCTGCTAGGCTTTTCCCTAGTAGTGTCTCTCTCTCTCTCTGCTCTCTGCTCTCTCTCTCTCTCTAATTTGAATTTAGCCTAGCTAAGTGTTGGATGTATGAACCCAAGCTCAGAGATGTAACAGTGAGAGAGAGCAATTCAGTTTAGGGCAATTTAGCAAATTTAGTTTAGGGCGATTCTGTTTAGGGCAATTTAGTTTAGGAAATTTAGGAAATTTAGAACCCTTGTTAGATGAAACCTAGGAGATGAACCCTAGTTAGTTTAGGGCAGTAGCAAACTAGTTTAATTAGGGCAATAGAAAATATGTTTAGGGCAGTAGCAAATTTAGTTTAGGGCAGTAGCTAATTTAGGTAAATTAGCAAAAAATTAGCTATTAATAAAAAACAGTAGCATTATAGCTATAAGTAAAAAAATTAGCTATTAATAAAAAATAGTAGCATTATAGATATAATAAAAAAATTGCTATTAATAAAAAATAGTAGCATTATAGCTATAAATAAAAAAAATAGCTAGAAAAAACAGTAGCAAATTTTGTAGAGCCATAAAATAGCTATAAATTAAAATTAGCTAAGCAATTTTTGTAGGTATATAAAATAGCTATAAATATAAAATAGTAGCAAAAAAAGTAGCTCCCTTCCTATAAATAAAGAACAGGAGCAAATGTTTAGTGAGATCATTTTGCAAAGGTTTTTGGTTTTTGAAAAGACCACTATTTTGCAATGTTTAGTGAGGTCATTTCACTATGTGCTCCTGTGATGCTCATATGTCATTGATGTTATATGATTTTGCAATGTTGGTTGAATGTCGAAGAATATCTGATTGGCCTATGTTTTGCCGGAATGTTGATTCATTTCCGTTCCGGCAAATTTCAGACGCTCCATGTGTCCACTTTTTAGCAAAGGTCATGCCAAAAATTTCCATGATTTTCAGCATGACTTGTGCTAGAAACTAGGACATATGGAGTACCCGGGATTTGTCGGAAGGGGAAGAATCAACATTCCGACCTAATATAGGCCCCTTTTTCTTTTCATTATATCTTTTATTTACAATTGTTGAATAGGAAACATGTCTACCGACGCCAAAGTCGTGGGTGGTTCTGCTCGCCTCGAAGACCCCATCGAGGCAACAAATCACTATTTCGATTACCTAGACAAACACTAGATGGGGTTGCATGGTGGAGGCAGTGGCACCAACCCCGACACCGACGCCGACACCGACACCACCCCAGAGACCGGCAACGATGCTGTTGTAGCCGGTAAAGCACCGAAGAAGAAGAGGACACGAAGACGAAACGAGCTTGGCATCGGACAAATTGTGGGCACGGGGATGCACCCCAAGAAGTTGGAGCCAACGGCACCAGAGGAAGCGTGCAAGTGCTGGGGCAATCAACTTGGATTCATCCTCAGGGAAACCACCGACATCAACGACGAGAGGTTGAGCCTCATACCACATATGGAGAACATGCTCCTAAAGAAGTTGCACAATAGGTTCTTGTTCCCTGGCCAGAATGAAAAAGAATATAAAGATCAGGGGAAGACATCGCCATAACAAAGATAAACGACAAGGCGATGGTGACGTTCACCAACGACTTGTCCGCTTGGAAACTTCGGGTGAAAAAAGCGATTGCGAAGAATGAACCATGGTCCAATATTCATGCTGATAATCTGTCAATAACGGAAGAGGACTTTGCAAAATTCAAGGAGAATTGCGGTAAAGAAAGTGTCAAGGCAAAGTCGGAGAAAATGAAGGCGCTCCAGGCCAGGAACACGCCTCCCCACCGCCTCGGAAGCCGTGGTTATGAGGGGAAGAGGCACGTATGGGCCAAGGAGGACGCCGAACGTCAAAGTCACGGAATCCCAGACCCCTTGGCGGAGTTCACCGACCCACTGGGGCATGACTGGATCAGGGCCCGATACAAGTGGGATAAAGTCAAAAGATCTTTTACATGGACCCGAACACGAGGGAGTTCATGAGACTTCTGGTAATTGTTATATTACGACATTATTATATTAGCTTCCAATCAATTTGACTTCAAGTTTTGTCACATTAGTAAACCATCCACATTGAAAGAGCAGCACCAAAAGGTAGTTGAAAGCGACGAGTTGTCACAGTCATCGGCGAGGCCCAAGTGGGACAGCCCATTCAACCGGGCCCTGAACATACTGAAAAAGGTCCTGGTGGACAAGCCGCCGTCCTATGGATGTGTGCATGGCGTCGGAGATGGCGCCTCGTGAAAGACATTATACCACGAGGAGCCAAAGGAAAGAAGGAAGAGATGCTCGGTCTTCACTCAGCAAAGCATCGATGAGAAGGTCGTGATTGCGGTCAATAAGACCAAAGCTGAGACCAAAGAAGAGTTCCTCGGGGCCGTTAGTGCAGCGGTCACTGACGCGGTGGTCATCTTGATTCCGACACTTTTTGATTTCACGAAGAACAATCCAAATGCACGGCCGGAGGATGTGACACCCAAGTTTCTATTGAATTTTTTAAAAAGATTTTTTTTGACTTGAAGGGAGTGATTTAAAAAAATTTCTTCAAGAGAACTCTCCCTCTCATATATTTTCTTTATGGCAAAAATTTTATTTGGATTCACCCAAGATCTGCCTTTGACCTTGGGAGTTCTTGCTCTTCATTTGGGCTCAAGACAAAATGTTTTTCATTTGAGAGAATAACTTTTGAAAACCTTTTCTTGAATTTGCACTATGGCTTTTGGAAAGTACTTTGCCACTTTCAACTATTCCTTCTTGCCATGGCATAAGTGCAAATTCTCTCTCCTAACCCTTCCCTCACCTCTGGATCATGATTTGCATCAAATCCAGCAAGTTGAACCTCCCCATGTATTTATTTCCATTCAAATTTCATTCAAATATTTTCTGCCTTCTATTCTACCTCTTGGAGATTTACAAAGGAACTCCATTTTCTGTTTGGACTTTTACCACCAAACTTCTTTCCCCTCCTAGTCCTTTGAACCCTCAACCTAGAACCATGAAGATCCACTGGTCTCCAGTTCAAAATTTTCAAACTACATCAGCTGCAAGTTTGGACCAGATTTGGCAAATTTGGTGAAATTCATTCAAAACCTTCTCCAAAAATTCCAAGTAAATTCAGGCAGCCCCTGGGTGCTTTGAGTGATCGTCTCACCAAGTTACAGCTCCAGAAAAATTTATCTCTTTACAAAATCCTTTTGTCGAACACCTGCAGTGCATGGTCACTGTCAAGTTCAGTTAACTTCAGAGTTCAGTCAGTGCTCACTGTCGTTTTCTTCAGAGACGGGCATCGATCTCGCCAGTGCCATCGCGTCGCCTTGCTCCTCGTCCTCGCCCTCTTGTTCCTGCACCGCACGAGTGCCTGGCATCTTGCGGGCGTCGGCGACGAGCAGCAGAAGGTGCGCCGCCCCGTGACCGACGCCGGCGGCGGCTTTGCGGGCGCCAGCGGGAGACACGGCGCCGACGACGCCACCCAGCGCCGCCCAAACCACCGGAGCCCGCCGCGTGGCCTTCCACTCCCCCGAACGCGCTGCTGCTCTCGTCGTGAACCACAGGGCGCGGAGCGCGCTCTCTGCCGCCGTTGAGCCCGTGCGGTCACCTCACCGTGGACCGACGCCATTACGCCAAGACCAACCCCGTTCAGCTGCAAATCGAGTCCAGTAACATCCACTGATGCTGCTCGACCGCTCAAACCCCCTGCCAACCCACTGCTCCGCCGTAATCGCTCGCCGGAGATTCTCCGTTCACGGCCACCCCGTCGATCTGCCTATAAATAGGGGCCCCGAGCTTCAACTCGAGCACCCACCAGCCCTACACTTCCCCTAGAGCACGCCTAGCCACTGGAAGAGCCCCGAGGAGGTCTCCTTCCTCGACTCCGGCCGCCGCGACCCGCCACGGGACCAGCCCGATTCGCCCCCGTGTGTGCTCTGCAGCCTCCATTCTCTTGCCAGTAACTTCACCATGCATCTCTCGTTCTGACCCGCACTTCAATTTGAAGCTTGCAGCCCTCCACCGGAGTTCCCCATCCTCACCCGAACCGCCGTCCGCCAGAGAAAGTGTCGCCGTCGACGTGGTGCTCCCCGTTGGACGAGTCCACCACCCACCGACGCGGAAGAAGACACTGAAGCTCTTGGTACCCTTCGTTTCTCCTAACTCGCCGTGGTTCGACGCCGGCGTCCATCGCCATCTTCGGGCGCCGGCGAGCCTTTTCAAACCTGACATGCAGGCCCCGCGTGTCGGCCTCTGTTTTATTTTCCCCGAACCGTTTTCTGTTGGCGCCTTCGGGCAAAATACGTTTTCCCCTTTGCGCTTGCGCATTCCTAGCCGAAGCGTTTTCTGTTTTCTCAGTTAAAACCCTAGAACTTTTCTGTTTCATTACAGATAAGTCCCTGGACAGAAACCTTTATAACTTTTTAATAAGAAGGTATTTTTGAGTGATTCTTTTTCTGACAATCTTCAAATTTTGTCTAGTTTTTTATGGGATTTATTTGAAAAATATTTGGAAAAGTTTCTGTGCATGTGTTGGTTTTTCACGTTAGAACCCGTTTCGTGATTGTCGTAGGTTCCGGGAGAGGCGACGGAGCCGCGAACTTCGCCGAGCTAGACTCCGACTTCTCCGAACCAGGCAAGCATGTTTGAACATTTGATATGGCAGATGTTTTGCATGTTCATGTGAAAGTTTGTGCGTGGCATGTGAGTGTCGATAAATACCTCGATGCTTGTAAGGCAACGACCCGGTTGTTCCGAAGTTGCGATGACCTCTGATGAGAGGTGGCCTAATCATGTAGTGACATGAAGGGCAGCAAGGTGGTACTGTTGTAGCATGCCAGCCTTGCGTCATCCGACTCTCTTCGACGTTAACGTGGTTGGAGCCATGTTATCGATCTTTTCCCGCATGTTCCAAAGTTGCGATGACCTCTGATGAGAGGTGGCCTAATCATGTGGTGACATGAAGGGCAGCAAGGTGGTACTGTTGTAGCATGCCAGCCTTGTGTCATCCGACTTTCCGACGTTAACATGGTTGGAGCCGTGTTATCGTCCCTTCCCCTTTCCGTGCTACCACATGTCTCATTGCCAGGATACGGTTTAGTAAGTTGGTAACCTCTTTCCGTGTACACACCAAACAGAGAGGCCGGGATGATGGTACCTTGGCCCAGGATTAAAGCCAGTCATTCGGTCAGGGGGCATGGGTGTTTCCGGTTGGGACCGAGAGGGGGGCACCCCCTTATAGCGCGCGTATAGAAATTTGATCCCATGCTACGCGAGGTTGTAGCCTCCCCGACTCAAGGTTTTTCTTGAATGTTGCCGAGGGTGATCCCTGGCTTCGGATGGTTAAATTGGGTGTGTACTGGTTAGACGTGTTCCTTCCAGAACACCGTAGACGGAACTAGTCCCCGTGACTACTGAAATCCGTTGGCTGTGGTTAAGTACAAACTCTGCAGAGTCAATTCTTTCCAAATCATCGTATCCATGATCAGTAATGTAGACTTTATATCCAAATCTATCCGTGTGAAAAACTTGCCCCCGGTGAACAAGCTCAAGTGGTAAATTCAATTTCATTGTTATTCCTGTGGATGGACTAACATTATATTTGTCTCGTGCTTGTGATAAGTTATATTCCCGAACTATTGTATTGTTGTGTTACAATATAAGCCCTTTATGAGACGTCGCGCAGACGTCCGACTGTGGCGTGTTCTCGTTTCTTACTTTAAATATAAGCCCTTTATGCGATGTCGCTCAGACGTCCGACTGTGGCATGTACTGTCTTTATTTTCTGTTATAAGCCCTTTATGTGGTGCCGCCCCGACGCCCGACTGTGGCATTATCATTCCGCATTTTCTGCTCGAGGAGTCTTTTAGACACTCGTTTGGCACCAGTGTTATTATTCCGCATTTTCCGCTCGAGGAGTCTTTCAGACACTCGTTTGGCACCAGTATTATTATTCCGCATTTTCCGCTCGAGGAGTCTTTCAGACACTCGTTTGGCACCTGTATTATTATTCCGCATTTTCCTCTCGAGGAGTCTTTCAGACACTCGTTTGGCACCCGCATTACTATTCTGCAGTTTCCGCTCGAGGCGTCATTCAGACCCTCGCTTGGCACCCAGTATTTATTATCTCTATGTCTGATCACTCTGGTTAACTTGTTCATGTGTTTCATGTTTGCATTTGTTATACCTTATGTCCGAACTGTCTTGCGAGTACTTTCATAGTACTCACCTGGCTTGTTAATTTGGCCAGATGTTGACGAAGGCGATCTCTTGGATGAAGAGTTTGATAGCGCGTCCGATGCCTAGAGGAGTCCCAGTCAGTCCTGCGCGATCCCGGATATTGGTCACTTATGTTGTTTACGCTTCCGCCCCCCGCAATAAGTCTTCTCGAGCCTCACTCCGACGCTCGATGAGTTGTAGTTTTTTGGAATCATGTCACTCGCTTGGCAGTGATATTTCCACCACCGTTATTATCGTGAGTTAGAAGTTTGCCACCCTATCCGCCGTATTGTTTTATCGGCGTGCATGTAATAAATTGTTGGGCGGTCTCTGCTCAACTTTGTATTATATTTAGTACTCCTGGTATTTTTCTTCTGTGACCAATGTATTGTCTATCAGTGAGAAGGAATTCTTCCTCGCTGGTCCGTAACAGGGATTGGTTTCTCAATAATTATTTTATTGAAAAACCGGTCGTGACAAGCTTGGTATCAGAGCCAGGCTGACTGTAGGAAGCCACTAGGTGCGACGGCTAATCGGTTATTAGCGTCTGTTGTGCTTCTTCAGCATTTTGCAATTGTAGCTATTTTCTGTTGGTCATCATAAAATTTATGACATGACTACTCAGAAATTTTGCCTACTTTTGTAGATGGCTGGCAGCAGCTGTGAGAATCGAGTGTTCACCAACGTGCCCGAGGGGTTGTCAAGCTCCTCGTCTCCATCACCAAGCTCGCGATCGGGCCAGCAGCTCGCCCGGAGTTCACCCTCTATCAGCACAAGCTCAGTGACGACGTGTCTATGCACCAGGCTGTGGTGCAGTTCAAGGGAGGACGTTCAGCTGCACGCCACTTCCGTTTTGTGGGAAGGGCCATGCCTACGGAGAGGCATGCCATGCAGATGGCTGCCCGGGAGGCGATAGCTCGCCTTCGGGACATCCTTCCTACGATGAAGACTCGTCGCTACCGCTACCTCCCATGACATGTGCCTTACACCAGCCACTATGCGTTCGCCTGCCATCGGGGAGAGCGAGATGAAGCCATCGAGATGGTTGTGGAGTATCTCAAGGCCCTGGAGGAGTCTTTCGACAACCTCGTAGATGATCTTGTGGCTGCCCGCATGGACTTAGTCCGGGGCGGTCCTGCCAGCAGGAAGGAGCTTCTCCACACGGCGCCGCCTCTGACATTCGTCTCGTCTTCAGCCTCGTATGCACCGGTCGTTTTGGCCACTGCTCGCCGTCTGCCTACCACTGAGGAGTTCGACCGAGTCATCGCTCCTACTCCAGTCAGAGCCGCACCGCCTGCCGCATGCGCTCTACCACCAGTCGCCCCCGCACCATCACCGCAGCGCAGCGTCGCACGCCAGGAGCCATCTAGAGAGGAGGAGGTTGATTCTCCTGGACCGCAGAGCCTTGCCCTCGGCAAGGGGAAGGAGATCTTCACCATCTCCGACTGAGAGCACCGAGTAGCCGCGTGTTATGCCTGCTTGTTTGATGTGTTGCTTTTATCTGTACGCTAGTTTGTGTTGGTGTGTTTGCTGCCTTCCGGAGTAGTACGCTAGTTTTTAATAACATGTCAGGATTGTGTACGCACAACCTGAGTGTTGTATCTTGTGTTTGCTTTCGCATGTAAGATTTGTGTTAAGCACTTCTTCTCCGTGAAAATCATTTGTGTTTCTTGAAAACCTTGAAGCCTTTTTGATTATTGCCTTTGCAAGGGTTTTCCTGCGCTACACGGTTTTTCTCATGGGTTTTGCAAATGATACCCCAGACTGGAAAAATGTCTCGCCCTTGGACTCGCTCTATGCCCAATCAGCCAGAAGAGGTCTACGGAACACAGACCAGCAACAATTTCACTCAGGGTCAGTCCAGCCAACAGGACAGCGAAGCGGCACTATCTCAAGTATGCCGTCTCTTCGAGCAAAGCCAGCAATAGCACCAGGAGATGATGAACCATGTCATCAATATGGGAAACCACCGTGAACCCTATCAACCACATTCCAAGTTATCTGAGTTACAGAAGACTCGCCCCTCAACTTTTGCTCACACCGACAGGCCACTGGAAGCCGATGATTGGCTTCGCGAGATTGAAAGGAAACTGATTATCGCTCAATGCTCAGATCATGAGAAGGTGCTTTATGCACCACACTACCTTACTGGAGCAGCCGCAGCATGGTGGGAAAACTTCCTACACATGCACCCCAGGGAACACAACATCACCTGGGAAGAATTCAAGGAAGGCTTCCGTGGGGCACACATTCCCAGGAGCATCCTAAAGATCAAGAAGAAAGAGTTTGATGACCTGAAGCAAAGAGGCATGACCGTCACAGAATACAACGGCCAGTTTACCCAACTGTCTCGTTATGCCTACGACGAGCACATGACAGAAAACAAGAAGATGGAAAAATTCCTGGACGGCCTGGCACCAGCATTAAGATGCCAACTGATTGTACACACCTTTCCGGATTTTAAGACGCTGGTGGACAAGGCCATCACCCTGGAGAATGAGCGCCGTAGTCTAGAAGATATCCGCAAGCGGAAGAGGGACACGACGACTCTTGCCCGCAGCAACCGAGGCAAGACTGAGGTCCCAAGGACAGACACGAGGAGATCCACGACTACTGAGCCAAGACCCGTCGGACAATTTCATGCCAGAGAAAAGGAGTTCACATACCGTCCAGGGGTCACCTGCTATGCTTGTGGTCAACAAGGGCATTATGCTAAACAGTGCCCGAAGCCAAGAGACTCGGCACCCAAGCCGAACAATGGTGGAAACAATCCAGCCCCCAAGCGCAACAACTTCAATCCCAGCAACAACCACAGGAAGGGTCACTTGAACCATGTGACCAGGGAAGAAGCGCAGAATGCCCCAGACATCGTGCTCGGTACGTTCCCTGTCAACATAGTACCTGCCACGGTTTTGTTTGATTCTGGAGCTTCCCATTCGTTCGTTTCGAGGAGTTTTGTTTCGCAACATGGTTTTCCGATACTCCCCTTGGAAAAATCTATGATCATCAAGTCCCCCGGAAATAAGCAAATTGCTCAGGGTTACTGCCAAGGAGTGGTCATTAAGTTCGAAGGACTACCATTCCACGTGAATCTCATCGTGTTGGAAAGTAAAGGACTGGATGTCATTTTAGGAATGGATTGGTTGACCACCAACAAAGGATTCATCGACTGTTTCAATCGGACAGTGATTCTCACTCACCATCACGGCAAGACTATAAGAGTTTCCGCTCAAGAAAGGCCACGATCACAGAAACCAAAACTGAACAAGATGGACATCGCAGAATTAAGAAAAGTGCCAGTGGTATGCGAGTTCCCTGATGTGTTCCCGGAAGAACTACCAGGCATGCCACCAGACCGAGAGATCGAATTCAGCATCGAACTAGCACCTGGCACCGCTCCCATTTATAAGAAGCCATATAGAATGGCACCCTCAGAATTGGTGGAGTTAAAGAAGCAGATAAAAGAATTATTGGACAAGGGATTTATTCGAGCCAGCTCCTCACCTTGGGGTTCGCCTGTGTTGTTCGCCAAAAAAAAGGATGGGACTTTAAGGCTGTGCATAGACTATCGAGCCCTCAATATGGTCACCATCAAAAACAAATATCCGATTCCACGAATAAATGATTTGTTTGACCAGCTCGCACAGGCCAAGGTATTCTCGAAAATTGATTTGCGATCGGGATATCACCAATTGAAGGTACGGACGGAAGATATTCCCAAGACAGCTTTTACTTCCAGATATGGGTTATACGAGTTTACGGTGATGCCGTTTGGACTAACAAACGCCCCCGCATATTTCGTCCACCTCATGAACAAAGTATTCATGAAATTCATGGACAAATTTGTGGTGGTATTCATTGACGACATTCTGGTTTACTCAAGGACACCAGAAGAACATGCTGAGCACCTCAGAATTGTTTTGGGAGAATTGAGGAAACATCATTTGTACGCCAAATTTAGCAAATGCGAATTTTGGCTAAGAAAAGTTGGTTTCTTGGGCCATATATTGAACCAAGAAGGCGTGGCCGTAGACCCAGAAAAGGTCAAGGCCATACTGGACTGGAAGCCACCCGCGAATGTTACAGATGTACGGAGTTTCCTAGGAATGGCCGGGTATTACAGGAGGTTTATTGAAGGATTCTCCACTGTGGCAAAACCTATAACACAATTACTCAAGAAGGACAAGAAATTTGTATGGACAGAAGCATGCGAGCAGAGCTTCCAAGAACTCAAGAAAAAGCTGACAACCGCACCAGTCTTAACTGTGCCAGACATACACAAGAGTTTTGAAGTATATTGTGACGCGTCCCGAAAAGGTCTCGGATGTGTACTAATGCAAGACGGCAAAGTTGTCGCATATGCCTCCAGGCAACTGCGAAAACATGAGGAAAATTACCCAACACATGACTTGGAACTAGCAGCAGTCATACATGCACTCAAGGAGTGGAGGCACTTTCTGTTGGGAAATCGTTGTGAAATATATACGGACCATAAGAGCCTCAAATATATCTTCACACAGCCAGAGCTGAATTTACGCCAACGACGCTGGTTGGAACTGGTCAAAGACTATGACGTCGGCATCCACTACCACCCAGGAAAAGCAAATGTAGTGGCCGATGCCCTTAGTCGAAACCCCAGCCCGGACAGTGACGGTCAGCAAAACTTGAGGCCTGAGTTTCAGCGAGAGTTCACTCGGCTCAACATGATGTTAGTCTCTGAGGGCACCATATCGAACCTGGAGATACAACACACCCTAGTGGAACAGATCAAGAAGGCCCAACAGGGACATCCTAGTATCGAAGGCATAAAGAAGAAAATGAACCGTAGTAAGACTTCAGAATTCGTCACGGACAGTGAAGGAACATTATGGTACCGGGACAGACTTTGCGTACCTAACATTGAGGAACTCAAGCAACAGATCTTGACGGAGAGCCACACCGCTCCATACTCGATACATCCTGGAGGAACCAAAATGTACAAGGACATTCAGGAAAGATTTTGGTGGCACGGTATGAAAAGAGATATAGCCACATTCGTTGCTTGTTGCGATTCATGTCAGCGCATCAAGGCCGAGCACCAAAAGCCAGCAGGGCTACTCCAGCCTAACAGGATACCGGAGTGGAAATGGGATGAAATCGGAATGGACTTCATTGTCGGATTACCCCGGTCACAGCATGGAAATGACGCCATCTGGGTCATCACAGACCGACTAACCAAGGTTGCTCACTTCATTCCCGTGAAGACTACCTACTCCACACAAAGACTGGCAAAACTCTATCTCTCCCGTATAGTTTGCTTGCACGGAGTCCCAAAGACTATAATATCAGACCGAGGCACCCAATTCGTCTCCAAATTTTGGGATCACCTACAACAAGCTCTGGGCACGCAACTAGCTTTCAGTACAGCATACCACCCTCAGACAGATGGACAAACAGAGCGTGTAAACCAAATCCTAGAGGATATGCTAAGAGCCTGTGTACTCACCTATGGATCCAGTTGGGAAGAGAGTTTGTCGTATGCCGAATTTGCGTACAACAACAGTTACCAAACCAGTTTGCAAATGGCACCCTTTGAAGCATTGTACGGACGGAGGTGTCGTACCCCATTGAATTGGTCAGAAACAGGTGACAGCCGTATCTTCGGCCCAGATATGCTTAAGGAGGCCGAGGAAAAAGTTAAACAAATCAGGGACAGACTCAAGACAGCACAGAGCCGACAAAAGAGCTACTATGATCAGAAGCATCGTGAGGTCAGCTTTGAACCTGGTGATTCCGTATACCTCCGAGTATCTCCTATGAGGGGTCTGCAACGGTTCAAAATAAAGGGGAAACTAGCCCCAAGATTTATTGGACCATTTTGTGTGAAGGCACGAAGAGGCACGATAGCCTACCAGCTAGACCTACCCAAGGAGCTGTCAGACGTCCATGACGTATTCCACGTCTCGCAGTTGAGGAAATGTGTAAGCAACGCAGAAATACATGTACCTCATGAGGACACTGATATACAACCAGATCTCACCTACAGAGAAGCAACCACACTGAGGATGAAGCTACATGGGAAAGGGAGGATTTCCTTCGAGTAGAGTATCCATATCTATTTGAGGATCAGCAGAAATCTAGAGTACGAGATTTTTCCTAAGGGGGTAGGTGTTGTGACACCCAAGTTTCTATTGAATTTTTCAAAAAGATTTTTTTTGACTTGAAGGGAGTGATTTAAATTTTTTTCTTCAAGAGAACTCTCCCTCTCATATATTTTCTTTATGGCAAAAATTTTATTTGGATTCACCCAAGATCTGCCTTTGACCTTGGGAGTTCTTGCTCTTCATTTGGGCTCAAGACAAAATGTTTTTCATTTGAGAGAATAACTTTTGAAAACCTTTTCTTGAATTTGCACTATGGCTTTTGGAAAGTACTTTGCCACTTTCAACTATTCCTTCTTGCCATGGCATAAGTGCAAATTCTCTCTCCTAACCCTTCCCTCACCTCTGGATCATGATTTGCATCAAATCCAGCAAGTTGAACCTCCCCATGTATTTATTTCCATTCAAATTTCATTCAAATATTTTCTGCCTTCTATTCTACCTCTTGGAGATTTACAAAGGAACTCCATTTTCTGTTTGGACTTTTACCACCAAACTTCTTTCCCCTCCTAGTCCTTTGAACCCTCAACCTAGAACCATGAAGACCCACTGGTCTCCAGTTCAAAATTTTCAAACTACATCAGCTGCAAGTTTGGACCAGATTTGGCAAATTTGGTGAAATTCATTCAAAACCTTCTCCAAAAATTCCAAGTAAATTCAGGCAGCCCCTGGGTGCTTTGAGTGATCGTCTCACCAAGTTACAGCTCCAGAAAAATTTATCTCTTTACAAAATCCTTTTGTCGAACACCTGCAGTGCATGGTCACTGTCAAGTTCAGTTAACTTCAGAGTTCAGTCAGTGCTCACTGTCGTTTTCTTCAGAGACGGGCATCGATCTCGCCAGTGCCATCGCGTCGCCTTGCTCCTCGTCCTCGCCCTCTTGTTCCTGCACCGCACGAGTGCCTGGCATCTTGCGGGCGTCGGCGACGAGCAGCAGAAGGTGCGCCGCCCCATGACCGACGCCCGCGGCGGCTTTGCGGGCGCCAGCGGGAGACACGGCGCCGACGACGCCACCCAGCGCCGCCCAAACCACCGGAGCCCGCCGCGTGGCCTTCCACTCCCCCGAACGCGCTGCCGCTCTCGTCGTGAACCGCAGGGCGCGGAGCGCACTCTCTGCCGCCGTTGAGCCCGTGCGGTCACCTCACCGTGGACCGACGCCATTACGCCAAGACCAACCCCGTTCAGCTGCAAATCGAGTCCAGTAACATCCACTGATGCTGCTCGACCGCTCAAACCCCCTGCCAACCCACTGCTCCGCCGTAATCGCTCGCCGGCGATTCTCCGTTCACGGCCACCCCGTCGATCTGCCTATAAATAGGGGCCCCGAGCTTCAACTCGAGCACCCACCAGCCCTACACTTCCCCTAGAGCACGCCTAGCCACTGGAAGAGCCCCGAGGAGGTCTCCTTCCTCGACTCCGGCCGCCGTGACCCGCCACGGGATCCAGCCCGATTCGCCGCCGTGTGTGCTCCGCAGCCTCCATTCTCTTGCCAGTAACTTCACCATGCATCTCTCGTTCTGACCCGCACTTCAATTTGAAGCTTGCAGCCCTCCACCGGAGTTCCCCATCCTCACCCGAACCGCCGTCCGCCGGAGAAAGTGTCGCCGTCGACGTGGTGCTCCCCGTTGGACGAGTCCACCACCCACCGACGCGGAAGAAGACACTGAAGCTCTTGGTACCCTCCGTTTCTCCTAACTCGCCGTGGTTCGACGCCGGCGTCCATCGCCGTCTTCGGGCGCCGGCGAGCCTTTTCAAACCTGACATGCGGGCCCCGCGTGTCAGCCTCTGTTTTATTTTCCCCGAACCGTTTTCTGTTGGCGCCTTCAGGCAAAATATGTTTTCCCCTTTGCGCTTGCGCATTCCCAGCCGAAGCGTTTTCTGTTTTCTCAGTTAAAACCCTGGAACTTTTCTGTTTCATTACAGATAAGTCCCTGAACAGAAACCTTTATAACTTTTTAATAAAAAGGTATTTTTGAGTGATTCTTTTTCTGACAATCTTCAAATTTTGTCTAGTTTTTTATGGGATTTATTTGAAAAATATTTGGAAAAGTTTCTGTGCATGTGTTGGTTTTTCACGTTAGAACCCGTTTCGTGATTGTCGTAGGTTCCGGGAGAGGCGACGGAGCCGCGAACTTCGCCGAGCTAGACTCCGACTTCTCCGAACCAGGCAAGCATGTTTGAACATTTGATATGGCAGATGTTTTGCATGTTCATGTGAAAGTTTGTGCGTGGCATGTGAGTGTCGATAAATACCTCGTTGCTTGTAAGGCAACGACCCGGTTGTTCCGAAGTTGCGATGACCTCTGATGAGAGGTGGCCTAATCATGTAGTGACATGAAGGGCAGCAAGGTGGTACTGTTGTAGCATGCCAGCCTTGCGTCATCCGACTCTCTTCGACGTTAACATGGTTGGAGCCACGTTATCGATCTTTTCCCGCATGTTCCAAAGTTGTGATGACCTCTGATGAGAGGTGGCCTAATCATGTGGTGACATGAAGGGCAGCAAGGTGGTACTGTTGTAGCATGCCAGCCTTGTGTCATCCGACATTTCCGACGTTAACATGGTTGGAGCCGTGTTACCGTCCCTTCCCCTTTCCGTGCTACCACATGTCTCATTGCCAGGATACGGTTTAGTAAGTTGGTAACCTCTTTTCGTGTACACACCAAACAGAGAGGCCGGGATGATGGTACCTTGGCCCAGGATTAAAGCCAGTCATTCGGTCAGGGGGCATGGGTGTTTCCGGTTGGGACCGAGAGGGGGGGCACCCCCTTATAGCGCACGTATAGAAATTTGATCCCATGCTACGCGAGGTTGTAGCCTCCCCGACTCAAGGTTTTTCTTGAATGTTGCCGAGGGTGATCCCTGGCTTCGGATGGTTAAATTGGGTGTGTACTGGTTAGACGTGTTCCTTCCAGAACACCGTAGATGGAACTAGTCCCCGTGACTACTGAAATCCGTTGGCTGTGGTTAAGTACAAACTCTGCAGAGTCAATTCTTTCCAAATCATCGTATCCATGATCAGTAATGTAGACTTTATATCCAAATCTATCCGTGTGAAAAACTTGCCCCCGGTGAACAAGCTCAAGTGGTAAATTCAATTTCATTGTTATTCCTGTGGATGGACTAACATTATATTTGTCTCGTGCTTGTGATACGTTATATTCCCGAACTATTGTATTGTTGTGTTACAATATAAGCCCTTTATGAGACGTCGCGCAGACGTCCGACTGTGGCGTGTACTCGTTTCTCACTTTAAATATAAGCCCTTTATGCGATGTCGCTCAGACGTCCGACTGTGGCATGTACTGTCTTTATTTTCTGTTATAAGCCCTTTATGTGGTGTCGCCCCGACGCCCGACTGTGGCATTATCATTCCGCATTTTCCGCTCGAGGAGTCTTTCAGACACTCGTTTGGCACCAGTGTTATTATTCCGCATTTTCCGCTCGAGGAGTCTTTCAGACACTCGTTTGGCACCAGTATTATTATTCCGCATTTTCCGCTCGAGGAGTCTTTCAGACACTCGTTTGGCACCTGTATTATTATTCTGCATTTTCCTCTCGAGGAGTCTTTCAGACACTCGTTTGGCACCCGCATTACTATTCTGCAGTTTCCGCTCGAGGCGTCATTCAGACCCTCGCTTGGCACCCAGTATTTATTATCTCTATGTCTGATCACTCTGGTTAACTTGTTCATGTGTTTCATGTTTGCATTTGTTATACCTTATGTCCGAACTGTCTTGCAAGTACTTTCATAGTACTCACCTGGCTTGTTGATTTGGCCAGATGTTGACGAAGGCGATCTCTTGGATGAAGAGTTTGATAGCGCGTCCGATGCCTAGAGGAGTCCCAGTCAGTCCTGCGCGATCCCGGATATTGGTCACTTATGTTGTTTACGCTTCCGCCCCCCGCAATAAGTCTTCTCGAGCCTCACTCCGACGCTCGATGAGTTGTAGTTTTCTGGAATCATGTCACTCGCTTGGCAGTGATATTTCCACCACCGTTATTATCGTGAGTTAGAAGTTTGCCACCCTATCTGCCGTATTGTTTTATCGGCGTGCATGTAATAAATTGTTGGGCAGTCTCTGCTCAACTTTGTATTATATTTAGTACTCCTGGTATTTTTCTTCTGTGACCAATGTATTGTCTATCAGTGAGAAGGAATTCTTCCTCGCTGGTCTGTAACAGGGATTGGTTTCTCAATAATTATTTTATTGAAAAACCGGTCGTGACAGAGGACTTTCCCATTCCCAGCTTTGTTGGGAGCAATTCGGCGAACACCACAGCACCGGCACCTGCTCAAGCAACCGCAAAAGGTCCTGCTCCTGTTCATAGCAGCCCGACCTCTGTCTCTTGCATGCTCGGTGGGCCTTCATAGTTGGCTGAGCTCGTCGCCATCACGGTAATTACGCGCCATACCATTTTCACCAGCATGTCTATAGTCTTCCGTTTTGGTTGCCTGTCGGATGTTTGACGTTGCCGACATGCCTTCTTCATAGGCCGACGACACCCCATGCACCCTACTCTATGACATCAAGGGCCAGAAGGTGGTCATGGGAAAGGCAACGATCGTGAAGCCGAAGGACCGCATGTTCCATAACTGAGAGATGCCCGATGGCGTCTTCAAGGTTAACGTGGCCATTGTCTTTGCAGGCCTCGAGGATTTGCCTCCTCCGGTACCAGTCGATGACCACGAGAACCCTAAGATGATTGGCTCATGCAAGAGCTGGTTCTTGCCTTGGCCGAAGTCTCTTCTTCGTCTATAGGCGCCCAGTATCACGCCAACGCCACCTTCTAAAGAAGGTATGAACACCACCCCACCTACCACATTACCTGCACCTGTCGTGGCGAGTGATAGCGGCCGACGCGGGGGAGAGTCTCCATTAGTGTCCGATGATATAGCCCCCGTTGTTAAAGAAGCCAATGTTGATGATGACATGGAGGATGATGATGATGACCCAGACAATTATTTCAATACCGCCTATGATGATGGAGGATTGATGGCTCAGACGGCAAAGACTCAGGATATGAGCGTGGTGATGATTACTTGATGCAGCCTGATTTGCCGGAGCCAGAACGTCCTAAGGCGGAATGCAAAAAGTCTCTCTTCAAGCGATCCTCACAGGAGATGCCTCTAGATGCCGCCTGTACCTAGCAACCCCCCGAGGCCCATCCACTGATTAGCCCGACGACACTAGGGGTGGTGGTTAGGGAAGGTATGGTGGGCTCACTACCGCCACCCACCAAGAAGAAAGGAGGAGACTGGACAAGAAAGGCCCTAAAGGAGCCAGAGCTGCTTCAAGCAGTCAGCTGCCTATAGAGCCCCGGGTGGTAGACAGAATACCTGTCGAAGGTGCGCAGCGCTTTCATGTCGCCGGCCAGCCGATCCTACCTGCGAAAGCGCTAGAGCACATACTGAACAATGATCTAAGGAGACTCCATGAAGATGTGCTGGCCAGAGAGAAACGCCTTCTGGTCGCGGAAAAACCAGGTTACCCGCTTTACGCAGCTCAGGTGTCGGGTGGGAAGTTGTACATCGAGAGATGGCCCGCAAATAAGTTCATCCTGCGATTTGACTACATCTACAACATGTTCCACATGACCAAGATGGATTTCCAGTTCATCCGCATGTATGCGCTGTATCTGAACTACTTCATCAGGGTCGAGAACATCAAATATATATGCGTCGCGGACCCGTTCTATATGTACGAGAGCTTGTTGGCAGTTTGCAAAGAGCACCGTGACTATGCGAGCAAGTACCTCGGTGAATTCGTGATCGCTAATAAGGACAAAGAAGTGATTCTCTTACCTTATCATCCCACGTAAGTCATCCGCATATATCCTTTCGTAAGTGTTAATCATTCCTGTGCAAGCATGGAGGCTAATTTGAGGTGTACTTAATTCGTGCAGCGGGGGGGGGGGGCACCATCCTCATTGTTCTGTCCCCGGAATACTCCCATGCGATGTACTTGGACTCATGAAAGAACCTCAGGAAAAAAGATTACAAGCACATAAAGAGTGTTCTCGATAGTGCCCCGTTAACCTTCAGCCTGTCTGGTGGATATATCAAGGTGAAAAAGTACAGGAATCGTGGGCTGGATTTCGGTCATAAGACCGACTTCTGCTGCATCCAGCAACCGCACACCAGTATGGCTGATGGATTCTACCTCATGCATCACCTGCTCGAGTACAGAAGGGATAATGAACGCTTTCACATGTCACCTACTACCAACGATGCCGAGATTGTCCGCTGGGCCACAAGCATAGGAAGGACACCAGATCATCGGATCAGAGCTAGGTTTTATCACGTACAGTATGAACTTGCTCAAGTGATCATGAAGCAGATCCTCGAACCATCAGGGATGTTCTACCATGGGCAATCATACGGGAAGATGTCCGAGCACTGCTACTCGCTCATCGTCTGGACCTGAAGCCTTTCAAGAAGCTCGGGTGCTTCCTCCCTGACTATGAAGGTTGGACCGCCGACATGGAGGAATGATTGTTCATGACAATGTGTCACTACTGTCTTTCTATGTCAAAACTTTGAATTTATGCACGGCGCAACTATGTGATGTAACTAAACCGTGGTCCTGAACTAGCGTAGATCGCTCTAGTTAATTAGTTTGGGTATGAGGAACTTCGTCATTTATGTTTACTATTGGTTGCTTGTATTTTGCTAACTATGCCTCCATGTTTTCTTAAGTACATTATGTTGCATATTATCATTAAATTCATCAACTCAAGATGCATGTACATAGATCAGAGATGGCGAAGGGCTACTACGCTGTGTACGTTGGGAGGGTTCCAGGAGTCTACGAGCACTGGCTAGCCGCTCAGGCCCAGGTGCATAGGTACCCGGGTGCTAGCCACAGAGCGTTCGGTAGCAGAGCCGAAGTAGAAAGTAGTTACTTGAGGTGGACACTCCAGCATGAGCAGGGGCGGGACCACCGGTACTACATAGTCGCGCTCTTGCTCATGCTGATCGCTCTGCTCTTCTACATCATGGTTTAGATAGAGATGATGAAACTTGTGTGTGTGCCATGACCATGCAATTGCACTTATTCGAGACATGACATGATCGCACTTGTGTATTGCTATTTTCAAGATTTCATGATATTTGTGTTGAATGATGATGATGATGATGGCATGACGAGACTACTGTATGTCTATGATATGATGAGAATAGTGTATGTTTAGTATGATCTGATGAAACTATTGTATAGCGCCTGTATAAATACAACACAAATACGTAGAGGGTTGCGAATTGGGGGAAAGCAGGAACATTAGCGGTAGCGTTGGAAAGCACCTAGCAGTAGCGCTGGCTTAGCAGCAGCGCTTCCTGTGAACAAGCGCTACAGCTAGGTATCGGTAGCACTGGTCCAGGAAGCGCTACTGCTAACAATACTTACCGGTAGCGCTTCCCATACCAGCGCTACTGCTACAACTTAGTTGTAGCGCGCTAGCAGTAGCACTGGACCCAGCACTACTGCTATGCATATTTCAAGCGCTGCTACCAGGGTTTTCCCTAGTAGTGTGGTACTGAGATTGTCCACACGCGAAACAATGAGCTTGATTACCTTTGTGGGGAGCGAATTCCAGCCACTCTTTCGGCAGATGCTGCTCGGTTCTGCCATTGTTAGTGCTTGGGTTTCGGAAGAGGGGGGAGGCGCCTTAGCGGGGATGGAAGGTTGGACGATTATGTGCGGACGAAGATGGAGAAGCGAATATGCGCTGCGGGAAGTGGACAGGTGATGATGACAACAGCATGCTACTTGACTTACGAGACACATCCCAGCAGAGTAGAGTCATATCAATGCCAGGCAACTTGCTTGAGTGATCACAGTACTAGTACTCCCTACCGTACCTACTACTATGCCCTAGTTTGCATATAGAGTAGTGGAGTAGGACTCTGCTCTACTACTAGCACCGAAGGAGTTGTATATTTTAATCTAAATCGTTACAAACTTCAATGCCCGAGCGTGGAATGACTACAAACCGCCATCGGTGCTAACTCCAATCCCCAACAAATGTTCGCTGGGAGACATGGCAGATGCAAACGCCCACGACGCAGTTACAGTACGTGTGTAAGGGTGGCGGTTTTGTGAAATACTATGGCTTAAAAATAGGCCACCTTCGGATGGAAATCTGACGGTTACGTGTGATTCTCCAGGATTGAGCTCGTGGCAAACAATCGCCAGATATTATTACTAAAAAAAGGTTAAAACACCCGGGGCTATAACTTGCACCGGCTGACCACTAACAATGATACTAACATAGTTGTAAAATGGTCAAAGACCGTGTCTACATGGTGTTTGGAATTATATGCAAACTAGCAAGATGCCCGTGCATTGCACGGAACATCAAGATGCATTTTTTTACAAAACACCTATTGTGATTGATCCATGAAGGAGTAATCCCATGTGTAAAAACTAATGATATCTCGAGAATTTTATCGGAAAAATGGTATCTCGAGAATTTCGTCGAAAAAATGATATCTCGAGAAAGATGAGAGATAAGGTGAGGAGTGGGACGTGGTGGTGACCGGTGGTCGGACTAGGCGGAGACATGGGGATGGACGGTGCCGGCAGGGGCCACAATGTCATATTGTTTCACAGACTTCCTTTTTTAATTGCTTAGCAATGAGGTTGTGGGAGATAAGAATGAACGAGGCAAGGCCTTATCTGTAAATGTGGAGACAGGTGCGGGTATATTTTGTAAAATTGTCATAGTCTGGTTTCTATCCGTCAGATATAGATCACACGGTCTATATTACAAGATGGCAGGCACACCATCATCACCAACACGGTTTTTTATCTATATAATATAATATAATATAATAATATATACAAGAAATATGCCCGTGCGTTGCACGTAACATCAAGATGCGTTTTATGAGTAGTTTATATTGTGAGAGAACAGGATGAACGAGGGAAGGCCTTATTTGCAAATGTGGAGAGGGGTGTGGGTATCTTTTTGGAAAATTGCCATAGTTTCCTTCCTATCCGTCAGATACAAATCGGACGGCCTATATTGCATGACACTTGTGCACGTCGGTCCTAAACAAACGGTTTAAAACCCCTTTCCGTGACGGCATTTGGAACCGTCGCCAAGTTAGTGTGGGCGATAGGGGGGTCCTTCCCACATGACCCAGAAACCGTCGGGGATAGGGAGCCTTGATGCATACAGTTGTTCCTACATAATCGTTCCCGATATCTCGAATATCCCAAATGCTTCATCCTTGCTACTCGTTTGTGCTCGCATTGCCATCGCAGTCGAAGTTTTGTGGTTCTGCCTAAAACCAGGCAGATTCTAGGCACGGGAGCTTTCCAGGCAGATTCTAGGCAGATTCCAGGCACGGGAGATTTACGGTGCCTGGCACATCACAAACAGTTCATGATTATAAACCGTGTACGATAGGTAGACAATCACACACATTTAGTTTTGCCGCACCATATGTGATAGTGTCTGATATCACAGACGCTTTGCGAACGGCAACTGTGTGCATGCTTGCACACGTTTCCTCTCTGTGAACCGTCTAGGATTATGGTGTATATCGCAAACGTTTGTGTTTTACCAACCGTGTGTGTCGTAATGACCTACACAATGTAATTTCTCCCTAATTTAATTGCTGCTATTTAAAATTGTACCTAATTTAATCTTGAAAGTAGGCTATAGCTTTAATCATATCCATCAGGTTCAAACAACCAATGCATTATTCGATTCACAGGTACATATGTTTAAGAATTAGAGAAGCACCAAATAAAGAATGATGTACCAGGGTTCTATACTTGTACTATTACAGATGGTAAAGAAAGAGGCGACAGACATTCCAGTTGCTGAACAAGGTGAAGCGGAATGGCCCTATTGTGCTCTCCTGGATGCAGAAGGCATGCAGGACTCTAGTCCAACCCCTTGTGATGGCCTGCCGCCAATCATGTAGTTTGAGAGGTAATCTTGAGTAAACTGCTTCAGGATCCACTGCAAAAGAAAAAAGATTCCGATATTGTCATCTAACACAACTCATTACGGGCAGTAAAAAGAATGCTACAGGGTTCTTACTTACCATCCTGCGGTGCACTGTTGTCTTGCATAAAGTGTAAACAAATAGTTCGATTAACATATTTTGACACATTTTAGTAACAATCTTTATCATTTTCCTCACTTGATGCTGGTTCATGAATATCTCATTGCCCCATACGCAGAAAGGGTCAATGTGTGGATCTTTGGCAATGATATATGTACCTAAAAGCACCAAGTTAATATTAGAAGCTAAACAACAATTGAAAAATGATTTAGTACAACACTCCATCCATCCATTATATAAGATTTTATTACATGTATATCTAAACATCATCAGAACATTAAGGTAACACTCTTCCTTGTTGCTATGTAGCCTGAGATTGCATATTTAGTCATTCAGTACAATGCATGTTGCTAAACAAAAATTGAAAAACGAAAAGGCATGTTAACTGCAATATCCTTAACAGCAACCAAATATCGTAATTCATAGTGGTATTGTTGAAACTATTATTGACGAAATTGAACTACACAGCAAATAGTTGCACATATAGAGCATCACATTGTGAAGAACTGAAATAAACAAGTCACAAGGACATCACTAGGCGATCCTTAAAAAGTTAAAGGACTAAAACCCTTAGTGGATATATATATACTCCAGCAATTTTTGGCCTTTTCTAGTCGATCCCCTAAACTTAAGGTTGTAAACTTCAATTTGATCAAGTTCAAAGCAGGTTCAACCGAAAGTAGCATGCATTCAAACATAAACATAGATAGTTTTGCATAACCGAACATAAAATATATATTTAAACTAAGCTAAACTACTTTCGGTCGAAGTAGAGGTCGAGCCAATTCTTCCTCGTCATGTACGGTGTGCCGCGAGCCGGGTCCGGGCCAGTACCGTCGTCGGGGTCGTTGGGGAAGGCACTCCTCCACTCGTCGACGTCGACCTCCTCGTCCTCGGGGCCCACCTCGATGCCCTCCGCACCGCCGTCGCGCTCCCACGCCTCGCGGTCCTCCCGCGCCATAGCCGAGCTCACCACCCGTGGCTCCGGCGGAACGAGGTGGACCGGACACGTGCCGAAGGGGAAATTGAGCCTATCCGCCGCGCCGTGGTAGCGGACCTGCCAGCGGTCGTACTCCATGGCCGCGAGCTCGGGCGTGTGGAAGCTACCGAGCCAGCGGAGGGTGTGGGTCTCTCGATCTGTAATCTCGGCGACCCACGTCCCCCACCACCACCGTCGGACCCCGGGGTAGGACTTCATTGGCTGCCGGGTCCGGGGGAGGACGGGGAAGTCCTCGAACCGGCGTAGGGGCGCAGCGGCGGGCAGATCGGGGGACCGGTGACGACGGATCGGGCCCGTGGAGGAGGACGGGGACACCTCGGCGGGCACCTCGCCGGCGTTGGGCGAAAAGGCCGCGATAAACCTCTTTTTGGCCATTGGCTACTCGAGCTCCCCGGCACACAGGCAGAGGTTGAGGATGGAGGCACCGGCGATGGCGGTGACCTACCAATGGTTTCGAGGGTTGTGTGTGTCTGTGTGAGCGGTGGTTGTGTTTGAGGAAATACTGCGGCAACTGAAAATTTTACTAGGCGGGAGTAACAAGGCGGCGCTACTGAAAATTTGGATAAATGGCGAGCAGATATTTTTGAGATTGCGAGGGATGCAGAGGCGGGAGTAAAATGCCGGGGCTACTAAAAATTTGAATCAAGGGATTGAAGCAGAGCGGGAGTAACAGACATCGCACACGGTACGCACATACTAATAGTGTGCTATCAAACATTAAAACCTTCCAGGCGGTAGATATTTTCAAGATTGCGAGGGATGCAGAGGCGGGAGTTTTGGGAGAGTGAGCTAGTGTGCTTGACACGCCGGCTATGAACTGTAGCCGGCGCACCTTCTCGCGTAAGCCATAGGCGTACTATACACCGACGGTGCTCCAAGATATTTTGTACTACATCTCACACGGTTGGTGAGAGGAAACTGTGTGGGATCTACTTGATTTGAATTACAAAATGGGGTCAGAGCGGCAATGGACGGTGTTTGAATTGCTAGACCTTTTATCTGCAATGAACATGCAATTGTATGTGTGTCGTAAAAGAATTGGAATTATTCAGGGTTCGTTTGGACATTTCATACATTAAATTGGGTTTCTAGCCATTTCAGGTGCATAATTCAAAATTAAACTACATGCACATGCTCCGGTGCATACAAATTGGTTGAAAAATCAAATCGGTGTCCTTCAGTACATGGTTAGGTCCCATGGAGGAAATGGGAATGAATTTTTCGGGGTTCGTTTGGCCTTTTTATACATTAACTAGGTTTTCTAGGCATTTTATGTGCATAATTCAAATTTGAACTACAAGCACATGCTCCAATGTACTAAAGTTGGTTAAAAAATCACATGTGTGTCCTTGGGTGAATTTCTAGGTCCCATGCAAGAGATGGGAATGAATTTCAAACACCAGGGCACTATTGATTGCCGGCAAAACGTTGAGATACCTGGTTTTTAAATTCTAGTAAATCCAAAACTTGTCTGAAATTCATGAAACTTGGCATGCTATCATGGAGCGGCATCACCATGTTGTGGTGAAACTTTTGCCCCATTTGGGGCAGGTTTGGGTAAAAGCTTCTCACAAACCAGAGCTTCTCACAATAAGCATGATGGTTTCAATGGGGATCGTACCACCTTTGGCGACAAGACGATATCCGTTGCCTCTTATTGCTTTAAAAAAATTCTAGTGTCAACATAAAACAACAGGAGTGTTGTGTTCAATCTTGGAATTTTTCGGGGTTCGTTTGGCCTTTTTTATACATTAACTGGGTTTTCTAGGCATTTTATGTGCATAATTCAAATTTGAACTACAAACACATGCTCCAGTGCACCAAAGTTGGTTCAAAAATCACATGTGTGTCCTTGGGTGAATTTCTAGGTCCCATGCAAGAGATGGGAATGAAATTCAAACACCATGGCACTTTTGATTGCCGGCAAAATGTTGAGATGCCTTGTTTTTAAATTCTAGTAAATCCAAAACTCGTCTGAAATTCATGAAACTTGGCATGCTATCATGGAGCGGCATCAACATGCCGTGGTAAATATTTTGTCCCATTTGGGGTAGGTTTGGGTATAAGCTTCTCACAAACCAGAGCTTCTCACAACAAGCATGATGGTTTCGATAGGGATCGTACCACCTTTGGGGACGAGACGATATCCATTGCCTCTCATTGCTTTCAAAAAATTTCTAGTGTTAACAGAGAACAACAGGAGTGTTGTGTTCAATCTTGGAATTTTTCGGGGTTCGTTTGGCCTTTTTTACACAATAACTGGGTTTTCTAGGCATTTTATGTGCATAATTCAAATTTGAACTACAAGCACATGCTCCAATGCACTGAAGTTGGTTGAAAAATCACATGGGTGTCCTTGGGTGAATTTCTAGGTCCCATGCAAGGGATGGGAATGAATTTCAAACACCAGGGCACTGTTGATTGCCGGCAAAACGTTGAGATACCTGGTTTTTAAATTCTAGTAAATCCAAAACTTGTATGAAATTCATGAAACTTGGCATGCTATCATGGAGCGGCATCAACATGCCATGGTAAAAAAATTGTCCCATTTGGGGCAGGTTCAGGTATAAGCTTCTCACAAACCAGAGCTTCCTACAACAAGCATGATGGTTTCAACAGGGAACGTCCCACCTTTGGGGACGAGACGATATCCATTGCCTCTGATTGCTTTCAAAAAATTTCTGGTGTCACCATAGAACAACAGGAGTGTGGTGTCAATTTTTGTGATTTTTCAGGGTTCGTTTGGACATTTTTATGCATTAACTGGGTTTTCTAGGCATTTTATGTGCATAATTCAAATTTTAACTACAAGCACATGCTCCAATGCCCTAAGGTTGGTTGAAAAATCTAATATGTGTCCTTGGGTGAATTTCTAGGTCCCATGCAAGAGATGGGAATGAAATTCAAACACCAGGGCAGTGTTGATTGCCGGCAGAACGTTGAGATGCCTGGTTTTTAAATTCTAGTAAATCCAAAACTCGTCTGAAATTCATGAAACTTGCCATGCTATCATGGAGCGGCATCAACATGCGGTGTTAAAAAATTGTCCCATTTGGGGCAGGTTTGGGTATGTGCATCTGACAAACCAGAGGTTCTCACAACAAGCATGATGGTTTCGGTAGGGAACAACCCACCTTTGGGGACGAAACGATATCCATTGCCTCTTATTGCTTTCAAAAAAATTCTCGTGTCAACATAGAAATACAGGAGTGTTGTGTCAATTTTTGAAATTTTTCGGGGTTCGTTTGGACATTTTTATGCATTAACTGAGTTTCCAATGCATTTATGTGCATAATTCAAATTTGAACTACTTGCACATGCTCCAGTGCATATAAATTGGTTGAAAAATCAAATCTATGTCCTTGGGTGCATGTTTAGGTCCCATGCAAGAAATGGGAATGAATTTCAAATACCAGTGCACCGTTGATTGCCGGCAAGACATTGAGATGCCTCGTTTTAAAATTCTAGTAAATCCAAAACTCGTCTGAAATTCATGAAACTTGGCATGCATTCATGGAGCGGCATCAACATGCCATGGTAAAATTTTTGTCTCGTTTGGGGTAGGTTTGGGTATATGCTTCTCACAAACCAGAGCTTCTCACAACAAGCATCATGGTTTCGGTAGGGAACGTCCCACCTTTGGGGACGAAACGATATCCACTGCCTCTTATTGCTTCCAATTTTTTTCGTCTCAACATAGAACAACAGGAGTGTTGTGTCAATTTTTGTGATTTTTCGGGGTACTTTTGGACATTTTTATGCATTAACTGAGTTTTCAATGCATTTATGTGCATAATTCAAATTGGAACTACATGCACATGCTCTAGTGCATATAAATTGGTTGAAAAGTCAAATATGTGTCCTTGGGTGCATGCTTAGGTCCCATGCTAGAAATGGGAATGAATTTCAAACACCAGGGCACTGTTGATTGCCGACAAAACATTGAGATGCCTGATTTTTAAATTGTGGTAATTCCAAAACTCGTCTGAAATTCATGAAACTTGGCATGCTATCATGGAATGGCACCCGACATGATGTGGTATTTTTTGTGTCCATTTTGAGAGAAGGCACACTCGAATAATGACAGCCAACAAAGGCATTTTGAAAAAATAGCTGCCACTTTAATACCTCAAACGTTTGTATAATTCAAAACGTGTGCGATCTGTTAACCATTCATGTGACGCCACGTGTCTTGGTTTCAATGGTTGTAGGAGGTGCCATGCGGACAGCTGCTTGACCTTGACTGAACGGGAGGCGTGCGAGCGCAGTCCATTGCGCAGACTGACCGAGAGGCGTGCTAGCTGTCCTCCAATGCGCAGGCTCACCGGGAAGCGTGCGAGCTGTACGCTGCGCAGGCTCACGGGGAAGCGAGCCCTTTGACTTCCATGGCCGCCCGCCTTCCTCTCCATTAATGGCGCCTGAGCCGCTATTTAATACGGGCAGCCTTACTGTTCGCCTCCCATTCCCCTCCCCCCCAGACCTCCACCGCCATGGCGCAGAATGATCATCTTCCACTAGTCTTCAAGTTTGGGGAAGTCGACTCCGAGCCGAAGGAGATAGAAAATAAGGAGGAATGGGGCCTCATGGACATGGCCCATAACGAGCTGGCCGCGGCGGTTGCTGCCCCCACTCCCGTCCCAGCTCCCATCCCCACGCCCGTGCCAGCGACCATCCCCGTAGCATTGATGGGCTGGTCGCCGAGAACTATCGCAGAGCTGGAAGCCGCGGGCGTCAGCGAGGTCTCCGCGGACCCGCGCGAGCTCGTGTACATGCCAGCGCCAGCGCCCGTGCCCGTGCCCATGCGCGGCCCTCCACCCGTCGTGGTGCCGGCCTCCGTGCGTTTGGCTGCACCCGCCGCGCCCGTGCGCGCTCCTCCACCCACCGCGGCGCCGGTCCCCGTGCGTTTGGTTGCACCCACCGCGCCCGTGCCAGTGCCCGTTCGTGCCCCCCCTCAGCGGCATGGGACGCTGCCGTCGACCGCTACCTCTCAGCGGTGTCAGTTGCCATCCTCACGCGCCCCGCCCGTCAATCGCGCGATGACATGATGTTTGATTTACAAGTGAAGAACATTTTGTGCTGCCTTGAAGACTTCAACAACGGCGCCCCGGAGGACGACAACGACAACGACGGCGCGGCACGCCGCCTCCGCCGCCGCCGGAAATAGTTTTTTGGGGGTTTAATACTGTATCTCGAATTCTCGATCATATGAATATAAATTCGCAGTGTGACTGCATGAAAGATATGGTTTGAAAGAACTTGCGTTTTTCTCCCTCAATGTACAGACTTATCAAACGATGTTCTTTTAAAAAACGTCAATGGTTTTTAAATATAAAACACTCATCACAAACGTTTTAGTTAGAACACCCGTATGCAAACCGACAGCTTCCCAGGAAGCCAAGGGAAAATGTGCCGAGCAGGATTTCTGCATCCTTTCAACGCAAACGATTGTTTTGCATGACCCGTGTGCAACCACGTACAAACAATTGGGTAAGATTTGCATATCTGTCATTTTGGGTATGTTGCCATTTCTCAAACTGGAAAGATTAACATTTGTTTATCTAGTAACATTGCCATTTAGCAACCTTGTAACACTGCGATTTGTCAAAATATGCAGCTACAAATCACTAGCACTATCTAATTTTTGCAACTAAAATCACTAGCACTGTTCATATGGACACCACTAGCAGGCATGAGTTGATGGACGCATATGCAAATGTACCATTCATTACATACAACAAGTCATCCACCCACAATGACAAAGAGGATACACGTTGGATTATAGATCATTTGCAACAAAACATTCTAGTAAAGTTTTTCTCACACAACAAATAACAGAGCGATGAAATGAACTTCAGCTCAACCACTCGTGGGCGTTGGAAACGCTTGCTTTGAACCAGAAGTGATTCTCTGGGAAGGGCCAGCTACTGTCTATCTCGAGACCAACACAGGACTGATCATCGAGGCTGAAGCGGCCTATGTCAGGACCCATATTGGGACGGTAGGGAAGCATAGTAATGTCCGAGGTATAGATACAGTTGCTTCTCATAAATGGTGGTAACGTTGTGTCAACAGCAGCTGGATCGCCTTCCACCATCATTGGATAGTTTTGTCCAGGGAAGAGTGAGTTTCCTCCAAGACTTTCAATACTAAACCAGGGAGAAGGTGTTGGCGCTAGTACACTAGTATACATCCCGAATACCCTGCAACGGATGTTGGAATAGGTCCGAAGAGTGCGACCATGCGAGACAACACCTTCTTCCTTAGTAACATCAGCAGTGCCTTGTATACAGACAAGAAGAGGTGATCCATCGGAATAAGTTGCCAGGCGCCACTGAGTATATGGGTCCTGCTCGTCCTCATGCTAGTGATCATCAGCATCGTCATCTCCCCCTTGGTTATAAAATTTTTCAAGTATAGGTGGTGGAATGTTCACAGGACCTTGGAAACACAAGAAGGTTAATTAGTAAAGGGAAACTAGCTAACCCGCATGCATGTGGATGAAACAATTATAATTACGGTGGAAGACAAACGTACTAAAAGCATCAGGATTCCATGCAAAAACAGTGCCACGAGTGGTGGTAGCAAACACAAGACCCTCGTATTGAATTGCATCACAGTACTCATCCGTGTACAGAAATTGATTTTTGAGCAATATCCATCGAGGCCTGGAAGTAAGGAAGGCAACAAGCTTGTCGAAGATAGCAACAACTTCATAGTTCGTGTAATCCCAAGAGCGGTTGGGAACTTGACAAATTGCTATATTTCGTAGAAAACAATCAGCATGATCGTATTTCAACTCATGTAGAATACCGGTGTACTCAACCTCTGGGCAGTCGTCTGAGATTTTTGGAAGTGGAACCCGGTGACGAGTGTACACATTCACAAGTCCCCACTCGTAGTTGTACCGAATATAAACAACCCAATCTCCATTTGCGCCTTGTAACACCCCGGATTTAACTTGCCATATTTGCAACTCCGACTCTTGCCATTTTTGGCTATGTGCTATGTTATTTCCTCCGTGGTCGGGTTTTGTCTCTCGTTTTGCATTTTGTCATGTCATGCTTTTTCATATCATGTCATCATGTGCATTGCATTTGCATATGTGTTCGTCTCTTGCATCCGAGCATTTTCCCCGTTGTCCGTTTTGCAATCCGGCGCTCCTATCTCCCCCGGTGCACTCCTTTTGTTTTCTTTCGTGTGCGGGTGTCAAACTTTCTCGGAATGGACCGAGGCTTGTCAAGTGGCCTTATTACACCACCCGGAGACCACCGGTCAAGTTTCGTTCCATGTGGAGGTCGTTTGGTACTCCAACGGTTAACCGGGCATCCGCAAAGTCCATTTGAGTGTCCAGCAAAAACCCCCTCTAAAACCAGCCCAAAACCCACCAAACTCTCTTCCATGCTCTAGGTCGTTCGATCACGATCGTGTGGGCGAAAACTGCACCTCATTTGGACTCTCCTAGCTCCCTCTACCTATATATTTGCCTCCCCTCCCGAAATAGATTGCAGATCAACCCTAGCGTCTTCCACCTCGCGCCGCCGGACAAAGTCCGCCCGTGCCGGACACGTCCGCCCGGCGAATCGGCACGCGCCACGTCATCAGCCCGTCGCCGCCGCTGCGCCGGCCCGCGAGACCCGGGCGAGGCCCCCGCGGCCCGCCGCCGTCGCCTCCCGGCCCGGCCATCGCCTCCACGCCGCCCGCCGGCTCCCTCCACCCCGTCGCCGGCTGGCCCCGCCGCGGCTCGCCGGCGCCCGTGCCCGCCGGCGCCCCTCGCCGCCTCCGGCGCGCCACCGCCGTCTCCCTCCGCGCCGGCCTCCTCTCCTTCTTCTTCCCCGTCGCCGGCAAGTGCCGCTCGGCCCCTGTTCCGATCGGATCTGGTAAAATCTCGAGCGTTGACTTTTCTCTTTCCCCCTCCGAAACCGCCAAGTCATTCATTTCTTACAGTAAGTGCCTCTGTTCGATAGTGCATAACTTCTTGCATGTAGCTCCGACTCGCACGTGTAATATGTCAAATTGTTCGTCTCGCGATGGTCTACATTTTGTTCAATTGCACCATGTTAATTAGAGGTCATCTTGATGCCCAAATCTCTGTTGGAAGAGGGCTAGTTGCTGTTATCTGCTGGTTCTTAGCAGAACTTGGAGATTTGTCATTTTTGTATCATTTAATCTGTGCATCTTATGGGCATGAGCTCTACATGTGTTTTGAAGTATGCCATGCCATCTTTCCAAGGGTGTATGCCGTGTATTTTTGTGATCTCTGTGGTGACTAGCACAAGCATGCAAAGTAGGCTCCGTAATGTTTCTGATTTCAGGGATTTGGAGTCTTTGTCTGCTGTTATTTTGTTGCCATGTAAACTTGATGCTACTGAGAGATCCATGCATATTTTGGGGATGTTCACTAAGGATGTTTTGTAGCTATAGTTGAAATAGATCCATTCCTGCCCTTGTTTGCAATTATGGAGTGCCATAGATTGACTCAATCTTGCTCTACTTTTGCTATAAAATATTTCTGGCAGATTCTTAACATGATATGCAATTTTGCCAAGCTTATTGTAGTTGATCCATACATGCTATGCAATTGTCCTTGCCATGGTTAGCCTCATAAACACACCATCTTGCTGTAGGTATGCTTGTTTTGTCATGCATTGCTCTGTAGTGAGTGCATCAAGCTCACAAAGAGGCCTACATATTATTATTTCTGCCATGCTCTGTTTTCTGTTAAGTCTAAAACCTGATAACGAAACTTGCTATGTTCACATGCTTGCCATCATATCTTCTGTTCCTTTTGGCTTATGGTTAGTAAGGGACTTTTGTCATGTGCTTTTAGTAGAACACTGCCATGCCTTGTTTTGCTCTGTTATGTTCCTGTAGCATGTTGATTTCGTGCTCTGAACATTGCTACGTGATGCTGTTTTCTGCCATGTCCAGTTTTTCACCAGGTCTGTGAACCTGTTATCTTTTGCACTTTTGCCATGCTTGTTTGAGCTTGATATGTTGTGAACTAGCCGTAGCTCAGTGTTCATATTTTGTCAAGCATCTCCTGTAGATTACTGTCATATGCTTGGTTGCTCTGTTGGAGTTTTGTAGCATTGTTGCTTGTTGCATTTTAAGTGCCATCATGCTGTTAATCGCAGATTCGTGTCATTCTTGTTTTGCTTGCCATTTGCAAACCGTGCATCCGATTCCGGTGATCTTTATATCGATTTCGACCGAAATCATCTCATCTTTCCAGTGGCATGCTTGGTTTGCCAAGTTACTGCCTTATTCATCATTTTCCTTTCGGAGCACGCATATGCATCGCATATCATATCTCGCATATCATACATGTTTTGCATCATGTTGCTTGTGCATTTCTCGTGATTGATTGTGGTTCTGTTTGCTTGTGTTCTTGTCTTGGGTAGAGCCTGGAGACGAGTTCGTGAATGAGGAACCTGTTGAGTACGCTTACGAGGATCAAGCTTTCGACAACTCTGAGAACCTTGCAGGCAAGATGACCACCCCTCGAAATCACTTCTATCTTTGCTTTGCTAGTTGCTCGCTCTATTGCCATGCTACGCTACCTATCACTTGCTATATCATGTCTCCCATATTGCCATGTCAGCCTCTAACCATCCTTCCTAGCAAACCGTTGTTTGGCTAAGTTATCGCTTTTGCTCAGCCCTTCTTATAGCGTTGCTAGTTGCAGGTGAAGTTGAAGTTTGTTCCATGTCGGAACATGGATATGTTGGGATATCACAATATTTCTTATTTAATTAATGCATCTATATATTTTGGTAAAGGGTGGAAGGGTCGGCCTTATGCCTGGTGTTTTGTTCCACTCTTGCCGCCCTAGTTACTATTAAACCGGGATTATGTTCCTTGAGTTTGCGTTCCTTACGCGGTCGGGTGATTTATGGGACCCCCTTGACAGTTCGCCTTGAATAAAACTCCTCCAGCAAGGCCCAACTTTGGTTTTACCATTTGCCGCCTAAGCCTTTTCCCCCGGGTTTTCGCGAGCCCGAGGGTCATCTTTATTTAAACCCCCGGGCCAGTGTTCCTCTGAGTGCTGGTCCAAACTAGAGCCACTTGCAGCGCCACCTTGGGGAAACTCGAGGACTGGTTTTAGCTGTACGTAGTGTTCATCCGGTGTGCCCTGAGAACGAGATATGTGCAGCTCCTATCGGGATTTGTCGGCACATTCGGGCGGCTTTGCTGGTCTTGTTTTACCATTGTCGAAATGTCTTGTAAACCGGGATTCCGAGACTGATCGGGTCTTTCCGGGAGAAGGTTCATCCTTCGTTGACCGTGAGAGCTTATGATGGGCTAAGTTGGGACACCCCTGCAGGGTATTATCTTTCGAAAGCCGTGCCCGCGGTTATGAGGCAGATGGGAATTTGTTAATGTCCGGTTGTAGAGAACTTGTCATTTGACCCAATTAAAATACATCAACTGCGTGTGTTGCCGTGATGGTCCCTTCTCGGCGGAGCCCGGGAAGTGAACACGGTCTGTGTTATGTATGACATAAGTAGGAGTTCAGGATCACTTCTTGGTCATTGCTAGATGACGACCGTTCCGTTGCTTCTCCTCTCGCTCTCTCTTGCGTATGTTAGCCACCATATATGCTTATTGCCGCTGCAGCTCCACCTCATTACACCATCCTTTCCTATAAGCTTAAATAGTCTTGATCTCGCGGGTGTGAGATTGCTGAGTCCTCGTGACTCACAGATTCTACCAAAACAGTTGTAGGTGCCGACGATGCCAGTGCAGATGATGGCGTCGATCTCAAGTGGGAGTTCGACGAGGAACGTGGTCGTTATTATGTGTCTTTTCCTGATGATCAGTAGTGGAGCCCAGTTGGGACGATCTGGGATCTAGCATTTGGGGTTGTCTTATTTTCATCTGGATCTTGACCGTAGCCGGTCTATATGTTTGTATTTTGGATGATGTATGAATATATTCATGTATTGTGTGAAGTGGCGATTGTAAGCCAACTCTTTATCCCATTCTTGTTCATTATATGGGATTGTGTGAAGATGACCCTTCTTGCGACAAAACCACTATGCGGTTATGCCTCTAAGTCGTGCCTCGGCACGTGGGAGATATAGCCGCATCATGGGCATTACACGCCTGCCCAAGCCTTGCCCTCAAGCGATGGCATCTTAACATCATACGTATCATTATCAAGCGGCATCAACTTACACAAGGCGAGGCTTCCCTCGTCCCCGCGCCAGTCAGCAGGTTCACGGCGAAGAAGATAGGGGATATCAAACCGCTCCTGGACCCTTGGGTTCCTTGTATGGTCTTGAATGAACCTGCCATGCTAGCCGAGGTGATGACGTCGCACCGATCAATGAGTTCCTCCACCGCATCATCATTCAGATCGGGGCAAGAATAACGGGGTCGTTTCTGGCTTGTTCCCTCCATGGAGAAGACGATCAAACAATGGCAGAAGGAAGGGTGAATGCAAATGGAGGAGGGAGGAAGAGCTAGCGTGCGACAACAGTTCCAAATCGAGAGGGAAAGGCGAAGCGTCGGTGGACGGTTGCCATGGTACACGAAGAGGCGCCTGGGGAGCGAACGGTTGCCATAGAGGTCACACACTGACGACAAGGGTCGAGTGAACTGCATGCAATCCCATCGCACAACACACACGTCCTGTTAAGTTGAACCGTTTCTCTTCTCTTGTGTCAACGCAAATAGTTCATCCGAGTGAACCGCATGTCGTATATCGCACACTGCTTGATCTGGCTGACCGTTTCTTTTGTGTTGCCCAATCACAAACAGTTCATCCGAGTGAACCATATGTTGTATATCGCACACACCTTCATCTGGCTGCCCGTTTCTTTTGTGTTGCCTAATCACAAATAGTTCATCCGAGTGAACCATATGATGTGTATCGCACACGCCTTCATCTGGCTGCCCGTTTCTTTTGTTCCTCCTCACCGCAAATAGTTAATTGAACTGAACCGTATGCCCTTCATCGCACACTGATAATCTCCAAGTGCAGGGAATCATCATAGCAATTCCCAAAGGTGGAAGTGATAAGTATGGAGTGTCGAACTCACAAGGAGCTAAAGGTAAGATCAATATTCTCTCAAGTCCTATCTGCCACTGATACGGCTCTACGTACACCGAACTTCTGCTTCCAACTAGAAACGAGAAATAAAACTATGTTGTGGGTATGAAGAGGATAACTTTGCATGATATCGGAGAGCTAAACTATAAAAGTAGGTTCTGTTATCATAAAGTTAGAATATATTACTAAATATTATAAATAGCGAGTGTGGAATAATGATGGATCGGTGTGCGGAATTATCCTAGGCAATCGTTGACAAGAGCGATAGTCGTCATTGCAATTTCATATGAGGGAGAGGCATAAGCTAACATACTTTCTCTTATTGGATCATATGCACTTATGATTGGAACTCTAGCAAGCATCCGCAACTACTAAAGATCATTAAGGTAAAACCCAACCATAGCATTAAAGCATCAAGTCCTCTTTATTCCCATATGCAACAACCCCCTTACTCAGGTTTGTGTTTCAGTCACTCACCAACCCACTATAAGCGAATCATGAACGTATTGCAACACTCAATAGTGGGAATCCCTCACGCTTGCTCGACACGGAGGGCACCATAGGACAGCACCAAAATAAAACATACAACTCGTACCAATCTAGATCATCAACCAACCCAAAGACAAAGGATATATACTCAAAACATCATAGGATGGCAGCACATCATTGGATCATAATATGTGGCATAAAGCACCATGTTCAAGTAGGGATTACAGCGGGGTGCGGGAGAGTGGGCCGCGTAAAAGAGATGAGGATGGTGATGATGATGGTGATGTTGATGAAGACGATCACCGCGGTGATGATTCCCCTCCCGATGGCACTCCGGCGCCACCGAGAGAGAGGAGGAGAGATTCACCCCCTTGTGCTTCCTCCTCCATGGCCTCCCCCTATATGGGGAGAGGTTCTCCCTCTGGTCCTTGCCCTTCATGACCTCCGGGATCCTCCTCCATGGCCTCCGGTGATGATGGCCCCCTCCGACAGGGTTCTAGTGAGGGCCTAGATTGATTTCTCGTGGCTACAGAGGCTTGTGGCGGCGGAACTTCCGATCTAGGTTATTTTCTGCAGGTTTCTGTATTTATAGGAATTTTTGGCGTTGGTTTCACGTCAGGGGGCTCTCCGAGTCGTCCACCAAGCAGGGGCCCATGCCCAGGGGGGTGGGCGCGCCCCCCACCCTCGTGGACAACCCGGGACTCTTCTGGCCCAACTCTTTTGCTCCAGGGGCTTCTTTTGGTCCATAAAAAATCAACAAAAATTGGCACATCAATTGGACTCCGTTTGGTATTCCTTTTCTGTAAAACTCAAAAACAAGGAAAAATAGAAACTGGCACTGGGCTCTATGTTAATAGGTTAGTCCCAAAAATCATATAAAATAGCATATAAATGCATATAAAACATCTAAGATGGATAATATAATAGCATGAATACTTCATAAATTATAGATACGTTGGAGACGTATCAACATCCCCAAGCTTAATTCCTGCTCGTCCTCGAGTAGGTAAATGATAAAAGAAATAATTTATGAAGTGTGAAAGCTGGCAGGTGCACAAGTTTGATCAATGATAATTTCAATCACCTTTTCTAGCATCATTATGTGTCATAACAGTAGCTCATCTAATAAAACTTTTCATGATCAAGTAACAAGCTATTCACATGTTAAAGTATAGATCATAAACTTTCATGAAAACTTACAAACAGTGCTCTTAGTCATCAAACAATTGCAATTCATCTTATTTTCGGGAAGTGTCTATGTAAGAGCTTTGATTCAGCAAACTCCACATACTCAACTATCATTTAATCTTTCACAATTGCTAACACTCATGTGATATTTATGGATTCAAAGTTTTAGTCGGACACAGAGAAAGATAGGGGCTTATTGTTTCGGCTCCCAACCTTTTACCTCAAGGGTAATGTCAACAATAATAATTTATGAAAACCTACATCCAAGTGGATATATATATCTGGATCGCTCCAACACAAAGTGCTTGCCAAAGGAAAAGTGTAAAAAGGAAAGGTGATGATCACCATGACTCTTGCATAAGGGTAGAAGATAAAAGTAAAAGATAGGCCCTTCGCAGAGGGAAGCAGAGGTTGTCATGCGCTTTTATGGTTGGATGTACAAAATCTTAATGCAAAAGAACGTCACTTTATATTGCCTCTTGTGATAAAGACCTTTATTATGCAGTCCATCGCTTTTATTTCTTCCCTATCACAAGTTCGTATAAAGCTTATTTTCTTCGCACTAATAGATCATACATATTTAAGGAGCAATTTTTATTGCATGCACCGATGACAACTTACTTGAAGGATCTTACTCAGTCCTTAGGTAGGTATGGTGGACTCTCATGGAAAAACTGGTTTAAGGGATGTTCGGAAGCACAAGTAGTATTTCTACGTGGTGCAAAGAATTTGTCTAGCATGAGAGGGAAAGGCAAGCTCAGCATGTTGGATGATCCATGACAATAAAATTTATTTCGGATATAAGAAAACATAACCCATTACATTGTCTTCCTTGTCTAACATCATCCTTTTAGCATGTCATATTTTAATGAGTGCTCACAATTACAAAAGATGTCCAAGATAGTATATTTATATGTGAAATCTCTCTTGCTTCAATATTCTTTCATGAATTGTTCAAGTGACCAATTCTGCGTTTGCTAACTTTCAATAAGTTTACTACCTATACTTATTCTGTGTGAAGTCATTACTCCCCATGGTATAAGCATATGAAACATTTATCAATTCATATTTATGATATTCAATTCATTCAACCATTTACTCAAAGGATATACTTGAAGCACGTGAGTAAATGACAAACTACCCCAAAAGATATAAGTGAAGAACACTGAGTAGTCAAATAATTAACTAGCCATGGGATGATTCTTTTTCATTCAAGATTTCAGATCCAATGATTTTATTCAAACATCAAGTAAAATTGAAAATACGCTCCAAGCAAAACAAATGTCATGTGACGAATAAAAATATAGCTCCGAGTAAGGTATACCGATAGTTGTGAAGACGAAAGAGGGGATGCCTTCCGGGGCATCCCCAAGCTTAGGCGCTTGAGTCTTCCTTGAGTATTACCTTGGGGTGCCTTGGGCATCCCCAAGCTTAGGGTCTTTCCACTCCTTATTCTCCTCATATCGATATCTCACCCAAAGCTTGAAAACTTCAATCACACAAAACTTAACGGAACTTCGTGAGGTAAATTAGTATGATAAAGAGTAAACCATTCACTTTGGTACGGTCAAAGACAAGGTTCATAATTGTTATCACACAATGCCTACTGTACCATATCATTTCTATAATTTATATTGATAAATATAAGCCATAGAAACTAGAAAACAAGCAAACTATGCAATGAAAGCAGAATATGTAAGAAACAGAACAGTCTGTAATGATCTGAACATAAACCATACTTCTGCTACTCCAAAAATTATGAAATAAATTGGTGGACGTGAGGAATTTGTCTATTAATTTTCTGCAAAAATAATCAACTCAAAATCACTCTTCTGTAAAACATGGTAGCTAATCACGTGATCCCAAAGTTTCTGTTTTTTACAGCAAGATCACATTAACATTCACCCAAGTGTTCCCAATGGTCTTACTTGGCACTTTATTGAAAAAAAGCTATAAACATGATTACTAAAGGAGCTTTATCATGTAAACACACAAAAACAGTAAGGGTAAATATTGGGTTGTCTCCCAACAAGCGCTTTTCTTTAATGCCTTTTAGCTAGGCATGATGATTTCAATGATGCTCACATAAAAGATAAGAATTGAAACATAAAGAGAGCATCATGAAGAATATGACTATCACATTTAAATCTAACCCAATTCCTATGCCTAGGGATTTGTGAGCATATAATTTATAGGAACAATAATCAACTAGCATAGGAAGGCAAATCAAGTATAACTGCAAAACTTTAAGCACATAGAGAGGAAACTTGGTATTATTGCAACTCCTACAGGCATATATTCCTCCCTGATAATAATTTTAAGTAGCATAATGAATGAATTCAACAATATAACCATCACATAAAGTATTCTTTTCATGATCTACAACCATAGAAATTTTTCTACTCTCCACATAAGCAAAATTCTTCTCATTCGGAATAGTGGGATCACTAATTCCTAAAGTTGACACTCTTCCAACCCCACTTTAGATTATAGTATTATTCATACTCCAAAAGATATAAGTGAAGTTCATGGAGCATTCTACAATTAATATGGACTAACCAATATCCAAGCTCAAAATATGTAGGTGAAGCACACGAAGCATTCTATAAAACCATACTCAAAAGATTTAAGTGAAGCACAAAGAGCAATTCTATAAGATCATACTTAAAAGATATAAGTGAAGCACATGGATCATTCCATAAATAGATGAAGGGATATCTCATACTATCATGGTTCTTAAAGAAAAAACAAAAACACAAGGGACACACATCATGTGAACAAAACAAAAACCGAGGTATACCGATAATTGTTGAAGAAGAAAGATGGGATGCCAACCGGGGTATCCCCAAGCTTAGATGCTTGAGTATCCTCGAAATATTTAGTTGGGGTGCCTTGGGAATCCCCAAGCTTGAACTCTTGCCTCTCTTTATTCTTCTCATATTGATAGCTCCTCGATCTTTGTACGCTTCATCCACACAAAACTTTAACAAAAACTTTGTGAGATCCATTAGTATAATAAAGCAAATCACTACCTTTAGGTACTGTTGCAAACTTATTACAAATTCATATTAGAAATATATCTACTGTATTCCAACTTCAACATGGTCCAACCCCCCCCCCCCATACTACCCATAGATTCATCAAAATAAGCAAACAACACAAGAAAAACAGAATCTGTCAAAAGCAGGACAGTCTGTAGTAATCTGGATGTTTAGTAAACTTCTGTAACTCCAAATATTATGAAATAAATTTGAAAATTTGAAATATTTGTACAGAAGTAATGTGCAAAAAGTTTCAGACCCATTTGACCTTCCAGTAAAAAAATGTAAAATCACGCTCTACAGCCAAAGTGTCTGTTTTTGTTCTGCACATAGTAAACAAGCAATCTAATCATCCTAAAACCAAAGCTTGGCACATTATTTTTATAATACAATGGATATACACAAGGGGATAATTATTTACAGAGAAAATTACATGAAAAATTCTACATTACTTCCGTGAGCATGAACACAAGTGCTCAAGGTCGACCCTCACTTCTTCAATGCACAACTTTCCAATCACTTCTATTTATGAAAAACTTTTTAGGCATGAGAGGCAAGTAATAATTTTTTGTATTTTCATTCTTTTCAAAAAATTGTGTGTTTCACCCACAACTAAACAAAAACAAATTCTACTTAGCGAAGAAAGCAAACAAGCACACACGAGAATATCAACAACACGCTATTGCTCCCCGGCAACGGCGCCAGAAAAGAGCTTGATAATCCCCAAGTGCAGGGAATCATCGTAGCAATTCCCAAAGGTGGAAGTGATAAGTATGGAGTGTCGAACCCACAAGGAGCTAAAGGTAAGATCAATATTCTCTCAAGTCCTATCTGCCACTGATACGACTCTACGTACACCGAACGTTTGCTTCCAACTAGAAACGAGAAATAAAACTACGTTGTGGGTATGAAGAGGATAACTTTGCATGATATCGGAGAGCTAAAATATAAAAGTAGGTTCTGTTCATAAAGTTAAAATATATTACTAAATATTATAAATAGCGAGTGTGGAATAATGATGGATCGGTGTGCGGAATTATCCTAGGCAATCGTTAACAAGACCGATAGTCGTCATTGCAATTTCATATGAGGGAGAGGCATAAGCTAACATACTTTCTCTTCTTTGATCATATGCACTTATGATTGGAAATCTAGCAAGCATCCGCAACTACTAAAGATCATTAAGGTAAAACCCAACCATAGCATTAAAGCATCAAGTCCTCTTTATTCCCATACGCAACAACCCCCTTACTCGGGTTTGTGTTTCAGTCACTCACCAACCCACTATAAGCGAATCATGAACGTATTGCAACACTCTACAGCGGGAATCGCTCACGCTTGCACGACACGGAGGGCACCATAGGACAGCACCAAAATAAAACATACAACTCGTACCAATCTAGATCATCAATCAACCCAAAGACAAAGGATATCTACTCAAAACATCATAGGATGGCAACACATCATTGCATCATAATATGTGGCATAAAGCACCATGTTCAAGTAGGGGTTACAGCGGGGTGCGGGAGAGTGGACCGCGTAAAAGAGATGAGGATAGTGATGATGATGGTGATGTTGATGAAGACGATCACCGCGGTGATGATTCCCCTCCCGATGGCACTCCGGCGCCACCGAGAGAGAGGAGGAGAGGTTCACCTCCTAGATGGGGAGAGGTTCTCTCTCTGGTCCTTGGCCTTCATGACGATGATGGCCCCTCCGGGATCCTCCTCCATGGCCTCCGGTGATGATGGCCCCCTCCGGCAGGGTGCCAGAGAGGGCCTATATTGATTTCTCGTGGCTACAGAGGCTTGCGGCGGCGGAACTTCTGATCTAGGTTATTTTCTGGAGGTCTCTGTATTTATAGGAATTTTTGGTGTTGCTTTCACGTCAGGGGGGTCTCCGAGTCGTCCACGAGGCAGGGGCCCACGCCCAGGGGGGTGGGCGCGCCCCCCACCCTAGTGGACAGTCGGGGACTCTTTTGACCCAACTCTTTTGCTCCAGGGGCTTCCTTTGGTCCATAAAAAATCAACAAAAATTGGCACATCAATTGGACTCCGTTTGGTATTCCTTTTCTGTAGAACTCAAAAAACAAGGAAAAAACAAAAACTGGCACTGGGCTCTGTTAGTAGGTTAGTCCCAAAAATCATATAAAATAGCATATAAATGCATATAAAACATCTAAGATGGATAATATAATAGCATGAATACTTCATAAATTATAGATACGTTGGAGACGTATCACACACGCAACTAAAATCTGAACCATGTTTGATGCATCCTCCATCGCAAATGTTTCCACCTTTTTTGACGGTTTTCATACACCACTGTTTGCGATTATTGCATCGCACACAGTTGCTCGATGGGTCTCTGATCCTAGTGTCGCATTAGCAGCATCCTGCAGTAGTGTGATGGCAGGCACACCATCATCACCAACTCTATTTTTATAAGAGTAGAGGTAATAAATAATAATAATATATCTATGACAATATAAAAAGACCCAAAGAGGCAGATCCAATTAATCTCGGCCATCAAATCATGTCAATCCAACGACCTAGACTGCTTCAATGTCGAGCACTCAACACGTTTAGTGTGCAGTTAATTTCATGCCAAATATAGTGCTAATCACATAATAACACGTAAATAATATCCTACTTAATATCTGCATGCACTTAATATATTTTCAAATTAAGTGCATTGCACGTACATTTTGACTAATATTTCCAAAGTTACGTGCATTGCACATACATCCGCAAAAAAACGTGCATTGCACGTACACATTGACTAGTAAGAGTAGAGAGTAGAGATAAGAGTAGAGATAGATACTAGGGAGAAGCACCATCTACTGCTTCGTGTGCTACTCCTGCGCTCCATTCAGCGGCCACTAAAGCCACTCCCTCCCGTGCTCCATTCGGTGGGCGCTGTTGGAATTTGGGGAGCGCACTCGCGCGACTACTGGCAGCGACGACTTCACCGACGATGACTTCTTCCACGACCTTGGCAACCTCTTGCTCAATGACATGGGAGACAACCTCAACACCAACGGTGCTACTCCCGTTGCATCGTATGTGTTTCTGTCCTTCCTATTCGAAATCGTGGTAGAATTCATGTTTCTAGTCTGTGTCCTAGATTCGATCTTTCATCTACTATGCTAGTCCACTTGATTAGTTTAATCTCTGTTACAGCCGTCATGATTTGTTTTGTGCTTATTCGGATTAAATCTTGTAGTAACTTGCTCATATATTCACCTGGCGTAAAAATCCCCTACAGCCACTCCCGTTTCATGGAGAGCCTAGTCGATGCCTCCAAGGTGCCCTACATCTACAAGAGTTTCGGCTGCGAGAGGTACGTCGACCAGCACTCGCTGGCAGAGCATAGTTCCAGATGCGTGCACGTGCCGTGCTACTGCTATGAGTGCACGCCGCCGTTTGAGAGCTCGCCGGCGAGCCTCGTGCATCACCTCACGGCACCGTCCGTCGAACACTACTGGCCCGTGGCGGTGAACATCAATTATGAGACGTGCTACCCGTTCTCCGTGCCGAAGTCGCTGGAGGATCACTGCTGCCTGCTAGTCACGGAGGAGGATGACAACGTCTTCCTCTTGGTCGTGGGCACCAGCAAGGCCCGCGGATGCCACCGCCCCGTATCTGTAGTGTGCGTCAGGGGTAGTGCCGCTGACGCTGACACGAGGCTGGTGTACGGGTGCATGCTCACTGTTACAGCCCCTCAGAGGTATGTGGGCACCCACCCCGGCTCCATGACGCTGACTGGGACTGTGCCGAACTGCTCCGTTCCCGGCGATGTGGACATGGAAGACCCATGGTATGATTTTCACCCCAATATGGTGCACTTGGACTCCAAGGAGCTTTACCTGGACATATGCATTACAAAGTTAAATGTTGATCATTAGTCTTCGCTTAATGTAATCCACTGTCTAAGCATGTGGAGACTTCTTATTTATATAGTATAGAACTTCCATGCATGATCTTGCTCTATTAGAGTATCGCGCTTGAATAAAAGTGTATCCATTTATGGTTTAGTATAGAATCTTCCATGTATGCTTTTGCTCCGTTAGAGTTCTCGCTTGCCATTTATGAGATTAATTGAGAATTTTTACTATAGTACTAGTGAAAGACTTATGATGAACCATTTCTTACATCTCCTCTGCCCCCTTCCAAGTCATCCTGATTTAATCCCTCCGTCTAGGTGTATAAGAGCATGGTTAATACTTAATAGTATAGCTAATTGTTGACTATAAGAAAGTGCCATGTCATTTGTAGCCAACATGTATAACAATTAGCTATAAGTATGTGCTACTTTATTAATACATGGCCCACTTTCCACTGTCACATAGTGCCTAGGAGCACATGCTGCAGCTAGCTCTTGCATGAGAACCCGCTTACATTCTCTCTCCTATCCTCTTTCCTCTACTTATTACAGCCTGCTGACTGTACCTTATTGTACTCGCTCTAAGTCACCTTACGAAAACCAAATAATCCCAAAACACTTAGGCGCAGTGCGTTAACTCCCACCTCGTTTCTTGTTTCTTGACATATCAACCAATAAGAGATGTGGGGCGTGCATGTTTTCAATGACTCAAGACTACCAAACACGACATCTAGTGGTTAGTTCATTGCATGCAATTCTATTAATTAGCAAATAAACATTAAGTTCTCTCGTTTTCCCCTCATTATTGGTTACGGTGCACAACTTAAGATGACTTACTCACCTAGACGGAGGGAGTACATTCATGGTGGTCTAGAAAAAATAAACAAAATCGATACTCAAAAACTAATTCTTAAAGATCATTATTGCAAGCACAATAAATGTTATTTCTTCACAAGTTTTGGATGCAGGTTGACCGCTTTTGTTTGCAAAAGATACTTTTTTATCTATTTCACCCGGATGTTTGTGAGCTCTAGAGAAGAAATAATATCCGAAGAAACCTATCGATACTCGTTACACATGAGATGACCCCCACATACTTTTTCAAAATAAATAACTACCACATCAATGCATTTCACTATTTCGTGCAACACACGGGCACCTTAATATATATTGGTACGACGATAAATTTAACTAACATTACATATAGTACGATAAATGCTCATGCATGTCACCAAAAATTATATCATGAAAGCTATGTTCAAATACGAATCCAATGATATAGTTTTTGTTGACATGCACTAACATTTTGTCAGTTAAATCTTCAGTCAAGTTCAATTGGGGACTAATAAACCACGACCGAGGTAGTACTAGTGTAGAGAGCGGCGCTGCACAAGAGTCTCACCCCGCCCGTGCCGCGGCAGTAAAGCCGTCATATCACAAAACGCCACCACTCCCAGTAATAAGTGGCCTGGTAAAATAAACGGACAAGCAACCATCACATCCCTCCGTCTTTTTGGCATTTCATATCTCTGCATTTACTTTGTCCGGTTCATCTCGCACACTCGATCCCTAGCTACTACTCCTAGGGCCAGTTCTTTTGGCGGCTTAAAAAATAAGCAGTGTCTTACCCTGCTTTTCCATAAGACTAGTCACAGTGGAGAGTAACATAAGGCGCCTCACAGTGGAGAGTAACATAAGGCGCCTCTGTCCTGGTTTATAAGTCACCATTGTAATTTGTGCTAAATTTTGACCAAAGATTTAACTAATAAAATATTAGTGCATCTCAACAAAAGTTATATAATTTTGGGTGACATGCATAAACATTTCATTAGTTAAATTTATGGTCAAAATTTGACACAGATTACAATGGATACCAATAAACTAGGACGGAGGTAGTAGTTATGGGATTACTAATATAGAAGCCTAAAAGAACTGGCCCCTAGTACTCCTAGTAGTAGTACTCAAGTTGGAATTCCAATTGTACGGCACAACTTGTTGGGCAAAAAATTCGATACGGGGTGTAGGAAGCGGTTTGGGAATTTGCATGCCTTCCCGACCAGTGAGATACTCCATACGAAGTACGATAGAGAAATAACCATGGAGAAGGAAGCTAAAAGTAAACAATCAAACGAGCATTTTTGCATTTCTTTTGCATTGAATCGTTTCACAAGCTTGACTAGTGTTGTTTTTCTACTTTTACAAAAACCGCATCGTAAAGTTAAAACGTGCATTTGCACGTACATAAGTAATAGTAGTAGCACAGTCTGCAAGCATATATAGAGAGAGACGTGTAGTGCGATAGTATATAGTAAAGTTTGTGCTATATGCGTGTACTTACAAAACGCGAACGGATACACAAGGTTTCCAAACTTTTCCTTTTACGTACTTAATTAGGACGCTGATAATTCGCGAACGTTCGGGATTTATCATTTGCGTCCCAAAACTAATGAGATCGCCTTACGAAACTATAAATTATTCCTAATAAAAGCCACGACGCTCACAGGAGCGCTTGCGGCGCGCCACGAGTGCCCTGGTGCGCGGGCATTTCCCAGCGCGCCGACACAATGCCTCTTCCTCAGCCTCACAACTCGCGTGGTACTGATTGGCGGCTTGCCGCTGGGCGAGCGCGATCTCACCGGTGTGGTGGTCCGGCGCCAACAGGTACTCCTCAGCACAGGAAGCGTGCACCCGGTCCATGTACCGCCAAGCGTAGACGAGGCGCTTGGGCCTGACTGCACTCAGGGCTTTGGCACGAGCATCCTCCGCCACCCTCACGGCCCTCGGATGAGCCTTCTGCCAAAGAGCTAATTGCCTGACTCTCTCGGACGTGACATAGGCCAACCTGGCAACATGCCTCGCGGCACGCTTCTCTTCCTCGGCCTTCTTCTCCGCCTTTGGCGCGCTCTATCGGAGGCAAAGCCACCCACAAGGCGACCTCCATTTCTTTCCAAAGCTCCTCAAGGCTGGGGGGCTCGACGGGCGGCGCGATGTTCTGCTCATGGCGGGGAGCCGACGCGTCACGCACGTGCTGGCGAGACTAGGAACGCTGACGCGTCCACCTCGACGCGTCGCTGCGAGGAGCGGAACACCGATGTGTCCTCCTCGACTAGTGGCAGCGAGGGACGGAACGGCAACGCATGACCATCTGCGCGATGCAGCGAGGGGCACCTAGGGCTCAGGAGGGGTGATGCCATGGTGGTCGACGTGAGAGGGAGGGGGAGAAGATAGCGATGATCATGAGCATTCTTCCGAAGGCTATGGGAGGAGCAGTATTTATAGGGAGCAATGGCACACCTACGTAAGATATGGACTGAGCTTCAGTGACTTAACTATAGGTGCAGTTGCGTCACTGACATGTTGGCCAGATGCATGTTGGGCCCACATGTCAGTGACCCAATGCACATGCAGTTAAGTAACTGAAGCAGCGTCCCATAAGATATGTTGCATGATTAACATAACAACTATGTGGGCATATTTGTTGGAGTAAATTACGGGGGAGGGAAGGGGTGGAAATATTGCTGGTCACAACGGATTGGACGAGCGTGGGGGGAGGAGAGTCATGCATGCAGATTTTTCCACACGAGGTTGAGTGGTGGGACTGCCGGAGGGAGAAGGAGAGTCAAGCAGGCAATCAGATTTCAAGGTGCACTAAATTATTGCATGCGATGATTAAGGCTGGCCATAGTGGTGGTAATGTGGTATCTTACTAGCTGGTATCATGCACACGGGAAGAGAAAACATGCTGATGTGGCAAAGAATTAAAGAAGAGAGGGGGTTAGAGTAACATAGTTAGATACCATATCATGTTAAATACTATGCTACTTTGTGTCGTGCATGGCACTATAAAGGCACTCCCATATCAAACACTAGTATCATGCACATGATATAGTATATGATACTTTCCACTATGAGTAGCCTAAAGAGAATATTAACTAATGCCTACTCCATTACAAAAAAAGACACATCCATGACATTCTGGGCCGAACGAAAAAAAAATTGTCATGCTTATGACACTTCTATGACGATAATTGTGATAAAACCTGGTATCATCATAGATGTGGTGGGCACTAAAAATCATGACAGAAAATGGGCTTTTCGTCCTAGGCGGGCCGGAGACGCAGCTGCCTGACATTCTTTGGGTCGTCCATGACGGAAAAAGCCGTGGTAGAAGCGAGGGCGAGGAAAATATCGGGGAGTTCCCGGTTACGGTGGGTGGTCGGGGCCGAGCGATGCACGGAGGTTTGCACGTTTCTCTCGTACACATACGCGTGTGTGTGCGAGGCGTTGCGCTCTAACTGAACCCGAGCGATTGCACTAGCTACATTACTGATCCCGAGCAATCGATCCCTTGCTGTTAACTGAACCCGAGTGATTTCTTCGCTATTGCTGCTAACTGAAGCCGACCGATGCTGCCTCTTGATGAACAGTAAGCAATGTTGGGGGTTTGGATGAACAGTTCCCGGTGCGGGGTTGGATGAACAGGACCCCGTGGTAGTAGGGGCCGTTGCCGCTGGATGAACAGGACCCCGATCGAGCCGATTGGGGGGTGGATGAACAGGACCCTGTGGAGGGCTGGATGAACAGTAGCCGGTGGAGGGCTGGATGAATAGTAGCCCGTGGAGGGGTGGTTGAACAGGACCCCGTGGAGAGGGCTGGTTGAACAATATCCGGTGAAGGAGCGGTGGAGGCTGGATGAACAGGAGCCCGTGGATGAATAGTCGCAGGTGGAGGCTGGAGGATGTTAATGGTGGATGAACAGTAGCCCGTGGAGGATGGAGGAGGTTGATGGTGGAGATGAAAAGTATCCCGTGGAGTCCCGTTTTGCGGTACGCCACACCCCTCCTGATGAACAGGACCCCTGTTTTGACCGTAGCGCTCCAACACAAGTCTGTTTCCTCCGTTTTGCGGTACGCAACACCCCTCCTGATCAATAGGACCCCGTTTCGACTCCCGTCTCGACCGTGGTCGGTCGAACACCAGGCCGTTTCCTCCATTCTGCGGTACGCAGGCGTCATTTCGATCGGCTGTTCTGTCCAAGCCGATTGGCTCCCGATGAACACGACGACGATTTAGTTTCTCCGTTCTGACCCGGCCATGTACACGAGCCCTGGCCATACGTATGCGCGAGTGGGCGTTCGAGACCCCGCCCGTATGTACATACGTGGCCATATTTACTTTCTTGCACCCTAGCCGTTGTACGTACATGTACACGATATAACGGGACTGCGTGACATGCTACATGCACGCCTCTAGTACGACACGTGCGCGCCTCTACTATGACACGTGCCCTTCCTTACACGCCACGGTTCAGCGCTGCAGCCTACAGACAGACCGATCGACCAGTATGTACGTACACGTTTGCGACCAGAATGACAACGCTACGTACGCTTCGACCAGGTGGGTCCCGACTGTCAGGCACTTCCTTGCGTGCGAAGATGTAGCTTGTGGGTCCCAGCAGTCAGGGGGCGAATCAAATTTTTTTCCTGTAATATGGAGGCACTTCCTTGCGTGCGAAGATGTAGCTGGTGGGTCCCAGCAGTCAACGGGGAAACATTTTTTCACAAAATACGGTGGCCCATCCGGTGGGTCCCTGCTGTCAGGTGGAGGAATCATTATTTTGCGCATAATAAGGAGGCACTTCCTTGCTGCAGCAGTGGACCCAGCTGTCAGCCTCTCCACGTACAGTACTCTTCCGATGGAAGTCGTTCCTTCACCACATTGACCATGCCGCGCTGAGAGCACCAAGGCGGTGGATGACGGCGAGGCCTAGAAAGGGGATGACGCGGAGCCGGGGAAGATGCGGCAGTTGATGCCCACGCGGAGAGGAGTAGGAGGGTTCACTGGTTCGGCTTTGGTGTGAGGCTGCCGTCGCCGCAGGGCCTGGCCAGTGGTGGGAGTAGTAGGTTGCGGTGAGACCTCCGCGGCAGTACAGCCAGCCACGGGAGGTAAGAGCATGCGGGGGTTTGGACGGTTGGAGCAAGAAAATCAGAGGTTGAAGAAGCACGACGACCGTTGGATGTTAACAATCCAACAGTCACTTGTGATAGAACCATTTGTTGACTAAGTTGACAAAGCCCTCCGTCCGCGTCAACTTAGTAGGCCCACAAGTGAGCCTCCCACTATGGTGGGTCCCAGCTAGCAGGGGGAGTATTAATTTTTCTATGCGTAATAAGGAGGCACTTCCTTGCGTGCGAAGATATAGCTGGTGGGTCCGAGCTGTCAGCAGGAGTATTCATTCTTTTTGGCGTAATAAGGAGGTACTTGCTTGCGTGCGGCCATGGACCATCTGGGTCCCAACTGTCACCCTCTCCATGTACATCCCTAACAGTATATTCGCTTTAGAGCCATGGAAAAGCAGGAACATAATCTTCTGTCGTATTCTCCAAGATGGATGGGCCTTCATTATTTGAGACCACCCATGAATAAGTATCTTTTGACCACCAAGGGGAATGGAGTAGGTCGACATAAACATCATGTTGTGACCAAGTCTGACCCGACCATGGTCAGGCATTTGTATAGGAACAATAGAAATGGGCAGTTTCTGTTTCAAGAAGATCACAACTGTAAAACAGTGTATAAGCAAGAGTTTATGAACATATATAACAGAAAACAGCTTGTACCATAAGTTTCTCCACACAGTTGGACCTGTTCAACGAGTGCAGCAGTGGCACACATATGCCACGTGGCCTTCCACCATTGAAACGCCCCACAAGGACATCAAGACGATCAATGAAGTGTAGGAACTTGTGGATGTCGTCCCAGTCAACTTCAGTGCCATCAGTAACAGTCGAGTTCTTACAGAATAACAAACGAGTAGCCTTCTTAACTCTGAAAAAACCTACACGTTCCACCAATTATAAGAAAATATTAGTTAGAAGTAGCATCTTCGTGAGAGATTCGTTGCTACTTCTAAAGTTAAATTGTGATTAGTTAGACAGAATAGGTGTATTAAGAAGTAATCGAGGCAACAAGCAAGAACCAGATACAAAACTAACATGGATGAACAATTGGAATGATGTCGGGGTGGAAGATCGCAGTGAAGATGAGACCAGGTTCTGCTATTTCCATCAACATTCGTGCGCCAACTTTCGGTCCATAACACTTGAGAAAGTTTATCGAAGTTCGGCCATAAAAAAAAGCAGCGATCTTCTTGGTTCATGAACCCAACTCGGAACTTATATCCATGGCTTGTCTTCACTATGACCATTAAACTGGTGTATTCAGTTATGGCAAGGCTGAGCATCTTGAGTACATGTGTTCTGGCAGAGCAAGAAATGCACTGCAGGAAAAATTATATGAGAACACAATGTATTCCCTATCCAAATCTAGAAATAGTTTCCTCCTTCACGTCAGTGTTGACCATGGTACTAGTACCTTTTATCCACATATAGCAATCTAAATTTCCAAATTAGTCGTTAGCATGTTAAAAAAACCACCCTCCCGGATAGAAAAGAGGATTCTAGGAACATACTGTGCGCATTTTAAAATCCTGTGTTAGGATGAGAAGGAACAAGTGTGGCATCTCACCGAGGGCGTAGAAACCTGTCGGGTCCTCGCACTTTGGGCACTGCAAATGAAACATACTAGATTCAGTAGGAAGAAAAATGCATCAAAGGCGGCGGCTGCCATCCTAGGATTACCCGCGACCAAGGGACTTGGATTTATCGGGGATGGATGAAGAATTCGTACCAGGTTCTCCATGAGAAAACCCTATGCAATCACTGAGCGGGGGTTTTCTCTAAACAAGCAGACGAGGGAGAAGGGGAATCAAGCCTAGTGAAATATTGCCGCTTTGTCCGTCCAGCTTACTGCTAAAGCTGGAAAGGTGGGGGTTTTTGTGATTTGATGGCTCATTGGGCATTACTGCGGCTCTACGACCGGGGTGTGTCTACCGTGTAGTTGTGCACTCTAATTTGGTGCTATGGCACATGGACAACGTTGTCGGATGCCCCACATATCAGCGAAAGGAAGTAGAAAGATTGGAGTAACTAGTTACACATAAATATATTTTTGACAAAGAGATACTCCCTCTGTAAAGAAATATAAAAATCTTTTATATCAAAACTTTATACATAAGAAAAATCAAGCGGAATATATATAACATATATAATTATAAAAAACAGAGTTTTTTTTACATAGTATAGACGAGTTGGTGATGATGGTGTGCCTGCCATCCTGCAATATAGGCCGTCCAATTTATATCTGACGGATAGGAAGGAAACTATGGCAATTTTGCAAAAAGGTACCCACACACCTCTCCACATTTGCAAAATAAGGCCTTCCTTCGTTCATCATTTTCTCTCAAAAGATAAAATACTCATACAAATGCATCTTGATGTTACATGCAACGCACGGGCATTATGGGGGTTCAGCTGAGAATATAATACTCAGACAGGCTCGCGGTTCTGGACTTTGGGCCACAGGCCAGTGGGCCTGCATGTTTGGGGGCCCATGTGTTCTACCTCAGCGCTTTTCATATTTCAAGCAATCGGTACGGCGCTGGTTTTAGATGTTGTCGCAAGGCGAATACACAAAATTGAATAAAGCACGGCAGCTGTTAGAATGAAATCGAACGACAGTTCCTAACCAGCAATCAGAGTTGCAATTCTATCAACGATATACCATGTGATAAATAATATTGTCGTACTACTTATACACACAGGACACTTGTTTCACCATGCCAGATTATTACATGAAAATCTCTCGGAGGATAGATCAGTTCGGTAGTTGCGTGCTGCTACTGAAGAACTTCAAAGTTGATTTGGACCAGCTCTCCTTGCCGAGAAAGTTCAATTTTGACATCATCCCCTACCCCAAGATATTATTTAGATTTGAACCTTGACCATCCTTTAGCATCAATCATCACATGACCATCCTTTGTACTTATGATATATTGAGCAGGTTCATTCATACCAAGGCTGCGCATGGTAAGAGAAACTTGGCCACGGTCACACGGATTGTTGAACGACTCCCTCGTTGCTCTAGGAACTCTTTGTTTGCAAACAAGAAGACATACACAAACAGTTAGATCAACATAGTGAATCATGTGAAACAACATGGAAAGAAAAAGGAACGAAGCACTTGGGCGGCCAATGCTTACCACGAAGGTGGACATGTCGGTTTTTGTAAGGACTTTGGTATATGAAGTGCGAATTGCAGGCCAGTTTGTTGCCGGTACAACTGCTGGTTCCGTTGCCGCTGCACATGCCAGAGCAGATGCAAGTGCAAGTGTTGGTGCAGGTGCCAAATCCGTTGCTAGTGCCCGTGCCGGTGCGACTGGTAGTGCCGCTACTGCTGCCGGAGATGGTGATCCTTGTAGAGCTGGTGCTGGTGTCGGAGCAGGTGCCGGTGTCGATGCCCGATCCTCCGGTAGATCAGACTGATCCGCTGACGCGGTCGGTGCCCAATCCTCAGCTGGATCAGACTGAGCTGCTGCCGCTGTCAATGCTAGGGAAACTGCCGGCGCTCGATCCGTTGCTGAAGGTGGTACCGATGTGCGAGACAGCGGCGATCGTGTCTGGTCTGCTATGATCAGCTTTCTAACTTGACTAGGCTCCGTGACCCTGATCCAGTATTTTTCTTCATTTCTTTTAAACGCGAGAAGGACTAATTGTGGCATGTTTGTTAAACCAAACTGCAGTTCATCATAGGGATTCAGCTTGTACTCAGACAACAGACTGATCCAATTTTTTCCAGTAACATAAGTGATGGACAGTGCCTTCATTACTGACACGACATAAGAAGTGAAACCTGCAAAAATAGCAATCGTAGAGCAAACCAAACGTTTTATTCTGTGATGAATGTCACAAGGCAAAACCTGCATCGTAAAATTGCAGCAATAGAAAGAAAACATGACATTAAATCAATAAGATTTAGATACTAAATCAATAAGATTTACTTGATGTGACATGAGTGAATGCTTACCAAGAAATCACTATGTTGAAGTACTAAACAGAAGATTGATCATCCAACTATGTGTGGCATGCAGGGCCACCGCCTACTCCCACAAGCAGGACAGTCCAAAGGTCGCGACAAATCATATGGACCGAACATCCATGGGACTGGAAATCCTGGTGGGTGCGATATGCCCTGCAATGCATACAAATATTGGAGTGTAACCATAACTGATAAACCGTCCTCACAAAAAAGATGATCTAGATACTTCAAAATATATAGACTGAATTGAGTGGAGAGACATTAACATAGACTGTTCTCAGGACTCACCACACACTAAAAGCGGCAGTACTATACAATACAGGGTTCACAAACACAAATCAAGTAATGAACAATAGTACTTACTACAGGCAAGCAAAGTTGAACTAATTAAACTCTGCAGACTATTTCTTGCCACCGACCTACAGGATGAACCCCGCATAATTGACTAGGCCATGGACTTCGTGAGAGATGTCTACCTGCACCATCACCATCTCGTCAACCTTGGAGAACCTAACAGAGTGGTCTTTCCACTCATAAACATGACGATGAAGACAGGCCACATCAGATTTGTCGGGAAGCTTTACAAGAACCACACCCTTCATAATCGAAGGCACTGCCAGGAAATTGTTGTGGTCAAGTACATCCTCGAGAACACGCCTGACAACAATGCTACAGGAAAACACTAGTTCAGGACACATGGCGACTAGGACTCAACAGCTGGATAGTTTAGGAGTAGAACTCATCCTCAGGTCTTCCAGTTCACACGGCATGAATTTGAGAACTTCATCTCCACCGCAGACCTGGTTCTAATTCAAACAGAAACCAGATATTTTATTACTACCTCCATTCAGAAATATAAGATAATTTTCGATATTTTACTCCATATATGACTACATATACGCACAGAAATGAGTGAACAAAGACACTAGAACATGTCTTCAAAGGCATGAGAGCAGAGGGATTACTTGCAATACCCATAACACAAGTTACTGAGGCAAATATACCCTCTTCAAAGGTAGCATTGATGTTCATAAAGTAGTTGAAAGTAATCTATAAGAAATCCGTGTCAACCTCTCGCATGTTTTGGTCAAAAGAGGAATTTAGAACCGTCATTTGGCACACAAAAATCAAATGCAAGATCTCCCAGAAAGTTGTACTACTAGTACTAGTACAGCGTTTTAGATGAAAAAACACGATCAAGATCGAGAAAAAGATTGTCAAGAAGAGATATTGCCTGGACTTGCTTAATGAGGGATCCCGAAGAGGGGGGCTTGGACAGGGCGATGGCTTTGAGTTGTCTAAGGTAGTCTCGGCGGGGTGCTTGCGCTTCTTTGTACCATGAGCCTCGACGGTTTTGGCCAGAGCCATAGAAATCACTTCGGCCGGTGCTCCAATGTCCATCAAGAAACTGTCAAATAAAAATAAAATAAAATAAACAATAATAACAAACCCAAAAGAAGAACAGAGAGGGAGTTATAGGATTAGTTTCGGGGTTGCAAGACCGGGCCTTGGCCGGAATCAACACCATTGATGCGCTCACCTTTCCTTCTTTGGGAGAGAAGAACAATGGCAGAAGCAGGTCAGGGTTTTCTTGAAGAAATGAGGAACAAGATGAGGGAGAAGAGTGAAATGATGGTTGCTTCGTCCGTCCAACTTACTGCTGGAAAGGAGGGGTTTTTGTTATTTGACGGCTCATTGGGCATTACTGCGGCGCTTCAATTGGGGTAGTCTACCGTGCAGATGGGCAATCTACTACGGAGGAATTTAGTGCATGGCTGGTGGACCCTGATGCTGGCTGTCCCACACGTCGGCGAAAGTGAGTAGCAAGTTTCCCGACGACTATCGAGGAGGATCCGCACGGTAGAGCGTGTCCACTGTTTTTCTGAAGAAAAAAAGATTACAACAAGTGTTTCCACTCTTACGATGGAGGAGTGCGTAACACGGCAGCCACTTGAACATACACACTGCTCCTACTACTAGGCATGTGCAGTGGTTCATACGACAGTACTACATAATCTTGTTGCTAGTGTAGTAAGATATGACGATAACAAATGATGTTGTGCGCATGTCAACTATATGAACAGTAATGTAACATAGTACCGCTTTTTCAACTGTCTGGTCGAGAATGAACGGTGAGATCAATGTTAACAGAACTAGGTCTACAGCGCACGGAGAGTACGGTGCTACAGTACTCCACAAAACATGAACCATATGAAGCACAAATCAGTGTTAGGCAGGGTGTATGAAGGGTGCATGGGATGGGAGCAAAAGTTCCCTTCTCGACCCACTTTTGGGTGTTTGGCAGAGTGCATGAAGGGTGCATGAGTCCACACTAGTAGGTTAACACAAATACACGAAGAGGGAGCAACTATATTGAGATGAGAATGCAACCAAACACACCCACACGCTTTGTCCTACAATGACTAATCTGCACCGTTTCAGTTTGATCCAACGGTCATGTTGCGCCGAGACATGGACATGCCCATGCAAAGGATGCCTAAATACCACTGAAGTCCCTCTGCTTCTTGAGGCGCACGACGCTGGTGATGCAGGGTGCAACCGCCCACAGAGCCCGCTCCCGGTCGACGGGAGCAAACTCGTCAAAGACGGCGTCCTACGGCACGAATGGATTCCGGTGACGGCGCCCTAAGTGGATTCGCCCGGCAACAGTGACAGCAACCCGCAACCCCTCCTTGTCCAGCTCCACCCCCACCATCGCGCGGAGACGGCTCAGCTCCTCGGAGATATAGGTGAAGAAGGAGACCAGGTCAGGAAGCCGCAGCTCACTGAAGTCGACGGGGTGGTCGAACGGGTTGAGCCAGACGGTCGGCATGGTCGCACTGGCACGACAGCAGGCATAGCACAGCCGCAACATGTGCGTGGCAACTTCGTCCATCAAGTGGCTGAGGTAATCCTAGACCTCGTCACGATCGGCCCGCTCGCGCTCCAGCCGGCTCCCCTGA